>NC_064634.1:447021504-447627442 GCF_023864275.1 Schistocerca cancellata | reverse complement strand
CAGAAGTTAATACAGACCGTCTTCTCGGCAGAAAAACGGAAGCCATTGGCGACACTCCAGGAGTAAAGACGGTCAAGAGAACGCTGAAGACAGCGCTCCAGGACACGTGTACGCTGCGCGCTGCAATAGATGGTAAAATCGTCCACAAAAAGGGAGCCTGATACATCAGCTGGGAGGCAATCCATTATTGGATTGATCGCGATGACGAACAGAGCGACGCTCAAAACTGAGCCCTGTGCCACCCCATTCTCCTGGCGAAAGGTGTCGGACAGGACAGAACCCACACGTACCCTGAACTGTCGATCCATTAAAAAGGAACGAATAAAAAGAGGGAGGCGACTGCGAAGGCCCCATGTATGCATGGTGCGGAGAATGCCCGCCCTCCAACAGGTGTCGTAAGCCTTCTCCAAATCAAAGAACACAGCCGCGGTCGGGCGCTTCCGCAAGAAGTTATTCATAATGAAGGTCGACAAGGTAACCAGATGGTCAACAGCAGTGCGGCGCCTACGAAATCCACATTGGACATTGGTAAGTAGGCGTCGAGACTCAAGCAGCCAAACCAATCGAGAGTTAACCATTCACTCCATCACTTTACAGACAGAGCTGGTAAGTGAGATAGGTCGATAACTGGAAGGCAAGTGCTTGTCCTTCCCCGGCTTAGGAATCGGGACAACAATAGACTCGCGCCAGCATGCGGGAACATGTCCCTCAATCCAGATGCGATTGTATGTACGAAGAAGAAAACCTTTACCCGCAGGAGAAAGGTTCTTCAGCATCTGAACATGAATAGAATCAGGCCCTGGAGCGGAGGACCGTGATCGGCCAAGTGCGTTTTCGAGTTCCCGCATGGTGAATGGTGCATTATAACTTTCACAATTCGAGGAGCGGAATTCAGGTGGCCTAGCCTCCTCTGCCTGTTTGCGGGGGAGGAAGGCAGGGTGGTAATGAGCGGAGCTCGAAACCTCGGCGAAAAAGCGGCCGAAGGCATTGGAGACAGCCTCAGGGGCCACAAGGACTTCATTCGCGACCTTCAAGCCAGAAACTGGGGAGTGGACCTTAGTGCCAGATAGCCGGCGCAGGCTACCCCAGACAACAGAAGAAGGAGTAAAACTGTTGAAGGTGCTTGTGAAAGCAGCCCAGCTGGCTTTCTTGCTTTCGTTAATAATACGACGACACTGAGCACGTAATCGTTTATAATTAATACAATTCGCCACTGTAGGGTGGCGTTTAAATGTGCGTAAAGCACGTTGACGAGCACGTAAAGCGTCTCTACATGCTGTGGTCCACCAGGGGACCGGTACGTGACGTGGAGAAGGAGGGTGAGGGATGGAATATTCAGCAGCAGCGAGAATGACTTCCGTGAGGTGTGCGACCTGACGATCGCAGCTTGTGAAGGTTTGATCCTGAAAGGTCGCCCTGGAAGAAAAGAGCCCCCAGTCTGCCTTGGAGATGGTCCAACTAGAGGAGCACGGAGAGGGAGTATGCTGCAGGAGATGGATAACACACGGGAAGTGGTCGCTCGAATATGTATCAGCAAGTGCATACCACTCAAACCGGCGTGCAAGTTGGGGAGTACATATAGAGAGGTCTAAATGGGAATAGGTATGAGATGTGTCCGAAAGAAAAGTAGGGGCGCCAGTATTAAGGCAGACAAGATTGAGCTGGTTGAAAAGGTCTGCTAACAAGGAGCCCCTCGGGCAGGAGGCTGGAGAACCCCAAAGGGGATGGTGGGCATTGAAGTCTCCAGTTAACAAAAACGGTGCAGGTAGCTGAGCAATAAGTTGCATCATGTCTGCCCTGGTAACGGCAGATGACGAGGGAGTGTAAACGGTACAAAAGGAAAACGTAAAAGTGGGAAGAGTAATGCGGATGGCGACTGCCTGCAGGCCGGTGTGCAATGTGATGGGATCGTAGTAAATATCATCCCGGACCAGCAACATAACCCCTCCATGAGCTGGGATTCCTACCATAGGGAGTAGGTCAAAACGCACAGAGGTGTAGTGTGCCAAGGCAATGTGATCGCATGGGCGTAGCTTCGTTTCCTGGAGGGCTACGACGAGCGGACGATGCAAGCGGAGCAGCAACTTCAAGTCCTCTCGGTTGGAGCGAATGCTGCGAATATTCCAGTGAATAAGTGCCATCGAAAGAAAAGGAAGATGAGAGAAGGGGTCACCTCGAAGGCCGCTTAGGGCCTGGCTTCGAGCGAGCACTGCCGCCGCTATCAGTAGGCGGACAGTCATTGTCCATGGGGTCTATAGGGTCATCGGCCATCTCGGGAGGATGGCCGGGAGGGGGAGCTTCCTCCGCCGGTGAACGGCCAGATGTACGGCTACCGGCGGTGCGGCCAGGCGAAACGGATGACGGCCTGGGGCGGCAACCGCTGGGTGGCGCAGGAGAAGAGATGCGCCGTGGCGGAGAAGGAGAACTGTGCGCCTTTTTGGAAGGACGTTTGGTGGAAGTACCGGTCGAAGGCTGGGAGGTCGAGGGACGGAGGAAGTCTGCACGGGATGGTTCCTTCTTGAAGGACCGTGCATCTGAATTCGGGGTCTTCGACTTAGCAGAAGCTGAGGAAGTGGCTGGTGTCTGTGGTGTGATGGGAGGAAGAGGAGACGTCGACCGCGCGATCTTAGCACTGGCCGAACGGACGACCGTGGCGCTGAAGGTCAGATCGCATGTCTGGGTTGCGACCTCCCGGGTAGTCCGAGGAGAGGCGAGGACATTACTATATTTCCCCGCTGGGAGCAGCGTGGGCTTCCTACTAGCCAATAGCTTGCGAGCAGCCGAGGTGGACACTTTCTCTTTGACACGAATTTCTTGGATGCAACGTTCGTCCTTATAGACAGGACAGTCGCGGGAGGATGCGGCATGGTCACCCTGACAGTTCACACAATGAGGAGACGGAGGTGGACAGTCACCCTCATGGGCATCCCTGCCACAAGTGACACATTTAGCCGCATTGGAACAAGACTGTCGAGTGTGATTGAAACGCTGACACTGGTAGCAGCGCGTAGGTGTCGGGACATAGGGGCGAACAGAAATAACGTCGTAGCCCGCCTTGATGCGCGATGGCAGCTTAACACTATCGAAGGTCAAGAAGAGTGTCCGGGTCGGAACAAGGTCGTTGTTGACCTTTTTCATGACCCGATGGACAGCCGTCACGCCCTGCTCAGCGAGGAAAGATTGAAGCTCCTCGTCAGTCAATCCGTCGAGGGAGCTAGTATACACTACACCACGAGACGAATTCAAAGTTCGGTGGGCCTCCACCCGGACAGGGAACGTGTACAGGAGGGTGGCCCGAAGCAGTTTTTGTGCCTGAAAGGCACTCTCAGTTTCTAGTAATAAGGTGCCGTTACGCAACCTGGTACAAGATTTGACAGATCCGGCTATGGCATCAACGCCCTTCTGAATAACAAAAGGGTTGACAGAGGAAAAATCCTTGCCATCCTCAGTGCGAGAAACTACGAGGAACTGTGGAGCAGGCGGTAGTACTTTTGTCACTGTTGGCTGGTCACGTTTCCGTTTTTGGGTCGAAGTCGAAAGCGATGGAGTAGAATCCATTGCGGAGGAATCCCCCATGATTGCCAGCGTCTCCGATGGCGCGCTCCTTCCTTGTGGGGACCCTCTCAGAGGGCACTCCCGCCTTAGGTGAATGTTTACACCTCAGGTCACACCTCCCGAGAAACAGACGGAGGGACCAATCGGCATGGTCAGAAGGTATCAGCTCAGGCAATCACCCCTCCCCGGGCCTGTGCTTTACCAGGGGGTACGCGCGTGCCTTACATGTCTACCCAGGGCGGGGACTTACGCGTTACCCCGTCACCGGCTACGCGTGCGAACGCGTGGGTCGGCCTTCAGACACGCACAGGGAGGAAGGAAGAAGAGGAAAAAGAAGAGAGAGAGGGAGAAAGAGGACAGACTGTCTCAAACGCCGAGGCGGAGACCAGAGAAGGCAAGGAGAAGAAGGCAATGAGAAGGCAAGGAGAAAAAGGCAATGAGAAGGCAAGGAGAAAAAGGCAATGAGAAGGCAAGGAGAAAAAGGCAATGAGAAGGCAAGGAGAAAAAGGCAATGAGAAGGCAAGGAGAAAAAGGCAATGAGAAGGCAAGGAGAAAAAGGCAATGAGAAGGCAAGGAGAAAAAGGCAATGAGAAGGCAAGGAGAAAAAGGCAATGAGAAGGCAAGGAGAAAAAGGCAATGAGAAGGCAAGGAGAAAAAGGCAATGAGAAGGCAAGGAGAAAAAGGCAATGAGAAGGCAAGGAGAAAAAGGCAATGAGAAGGCAAGGAGAAAAAGGCAATGAGAAGGCAAGGAGAAAAAGGCAATGAGAAGGCAAGGAGAAAAAGGCAATGAGAAGGCAAGGAGAAAAAGGCAATGAGAAGGCAAGGAGAAAAAGGCAATGAGAAGGCAAGGAGACACACACACACACACACACACACACACACACACACACACACACACACTTGTAAAGGCAAAGAGTTTGGGCAGAGATGTCAGTCGAGGCAGAAGTACAGAGGCAAAGATATTGCTGAATCACAGGTGAGGCATGAGCGGCGGCAACTCGAAATTAGCAGAGGTTGAGGCCTGGAGGGTAATGAGAAGAGAGGATATACTGAACGGCAAGTTCCCATCTCCAGAGTTGTGACAGGTTGGTGTTAGTGGGAAGTATCCAGATAACCCGGACGGTGTAACACTGTGCCAAGACGTGCTGGCAGTGCACAAAGGCATGTTTAGCCACAGGGTGATCCTCATTACCAACAAACACTGTCTGCCTGTGTCCATTCATGTGATGGACAGTTTGTTGCTGGTCAAGCTTTCTATGTGGGAATGACCAGAAACAAACTGTCCATTCACATGAATGGACACAGGCAGACAGTGTTTGTTGGTAATGAGGATCACCCTGTGGCTAAACATGCCTTGGTGCACGGCCAGCACATCTTGGCACAGTGTTACACCGTCCGGGTTATCTGGATACTTCCCATTAACACCAACCTGTCAGAACTCCGGAGATAGGAACTTGCCCTCGTTACCCGCCAGGCCTCAATCTCTGCTAATTTCAAGTTGCCGCTGCTCATACCTCACCTGTCATTCAACATCATCTTTGCCTCTGTACTTCCGCCTCGACTGACATCTCTGCCCAAACTCTTTGCCTTTACAAATGTCTGCTTGTGTTTGTGTATGTGCAGATGGATATGTGTATGTGTGTGTGCGCGCGTGTGTATACCTGTCCTTTTTTCCCTCTAAGGTAAGTCTTTCCGCTCCCGGGATTGGAATAACTCCTTACCCTCTCCATTAAAACCCACATCCTTTCGTCTTTCCCTCTCCTTCCCTCTTTCCTGATGAAGCAACCGTTGGTTGCAAAAGCTTGAATTTTGTGTGTATGTTTGTGTGTCTATCAACCTGCCAGCACTTTCGTTTGGTAAGTCACATCATCTTTGTTTTTAGATATATTTTTCCCACGTGGAATGTTTCCCTCTATTGTATTTCTGAACCTTATGTTATATATTCAACAATTTTTTATGTAAATAAAGATTTATCACTGTTTCACCACTATGTGGCATCACCTATGTACACTCACCACCCTTTCATGGTGTAAATTTTCTACCTAGAAAGCACGATTAGTTTTGCAATCAGTCTGCCAAGACAACTATAGCAGTTACAGCATGTCTTTATGCATCTAAATATCTAGATCATGGTGTGTACATCACCTCTCAATATGACAAAAATTTGTAATGCTTGTAATCTTGCCATGTTGCTCTGTGCATTTGTCTATTTTCTGTAATTTGTATTTTGATTTCCAGACTACTCAATGAAGGGTATTTCCCAAAATGCGTCAAATAAAGTCATTCATTTTTTAACTAGTGGAATTTCATTTAGTGACCAATTCAGCAACTTTGCAGCACTAATATTAATGAGAAAACAATGAAACATGTGCTGTCTAACTGAAACAATAATGAAATGTCTTAGACAGATTGCATGGGGTGCTGGTTGGTAGTGCCTGAGCGAAATGTCTGTACTTTACTAGGCTATAATAATATTTGCTTGTGGCTGAAAATCCAGATAACTGCACATTCATATAACTGAGGGTCAGCTAATTGAGACACCACTGTAAAAGTGAAGCAGTCTGGAAGGTTATAACACAAGAAATACTAAAAGAAACAGAAGCGCAATAAATTAAAAGATAAAAGACAGGGTAAGACAATGAATGATCCTCAGAGGACAGGAAATTTTATGAACTATATTTTTTCATATATAGCAGAGACACAAGAACTAGAATTCCCACAATCAAATCATCTTCCAACGAAAAATTATGAGTCAAGTATAACATTGTTACCATCGACAGGATACAAAGTTAGGAAAACAACACAAAAATTACAACCTGCTGCTGATTATGGGCTTAATGAGACTGAACTGTCGTATACACAGGGCTGGAGCCTCGCATATTCAGTCAGCTCACTTCAGTACATGCTTCGTAGGCCGGAAATGGCCTCTGCCTCACCTTGGAGGCTGGTTGTATACAATCCTGATACTGTGTATAGTCAAGATGCCGGCACCAGTTTGACAATACGTGGCGTATAACTTGCCGCTCACAGTGCTGTGGTCATAGGTCCTATTTGTCCAGGTGGTTGTATGACACCACAGATATACCCTTCCACAGCCATCTTCTTCGGTCAGCAGTTTGCGGTTTCACCTTACTACAGGAGTTGATGCATATACCAGTTATTTTCATATGGGACTCTGTGACTGACGTCTTTCAAGAAAGCTCAGCTACTATGTATTTAAAGCGCCTGATGATGATGAAGCGTATCATCGAAACCAGTTGCCAATAACTGATAACGAAACTACAGCTGACAGGAGTGTTGAAAAATTTAATATTCCTTTTGGCTATTGTTCTCTCCTCTTACGTAACAATGATGGACATCCTGAAATTAGACTCAAATTTTGTCACACTTTCTGCTGCCTCAAAGTACTGCTGCTCTCAAGTTATGGCAGCTGCTTTCTAGGTGGTAGTGTCATCATTTTCACAACTTTTCAATCATTCCAATTCAGACAATTTTTTTCAAAATGTTTATTATAATATACAAGAACCTAGCTTGTGAATCAATGTATCTATTAGTGGAAACTGAATCAAAATCTGTACAGCAGTTCCCGAATTGGCCTACACATACAGACAAATGCAAGGAAGCAACCTGAATTTACACGTGTATAGAGGTTTGTTTGTAAATGCCCACATGCATGCAAGCACTGAACATATATAGTTAAGTACAAAGCACTGTATGCATATTATCCAACAAGAAAAAAATAAAACTTTTGACAAGCACACTCAGACAAAATCATTTATTATGGGTTCAAATAAATTTATTATTAAACACAGTCAATTTAAAAGCAAACTGTCAATCACTGATGCAATATGTACTTCTATTCCTGTTGGGAATGTTACTGTGGGGGTCACATACAAGTCGGACATCACCAACTCCAGGTGCCCTCGACGTAACCACTTCCTAGTTATTTCTTGTAGGTCTTACCTATTACAGTTTAATGAACTTTAAGATGCTGTCAGTGCCTACAGAGTGACAGAATTATTATCTTTTAAGCTTCCAATTGAGGGGGTCAGCACAACAGTTGCCTAACCCTCTCCAATACAGAAAATGAGATATTGATGCCATATTGTGGTGGGCTACCTTTCTGGCACGTGGCATAGACCACTACCACCTCGTACGTATTATTTAGAAGCCACTAATTTCTTACCTCGAACGAACAAACTTCCAGTTTGTTTGTGTGCACCATTGGTCCAACCTCAAACAGAAAATGAGAGGTCAGTATCTGGATAACATGTAATAACATCAAGTATGGCTAACATTCAGGGCGAGAGTTACGTCTCAAGCAATGGCAATAATGAAGAAACAATGGAAAACTGTTGAAGAAAAGAGCAAAGTGTATACATTCCGAGGACAGGAATATAAAGAAGAGGAAAAGAAATGCAGGAGAAGAATATGTAGAGAGAACAGGCAAGGAAGTCCACAATCATAAACAAGGCCCACCAAGCGGCTGTCAACGTGTTACACGTTTCAGTGAAGAACGTGAAACAGTGTTCAAAAGGTTTTGGAATATGTGTGACTTTAGTTTACAAAATGCGTATATTAGTTTTGTGTGTGTGTGTGTGTGTGTGTGTGTGTGTGTGTGTACAAAATGCGTATATTAGTTTTGTGTGTGTGTGTGTGTGTGTGTGTGTGTGTGTGTGTGTGTGTGTAACTGAACCTGGTGAAGAAAAGATTTGGTGCAAGTGGAAATGAGAGCAGGAGACAACACACCCGTGAGTATTATATTTCGTTAGATGGTAGTGATAAAAGGAGTTTGCAAACAGGCATTGATATCTTTGATTGGAATCAGTAACTGTCGACTTTCGAGGGCAATTTCATAGAAACAGACTGTGGGAACACCAATACAAGATAGTCGTGGAAGACACGGAAATTGACCCAATAAAACTAGTGATCATCAGTCCAATTTAATTGTAAATCATATTAATAGTTTTCCATTGCGTGAAAGTCATTATTCGAGAGTTTCTACTCTAAACAGAAAATATTTGCTGAAGGTCTTAATGCAGCTATGATGTATAAACTTTATGTTACTTGGATCAAACAGGAACATAATCCTGAAGATATTGTTAGTGAGTATATTTACAGGGATATTTTAAATATAAAATTCAACCTCTCTTTTTCCTCACCATCTACTGACAAATGCAAGGTGTGTGATTCATTGCACATAAAACTTTCACATCCGGAGGGAGATGTTGAAAAAGCTAACGTCCAAAAAGAGTTAGATTTGCATCAATTAAAAGCATAACAGGCATATAATAATCTAAAGACTGATACATCTTATTCTAAAGACCACAGTTCTGTGAAAGTGATAGCATTCAGTTTACAACAAGCTCTGCCTACTCCCCATATACACACTAGAGAAGTTTTCTACAAGAGACAGTTGTGGACTTGTAATTTTTGTGTGCATGACTGTACTTCAGATGATGTGCACATGTATGTATGGCCAGAACATGTTGCAGGACGGGGTGTTGTTGAAATAATATCATGTTTAATTAAATACGCTTCCAACAATCTTCAAAATACTGATAAATTAATCATGTATTCTGATAACTGTTTTGCTCAAAATAAGAATATATCCTTAGTACGTTTTTGGTTGCAACTTATTCACAACCAATATGTTAAGGAAATAGTTCACAAGTATCTAGTATCAGGTCATAGCTACCTACCATGTGATAGGGACTTTGGACTCAGAAGAATAAAGAGATTGGAAAAATATGTGTATACTCCTGCTGGGTGGGTAGATCTTATAAAAAAAATACTAGGACAGGTAAAAGGAAATTTAATGTAACTGAAATACAACAGGTTGATTTCTTAAGTTCAAAGCCTTTAACTGATAAAATACCTAAGTGTAAATTTACCGAGGATAAAGAACCTTTTGCTTTCTGTGGTGTGCGCACTGTAAGACCTTCCCTACACACACCATCAGATTATTTGACTTATCACTCTAGCGAAGTGGGCGAGTGTCAGCAATATGTCTCGTGGTCTTATCGTGGCGTGTTTATCTTCTGCCGTTAGGCAAGATGATAGAAATGCCACTTGCATACTTAGAGTAGCAGATTGACAGTGACCAACTTTAAACAGAACTTGATTAACTTTCACACACATTTATTAAAATAATAACAAGTATAAAAATAACTTGACTTGGTTCTGGATGCTATTTACAATTGACAATCTGAATTTCCTTTGGGTCTTGGTACGTTAATCTTATTCTCACATCTCTGATACGTGACAAAGTGTCTATACATTTCTCTTCATGGCTATGTACAGGAATATGATAATCTTATTAGGCGCAGACTGAAACTTTACTATTGCAGACTGGTACAGACATACGCAGACTGACTAATCGGAGGTCTGTACACTCGTTATAATACCTTGCGCGTTCAGGTATCACTGCGCGAGTGTGATCCGCGAGGAGAAAAGGTTCTACGTTAGCAGCAATCTCATTGGCTGCGTTACATATTAATATGGGGATCGGCGGAAGCAGAATTTGGTCCGTCTCTAAGACGGCGCCATCTCGTAGTGCGGAACGGACGAGTGCTGCACCTGCGCTGTTGTGCTTAGCGGGGCGCACTCTAGTGGGAAAGTTGTGTACGCGCTGACTGTGTGGAACTATGTACACAACACTTTCAGTCGCATCTCAGTGCTGAAAGTCTCTGTTGAACAACCATGGAAATATTGTGTCAGTTATTGTTAGTCAGATGGTATAGAGCAAGATGCTTATTTGAATATTGTTAAAGGACAAAGGAGAAAGAATAAACACACCCTTGAACTACAACATGTTCAGCTAGTACCAAAATATTCCAACCCATGGCCAATAAACCCAAAGAATTTCAACAGTTATTGGGTATCCAATGGGGTAGCATCGTAATTTCTCCACAATATTTCGTTAGACATACATGCTACCATCCTCAGGTGGTTCCTGATGAATGCTGTGCTGTTCCTCTTGGCGCCCTTTATATAGTAGCCATTACTCCCTCCACCGTTCCTCTCCTGGTGTCTTTGGTCCGGCCGACACGGTGGCTATTGGAGGTGGTGGAGGAAGCGGCGCCTGGGTCTGAACTGGTGTCTGCAGTCTCCCTGCTGCTGCCATCAGGGACGGTCCTCGATCTCTGGGACAGCATCTTTCTCTCCAGGCTGAGTGCAGGGTTCCAAGCCTGACTAAGTTGAAGGCCGCTGTCTTTGTTAATTAGATCGTCCTGTATTCGGATTTTGATTGCTCTTTAGCAACGCAGTCCCAGAAGTAGGAAGACTGCCAGAGTATTTTTGTTTTTTCATAGTCCATAGTATGGCCAGTCTTTATACAATGGTCAGCCACGGCTGATTTAGTGGCCTGGCGTAATTCGGTATGGCGCTTGTGTTCGCGGCACCTCTCTTCTACAGTGCAGACTGTCTCCCCAATGTATGATTTTCCGCACTGACAGAGAATTTTATAAACGCCTGGTTTTCCAAGGCCTAGGTCATCTTTCACTGAACTCAGTAGAGTCAAGGTTTTCCCAGAATTCTACCGATTTTTCTTGAGGTGTTTCCGACAAACGGAATGCACGCCAATGATTTGTGTTGTTCTGTTTCTTCTTCTTGTTCTCTTGGCGCAGTCTGTCTGAGTGTGTGTCTTATTTGCTTCTGGTTGTAGCCATTTTTCCGAAATGTTGTCTCAAGGTGCTGCAGTTCTGCTGGAAGGCTCTCCTGATCGCAGATTATCATGCCCTGTGAACAAGTGTGCACAAAACGCCTTCACACAGGGAGTTGTGGTGGCAACTGAAGGCATGCCAAATAGGGCACTATTAGTGTGCTGCTCAACACAGTCACTCCGAGAAGTATCTACACACAACGTTGGAAAGTGAAATGAAACAGAACGAGCATGCAAAGGTGGTAATAGTGAAGGCAAACTTGTTGACTTCGAAAATTTTATGAAAGTGTGGTTGATCTGTAAAAGAGACCACGTATAAAATACTAGTGTGAACCATTCTTGAGTACCTTTCCAAGCATTGGGTATCCCCATAATGTAGGATTTAAGGAAGACATCAATTCAGAGTTGGGCTGTTAGACCAACATGTGAGTATTAGAGCAAAAAGCTTCATGAAGTCAAATGAGAATTCCTGGAGGGAAAACAACATTCTTTTTGTGGAACAGCATTGGAAAAATTTAGAGAACTGTCACGCCAGTGCAAAACGATTCTACTGCCACCAATGTACATTTTGCATAGAGGCCATGAAGATATTAAGGTAAGAAAAATTAAGGCTCTTATGAAGGCATATAGACGGTCTTTATCCCTTGCTCCATTTGCGAGTGGAACAGGAAAAAAATGACTAGTGGTGGTACAAGATACCCTCCACCATTCACTACATGGTGGCTTGCGGAGTATGTGTGTAGATGTAGACTGTGTAACCAGTTTTACAAGTTCAGCTGAAATAGCCTTTTCTCACTAGGATTCTAAGTTCCATGGAATTGTTTGACTGCATTAACACACTTTTTTTGCGTATTTGCAGTGTATTTCACATATTAGACAGTGGTACAAGGAAATGTTGTTTAATTAATGGGTAACATCTCGTCACATATTTTTGTCTCAATTTATTGTACTTGGCTTTTGGTTGTTAAACTGGATCAGCTCACGTATTCATGTTTTTGTGATGTTCATCCATTATAAAGTAGGGCTTTCAATATTTTTAAAAATTTCGGGAATCCAATATATCAATATTTAAGAAACTACCATTATTGGTGCTCGATGTATCGAAAGAAAAGTATCAATATATCAACAGAAAAAATATCGACATACCAACCTATAAAAATATTAGCTACACAGTGTAAATATACTGCCAATTTTAGAGGTGTATATTCCAGAACTGAGTTATTAGATATTCCGTAGGGCAAGAATTGAAAGGGAAATGCTGCATGTTTACACTTGGCAATAACCACATTGCTAACACTCTTAACTGCAAGTGACACAATAAAAGGTATCTAATGGATCCATTATTCAGTTTCATCACTTATCAGATTTGTCCAGAACACATTGTGTCAACCCACCCCTGTTTCTTCATTTCTCGTAACACCAGCAAATTAGTGGCTGTAGTATCAAAACTGCATGAACTAAAACATAGCAGTTTCTGTTGACAGCACCGAGCACCAGTTATGTCAGCGTTTCCCCCCAAATGTCTGCACCAATCCGAAGGCCAATCTTGCCATTTAGATTTTTGTTCACCATTTTCAGCAACTGTTTTTGAAGAATGGCAATGTGAAGAAATACCACACAAGTTAAAGCTGTTTTTAATGCAACTGGTGCACTATTTCTTCACATCTTGTTATTCCATTCACATCCCCCCCCCCCCCACCCAGTGCAATCTGACTACTACTTTGTACCACCTAAACTTGCTTCACACAGTCAAAAAGAAAGACAGGATGTGATGAAAGCTCAAAAAAGTAGAGTCACTTCTCCACACAGTAAAAGTAAAATTACATTCTACTACAATCTCACAATAACAATTTCAAGTACTTATCAAAAATTGCAACAAAATATCACACAAGGTAAAAATATCAGTACTCGATACTGCCACTTCAATATAACAGTGAAAAACTTCTGCCAAACCGTTTAAAAAAAAATGTCAATTTATCAATGCAATGATATTTTACCAACAGCCCTATTACAAAGTATACTCAAATAAACTGATACGAAATATTATTACTGCTACCTTTTTTTAGCATCGAGGCTACTGTAAGTCTTTCAGGACAGATAACACATGTGCTATTATCCAACACAGTTACTTATTTTTTTGCTTTTGCAGTATCCACTTGATAACGCCCGAAAGATTGAAATTTCAGTCATCAAAATAATTAATTTTTACAGTCGATGGTAACTATGGAGTAAGATTGAAATTTCAGTCATCAAAATAATTAATTTTTACAGTCGATGGTAACTATGGAGTACAAATAACAGAGGTGGTAAACAGTGTGTCTGGGATGGGGGGGGGGGGGGGGGGGGATGGGAGTGGGGGGATAGAATGCTCAACAATTATACCAACACAAACAAGGCAAATTGTTGCTGAGCCTCCACGCAATGTCATTCACAGCTAACAACAAGCATGCACACATACACTGTATGTGGGGGAAAGGGGGGGTGGGGGGATGTGCTGAAAGTACGGATAATGTCTGGAAGCTCATTAATATTTTCAGTCTTTGAAGAGTTTGCCACCACCACAAAATTTCAGATTATTGTCAGTTAGCAAAGGAGTATACAGAGGGTCAATACAAGGGCAATGTACTTGAGGACAATATTATGCAAATGGAAGAGGATTTAGATGAAGATGAAATGGGAGATACGATACTGCGTGAAGAGTTTGACAGAGCACTGAAAGACCTGAGTCAAAACAAGGCCCCAGGAGTAGACAACATTCCATTGGAACTACTGACAGCCTTGGGAGAGTCAGTCCTGACAAAACTCTACCATCTGGTGAGCAAGATGTATGAGACAGGCGAAATGCTCTCAGATTTCAAGAAGAATATAATAATTCCAACCACAAAGAAAGCAGGTGTTGACAGATGTGAAAATTACCAACAATCAGTTTAATAAGTCACAGATGTAAAATACTAACGCGAATTCTTTACAGACGAATGGAAAAACTGGTAGAAGCCGACCTCAGGGAAGATCAGTTTGGATTCCGTAGGAATATTGGAACACAAAGGGCAATACTGACCCTACGACTTATCTTAGAAGCTAGATTAAGGAAAGGCAAACCTACGTTTCTAGCATTTGTAGACTTAAGAGAAAGCTTTTGACAATGTTGACTGGAATACTCTCTTTCAAACTCTGAAGGTGGCAGGGGTAAAATACAGGGAGCGAAAGGCTATTTACAATTTGTACAGAAACCAGATGGCTGTTATAAGAGTCAAGGGGCATGAAAGGGAAGCAATGGTTGGGAAGGGAGTGACACAGGGTTGTAACCTATCCCTGATGTTATTCAATCTGTATATTGAGCAAGCTGTGAAGGAAACAAAAGAAAAATTCGGAGTAGGTATTAAAATCCATGGAGAAGAAATAAAAACTTTGAGGTTCGGTTCGCCAATGACATTGTAATTCTGTCAGAGACAGCAAAGGACTTGGAAGAGCAGTTGAACGGAATGGACAGTGTCATGAAAGGAGAGTATAAGATGAACATCAACAAAAGCAAAACGAGGATAATGGAATGTAGTCGAATTAAGTCAGGTGATGCTGAGGGAATTAGATTAGGAAATGAGACACTTAGAGTAGTAAAGGAGTTTTGCTATTTGGGGAGCAAAATAACTGATGATGGTCGAAGTAGAGAGGATATAAAATGTAGACTGGCAATGGCAAGGAAAGCGTTTCTGAAGAAGAGAAATTTGTTAACATTGAGTATAGATTTAACTGTCAGGAAGGCGTTTCTGAAAGTATTTGTATGGAGCGTAGCCATGTATGAAAGTGAAACATGGACGATAACTAGTTTGGGCAAGAAGAGAATAGAAGGTTTCGAAATGTGGTGCTACAGAAGAATGCTGAAGATTAGATGGGTAGATCACAGAACTAATGAGGAAGTATTGAATAGGATTGGGGAGAAGAGACGTTTGTGGCACAACTTGACTAGAAGAAGGGATCGGTTGGTAGGACATGTTCTGAGGCATCAAGGGATCACCAATTTAGTATCGGAGGGCAGTGTGGAGGGTAAAAATCGCAGAGGGAGACGAAGAGATGAATACACTGAGCAGATTCAGAAGGATGTATGTTTCAGTAAGTAGGTAATGGGAGATGAAGAAGCTTGCACAGGATAGAGTAGCACGGAGAGCTGCATCAAACCAGTCTCAGTTCTGAAGACAACAACAACAACAAAAAATCAGTAACAAAAAAAGTAGGTTTTGAAAAATACTAACGTTTACATATATTTAAACACTCTAAGGTTTCGTCATAAGAAATCAAACTGCAATGTAAATTCTGGTATATCGCAAATAAACTACAAAAATCAGAAAGCGAGCGAAATATTTTTACCAAATTTGAGCTCTTCACAGATCTTTCGTAAGGATTAAATCAATGAGAATAATTACCCTTTACCACTCGGGAAGAAGGAGAAACGGGGGAGACTTGCTCAACATTAGGATAGTACACAAATCGTAGTGTTCTAGTAACGACATAAACATACATGCAAACGATTATCTGCAATCAGACTCCCGAGTTCAGCGACTTTGAGCCAGAAATCCACAACACAAAGCTGTAATTGTCACGAATCTGAAACACATACACTTTTGAACAATGTATAATAAACAACTGAAGCTTGTATCATCGACATGAAAATGAAGTAGATAATAACCCAATCATATTTAGACGTTATTTCAAGCCGATGAAATTATTTAAAAGTACGCACGTAAAACACTTTCGCCTGTGCCAACCATTTAATGGAGGAATTGGTGTATGGCATCTCAGAACCAACCCAAAAACTTTGTTAGTCAGGCATATTTAAAGCAGCAGAAAGTAACTATTATGTGGACAAATGTGTAGAGATTTCCAAGAGCAAACTGACTGTTTCAGTCTCAACCATCGAAGGGAATTAGGTTTAGCTAAACGTATTATGGCCAGTTCACGGCGTTTCCTCCATGTAGAATGTACTTACCTGGAAAATGTGACTTATTGGAAGAAAATATTCATCAACGGATACTAACAGAAAAATGATACGGATTTCAAAACCCCACTATAGCTGACTATGGCCCGCCTGTAAACTGAAGAACGAGCAGCATGGTCATCACACACTACCCCATTACACCACGAGCACCATGCAGACTGCTGTCACACTATTCTAGTAATCGATGAGAGCATACACAAACAAGAACTTTCTCTATCGTCACAACAGTATTTTTGCTTACCCGTAATTTCGAAGCTGCTGCAGTCCTCTGCGTCCTGACCTTCAGGAATTACGATGTAACCCTTTACATTTCGCATTCTCTTTTCCAAACACTCCCTCAGATATCACACGAGTTCGCGGTCCTGGCTACACAGCAGGCTTTGTTCCTCCGTCCCACTTCACATTTTTCGTTTCTACCACAAGTCGCAGTGGACGTGGTTTGCAATGAAACAGAAGTGAACAAACACTAAAAACAGCATGAACTACAAACTAGACTTCTTATTAAACAATGAGAGACGACAGCACCGGTTACACGTGAGACGGTCACTGTTCCGTTTCAGATACGCGCGCATTAGTTTCGCACCGTTGCTCATGTTGCCTGATCGTGCACTTTCGGTCATTGGCTGGCTTCCTGCGGTCGCTTAGCAACGAAACGACGCTGTCTGTCTCAGACAAAAGACTGTGAGAAGGACGAGGAGCATTGGCATCCTACGTCCGTATTTTGAGCAAAACACAACAGAAATTAAACCCACGGCCTAGATAATAGTAGAGCGCAGTACTTAAAACATGCGCTAACGGCTACAGAGCAATTTTTTGCTGAGGTTACGTTATCGTAAATATGGCACGTCAGGCCCGACATCAACCGGTATCTTAAACAACCATAGATAAAAAGCTGCCTCAATAAAGTGTCTGCATAACAAAGGCTGCTTTCCATTGTTATACGGGTCCTTAGTACCACATCTTTTAAATAAACGTCCACAGAGCACTGAGACGCTTGGGAGCGTGCTAACAATATAGCGAATACAGACATCAGTAACTAATGTGATCAACGCAAGAAACACACACCAACAGAATATACGTATATCAATACACACTGCACTGCTAGACGCAAAACCGAATTGGATTATATTCGAACTAGATATGTTGAAGATGGAAAAAAGATCTTGGTAACTGGGTAACAGCAACAAGTAATGAGAGAACAGGGTGCAGTTCTTTAACTTCAACTACATTTGAGGCTGTGGGTAGCTAATATCTACATACTCTGCAAAACACAGAGACCAG
The DNA here is from genome assembly GCF_023864275.1 of Schistocerca cancellata. Lineage (NCBI taxonomy): Eukaryota > Metazoa > Arthropoda > Insecta > Orthoptera > Acrididae > Schistocerca > Schistocerca cancellata. Next base: position 447,609,953 of record NC_064634.1, on the reverse strand, counting down.
TTATTAGGGTTTCTTCGTGTTCCATTCATGTATGGAGTGCGGGAAGAATGGTTGTTTGAATGCCTCTATGTGTACAGTAATTATTCTAATCTTAGTCTGACGAACCCAAAGTAAGTGATACCTAGGGGATTGTAGTATTTTCCTAGATTAATCATTTAAAGCCGGTTCTTGAAATTTTGTCAATAGACTTTCTCGGAATAGCTTACGTCTATCTTCAAGAGTCTTCCAGTTGAGTTACCTCATTATCTCTGTGACACTCTCCCATGAATCAAACAGACTTGTGATCATTTGTGCTGCCCTTCTCTGTATACATTCAATATCCAGTGTTAGTCCTATTTGGTACAGGTCCCACACACTTGAGCAATATTCCAGAACTAGTCGCATGAGTGATTTGTAAGCAGTTTCCTCTGTAGACTGACTATACTTCTCCGGTATTCTATCAATAACCCGAAATCTACCACCTGCTTTAGCCATGACTGCATCTATGTGACCATTCCTTTTCATACCTCTACAAAGTGTTACATTCAGGTATTTGTATGAGTTGGCTGATTCCAACAGTGACTCATTGATATTATATTCATTGGATACTACATTTTTTCATTTTATGAAGTGCACAATTTTACATTTATGAACATTTAAAGAAAGTTGCCGATCTTTGCACCATTTTGAAATCTTATCGAGATCTGACTGAATTTTTATGCAGCTTCTTTCAGACAGTACTTCATCATAGATTACTGCATCATCTGCTAACAAGTCTAAGGTTACTATTAATATTGCCTCCAAGGTCATTAATATACAAATGAACAGCAAGGATCCCAACACATTTCCCTGGGGGACACCTGAATTTACATTATATCTGATGATGACTCTCCATCAAAGACAACATTCTGCATCCTAGATAACATTCTGCATTCTCCCTACCAAAAAGTTCTCAGTCCAATCACAAATTTCACTTGATACCTCATATGATCATACTTTTGACAATAGGCATAGATGTGGTACTGAGTCAAATGCTTTTCAGGAATCAAGAAATATTCCCTCTACCTGACTATCTTGGTCCAGAGCTTTCAGGATGTCATGTGAGAAAAGTGTGAGTCGAGTTTCACATGATCGATTGTTTTAGAATCCATGCTGGCAGGCATTGAGTATGTTATTCTGTTCAAGGTTCCTCATTATCTTTGATATTGGAATGTGCTCTAAGATTCTCCAACAAATCAGTATCAAGGATATTGGTTGGTAGTTTTGTGGATCAGTTCTACTACATTTCCTGTAGATGGGTGTGAACTGCGCATTTTTCCAAGAACTATGCATGGTTTTTTGTTTGAGAGATCTACGACAGATTCTAGTTAGAAAAGGGACTAACTCAGCCACAAATTCAGTATAGAACCTGACAGGGATTCCATTGAGTTCTTGAGCTCTGTTCAATTTTAAAGATTTCTGCTGCTTCTCTTTTCAGTGGTATGAGGATTAAATTGGGGCAATTCACCTGGATTTTCTTTGTGAAGGAACATGTGAAAATGGAATTAAGCATTTCAGGTTTTGCATTGATACCCTCAATTTCAGTTCCTGTCTCATTTGCTAGGGACTGGACACTTACTTTGGTGCCATTAACAGCTTCTACAGACGATCAGAATTTCTTTGGGTTCTGTGAAATATCATTTGACAATACTCTCCTATGGTAGTCACTGAAGCCATCATGCATTGCTCTCTTGGTGGCCAAATGCATTTCATTCACCATCTATCTATAGCTGTACACTTTGTTTTAAACCTACTACACAGTAATCACTGTTTCTTTAGAAGTATCTTTACAGTCACTGTTTACCATGGAGGTTTCCTTCCATTATGAACTGTTCTACTGAGTACATAGCCATCTTATGCATGGTCAACGATTCTATTAAATTTGAGCCATAGTTCCTCTACATGTTCCTGCCCAGTGCTGAAAGTTTCAAGTTCCTCACTGAGATATGACACTATTGATTATTTTTCTAGTTTACTGAACATATATATCTTTCTGCTTGTTTTAGTTGTGCTTTGTACTTTGACAATCGTTATTGCCACAACCATGTCATGGTCACTGATATCAGTCTCCATGTGGACATCCTCAAAGAGGTCAGGTCTATTTGTTGCCATTAGATGCAATAAATTTTCATCATGGGTGGGGTTCCTAACTATCTGTTGTAGGTAGTTTTCAGAAAAGGCATTTAGTAATGTTTTTCAGGGTGTCTCATCGTGCCCACCACTAAAAAATTGTAATTTTCCCAATCAACTATTGGATGATTAAAGAATCTGCTGAAGATTACAGTATGTCTGAGGAACTTACATACATGTGAACAGAGGTTTCCTCTAAAGTTTTCAGTTGCATTGGGAGATGAGTCTGATGGGCGATTGAAGGATTCAGTTATCATTTTATGCCCTCCCCTGACACCGAGTCTTGCCCAAACAATCTCAGACACGGCTTTAATGTCTATCTCGGTGGATCTGAGTTTCTTGTCTACTGTGACAAATACACCACCTCCATTTCCCATTTGCCTATCCTTCCAATATGCACTTAAATTTTCCCCAAAAATCTCACTCCTATCAATTTCAAGTTTCAGCCAGATTTCTATATCTAGTATTATGTGAGCTCCATTGATTTTCATGAGCACTTCAAACTCTGGGATTTTGTTGTGAATGCTTCGGCAGTTTACCATTAGGATTTTAATACTCTCATCTGTGGGAGGCATTTCCCTCAATCTTACACTGATATCTCCTCATTTCCTACAGCTGTCATTATCTGGATTGGATGGAGAGCTGCCTAATCTAAAAAAACACTATGTGCACCCCATGCACAGTCAGCTTCGATATGTAGTGCACAGCTGAACCATTTAGGGGGATCCTACAGTCCTCAATCCTGTGAACAAGTCCAGGAAGTCTCCTAGCTTGTCAGAGAAGCTTCATAGGCTCTGGTTCAGTCCTTCCACTCAATTCAAAACCAAAGGGCCATGATTACTTTTTGGGACAATACTGCAAATTGTGAACTTTGTTGAAACTTGTCTTCCAGTCACAGGAATGACCCAATGACTCAAGTATGACCTTACAGCCCAAACAACAGGCATCATTTGTTCCAATAAGCACCACAGTCTACAGTTGGTTGCACCCTGTTCCCTCAATGGCTTTTGGAATAGCCTCTTCAACATGTTGAATGAGGCCCCCAGGTATACACACTGAGTGTGCCAGGTGTCCTTTCCTGTCCCTTGCTGTGATTTCCCTAAAGGGTACTATCATTTGCTATATGTTTCAACTGCTGGTGATTAATAGACCCCTTCCCTTTTGTGTGTGCTTCATCTTGACACCATACAAAACAGGTTTCTCCAAAATAGGTGAAGTGAGTTCCATTGGCTCAGTTTCAGTTTCAGTGAAAGACAGCACCTCGAACTTGTTCGTTAGGGGCATTAGTACAACACCCTAGTCCTACCTGCTCCCCATCCACACTGCACAGGACGCCTGGATCTACCATTGACACGCTACTTGCAGTCAATTGGATGAGTAAGGGCAGACCCAGTACTTTCTGCAGAGGAGACAGTGTACCTCAAGTGCCATCATCTCCTGTGGATCCTATGTGATCAAAAGTATGCAGACACACACAGGCTTCAAATGTGGTCTGGTGATTGGGTGTCACTTGTGTCATACATCTGCACATGAGATTTCCACACTCCTGAACATCCCTGGGTCCACTGTTTCACTGTTTCCGATGTGATAGTGAAGTGTAAATGTAAAGGGACACGTACAGCACAAAAGCGTACCGGCCGACCTCGTCTATTGACTGACAGAGACTGCTGACAGTTGAAGAGGGTCGTCATGTGTAATAGGCAGACATCTATCCAGACCATCACACAGGAATTCCAAACTGCATCAGGATCCACTGCAAGTACTATGACAGGTGGGATGTGAGAAAACTTGGATTTCATGGTTGAGCAGCTGCTCAGAAGCCACACATCACATGGGTAAATGCAAACGACACCTCGCTTGGTGTAAGGAGTGTAAACATTGGACAATTGAACAGTGGAAAAATGTTGTGTTAAGTGATGAATCACGGTACACAATGTCCCCATCCAATAGCAGGGTGTGGATATGGCAAATGCCTGGTGAATGTCATCTGCCAGGGTGTCTAGTGCCAACAGTAAAATTCGGAGGCAGTGGTGTTATGATTTGGTTGTGTTTTTCGTGGAGGAAGCTTGCACCCCTTGTTGTTTTGCGTAGCACTATCACAGCACAGGCCTACATTGATGTTTTAAGCACCTTCTTGCTTCCCACTGTTGAAGAGCAATTTGGGATGGCGCCTGCATCTTTCAACATGATCGAACACGTGTCCGTAATGCATGGCTTGTGGTGGAGTAGTTACATGACAATAACATCCCCGTAATGGACTGATCTGCACAGAGTCCTGACCTGAATCCTATAGAACATCTTCGGGATGTTTTGGGATGCTGACTTAGTGCCAGGCATCACTGACTGACATCGATACCTCTCCTCAGTGTAGTACTCTGTGTAGAATTGGCTGCCATTCCCCAACAAACCTTCCAGCACCTGATTGAAAGTATGCCTGTGAGAGTGGAAGCTGTCAACAGGGCTAAGGGTGGGCCAATACCATACTGAATTCCAGTATTACCGATGGAGGGTGCCACGAACTTGTAAGTCATTTTCAGCCAGCTGTCCAGATACTTTTGATCATACAGTGTACCTTTGGTGCTGATATCACAAGTGCAGGACTCTTGGGAGCTCTTTCAACCCACCGTTTCACAACAGCTGCCTATTATTTGACAGTAGTCTCGGTGATTTCCAGCTGCTTACAAATATCAACCAATATGATTGACTTTGTAGAGTCTTGTGCCATAGGGAAGCAAGGGAGAGGATGTTATTAGGGGTGACCAGTATCCTCTTTCTACAACACAAATGCACACGTGGGTTAACATGGTTCTATATTTACAAAAACAGGAAGATACTTGTCTTGAACAGAGTCCATGTGTTGTGGTACAAGCTCAGTAATAATAGTCAACTTGCAGATAATATCGGTAATTTAGCTGTTACACTAATCTGGTCCTGCTATGTACTCTCACAGCCTAAGCCCGCTCTGGAATGAATGACAGACTCCAAACTGGAGAGTGAGTTAGTGCATCACTGACTGAGTTAGTGAGGCTTTTTGGTCAGCGGCGGCAGCCTAAATACTTGCAGTCGAGAGGGCATTAGCATGTTGCTGGTCTCTCTTGTGTTATACCCGCTTGATCGAGCACCTACTATCATCGATCTTTGATCTACATCTTTGACGAATGGTGTGCTGGCAACATCTTACACCAAAATAGACTCATTGCCTGAAGTAGGAGAGGAAGAGCCTCATCAGGCTGTTGGTCACATCTGGCAAAGAAACTAATGGAAGCGTTTAGGAAGAAACAACTCTTGAAATAAGTTAAAACAAGAGATAAGTCTTACAAAATGCTTAAGAATACACAGAAAAGTAAAGTTGGTTTATTTCATCTGGATACTGGATGACTGAGTGATAAAATGCACGAACCTCTTGAATGTTTAGAAAATTTAGAGACCTCTTAAAAGACAGATATCCTGTGTCTATCTGCACATCACATAACCATTGGGTTAGAGAAGTTAAATATTAAAAAATACACTCCAGCATCTTACTCATGTAGAACTAATATGGGAATGGAAATGGAGGAGTTGTTACATATATCAAGACAAGACACAAAGTTAAAAACTCTGAAACAATTATGTTTTGTAATGATCAGTACACAGAAGTATGTGCTTGTGAATTAATACCAAAAAATAGTTTACATTTGATTGAAACTGTATTTGGATTCACATTGCAGAATTTTGAACTATTTATGAGGCATATGGATTTCTTACTGTGCTCAATGTCTCTGACAGCAGTAAGCAGTTAATAATCAGTGCATGTTTTCTAAATATGCCCCCCCCCCCCCCCTCCCATGAACCATGGACTTTGCCGCTGGTAAGGAGTCTTGCGTGCCTCGGTGATACAGATAGCCGCACCATAGGTGCAACCACAATGGAGAGGTATCTGTTAAGAGGCCAGACAAACATGTGGTTCCTGAAGAGGGGCAGCATTCTTCTCAGTAGTTGCAGGGGCAACAGTCTGGATGATTGACTGATCTGGCCTTGTAACACTAACCAAAACGGCCTTGCTGTGCTGGTACTGCGAACGGCTGAAAGCAAGGGGAAACTACAGCCGTAATTTTTCCCGAGGGCATGCAGCTTTACTGTATATGTGGTGCTACAGAAGAATGCTGAAGATTAGATGAGTAGATCACAGAACTAATGAGGAGGTATTGAATAGAATTGGAGAGAAGAGAAATTTGAGGCCCAACTGATCCCCAACAAGGGATCAGTTGATAGGCCATATTCTGAGGCATCAAGGGATCACCAATTTAGTATTGGAGGGCAGTGTTGAGGGTAAAAATCGCAGAGGGAGACCAAGAGATGAATACACTAAACAGATACAGAAGGATGTAGGTTGCAGTAGGTACTGGGAGATAAAGAAGCTTGCACAGGATAGAGTAGCATGGAGAGCTGCATCAAACCAGTCTCTGGACTGAAGACCACAACAACAACAACAACATTTTCTAAATGATTCTGAAAGGGAAAATGGTATGGAAAACTTATTTAAATTCTACAATTTGATCTCAGAAATTAACTTTCCAACATGTACCAATTTAGTCAATAGGATTCTAAATGATATTGTCTTCTTTGATTAAGGTAAAAGCAAGAAATAACTTATAACCATAATTAGTTAGGATAAATAAAGTAGTGCCTTACAGCATGGCTACTATTCAGAGGAAATCAAAATAGTTAATGATTCCAGGACAAACATTTCAATAGTAGTTAAGAGGAGATGAAATGGGCTGAAACTTGCAGTGAACCAAATGCTCCCATAAAATTTACTCAATAAATTCATATCATTATTCCGAAAATAGCTTCCTGCATAAGCAAATCATAAAGGACATTCATCCCTCCAGTGATCCATGATTTTTTTACATGGGTGTTTAAAGTATCTTGTCAAACTAAAAGGAAAATAAAGGAAAATGTATCTATTGGCAAGAACCATTAAATAACCTGCAGTAGCAACACACTACAAAGACTACCCAAAATTACTAAGAAAAGTTATTAAGAAATCATGTAACATGCACATTATGTCAGAAATCAGTAATACTGATAAATTTCAGGCTGTATGGACTTAAGTTAAGTAAGAGACAGGACAAGAAGCCGCAGAACAGGGTAACATCACTACTGATTTAAAAGGAAGGGCTATAAATGCAGGAACCTAACAGTTCCTATAAACCAATATTAAACACTTATAGCAGTATTGCTGAGAAAGACTGAGCCGTATGTACTTCCATCTTTCCACGGCTCGTTTCCTGAGCATCGTGTGGAGCCAATATTTTTGGTAATCGACAGTGTTTGGGCGTGATCAGGCTCTAGCATCTCGTTGCTGTCTTTTATTGCTTCACTTCTACTTTGTTTTTCCGCGGTTGTTCAGGGTTGGTCTTTTATGAAGCTCTTTCATTTGAACTCCCACCCATAGTGTACCCACTATCAATTGCGAGTTCTGTCTTTGGTGTACTTAGAAACCATAGGTTGGTAACACGACTGATTCACATGTTTACTGCAGCAGACTCTTTGGCCTGTACTATTTATAGGCGAGCACGGTCATGCTGGAGGAGGCTGTCGCGCAGTGGCCTTCGTGTCTGCTCTGGTGACATCCTGCCTTCCGTGTATGGGTGTTGTTATCGAACCCGCACTTCTACCCATGGAGGAACGCCGGCCAGGTTGGGCCCTTCTGTCCACTCTTCACTGGTTGTCTGCAGGAGGTGGATGTCAGTCTAATCATCACCTGCGTCCACGACGGCAAACAAACAGTAACCATCATGGGGCGGTGGGGCCGCCGTTTGGCGAGGGTTTGAGTCCGGGAGCAGTTCAGCTGGGTCGGTGTCAGCTGGGACGACTGGGGGCGGCACAGAATTGTGCACAGCAGTCTTGAACAAATGACAAAGTGCACCGAGGGAAAGGAGAAAAGACGTTAAGTGTGAATGTTTCAAGTTGATCGTCCTTTGGGATTGAGTTCACCAGTCATCTTTCCTGCCTTGGGGCCACTGCTGTGGCAATCCTCTGTTCTGTTCACTGGTGCAATTCTGACAGTGCAGATTCCTCCACGCATCGTTGCTAACCAGTGTAGTGGTGTATTTTGGTAGTTATTTGTGTATGTTTACACTTCTATGTTTTGGTAGCTCATCCTCCCGCCCTGTGGGTGCAGAATTTTGGGTGGGGAGTTAGTTCCTTGTCTCCCACCTCCCGCCCTGTGGGTGCAGAATTTTGGGTGGGGAGTTAGTTCCTTGTCTCCCAAGATCTAGTGCTGTATTATTAAGGTTAACTCTAGTTCAGTCTAGTGTTCTGTTAATCCCTGGGTATATGTGTCTGCCATACTATTTGCGCTGTATTTATTCTAAGTGAGTTGCAGTGACAGTAGTTGGGGGTTCAATTCCTGTCACGGAGCTGATAAGGGGTCACATTGGTTTCAGCTCGTCAGTTGGACGGTGTTGCCTAAGAGGTTTGTTAACATTGGCATGTCAGCGTTGTCTAGCGCTACCGGGACCTAAAGAAGAACATTGTGCTGATTAGGGAATGTTGTTACACGCTCTAGTTTTCATTTCAATACCTGTATTTGTGAAGGCAACCGCATGAAGTAAGATCTGTTCTGAAGCTATGCTGGATCTTGCGCTATTGGGATTTTTGGTTTTGTTTTGATCTCGACTATTTGGGTGTCAGGAATATGGAAGTGTGTTGTTAATGTTTGGCTAGAACAGCAGATACATGGCTAGATTAGTACGTGTGTAGTGGCATGGCGTCCTCGTGAAGGCATGCCCGCGAGATCGCTATTGCGTCTCCTCAAAGTGTAATTTCCACCTTACTGAAACCCCCTTGTTAAAAGGGAGGAAGGAAGGGAAAAAAAAACTTAAGAAATACCTTCTATTTGCATTAACTATCTTACCTGTCGCTTAAATAAATATCTGCTCAGTGATTAAGCTAATGGGAGCACCTATCCTAAAAGCAACTAGTGCACTTCTGTTATGGTGGCCCTCGTGCCTATTTTGGTCTGAAAGATTGTATAAACAGGCTTACATGCTCCGTATCAAACTTATGATGTTGTTTTTTGAGTGATTGTGGATTATTCAAATTGATTATAGTGCAAACATCTGTATTTTACCAACTGTGTTTATAAGTTATTAATGTGATTGGCTGGAATGTAACACAAAAGTTTTAGGACTATAGGTTGCCCAGGTAGAAATTTTGAAGCCATGCTGTGTTGTGAATTCATGTATTTATATTTTATATTGCAATGAGAATTTAAATGTGGTAAACCCACGATTGGTGATTAATAATTAAAGATTTAAGAGTGCATTCACTTAGCACTTACTTATGTGTTGTGTTATTATTATTTTTTAAAATTATAATAGGCGTTTTAGTTTCTTAAATTAAAGCCTTTCCAATTCAAAAGTGGTGGCCCTCCCATTTTGGGCAATTGTAAGCATCGAAGCAGGATTTACGTAGTTGGTGTTATGTATTGTATGTTATGAATAAATTATTTATGTGTTAAATCACGTCTGATATGTCAATTCCTTGGTCTTGTCCACACCTTGGTCATAGTCTTTTAATATGAAATGATCAGACCACTGTTCCAGACACTTTGTAATAAATAAATAAAGAATAAGAAAACATGCAGTGTGCATCACATGCCATAGGCTGCTGAATCTGCACACTGTCATTAAGTGGTGTTTCTTGTGGAAAGCATCCTTTCCCCCCCACTTCCTCTCATTTGGAGCTGTCATTAACACCATTTGCACTGCTCTTCTTCTTGCCACACTCCTCTAAATTAACTTTTTTTGCTTTGTAACTTCTTTTAAGTTTCTCTCTCACTGATGAAGCCATAATCCAGAATGAAATTTTCACTCTGCAGCGGAGTATGTGATGATATGAAACTTCCTGGCAGATTAAAGCTGTGTGCCAGACCAAGACTCGAAATCAGGACCTTTGCCTTTTGTGAGCAAGTGCTCTACCAACTGAGCTACCCAACCACAACTCATGACACATCCTCACAGCTTTACTTCCACCAGTACCTTGTCTCCTACCTTCCAAACTTCCCATAAGTTTTTCTGTGAAACTTACAATACTAGCACTTCTGGAAGAAAGGATATTGCAAACATGGCTTAGCTGCAGCCTGGGGGATGTTTCCAGAACGGAATTTTCACTCTGAAGCAGGGTGCGCATTGATATGAAACTTATGTCAGTGCACACTCCATTGCAGAGTGAAAACTTCATTCTGGAAACATCCCGCAGGCTGTGGCTAAACCATATCTCTGCAGTATCCTTTCTACCAGAAGTGCTAGTCTTGCAAGTTTTGCAGGAGAACTTCTGTGAAGTTTGGAAGGTAGGAGATGAGGTACTGGCGGGAGTAAAGCTGTGAGGACAGGTTGTCAGTCATGCTTGGATAGCTCAGTTGGTAGAGCACTTGTCCACAAAAGGCAAAGACAACAGAGTATTTTACAAACTACCAAGAGGACTTCAAAATCCAAGATTACTCACTACATGCTAATGAGCTGGTAAACCAACTCAATATAGAAAATGTACTCATAGGTGGTAAAAAACAGACTTGCAAGAGGCAGAAGCAGAAACAGTTCCAGTATGGAGGAGAAGATGAGAAAACTGAAGATAAGGAAATGTGTACAAAATAGAATTACATTTTTGAAGTACTAGATGTTTTAATACATGCTATTAGCTGGAGATTTCAATAGCTTAAAAGTCACAGTGAACTTTTTAATTGTTTGTAAGATATTTGTAAAATTAAGACATGTCACCTGACATACTAAGTGACATCTGTTCCAAACTGTGAAACAGTTTTTCTCATGAACAGGTCAAGGACACCAGCCTAGTCAATTTTAAAGATTAACTTAAATTGGTCTCCGCATTTGTAAAGCCTGCTTGCACACCAAGTGGAACTTTGAAACTCATACAAAGAAAAGGATTTGTGTGTAAAGTAAGTATAACCTTACAAGTTCTGCTAACTCAACTGGTGACAATGGCTGGTGTAGAAAGAAGTTTTTTGAAGCTTGAACTGAAATAACTGACATCAAGATTGGCCAGGCACAACAATATGGGCTGGCAACAGTGTTGACTGAAAGTGAGCTGAATGTTTAGATTTTGACAAACTCATACAAGAGTTCACTGACACCAAAGCAAAAAAACTATTATATTAGTAATATGAGGTAAGTGTGTAAACATATGTTTATCATTAGTTTTGTTTTGATTTATTTATGTGTATTGTGCATTTTTGTTCATTTACTTAAGAAAGATTTTCCAAAGGGTAGGCCTACACTTGTGAAAATAGGTTGCCTAATGTCATCCAACTGTTCAAATCCTGTGTTGGAGGTGCTATTTCACATACTACAGCCTCATTACTTTTCCTTCTTTGTTGAGTACCTTAGTTCTGCTTGAAACTCACTGACATAATTTGGGACATTTTGTTCCTTTTGCAACTTCTGCCAATGTATGCTATCTACCAATGTTCAGCACTGCAGTGAACAGTCGTCCAGTGGTGTGTGTGTGTGTATGTGTGTGTGTGTGGTTTGCTATGAACGTGTACCATTTGTGAAGATAGATGTCCATGTAAATACACTATTTCAAACAACCTGCCTCTTCTGCATGTTATTTACACCATAGGAAGCAGTTGACAACAGTGAGCATTGAAAGTACTGCAAGAACTCTGCCCTCCTCTACCCCGTACTTGTGTCTCTCCCTGGGGCGATCAGGATGCCTCTCTCACACCACCACATGCTCCCCTTTCCTCATGGAATGAGACAAAGTGAATAGATTATTGTTAGCCTATGTTCTCGGAGAGTGACTTAACTTGATTTTTGTTGACATAATTAACTTTGGAGATATAACTCAAAATGTATTACACTATAAATGTTTCAGATCTGCTTCACTGATTGGTAACCAACTGGCTGTTGCCTTAAAATACATTCACATCAGAAAGATGTTTGAGTAAGTGTTATATGCGAAAATAAGATATCACAGGCGAATGACATTGTGAAAAAGATTGAATGTGTCTGAAAATGATTTTAAAAAGTGGGTGGATGGGGGAGTGAGCAGCAGCTGAAATTTGTTTACTTCAGTGCTATTAAATAAGAGAAATCCAAAATAAACAGTATTATGAAAGATCTATGCTTTCAAGACCTATTTGCCATTTTAGGGTAGAGGAAACTTGTACTTTGATGACAGTGTACCTTAGAATTACTTTTGTTGCTCACCTGATGCTGCCTATGGTGGTCAACCTTCAAACCATTTCAAGCAAAAATTTTGATTTTGCTAGTGATGATGATGTAAATAAAAAGGAAAAAGATTATGACAAAAGCAGTTAAAATAGGATAATCTCTGGGCTGCAGTGACAAAGAAATATTTGATGCTCAAGAAGAGCTTCTTTTAGAAAGAAAGTCATTGACACATGATATTAAGTGTAAGCCAGTTAATAATCACTATGTGGAAAAAATTGTCAGTAAAGATGAGGACAAGATACAGCTTTAGTCATCAGATATTCCAATAAATTTCTAGCTGAGTACAGTGAAATTTATAATGTAAATGATGAAGGCATAATAATTAAAACGAGCACTTTTTTGTTTTCTATATTCAGTGTGAACAAGCAGATTAAACCTGTCTTCAAGAAAATATCAATTACTTGCATTAAATATTTGTCAATATTAATTATAGAGCAGTTTGATGCAGATAAAATATTGTAGTTTAACTATGATATTTATTCTTGTCTTTCCTTACTGTGCACCACTCAGTGTACAGTATGTGGTGATTCAAGGTGTCTGAGTGTCTCATACCACTGATCATCTTAGAAACAGTATTATCACACTATGTGTATAGTAACATTAAAAATGTTTTTCACAAGTGTGGAGGATATATCACACAATGACAAATTTCATCAACATAGGCACATCGGTAGTGTAGTCAGACCTAGCTTATGCTTTGTTTGCCTTCTTGATTATGCTGTATACAATCAACAAGTGTTATTAGTATTAACAAGATTACACACAGTGAACAAGAAAATCCGCTGATAAAAAAGGAGAATATGCCACTGAAGGACAGATAATTCTGATGTTGAATGTTTTGTATTCCCATATTTGCCTGGCAATGAGGCTGTGCCTCAAAACATACTGCACACACAAAATTATCTGACTAGGCAGGATAGCAGATAAATGTGTCTCATAGCAAGGGCAACTATATGATAGTTTGTAAGCAGTTGCAGGGGTCTAGAGGTGGGGATTTGAAGCATTTTTAAATATCCTAGAAAACGACTTTTAATTAGCCACAAAAAAGTTCCAGTCCCGACTCTGTTAAAAACCTGCATAATTTTGTTAAAATAAAAACACCTCACTACACTATACTATTTCCTTTTCCTGAATTCTCTTGTGACCCAATCACTACAATGAATTAGCTGGATATGTACTTCAGCATTTGACAACTTAATATTTGTTCAAATGCAGGAGCTTTTACTCATAGGTACATCATTTGAGGTTAATTTGTATCTCATTGGTGATGGAGGGGTGTACTCTACATACAATATTCATGTTACTAATCAGTACGTACTTAATTCTTTTCTAATTTGAAATACAGTGGTGATATTCTACTTATGTTAGTTCTTTCCATTGTTGCCATGTTCTATCAAAAACTATTCACAAATTCACTCAGTACACCTTTGATTTATTGTCAGAAACACATCACAAATCCAGTACCACACCAGAACTAGAGGATTGTACAACTAAAAGTTCTCTGCTACCACCCTACATTTCCTGGGATGGTTACTAAGGATAGGCCAAGGCAAATACCCAAGATCATTATTTTATATTTTACCATCTGTGCCAAATTAATGTGTCTGGTAGTATATTAATGTTATGGCACTGTCAATAGTAGTATCATAGATACATTTTAAGGAAATGAAATGGTTTACATTCCACTGTGAAAACCTACTGTCATAAAATTTTTATTGAAGTGTTGCAAAGAACGAGATTTTTTAGTGTGACATGTTAAAACACTGCAGTAAAATAAATTTGTATATTGCAAAAGGAGTTATGTCTCTTACATATGTTATATCGTCTCATTTTATGTGTGTGTTGTTCACAATCCCTGCTTGCATCCCCACCTAGGAAAGTAATTGCAGAATCATCAATGTATAATGTTACAGCATGTGTGTGTGTGTGTGTGTGTGTGTGTGTGTGTGTGTGTGTATTGGAAGGGGGGTGGGGGAGTCCATGCACTTCTGAGAAGAGTTGTTTATTGGTCCATCCACTAATGAGTATAGGTCTAAGGATAATATTTTTTGATTGAGTTGCTTACATTTCTTCAAAGGCAAAGCTGTGAAAAGTATGAAATTAAAATATTTTGTCATTGTCTCTGCATGGAATGTTGACTGTTTTGTTATAATACATTCAATTACTCAAAATTTATTCACTTACTGTGAACTGTTAGACATAAGCATTATTAGGTACAAACGTAATAACTATTATGCTTGTAACTCAGTACCATCCGGGACTGGAGCAACTGAATTACTTTCTCTGCCAGGGTTTCGATTACCTCGCATCGTGCTTTGAAATGAGAAATGTCCTGCCCAGTATCCTTCCCACCCCACCTACCGTGGTATTCTGCCATCCACTGAACCTACACAATATACTTGTCCATCCTTACGAAGCCCCTGCTCCCAATCCCTTACCCCATGGCTCATACCCCTGTAATAGACCTAGATGCAAGACCTGTCCAATACATCCTCCTACCGCAACCTACTCCAGTCCGGTCACTAACATCACCTATCACATCAAAGGCAGGGCTACCTGTGAAACCAGTCATGTGATTTACAATAAGCTGCAACCACTGTGTTGCATTCTATGTGGGCATGACAACTAACAAGCTGTCTGTCCACATGAATGGCCACCGACAAACTGTGGCCAAAAAACAAGTGAACCACCCTGCGGCTGAAAATGCTGCCAAACATGATATCCCTCATCTCAATGACTGCTTCACAGCCTGTGCCATATGGATCCTTCAAATGAACACCAGCTTTTCTGAACTGTGCAGATGGGAACTTTCCCTGCAATACATCCTATGTTCCCATAACCCTCCCGGCCTCAACCTTTGTTAGTCACTGTCCTCACCCATCTAGCCCCCTCCCTGTTCCCATTCCAGCACTACACAGCTGTCATTTCACCGCCACACCCAGGCTTTTAATTTCTTTTCATTTCTCTCCTTTCCGCTACTTACCCCCTCCCCCTTCCACACCTTCTCCCTGCCCTCCATCTAAACTGCAACACTTCCACCACACTTCCACTCCCACCATACTATCCCTCCCCCTCCCCGCCCCAGCCTCCTCCTTACCCCCACCCAGTCGCCACTCCCATCATGCACTGGTGCTGCTGCTCACAGTGTGGTTTCAGTTCTCTGGGACTGCAGACGTGTGTGCAAGTTGCGTTTGCGTGAGTGTGTGTGTGCGCGTGTGTGTCTACTGCTGACAAAGGCCTTAATGGCCGAAAGCTATAATTGTGTAAATCTTTTTGTTGTGCCTATCATGACTCACATCTCCACTATATGGTGAGTAGCAACTTTCCTTCTCTGGTATTGTTACATTCCATCCTGGATTTTCCATTGTTTGTAATAACTGTTAGTGATATACGAAAATTTCTGCCGGACTGCGATTGAACCTACAGTTCTCTCTTGTTGCAAGGAAATTTTCCATGAAGTTATGGGTTTGCTGTCAGATGTTACTGAACCAGTCTTTTGACTGCATAACTTTCAGCAATCTGAATGTGAATGAGATGAAGAAATACTGAATATTCATCTGTCCTAGAAGCCTCATCAAAGATTCACTGTGTATATGTTTAGAATAGGGTATAATGAGCCAATGGAAATGGAAATGAGCGTTTGGCGTCATTGGCCGGGAGGCCCCTCGCGGGGCAGGTCCGGCCGCCTTGGCGCAGGTCTTATTACATTCGGCGCCACATTGGGCGACCTGCATGCCGGATGGGGATGAAATGATGATGAACACAACACAACACCCAGTCCCTGAGCGGAGAAAATCTCCGACCCAGCCGGGAATCGAACCCGGGCCCGGACGACGGCAATCCGTCACGCTGACCACTCAGCTACTGGGGCGGACATGAGCCAATGATACACAGCTTCTTATTTGTCATGTGTTCAGTTCTTTTTCTTTGATTATTTGGACACATCACCTCTCCTCTGCTTCTAACTTTGGATTGATCAGTCTGTGAGAATACATAATGGGCTATGAAAATGAACACTAATTTACAACAGTTCCTTCTAGATATGTTCAGTTTGGTTTGACCTTTTGGATATGACATGATCTTGCAGAAACAGAACAAGCAGAGGTTGCAACCACTATGACCAGTGCCTGATTTGTAGAAAAGTTGTAGCACCAGTACTCTGACCTACCAGGGACTGTTTTTTTTTAAATTAATGTCTTAAAACATTATTTTAATGGTTTTTTATCAGAGGCACAGTATGCTCAGAGGCACAGTATGCCTTCACAAATCAAGCACTGGTTATAACAACAAAAGCAGTTGTCTGGTTTAAAATAGAGACACCAATAACTGTACGTGGATTGCTTTGTCATCTCACAACAATAAAAAAGGGAGATTAATGATTAACAGTATTATAAAAAGGATAGCTGTTACTCACCATGCAGTGGAGATGCTGATTCACAGTTAGGCATAACAAAAAGATTGTCAAACAAAGCTTTCAGCCAAACAGGCATTCATCTCGTAACTGTGTCTGCTTCATGTCTTCTGTGCAGCAAGCTACATACATTTAAGTATTAACTGTGTTTTTCTTACTTGTCACATCTTTTTCCATGTGTTTTTGCTTTTAGGAAGCTTTAATTTTCGAGTACTAGTAATAGTGTTCCATAGATTTCATGTTTGTTTTGAATACAGTCCAGAGACAGTTAGTGCTTATTTTCATTGTTTCCAAGAAGAAGTTCCTGGTAACCACAGTTTAATCAGCTATCAGCCGCCTTTGGTGAATTAGCAGTCTAGTTAAAAGTTGATTACTTAACTCTACAGTAAATTGTTGATTTCTTAGGATGGATAGTATGTGTGACTGCTGTGTATGGATGTAGGAGGAGCTGGCCACTGTTTGCAAACAGCTGAAAGTGCTGATGGCCATGGTCAGCCATCTTCAGGCTGCTGCCTTCGAGTGTAGCGGCAGAGGGGACTCTGGTGCATCACATGGTACACCCCAGGTGTTACATGCTTCACCCTCGGTCCCTTTTGTTGAGACATCTTTGCAGGTACCAGGCGCAGTTGGCCACCCTCTCCCCAAGGGGAGTGGCAGGTTCAACGGCATTCGCGTCGCACAAGGCGGAGGGTCAATGTGGAGGCTGGCCATGTGACATCACTCTCTCTGCCTATGAGAGGACATATGGCCAGTCCTTCAGCAAGGTCAGAGCAGGCAGACAGGGAGATGGGTTTATTAGTGATTGGGAGCTCCAATGTTAGGTGGGTGATGGAGCCCCTTAGGGAAATAGTGGAAAGATTGAGGAAGAAGGCCAGTGTTCACTCTGTCTGCTTGCCATGGGGGGGTTCATCCGAGATGTGGAGGAGGCCATGCTGGCGGCAATAGAGAGCACTGGGTGCACTCGACTGCAAATTGCCGCTCATGTTGGTACAAATGACACCTGCCGTCTGGGTTCAAAGGTCATCCTCAGTTCATACAGGCAGTTGGCAGACTTGGTGAAGGCAGAAAGACTCACTCGTGGGGTGGAATCTGAGCTAACTATTTGTAGTGTCATTCCCAGAACCGATTGTGGACCTCTGGTTTGGAGCCGATTGGAAGGCTTAAACCAGAGGGTCAGACGATTCTGCAGAGATCTGGGGGTGCAAATTTCTCGACCTCTTCTATTGGGTGGGGAAATGTGGGGTCCCTCGGAATCGGTCAGGTGTGCACTACATTCAGGAAGCAGCTACAAGGGTAGCGGAGTACGTATGGAGTGCACATGTGGGTTTTTTATGTTAGAGAATTCCCTCCCTAGGCCCAACAAGACACCTCCTGAGATGCAACAAGGTACCAGTAGGCAAAACACAACAGGGAATGACAATATTAATGTGGTAATAGTAAACTGCAGGAGCGTCTATAGAAAGGTCCCAGAACTGCTCTCATTAATAAACAGTCACAATGCCCATATAGTATTAGGGACGGAAAGTTGGTTGAAATAGGATGTAAACAGTAATGAAATTCTAAACTCATTTTGGAATGTATACCGCAGAGACAGCCTGGACAGTGAAGGGGGAGGCATGTTTATAGCAATAAAAAGTGCAATAGTATCGAAGGAAATTGACGGTGATCCAAAATGTGAAATAATCTCGGTGAAGGTAATGGTTAAAGCAGGCTCAAACATGGTAATTGGATGTCTCTATAGGCCCTCTGGCTCAGCAGCTGTTGTGGCAGAACACCTGAAGGAAAATTTGGAAAATATTTTGAGTAGATTTCCCAACCCTGTTATAGTTCTGGGTGGAGATTTTAAGTCACCAGATATAGACTGGGAGACTCAAACATTTACAACAAGTGGCAGGGACAAAGAATCCAGTGAAATTTTTTTAAGTGCATTATCTGAAAACTACCTTGAGCGTTAAACAAAGAACTGACTCATGGCGCTAACATATTAGACCTTCTGGTGACAAACAGACCTGAACTATTTGAAACAGTTAACACAGAACAGGGAATCAGCAATCATAAAGCGGTTACTGCATTGGTGATTTCAGCTGTAAATAGAAATATTAAAAAAGGTAGGAAGATTTTTCTCTTTAGCAAAAGTGGCAAAAAGCAGATTTCAGAGTACTTGACGGCTCAACACAAAAGTTTTATCTCAAGTGCAGATAGTGTTGAGGATCAGTGGACAAAGTTCAAAACCATTGTACAATATGCATTAGATGTGCCAAGCAAGATCGTAAGAGATGGAAAAGAGCCACCGTGGTACAACAACCAAGTTAGAAAACTGCTACGAAAGCAAATGGAACTTCACAGCAAATATAAACATAGCCAAAGCCTTGTAGACAAACAAACATTACATGAAGTGAAATGTAGTGTGAGGAGGGCTATGCACGAGGCATTCAACAAATTCGAAAGTAAAGTTCTATGTACTGACTTGGCAGAAAATCCTAAGAAATTTTGGTCTTATGTCAAAGCAGTAGATGGATCAAAACAAAATGTCCAGACAGTCTGTGACCAAAATGGTACTGAAACAGAGGATGACAGACTAAAGGCCGAAATACTAAATGCCTTTTTCCAAAGCTGTTTCACAGAGGAAGACTGCACAGTAGTTCCTTCTCTAGATTGTTGCATAGATGACAAAATGGTAGATATCAAAACAGATGACAGAGGGGTAGAAAAACAATTAAAATCACTCAAGAGTTAAGGCTGCTGGACCTGATGGGATACCAGTTTGCTTTTACACAGAGTATTCGAAGGTACTTGCCCCCCTTCTTGCAGCAGTGTACCATAGGTGTCTAGAAGAGCGTAGCATTCCAAAAGATTGGTAAAGGGCACAGGTCATCACCATTTTCAAGAAGGGACGTCGAACAGATGTACAGAACTATAGACCTATATCTCTAATGTTGTTCAGTTGTAGAATTTTTGAACACGTATTATGTTCGATTATAATGACATTTCTGGAGACTAGAAATCTACACTGTAGGAATCAGCATGGGTTTCGAGAAAGACGATAGTGTGAAAGACTCAGAGGGCCATAGACAGGGGTTCCCAGGTAGATGCCATGTTTCTTGACTTCTGCAAGGCATTTGATACAGTCCCCCACTGTCATTTAATGAACAAAGTAAGAGCAAATGGACTATCAGACCAATTCTGTGATTGGATTGAAGAGTTTCTAGATAACAGAACGCAGCATGTCATTCTGAATAGAGAGAAGTCTGCCGAAGTATGAGTGATTTCAGGTGTGCCACAGGGGAGTGTCATAGGACTGTTGCTATTCATAATATATATAAATGACCTTGTGGATAACATCGGTAGTTCACTGATGCTTTTTGCAGATGATGCTGTAGTATATCGAGAGGTTGTAACAATGGAAAATTGTACTGAAATGCAGGAGGATCTGCAACGAATTGACGGATGGTTCAGAGAATGGCAATTGAATCTCAATGTAGACAAGTGTAATGTGCTGCGAATGCATAGAAAGAAAGATCCTTTATCATTTAGTTACAATATGGCAGGTCAGCAATTGGAAGCAGTTAATTCCATAAATTATGTGGGAGTAGGCATTAGGAGTGATTTAAAATGGAATGACCATATAAAATTAATTGTCAGTAAAGCAGATGCCAGACTGAGATTCATTGGAAGAATCCTAAGGAAATGCAGTCCGAAAACAAAGGAAGTAGGTTACAGTACACTTGTTCGCCCACTGCTTGAATACTGCTCACTGGTGTGGGATCCGTACCAGATAGGGTTGATAGAAGAGATAGAGAAAAATCCAACGGAGAGCAGTGTGCCTCATTCCAGGATTATTTAGTAATCACAAAAGCGTTACGGAGATGATAGATGAACTCCAGCGGAAGACTCAGCAAGACAGACGTTCAGTAGCTCAGTACGGGCTTTTGTTGAAGTTTCGAGAACATACCTTCACCTAGGAGTCAAGCAGTATATTGCTCCCTCCTACATATATCTCACAAAGAGACCATGAGGATAAAATCAGAGAGTTTAGAGCCCAAACAGAGGCATAACGACAATCTTTCTTTCCATGAACAATACGAGGCTGGAATAGAACAGAGAACTGATAGAGGTACTCAAGGTACACTCCGCCACACACCGCCAGATGGCTTGCGGAGTATGGATGTAGATGTAGATGTAGATGTAGACAACATATATTCAGTATCTCCTCATGTCAAAGTTTACACATTCATCTCATATCTGTAACTGAGTAAGCTGATGACCAAACAAAAAGATAGCACCACTGTAGTTTATTTGTTGCAGTAAACTTGGTTCTGCCACAGGGTTTCAACGTCTCTCCTGCTATGCAGTTCTGTGACAAGAGACCTCAGCAACATCTTTTGACACACATCTGGCTAGTGTTAGGCATGATTCCGGATCACTGAACCCCACTCACAAGAATTTCACTAAGATATTGGTGGCAAAGATACAATTAACTCAGAAATGCACGCTGCCTGTGAAAGCAGAGAAATGTGATTATGATTTTTGCAGAAAAGTTGCTGAACATATCAACAATGTTTTGTGTTCAGTAGATGCAGAAGACTGTTATCATCAAGACTGCAATGCTAAATTAGTGTCAAACCCTTCCTCTGTTTGAAACGGGGGCCACACTCTTGATACCAAGTTTGATGCCGCTCTACAAGAAGTATGCAGTTTTCTAAATTATTCAGAGAAATCCCAATTTGCACTGTAGGATTTCTTGCAGAAAGTCAATGAATGACTCCCAGACTGAGATACAATTACTATAAAAATGCTTAGAATACAAATTGACTGAACATTAGATTTATGGAGTCATTCCACAAATATTCAATGATCCATCTCCCTACCCACAGTCACGTTAAGGTTCATTGATGGTATATCTTCATGATCTCGACTCAGGGTCAAGGCAACCTATCCACATTCCTTCAGAACCTCAACACCCTTTCTCCTTTTTGCTTCACCTTGTCCTCCTCTACACAACGTGCCCCCTTCCTGGAAGTTGACCTCCATCTTTCTGAAGACTCCATCCACATCTCAGTCAACATCAAACTCACTAACCACCAACAGTACCTGCATTTCGACAGCTGCCATCCCTTCCATACAAAAAAAATCCCCCCACCTACACCTTAGCCACCTGTGGATGACATATCTGCTCTGAGGAGAACACACTTGCCCTGTATGGTGAAGGGCTCACAAAGGCCTTCACAGACAGCAATATTCTCCCAATCTAGTCCACAAACAAATTTCCAATGCCATATCCTCATACACCCCCAATCTTCCCACCATTCCCAAGAATCAGCTAAAAGGAGTGCCCCCTCATCACCCAGTATCATTCTGGACTAGAACAAGTGAACCATATTGTTCACCAGGTGTTTATCTACATCCTACCCAAGATCTGTCGTGTCCCTACTAAAGTGATGCTTCATGGCCCACCCATCCTACACATCATCCTAGTGTATCTCTGTGCCACTCCCAATCTCATCCGCTTATCACGAAGATTATATACATGTGACAGACCAAAGTACAAGATCTGCCTAATCTACCCACCCAGCTCCTACTACTGTAGTCGTGTCACTGGCTTATCCTACCCGATCAAAGGCTGGGCCACCTATGAAACCAGCCATCATATACCAGCTTTGCTGCAATCACTGCACAGCTTTCTGTATTGTATGACTACCAACCAGCTGTCCACCAGGATAAATGACCACCTCCATGCTGTGGCCAAAATCAATGTAGACTATATTTGTGGCACAACATGCAGCTGAACATAAAATGATTGATTTTAATGGCTGGTTAACAACACAGATTATAGAGATCCTCTCCTCCACCACTAGCTTTTCTGAACCACACAGGCTGGAGTTATCCTTACAACATATTCTCTGTTTCTGAAATTATCCTGCCCTCAACCTACAGTAATCTGCTGTCTCCACATCCTCAACCCAACAAATTCTGTACCCTGTGTCCTGTCACCCCTCCCAAGTTAAGTTGCTTTCAGCATGTGCCCCTCCCTGCTAGCCACTACAATTGTGCCAGCCCATGTACCTGCCACCACCTCCCACATTCCTAGCCAGCAAACTGGCCAGCTCCGTCCGAGCTGATAGCTACCCATTACCAGCTCATCTCCCTGCCTTTCACGTCCTTTTCCTCTATGCACCCAGCTTGACACTACCCCACCACAATCAGTCCACTTGCCATAAAATCAAAATAGCACTGATACTGTCAGCCTGGCTCGCAGCATTGAGAGAGAGAGAGGGAGGGAGGGAGGGAGAGAGAGAGAGAGAGAGAGAGAGAGAGAGAGTGTTGTGTGTTTGTACCTGCACACACTTCTGTTTTTCAGTGAGTGGTCTCCTGTAATCCTAATGTGTTTATCTTGGTTAAAACATGCATATGAACTTCTCTGAGCAGAATTTCATAAGAAATATTTTTTGTCATAATAGATGTCTTCGAAAGATGAAATGTTTTTCATAAAAACAGAAAAATAAAGTTCAAAAAATTGAATTGGGGTGATGGAGGCAGATGCTCACCCACTAGTGGAGGGACCTTTTCTGTTTCTCACTACTACATCAAGTATGAGTATTTTCCTAAAGTTTCCAAAGCTTATAAATTATTTCCCCTATTTTTCTTAATTTGCCTGGGGTATAAGAAAGGAGGCAAGCTACAGGTTGTCCATTGATTATTCTTAACTGTTTTAAAAAACAATGTTATGTGAAAGAAATAACACAGATAAATAACTATCAACTATATTCCCTGAGTAACACATATTTAGAACCATGGGTATGGCATGTCATTGACAACATGGCTTAACACTGTATCTTATTTTTATTAATATTAGCAAACACAAACCACTCTATTGCTACCCAAGCCCCCCCCCCTTCCCCCCCTCCACCCAAGTCTTCTCCATCAGGGAGAGGAGCAAGCTGTTTGAGGGCATGCTAACTACCCTTTCCAGCCATAGATTTTAACAACTTTTATTTTTATTGCATTTATATCCCATTTCTTGCAAAAAGCGGGTAATTTCTTTTGTTCAGTCTTTATCATTTTAAGTTATTTCTTTAGATTGCTGTTACAAATTTTACACATAAATAATACATGTAGCTAAAGAAAAGACAAGAACATTGAATTTATATGTGGTACATGTATGGCTAAAGAAAATATTATAAGAAAATGCCAAGTAAATAATGTTACGCCTTGGAGTTTTTTTCTCAGGTTCCAATCTTAGCTGGGACTAATATTTTCCTTTCCAGCATGGTGGCCAAAATGGTATGCCATGGTGTCACACAGACTACTCAGTCTCTGGTGTCTTTTACCTTCTTCAGAGTTGCTAATATTATGATTCAGTTCTTCCTGCTGCGCCACCCACCCTTTGTAGTGTATTACTTCATCAGTTATCACTGTTTGGTCAATCTTTGCTATTCAGTTTGATCTGACTCTCTCCTCTCAGGTGTTGTGCAGTTGGCCAACATAAACTTTTTGCCTTTCATCTCAGGGGGACCATTGTGGACGTCCACCTGGGGTGTCAGTGTCTCTCGTATTGTTGAGAGTGATCTTTAATTTGGGAGGCTGTTGTCACACCCATTTGCGCACTGACTTGCATCAATCACAACTCTGCCTGTCCTCACCAGCGGTGGGCTGCTCAGTACGTGGCCGGCCTCCTTCAGTAGGGGTCAGGCTGCTTCCGTCTCAGCAGATCGTATGCGTATGCTCATTGCAATGAAATTATATAGCATTCCCAATGAAGTACGTCAATGAGTGTGATGATTCTCGTTGTAAATAAGTCGAACCCACGTTCATCTATAGTAGCTTCATTAACAAATTAGAAATATGTTATTTAAAGAGGTGCCTTATTTTAACAATGATTTGACACAACATTATAACATCAACACAAGACTGTTCCCACACCAAAACATGGGAAGTAACATTGTTCACAGAAGTTACCCCATACACTTCAACTACTGTTTATTGCCTCAATGCTGTCAGACTATGCCCAAATACTGATGCTGCATGCTTGAGGAATGTGCACAAAATACAGCAGGAGACATCGTTAAGTGCTTCAAGAATGACTTCAGATTTTTGGCTTATTTAAGAGACACGGGCAGGAAGAGTACGTTACAGCAGTGCTCAAAAAGACTGTATTCCAATCATGGGATGGTAAGTAATGTTGTAAAATAAATAGCTTATGATGTGCGCATTTAAGGTAGTTTTATTTTTCCTATCAACAAATGAAAAACTATTCTTGGTACACTTCTTGAGTTTCATCCTCTGTGGCTATTGTTCTGATGCAGTTTTAAACTCTTATTTTGACATGTCTTTGTATTAACGCCCCATTCTCTGAAGAATTTGCTTCTATTCTACATTAAAATCATAAACATGCTAATCAACAATGGTTAATGTAGTGTCGATTCTTGTTAGCTAATAACAGTACTCACTGTAATTTGTACAGTATTGATAGTATATCTATACACTGTACTGTGATCTTTACAATTACATTTTTACAGATTTATTATTCAGTTGTGGAAAGGAAATGCAGCAAGAGTGAAGATGAGCAAAAGGTGGAATTGTAATTGTTTTAATCATTACAGTATTGATTGAGGTTTTATTACACTGGCATTCATTGTCTAATGTTCCAGGTTCAACTTGGTTTGCAGGGACCAAGGGCAAAAGGTATATTGCATTAGTAACACCACTGACAAAGTACTGACAAAGGATGTGAATTTTGCCTTGAGGGAGTATCCTGTACAGCTTCCTGTGTTGAAATACATATCTAATACTCTTTATTCATGGGAAAGCAATTTCTAAATAGCCAATTTTTTAAGCAGTAATTTTGTAACACTGAAATAAAAAATATTGCAAACATACAAGTCTGCTAGGGGTGATAATATTACACAGAAAACCTAAATATTTGGAGCCCATAATGATTTAAAATTATTTGGTATTTAATGTGTTTTGTGTAAACATGCTGAAGTCTGTGAGTTATGTAATACGCCAAGGAACATGTGCAAGACAATTGCATCCTAGTTTCCTTTGGTCAGAACACAATAAAATATTTTTCTTGGCCAATGGCTTCCCACAGTAGTAACACCAGTTCCCATCAGATCACTGATGTTAAGAGCTGTTGGCCTTGGCTGACACTTGGATAGGTCACCATCTGGGTCTGCGAGTGCTCTCGGAAAGAGATGTACAATGAGCCCTTGTGAGGCCTATTGAGAGGCTGCTTGACTGAGAAGTAGTGACACTGGTCACGAAAGCTGACAATGGCTGGGAGAGTGGTGTGCTGACTACCTGCCCGTCTGTATCCACACCTGATGATGCCCAAAGGCTGAAGATGACGCAGCAGCCAGTTAGTACCATTGGGCCTTCAAGGGCTGTTCAGATGGTGTTTGTTTTTATTTTTTTAATTTTCTAATACTTTCTTGAACATGCTGGAACCATGTTATAAATGGCTCTACATCCACTAACTATTATATTGAATGTTTGTTGATAGTAAATATTGGAACTGAGGATAATTAATTGAAAATAATAATGATACAGACGTATATTAGATACCCTTTAGAAGCAATCCTGACAATTTGTAGACCTACTGATGCACAAATCCATGAGGATATCACACTTAAATCCATTGCTGTAACTGTAATTAATTTACTCAGGAAACTTGGATACATTTTGTTATAAGGCACAGCTTCCATTACATTTTGGTATAAGACACAACTTCCATCTATTTAAACCTGCTTACAGTAGTCAAACCTAGGTGTGCCTCTCTAATTTTTAGCCCACCTCCTTCCCTCCAGTACCAAATTGACTTGACGATTCCTTGATGCCTTGAGATGTGTTCTAACAGTCAGTCCCATTTTTTAGTAGTGCCATTAATTTCTCTTCTTAACAAATTTATTCAGTAGCACCTATTTAGTTATCCTGTTTACCCATACAATCTTCACCATTCTTTTGCAACACTACATTTCAAATGCTATATTCTTATGCAAATTAATTTTCAGGTTGTGTAAACACCTACTTTATCTCCCTAAATGTACACTGACATAAAAAGATTGAATAAGCATTTTGTTGTGATAACTGAACTGTAGTGTAACCAGGGGATTAGATTAGGGTGGCTTGGTGACAGTTCGATTGCATGTGGCCACGTTGAATGTGGAAGCAGAGTGATATGAGTAAACTATTGTCCCATAACTGTGCAGATAACATTGTATGGAAGCGGTGGGGGTTTTGTTGTGTATAAGCACTATCTGGTAGGGGGATTCAGTTCAGTGGATGAGTCCTACTCAAAAGCAGAACTCTTAAGCTACAGTTAGTGAGTCTGCAAAAGATCATATGGACAGCTCGTCCCACTAAGACTAATAATATAGCTGACTGGAGTGCTTGATAAGAAAATCACCCCATTAACAATTAATGCAACTGCTGATAGTGGACCAAGCACACTATTCAGCAGATTACTGCAATCTAAGATGGTCACTTCGTAACAAAAAGGTAGACACACCTGGGGCTGTGTGGGTACCAAGCTATTTGGACCTAGATGTAACATACTGATTTGTAGAGTAGCGTGACGTCTATGTTCATGTCATATTTAGTGCACTTTTTGTTATAAAAATGAACTGCATGGTAAATTCAGAAAGCACATATGGGACAATAAACAAGTGTCTCATGAGTGCATGAGATATATTGTACATAATCTACAAAAAATGCAGTGGGGGAATGTCATTCTGTCTTTTAACCACATACTATAAATAGTTCTAGCTTATTTCATGTTAAGTAGTTGATAAGATCTAACTGATATTATTACATGACTTCAGTACATCACTGTTTGTTTATATTCCATGCAATGACTGAAATTTAAGTATTATATTATTTGGTCGTCTTTTCATATTTACTGTTACTGCTATAAATGCATAGACAAATCCATGGAAAAGGAAACAATCATATTTCTTTCATAGAACAGTATTACAAGTGTTCAATTATGTTAGTAGGACACTGCAAAAAACAAATACACACAATTTGGATGAAAACAAAGAAGTCATTGTATGAGAGTCTGCCAGAACAAGAAAGGAACAGTGATTTTTTTATGGGTCGTTCTGAGCAAATTACTTTGCTGGGAGCATCTGAATTGAATGCAATAAAGGAGGTAGCTGCTGTTGTGCGCACAGTCTCCTTATAACAGAAGACTATGTATAAAGTGAAGACAATGATGTGCTGCTGCCAAAAAATCCACCTTTACCTCTTTGTGGTGATGACTCAAGATTATTCTTATATATAAATGATGGGTCATTAAAAAATAAAATTGGCGATCTTAATCTTCTTTGAGCTGGCATCCGCCACCTGCCCTAATACACCCCAACTACTACCAATAATTTTTTTCTCTCTTTTCTGTCTCTGGGCGTCTTTTGGTTCTCATTTTCAGTAATATTTGTATGTGATGTAGGCATAAATCTACCCATTTGTTAGTTAGGTCAGATTTCATTGTTACAGTTGTAGTCTAAGTATCTACAGCAAAAATACAATTAGTTTTGTTTAAAACCATGTTAATTAAAAGTTATCTCTGACTAAAAATTTTACTACAGTAAATAGCAGTGAAAATGTTTTGAGCTTATAAGTAGATTTGGTAAGGATGATACCACTCATTGTAAAGACTAGCATTCCAACTTTTCATTAACATAGTTTCAATATTGTGGAAAAAATTAACTTGCAAGATAATTATCATTAAAGTTGAGAAGCAGACACATTTCATATTGGAGATTTTGACTCTGTGCTTATTAGAGTTAATCTTTGACTACTGTACTTCTGTTACTCTAATTTGTATGCACAAGATAGCTTACTCCATTAACTGACTGAGACATTAGTTATGAATACTGCATAATCTCCCATGATGTTCAGTATTGCACTTGTACCCATAAACGGATTAGTGCCAATGCAGATGTGTAAAATGATTCCATATACTTTTCCAAAGTCCTAGATCACTACACTTTTTACTATCCAAATTATTATTAATAATTATAGTCTATCCTGAGTAGTAATTTTTTTTATATCAAGTTAGGAAATTGATCATCATCCAACAGTAGGACCTTCAAGAATCACTTCATCAATCATAGAAGGGACTACATAAATCAGGTTGGTGGGATTATAGTACTTGTGATTTGATTTGATTTATTTCGTGTTCCATAGGTCCAACTGTGTTGGATACACAAGGACGTGGAACGAGTCAGTTTTTTACAAATAGTCTGATAATCTTATAGCAAATACAGAAATTTGAGTACATGATTATATAAAAATATATCTAAAAACAAAGATGATGTAACTTACCAAACAAAAGCGTTGGCATGTTGATAGACATACAAACAAACACAAAAACACACACAAAATTCAAGCTTTCGCAACCAACGGTTGCTTCATCAGGAAAGAGGGAAGGAGAGAAAGACGAAAGGATGTGGCTTTTAAGGGAGAGAGTAAGGAGTCATTCCAATCCTGGGAGCGGAAAGACTTACCTTAGGGGGAAAAAAGGACAGGTATACACTCGCACACACACACATATCCATCCGCACATATACAGACACAAGCAGACATTTGTAAAGGCAAAGAGTTTGGGCAGAGATGTCAGTCGAGGCGGAAGTATAGAGGCAAAGATGTTGTTGAGTAACAGGTGAAGTATGAGCGGCGGCAACTTGAAATTAGCGGAGGTTGAGTCCTGGTGGGTAATGGGAAGAGAGGATATACTGAAGGGCAAGTTCCCATCTCCGGAGTTCTGACAGGTTGGTGTTAATGGGAAGTATCCAGATAACCCGGACAGTGTAACACTGTGCCAAGATGTGCTGGCCTTGCACCAAGGCATGTTTAGCCACATGATGATCCTCATTACCAACAAACACTGTCTGCCTGTGTCCATTCATGCGAATGGACAGTTTGTTGCTGCTCATTCCTACATAGAAAGCTTCACAGTCTAGGCAAATCAGTTGGTAAATCATGTGGGTGCTTTCACACGTGGCTCTGCCTTTGATCGTGTACACCTTCCGGGTTACAGGACTGGAGTAGGTGGTGGTGGGAGGGTGCATGAGACAGGTTTTACACTGGCAGCAGTTACAAGGGTAGGAGCCAGAGGGTAAGGAAGGTGGTTTGGGGATTTCATAGGGATGAACCAAGAGGTTACGAAGGTTAGGTGGACGGCGGAAAGACACTCTTGGTGGAGTGGGGAGGATTTCATGAAGGATAGACAATTCAAGGCAGGGCCACATGTGAAACAACATGTCATTTATCAGCTGACATGCCTGCACTGCACAGCCTTTTACATCGGTATGACAACAACTAAACTGGCTGAGTGCATGAACGGATACAGACGAACTGTCCGCCTAGGAGGTGTCCAACACCCAGTATCAGAGCATGCCCTCCAAGCATAATTCTAGGGACCTAGGAACCTGCTACACTGTATGTGCCATTTGGCTTCTCCCACCCAACACCAGTCCCTCAGAATGTGGAGATGGGAACTTGCACTCCAACACATCCTTTCATCCCGCCATCCCCCTGGACTGAACCTACGTTAACCAACCTCACTCCCATTTACTCTTCAGTCTTCTCCTCTTTCCCTTTCCTCTTTAGCCATTCATGCATCTTTTCATCCTACATAGTTGTGTTTACCTTTATACTATATACCTCTTTACTTCTGCATGCATCCTCTTTGGTTTGAAGCTGGCACAGTACTTACAGTAATATATCTTTGGCTTCCCTCTGACAACCATGCCTCCATCCTTGCTACCCTCCCTGTTTAAATTTTCGTGTTGCTTCATAACCTGGGTTGTGAGTAACTGAATCCACTTTCCCTTCTTCCCTTTCTTTCCTCTCTCTCCTCCCTGACAAAGGAACAAAGTTCTGAAAGCTAGGAATGTAAATTTTCTGTTCTGTTTTGTGTATCTATCAGCTGTACTGAGCTAAGTACTGGCCAACCCCTCTATCTCTTTGTTAGTATTTGTTTCACATCTAAGGAAAGGATATATATTCTTGGAGACATAAATACTGATTTAAGACGAAGGCAACAACACAATTGAGTTTTCTTAAAATGCTAAGATTGGATAACATGTATTGCATTACAATAGTTCATAACAATTTTTCTCTCATCATCAGGGTTCATTAATGAACCAGTTGTCCTATGGGGCTTATCCTGTAATAGATGCAAAACCTGATCCATACCACAACACACTTCAGTTCTTTCTCAGGCATCTCACATTCCATCAAAGGCAGGGAAAATGTGAAAGTAGTCATGTGATCTACCAAGTTATCTGCAACCACTTTCTGTCATTCTACACAGTGACCACTGCCAAGTTGTGTGTCCATATGAATGGCCAGTGCCATTTGCTGAGCATGCCACCCAACATGATATGCTCAAATGCAATGACTGCTTTACTGGCTGGATTCTTTCCACCCACACCACCGCCCTGATATCCCTGCTCCCACTCCAGCCCTGCACAACCCTCTACCCCACTGGCACACTGACAGAATCCTTTTCCCTTCTCAACTGTACTCCACTTCCCCCGCAGCTATAGCATAGCCTGCAGATGCTGCAACTAGCAGCTCGCTATCCTGTCTCTACTATGTCCCAACGTGGTCCTACTCTCTCTCTCTCTCTCTCTCTCTGTCTTGCCTTCTCAGTTTCCTTTTTCCATTTTCTAGATTTGCCAATGACTTTAAAATATTGTTGTTGTTCACATTTCACAAGTGGGATTTCAAAATATTTACACAAACAATTTTTGTCAGTTCTACATGACTACATAAAATGCACATGATTTTATTTTCGCTGTGTCAGTCACTCATAGAGGTATCTGAAACTGAAATCATGGTTTAATGTATAGTTTACTGCAATAGGTGTGCAATTGTTGCCACTTACAGAATTGTAAGATTCAGTTTTTGGATTCTGCTATCTCTCTATTGTAAAATCATAGTTCTTTTATTTTGGACTATGCGATACAGTACTGAGAAGTTCACAATCCGTGTTGCTTATTCACTGCCTGTATAAATTTCAGTTACTGCTCTTAAAATATCTTGGCAGGCCGTTGTATCACTTGTGTCTATTCATAAATTTTTGTTTGTCTGAAGTAGTGGTGTTGTGATCAGATATCTTATTACACATGTTTGATTAATCTTAATGGTATATGGAAAACAAAAAGTAACTGTGAAAGTAAATATCTTTTTTTTTTTTTTTTTTGTATCATGTCCTAAAGTGAGGTCCTTCCTACACAAGATTATATCTGCTTAACCCAGAGTCCTTTTAAATGATCTGCCACTTAATATTGAGTGTCACTCAGTTTTATTTGCAGATGACACATCTTTAATCATTGAAAGTAACATTACAGATCAAATTCCACAAACTGCATTAAATGATTAAGAAAACTTAGATAATTGGTTTGATTTAAATGCATTATAAAAAAAAACATGGAAAAGAATCAGTTAATGCAATTTAAAACAAAACAAGCAAAATTAAATGATATTCAGTTCAGTCACAGAAACCAGGATTTGCAGGAAGCTAGCTGTGTGAAATTCATAGGAATGCAACTAGATAAAAATTTATCATGGGGGTCACACATACAGTACCTTGAAAATAAATTAAATAGCCTCGCATATGGAATGAGAATATTGTACAATGCTACCAGTAAGGGCACAAGAAAAGTAGTATATCACAGCTAATTTGAGTCAGTAATAAGGTATGGAATTGTATTTTGGGGTAACTCAAACCATATGTATCGATTACTAAAACTTCAGAAAACCATCTTTAGAAATGCACAATGTAAGAAGAAGGAAGTTATGTCACCCACTCCTTAAAAGTCTGAGTATGCTAAATGTTCCCTCACTATACATATATGAGCTGATTATCTTTGTACACAGTAACCCTGATTTATTTGTAGCAAATCATTTTCAACATGATTAAAATACCAGGAATCAAAATAATTTTATGCTGTCCACCCTCCGTTTAAAACTTTATGCTCAAACTCCACATTATATGGGTATTACAAATTATAACAAAGTGAAAGGAAGAGGATAAGTTTCCTTTACTTTACGTCTATGGTCACAAAGTTTTTGTTAACAGATTACCAGTTTCAGTCTATAATGACCATCATCAGATCTACAGCAACAAATGGGAAAAAACATAAATACACTTGCAGATTGTCTACAGCTTAAAATCTGTTAACAAAAAGTTTGTGACCATAGACGTAAAGTAAGGGAAACTTATTGCATATACGGGTCGCTGTTTTATTCACGACAATGTCACAGCTCGTGAAAGGAAGAGAATTGCTCAGCATAAATTTAGAAACACTGAAAAAATCCTTATATGAGAAACTAGTGCAAAAATGTTACTATTCAGTAAAAGAATTCATAAATGACAACCTTTAAATTTGAGCAGGAGAGAACAAATACTTAGGACTGTTTATCTTAAAAGTTTGATACTTTTGAAGAAAAATTATTAATTGCTTAATTAAGTAATCATTCAGTACTGTATGATATACTACTGGTATTATAAGGAAAACTGTAAATCAGTTTTTGTTTTTTGACAAGTCTCCTGCACTTTTAAGTCAATGGCTTTAACTTGTATGTTATGAGACAATAAACTTCTACTTCTACTACTACTACTTCTACTGTCTTAGGTACATATCACAAAATATTTATGCTGGATAGCACCTTCATGGATGTAGATCTGGTGCAAGCATTACTGCTCTCTTTTACAACAGCAGTGTTCTGTTACTGTGTGTATTAACCGATATAAATACTATTATTAGAACATGCTACCATTTTGTCAAAAGGAAAGAATTATGTTTGATCCAAGAGCTATAATGCTTATCCCTGAATTAATTAAAATTTTGGTGATTAACACAAGCTGAATACAATGTTATTCATCTGTCAAAGATAATTTTTATCCAGAAAGTTACACAAAAGCAGTGAAAGGTTTCATGTCCTTTTTTATTTATTCTATTTGGCCTTCAGCAGTATAACACTGTTTAGCCAAGGTTTCCTGTACTTGGAATGTGTTTATTGTTTGTGGATTCATCATCTCAACAAACTCATTGCATTAGTATGTAGACTACTCCATAATTTCATTGTAAGATGTGCATATTAACACTTTGTATAGGTATCTAGCCCACATTTGTAATTTTATTTTTCCTAAATTTGCCTGATGAATTTATAATTGACTTAACAGTAACTCTTACAGGACTATCTTATACATGAAGAATAGAAATCTTTACAAAATGGACTCATTCCTTATATGACTTGTTTACCTCACGAAATAGAAATGAACACTTCAAGTCTCAATGAGTGTGCTGTACAGTATAGCATTTAGTACTGCAGTTTTGGGGAACCTTTATTTCCAGTTGGAAACAAAGTTGCTTACAAAATGCCTTTTTTAATGTGCACTCCTCTCATGCTTAGTTGTATAGGCAGCCACATTTTATCTTTAGTGCATCATTAGGAAGCTTTTCATCATCATTAGGGATTCTATTTCAGTGATGGACTTGACATCATTGATTTAAACTTGAGATTACTTCACATTTCTTAGCGCCAAAACACACAATGATGAAGATTAACTTCTGCTATAACTATTTTTATAGTTCAAATAAACCATGTCAGCTACTACACTTGATGAACTCTAAACAGTGGCAGGTTCTTTCTATGGTGAAGTCGTCATCCAAGTCTACAAAAAAGTAAATCTTCAGAAAATAGCATTTGAAAGAACTCAGTCACTGAAGCTTTACTAACACTTTAACACAGAGAAGTTATGTGGACAACTACAGATAGATTTTCCAAACAACTTCATTAAATAATCACACTGAGTGACTGTAACAATAAGCTCTGCTCATATTAGTGACTTTGACATTGAAATGTGGAATGGATGAGTGCACTCTATGAATTTTTACATTGAGATATTAAGATGAAAATAGCTAATCATGACTCTGCCATGGAGAAGTTACTGAACGATTACTAGGCCCTAAATTCCTATTGCTATATAAAGAGAACAAATTTGAAATTAGTGGCAATGACATTATGGGGAAGCAAGTAATAATTTGGTTTATCTATTGACAGATAATTGGGAAATAAAAAAAGTTAGGCGGATTATTTTATTCATACCGTGGGCACTGCGGTGGTAATTTACCAAGCCTCTTGTAAATTTAACAGGATAGCAGTTTTCTTCATTTCTTAATTGTCAAATTACTATGATAACCAAAGCTATTTTCTAGTTCAGAAAAATTGCAGCAAGAAAATTATAACTGCACCTATGATTTTATAAACATACTTAAAGATCCAAGTAATAATAGTATTCTCTTGGTGGGGAAACTTTTATTACAAATAACATTTTAGTTAATGACTTTTCACAAATAATAAAATGTTTACTGATCGAGCAAAATGAGGGATTTCAAATAGTTTATGCCATTCTGAAAATAAAAAATTGTTAGCTCACAATATGTTCCTGAGCATATGGCTTCTGAATAAAGGAAATTACATATTTCTCTTAAAAGAACACATATGGCGAAAAATTAACTATACTATTGGCATTAGGGGAACTCTGATAAACCAACGAATAATGAATTTTACAGAAACATCACTAAATAAGAATTTTGGTGCTTTATGTAAATGTGATACATCTACTACCAGCATAATATAAAAAAGAAATAAGAAATTTATGCAAGGATTAGATTTATAGCAAATTGAGTTACTCCAACTTGCTAAGTTCCTCATATGTACAATAGAAGCATGTATTCTGCTGCCCCCACCTCAAAAAAGTGAATCCACAGTTCTCAAATCCAAAATGGTGCATGTCAATCAGTGTTTATGAAGTTACTGTTGATTGCTTTAGCACTGCAGATAATCTAGCTGGATTATGAAAACCTACCTAATTTGAGATTTCTTTAACCCATCACACAGCTTCAAGTTCCTGAGGGGAACACAGTATTAAAAAAATAGAATGCTGTAAAATAATAATAGAGCATTTGCGTACATAGTACACGGATCTACAAAAGGAAACTTATGAGAGAGTGGCATACAAGGGCAGTCAAATTAATACAAAAAAGTGGAAAAATATAGTAAACTATTCATTAACACAGAAGTACTTTCCATAATTGTTAACACATTTATTCCACTGTAATTGCCTTACAACAGGGTCAAAGCCTTTGTGGAAGAATGGTTGCAGTTGCCAGGCATGCACATTTTTATCTCAAGCTAAGGGACAGCCATGAATGTCTTTCTTCAGGTCTCTAAAAATATGGAAATCACATGGGGAGAAATTGGAACTTAATGGAGAACATATAAGTGTTTCCCAGCAAAACTTCTACAGCGTACTCTATACAACCTTGACAGGTTACTTAAAGTATGCTGCAGAGTTTTGTCTGGGAAGCCTTCACACGACCTCCATACAGTCCCAATCTCTCCTCTTGTGATATCCATATTTTTGGAGCCCTAAAGAAACATTCTTGGCCATTCATTTGGTTCACTCCAAGAGGTGCACACATGGGCCCAATCATGGTTTCGTAGACAACCGCAAACATTTTTTCATAATGCAATTGACCATCTCGTCTCACAGTGGCCTAAATGTATTCACAGCTATGGTGATTACTTTTGAAATACTAAACAGTTTACTGACTTTTTTCCATCAGTCTTATTTTCCTTTGACTGCCACTTATACATGGAGCTTTCATCTCATCTACTCTTTCTGAAGTTTTGCATCATTGTAACCGAATGTATTATGACAAAAAGAAAGATGAATGTGACAGGGTTCAGATCCCATGCAGAGCCAATCACAAAATATTTTGATTTCGTTCATCACTTTCAAATTATTTTTTAATTCTGCTATTTTGACTCAAGGATAAATCTATAATGGCAGATCCGTGATTAGGCTGGGATTTCTTAATTAAAGATAGATTTTTCCATGTGAGCAGTGCAAACCTTCCCCTCTGCCTCCAAACCCCCCCTCCTTCACCACACAGAACTTCATAAGACCAATTTCGTGTATCAGTTTCTTAATGGAGATGCTGAGTCACAGATAGGTACAACAAAAAGACTATCAAACATAGCTTTCAGCCAAACAGCCCTTCACCAGAATCTCTCTCTCTCTCTCTCTCTCTCTCTCTCTCTCTCTCTCTCTCTCTCACACACACACACACACACACACACACACACACACACACACACCACAGATGTGTGCATAAACACAACTGAAACACACATACCTGACCACAGTCTCTGGTTGCCAAGGCCAGAATGTGAGCAGCAGTGTAAGATGCTCTGGCTGCCAAGGCCAGAATGTGAGCAGCAGTGCAAGATGCTCAAAGTCTTGCCTTGGCAGTCAGAGACTGAGGCCATGTCTCCACACGTTGCCTTTGTGTGTTGTGGGCAAATCTAATGAAGACCTGTTTAGCCAAAAGTTGTGTTTGACAGTCTTTTTGTTGTGCCTATCTGCAAATCAGTGACTCCACTATATGGTGAGTAGCAACTATCATTCTCATAATACTGTCAAACATAAATCTTCCTTTTTCATTGCTGTGAGATGACAAAGCAATCCAGGTACAGTTATTGATGTCTCTATTTTAAACCAAACAACTGCTTTTGTTGTTATTTGTGATGGTATGCCATTCCGATACCTCTGTTAAGTCACAGTACTGGTACTTCTCCTTTTTTACAAATCAAGCACTGGTCAAAACTGTTGCTACTTCTACTTGTTTTATTTCCTCAAGATCATGTCGCATCCAAAAGGTCAAACCATACTGAACATATGTAGAAGAAACTGTTCATTTTCATAGCCCATTACATACTCTCACAGTCTGATAAATCTGAAGTTAAAAGCAGAGGAGCGGTGATGTGTGGAAAGAATCAAGGAAAAAGAACTGAATACAGGACAAATAAGAAGCTGTGTATCATTGGCTGAATGTGTTACAAGTGGCAAGTGGCTCATTATACCTTATTCCAAACATATACACAGTGAATCTTTGATGAGGTTGCTAGGACAAATGAATATTCAGTATTTCTTCATCCCATTTACATTCGGATTGCCCCCCCCTTTGCCTTCCAACACCCACCCACCCACCCACACACACACACACACACACACACACACACACACACACACACACACAAACACAATGTAACATTATTTCTCTGGGTGGGGATGGGAGCAGGGATTGTGAACAACACACATATAAAATGGGACAATATAATATAACTCCATTTGCAATAAACAAATTTATTTTCCTGCAGTTGTTTTTAACATATCATACTAAAAAATCAAATACTAACAAAGAGATAGAGGGGCTGGCCAGTACTTACCTCAGCTCAGTACAGCCGATAGATACACATAAAACAGAACCGAAAATTACATTCCTAGCTTTCGGAACAGATGTTCCTTCATCAGGGAGGAGAGAGGGGAAAGAAAGGGAAGAAGGGAAAGGAGATTCAGTTACTCACAACCCAGGCTATGAAGCATCCCTATTTTCCTTTCCCTGTTGCTTCATAGCCTGGGTTGTGAGTAACTGAATCTCCTTTCCCTTCTTCCCTTTCTTTCCCCTCTCTCCTCCCTGATGAAGGAACATCTGTTCCGAAAGCTAGGAATGTAATTTTCGGTTCTGTTTTATGTGTATCTATCGGCTGTACTGAGCTGAGGTAAGTACTGGCCAGCCCCTCTATCTCTTTGTTAGTATTTGTTTCACATCTTTATATGAGATTTTCCATATACTAAAAAATCACATTCATTGCAACAGTAACTCCAGCACAAGAGATACAAGTGTCATCCACTACATCATTTTATGACAGTATATTTTCACAGTGGAATGTAAAACATTTCATTTTCTTAAAATGTATCTATGATACTACTGTAGACAGTGACATAACATTAATATATTACCAGACATGTTAAAATAATGATCTTGGATAGTGGCTGTGGCCTATCCCTACTAACCATCCCAGAAAATATAGGGTGGTGGCAGAGAACGTTTAGTTGTGCAACCCTGTAGTCATTCTGTTGTGGTACTGGATTTGCAATGTGCTTCTGAAAATAAATGAGGTATATTGAATGAATTATTGAATATTTTTTGATAGAACATGGCAGTAATAGAAAGAACAAACATGAGTGGAATATCACTAGATGTCAAATTAGAATAACATCACTGCATGTCAGATTAGAAAAGAATTAAGTATGTACTGATCAGTAACATGAATTTTGTATGTAGAATACATCACTCTGACACCAATGAGGTGCAAATCAATCTCAAATGAAGTACCTAGGAGTAAAAACTCCTACATCTGACCACATATTAAGTTGTCAAATGGTGAAACATATAATGAGCTGATCTGATCATGTACTGCATTCACATTGCAAGTGGGCAGCTGAAGATAGTGATGCTATGGCTTTACCGACAGTCACTATGTAAGTGCATATTCAAGGCATTAAGCATTCTAACAGCACCTTCACATTATATACATTTACTAATGTGGTTTACTTAAAAACAAAGATGATGTGACTTACCAAATGAAAGTGCTGGCAGGTCGACAGACACACAAACGAACACAAACATACACACAAAATTCAAGCTTTCGCAACAAACTGTTGCCTCATCAGGAAAGAGGGAAGGAGAGGGAAAGACGAAAGGATGTGGGTTTTAAGGGAGAGGGTAAGGAGTCATTCCAGTCCCGGGAGCGGAAAGACTTACCTTAGGGGGAAAAAAGGACGGGTATACACTCGCGCACACACACATATCCATCCACACATATACAGACACAAGCAGACATATTTAAATATATGTGTGGATGGATATGTGTGTGTGCGCGAGTGTATACCCGTCCTTTTTTCCCCCTAAGGTAAGTCTTTCCGCTCCCGGGACTGGAATGACTCCTTACCCTCTCCCTTAAAACCCACATCCTTTCGTCTTTCCCTCTCCTTCCCTCTTTCCTGATGAGGCAACAGTTTGTTGCGAAAGCTTGAATTTTGTGTGTATGTTTGTGTTCGTTTGTGTGTCTGTCGACCTGCCAGCACTTTCATTTGGTAAGTCACATCATCTTTGTTTTTAAGTATATTTTTCCTTCGTGGAATGTTTCCTTCTATTATAACCATATTACTAATGTGGTTTGACATAAATAAACTATCACAATTTCAAAAGAATAGATATTTCTTCTACTCATTCATCATATTCTGTACATCCCACTGAAGGTGAACCTGCAGGGCTAAGGAACAAATAAAGATACACATTAACGAAAGACAACCAAACCTAGCTTAAGCTGTACACTATATTAACAAGAAACTATCACAATACTGCTTAATACTAGTTCTATTTATGCCAGTAAATGTGTTCTTGTGAATTAGAAAGAAATCTGCTGGTACTTCAGTCATATTAGGTAGCTGCAGGCCAGAAATTTAATATTTATTTCATTAATCAAGCATTTTTTCAAAGAAAACAGTAACCTAAATATGTAATTACACAGGACAGTTTACAACACACTACTTGCCGTCCATCTAAAGAAGGAATCAAATCCTTGCACTAAGATAGTCAGTGGAAGGAGTCACTAATGAGGTATGTTTTAAATTTTCCTTTGAATTGCCTGAGATAAATAATTCATTGTAGTATGTTAGATGGGAGCTTCTCAGATATCTTCATACCATAGTACAGAATTTTGTTAAATCCTAGGTAAGGATGCAAAGTTTACACAGAAGCTATATTTCTGTCTTGTATTGATAGTGCAGATCACGGTTCAGCTTGAACTGAATTTTCACAACCACAGTACACCGTGACTGAAATAACTCTGTGACTGTGGCAGTGGCTAGGAGTCAGCCAACTGCAGTTCTTTCTTGACACCTATGTGCCCGTTACAATGACTGATTTTTTAGGCCCCACACAGCTTTCTCAGGCACAGTAGGATGCACAGGATGGGGAGAGCCAACTGGTGCCCTATCCACCATCCTCACTGATGTACTTCCCACTGATGCTGATAATGACAACAATAAAAGTAGCCGGAATGTATGTTTCGCTCTATTTGCATTGCCTGAGCAGCTCTTGCTAATTATAAAAACGTGGAATGATGTATATAACGAACAACCCTGTGCCACCATAGCTGTCTGTCAACCAAGAGGTTATTTTTATCAAAATTTAGAAGAAAAAATAACAATCATTTATCACTGAGTCTGCCAAAGGTTCACAAAAGCGTTCAACAATAACCACAAAAGTTTTCTATTATTTTACCACTAATATAATCTGACAGGTGGCAAAAAATTTTAAAACTTTCCAGAAATAACTGCTATCAGCCACCTTTTGTATTATTTTACAGTCTTTATTTACCATGATGAGTTTTGAATCACTGTCATCAAATGGTACATACTTATTGCATGTTTGCAGCATTGTTGGAGTTGTGCAGCTGTGGCCAGGCATGAACTTACATACTTCTCACCTCATTCGGTGCGTATATGTTTCGTTCTCTTGCCCGTCAGCTTTGACCCATGACATAAGTGTATTGTGGTTTGTGTGACATCATGACAGCATGGAGTTTAGTTTATGTGTGTGTTGTGTTTGTAGATGTCATTTTGTTGCGGTCAGTGGTGTCCTCTGGTGGTGTGTTTATGGTTCGCATATTATGTGTTGCATTGGGTTCATTTTTGTATTGCTGCTTGAACTGTTCAGTTGTCAGTTGTGACTGTTCTTCAACAGAAATTGGTTTCAGTGACTTAAGAATTAAGTTTCTGTTGTGGGATTGTAGTGTTGTTTGTTGAAAGCCGCGTGGTAAGTCATTTAAGTTAATTTGCGGCTGCTTTTGTTAGGTACGGATATGACTGATAAATACAACAGTGCTCAGTTGCAGGGTGAAATGGGGGATGATATGTTGTCCCTCATTAAATTCTTGCAATTATTCAGGCTGCTGGCTGAGATTGTGAAATGTAGTGTGTGCTGGCAGAATATGTGGTTGGCCAGAGTTCCGGCGTCTCGGACCAGGAACTG
Organism: Schistocerca cancellata; assembly: GCF_023864275.1. NCBI lineage: Eukaryota > Metazoa > Arthropoda > Insecta > Orthoptera > Acrididae > Schistocerca > Schistocerca cancellata. Next base: position 447,568,188 of record NC_064634.1, on the reverse strand, counting down.
CTACATGTGGCAGTGCCAATGGGACAACCTTTGGTGCTCCATATGGTGTGGTACCTGGTTTCAGAGGTCTAGGTTGAGCATGAGAGAGAGAGTTCTGATAATGTATTATTTTTGTTACAGATCCTCCCATAGTTTATGTGCACATGAGACTTGTGTGAGCAAGAGGACACTTTTTGACTGGTTTTCGTATTGTGGGGAAGTTTGTTCTGGATATATTAAATACAGGGGTAAGTTGGGTGGGCCTTGGGTGGTGGTGGAGGATGATGAGTCACAGTTTGAGAAGAGGAAGCCTGGGAGGGGTAAATCTCTGGTCGGTTTATGGATGTGGGAGGCAGTTTTTTCTGGGAGTGGTTACTCAGAGTGTGTTATGAGGGTTTTGTAGGGGCATAGGAAGAGCAAATTGATTGTATTAATTGAGTAGTATATAGAGGAGGGGAGTACAATAGTTTATGATGCTTTTTCATCTTTTCAGGAGTTGGGCCACAGGGGTTATGATCATTTAGTTGTTAACCATAGTTTAGAATTCAAGAATTATGAGACTGGGGCATGCAGAAATACGACAGAGGGATTTTGGGGGGCAGTTAAGTCAGTTATTTGGAGGGGAAGAGGCGCTCTTCTAACCTCCAAGTCTCATTTCGATGAGTATTGTTGGTGAAAGAGTGTCCCTGAGGACTATTTCATTTTTTTTTTTTTTTAAGGGCTGTTGGAAAAATGTATAGGCTGAAGGTGGTTGGTTAAGGATGTGTTGTGAGGGTGGGGGTCTGCAGCTCGAGCAGGGGGTAAGGTTTGTGGATGTCAGTGGGGAGGGGGGGGGTGTTCTTTTATGATTGTTGTGGAGTATCTGTTTTGTTGCTCTTGTTTTTGAGTTGTAGTGTGTAATTGAGATTTGTATATTTTTTGGTTTTTATTTGTTGATGGATCTTAGATTTTGGGAGAAGGGAGAAGGCTGGTTGGGTTGGGGGAGGGGGTTGGTAGGTTGTGGCTGGGTTGAGAATTAGTTTTGGTTCTGTTTGTTTTGTTGGTGTGTGTGTGTGTTTTGTGGTAAGTAGTCATTTTTTTGGGTGTATTTTTTGCATGTTATGATGTTTGGTGCAGTATTTCTGTGTTGTTTGGTCGGTGGTATTTACGGCATCTGTTGGTGGTTGAATGTTTCAGTATTGGCACTTAGGGTTGATTTATGTATCTTTGAGGAAGTGCTAGATTTAAATTTTTTGGCATCATTAGTTGCTTTTGGGCTATACAGGCCATGGGAAGTGTCTTGTGCAAATTACCTCACATTAGCCTCAGGTAGGAAATAGTGATGAGGCAATGACTGCCAACTGGCAAGAAAACAGGACTAAATCATCAAAAATCAAATTTAACTATTGTTGGAACATTTGTTCAGAGTTTGCATCTTTGTGGTACAACCCGAAAAAGCCAGTACTGCCTGCTTTGCAGTTAGGAGATCTTTCTCACTGTACTCACCCACAAACAGGACTGACAATATACTTTTATTCAATCTGTCCTACAGAATTTTCTTTTGAAGCAACATGGCTAACAGCTAAAAATTGTCCATTCTAACATTGAAATTCTAATACTTACATCCTAAACCATTTATTCCGTAATGGTACTTATGATTAGTAATAAAGAGTGAACTTACTAAGACACTGATTTGATTTATGAGTTTTTTGAATGTTAGGCGAGACATTCATATGAATCCTTACCTGCTGTTTCTGCATCTTGCTTTACAAATGCAAATTTCCCACAGTATTCCAGTTTTGCTGCATTCTCTTCCAGTTTTGCTGCATTCTCTTCCTGTTTTTATCGGGTTTCATCGCTATATACTTCAGTGACTAAAAATAAAGTTCACACACTCCATTACTTAACATCTCAACATGTTTAAACAAGAGTTACCTTTGAAGAAGCATTCCAGCAGCCCCTACGACAGTACTAAGTTGCATACAACACAGCTATGAAACTAAATCTGTCGTTTATAATGTTCATGAGTACAACACTACACGTGCAGCTTTTGAGTACATACATCACAGTATTAAATAATTTATATTCTATGGGGAAATACAACATTCAAACCACAATTTTTTTAACTGATCAGTTTATTTGCCTCCCAGAATGTGAATGTATATTACTTTTCCTGTTTTCTCTCCAATAGCAAATGCTGTGTTACTACAACAGTTACATGCAGCAGCTACCACCTCAATGAAAACAATAACAAACACAGATCTTTCTGCATGTCAAAACTTTCTTCTTCAAAGATAACACTCGCAACGGCTTCAATTGGATGTGGTAACTTCTGTGAACCACGTAACTTCCCATGTTTCACTGTCACTAGAGTCTTGTTAATTTCTTTGCTGGTTTTATGACATCTACACAGTTCTGCAAATGTTTAATATACTTAACATACTTTGTTTTTATGGTCTTTAAGCTTCATGGATCACCGGTGGGTTTATATTTTCTGGTTGTGCTTTTATTTGTGTTTGAGTTTATTTGTAGTAGTTCTGCGGATCTTCACAGTTTACTTGTCTGTTAAATGTGTTTTAATACTTTCAAGGTTTACCAAAAATCCTATTCATGCTTTATTACACTTATTGTAATTAGTTAAAATTGCTCAACTGACTGGAACTTTGAATAAGTTTGAATAAGATGGGATAATATCAGAGAGTCACAGATGTAATACCAGCTGTGAACACTGATTGATATTTTCTATTTTTCTTCTAAGAAATAGTTATTCCAGTCTGGTTAAGGTTGCATATTTCTTATTACTTATGTACAGCATGCCAGTATTGATGTAGTACTGCTGAATCTGAGCTGATATTGCTTCTATGAGATAGCAAACAATGTGGATCATAAAAGAAACTATGTAGTATAAATGTAATAGGAAAGTTCTTGTAGAATGTAAATATTTTAGGATTAAAGAAGACCACTAAGTGTTGAGTCATTGATATCCACATATTGATCTCCTACTGATAAAAACTAATGTCTACTAATGTCCTATGCCCTGCCCCCCTCCCCCTTCCCCCCTTCTCAGTCTCCTGGACCAACTGGAGTTTAATTTGGTTAGAACATTGACTTCATAAAAAGTAGTACCCTTGTCTCTACTAACAATGTTAAATTTTTAGATGGAATCAGATTTTGTGTGGTGTTCATGTATTTACAAATGTTTCATGTATGCAATGGGCTGTTCCGAGATGTTGCTGGTCCTTCTTGAGGGTCATTTTGCTGATGTCAACCTTTTGCTGGCATTTTCAAGACAACTGCAACTGACTACCATCATACATCTGATCTACAGTGCTTTGCAATTTACCATGAAGTCTTCTCATTCACACGGCAAAGAACTCATTATTACTATCACTCTCATATTCCCAAAAGGAAAGGAAACTGACTCTACTATTCTGCTCATGATATAATGATGTTGATTTGGAACACAAATATTTTACAGTTGTAAAATATGAATGTATGTTTGAGATTCATACTAAAACTTTAAAGAATGCACTGACTGTTTGGAATTACCAGACTTTTCTGCAATATTTAGTGACATTGCTGCCAGTTTTACAAATGTCATGTTTTTCATAAGCTTGGATAATACTCGTTATTCAGATAATTTGATATCATTTTATACACTGCTCTTGTGATGAACATTTAAAGAGCACAAATAATGCAGATGATGTAAAGGAAGGCTATTATTTTATGGAATTCACTGTCTGACAGATTAATCCATATTTCACTGAATGATTGTAATGTTTTTATGCAAATAAAGTTTAGTGTTCTGTCTGTATATTTTGAGCTGTCCTTCACTGTATTACAATGAGAAATCCTAATCATTATTTATAGAATTCATTGACAGATTAATCCGTATTTCACTGTATAATTGTTATGTCTTTATGCAGATAAACTTTATATATTCTGAATATATATGTTGAGCATTCGTTGTATTATGATGAAAAATCCTATATCATTGTGATGCAATCTCTAGAGAATGGCTTGTTGCTTAATTCGGGTGCGTTTGCATTCAGATGAAACTTCGTGATTCATAAATTATCAACACCTCATAAAATATTGGTAAACTTTCATTGATATTATTTCTTGAAATAAATTGTAGTGAACAGCTGTTGCTGGAATCTGAAACCCTTTTTTTATTTTATATTCATAAGTAATGAACTCCTGTAAAAAGCACTTACAGGACACTCATTTTACTCATCCATTAATTATTTTGCTATATAGAAATTCTTGAACCTTTTTACTATCTCTGAATTTTTATCTTTCCTTTTGTCTTTGGTCACTTGGTTATGTAAAATCTCCATGTGCCTTACACTGCTCTGTTCTTTACATACAGATCATTTCTTGGTCTGAGATACCCCAAAAAGGAATGAAATATGAGTGTGAATGTGCCAAGTAAGCACATTTTAGTGTTTTTGTAGACTTCTCTGGACAGATTATTAGATATTCCATCAAAACCACATAAGAATTTGGTTTTTGTTTTTTAATACTGAGGATCTCACCTAGTGAGACTGAATCAAGCAAATGTACTTGGTAACAACTTGAGGTCTGATCAAAAGGGGGGCATTCATGCATCAATTAGGGGAGTTAGTTGCAGTGATGGCTATTGAATGCTTCACATATTTCTTTAGGGCTAGGGACAACATTCTTAATGTTATTGAGGGACATTTGCTTTTTCCTTTAAGTGTCATTGTTAACTCTCCACATGGCTACAGTCATTGCTAAAGTAGGATATGAATAGCCACTTGGAGTGTCTTGGCTTCACAGAGAACCTTGTTAATTGTTTTACTGTTTGAAATAACCACGAGATAACCTGTCTGTAGATCTGGTGTATATAAACCAACCACATATTTTTGCAAGAAATTCGTACTCCTTCCCACTAGATTATTTTAGTTGTGCCATGTAGATGTAATTGTGACTGTAAATGCTACATCATAACAATATTGCAATACACACAAATTCATCTACCTTCCTGCTAACATCACAGGCACTATAAACAACTCCAGTCTACTTTATGGAGAAAATATGTGTTGGTTTCTACGTTGTTTGTGGTGATCCCTTTATTATACTCATTTGTCTGCTTGTGTGTTTGGCACAGATTTATCTTATCCCAAATGTTCGGTATTTAATATAACAGTAAAATACTGTTTAACCTGCATAATGATAATATTAAGAATAAAGCTGTTCATAGCACATAGGGACACTAGCAGCACATTTGTGGTAAGGCATCTTGTTGATCTGTGGTCCAAGTTTTCGATTCTACAAAATTTTCACATATTCACAGTACACATTGGTACTGATGCCAATCAGTTCTGGTTTGCATTTCTGAACTGAGCCTTAAAACAGGTAAATAATTTTAACAGTAGAGAAATGTTTTAGGCCTCTATTATTGTGGATCTCAGTGTGTGTTTGATCAGAATAAGATTAGGCCTTTTTGATAGGTTTAGTGCAATAAAAAATGAGTACCACTTGATGGATCGAAAAATTAATGTAAAATTTACACATCTCACAACAGAAGTAGGTAAGTTTTCAGCTTTAACATACCAGTACCATCCCAAAGCTGCTAAAATGCCCAAATACTGCTTTATATACATCAAACATTTGTTTAAAAAGAAAGATGATGAAACTTACCAAACAAAAGCGCTGGCAGGTCGATAGACACACAAACAAACACAAACATACACACAAAATTCTAGCTTTCGCAACCAATGGTTGCCTCGTCAGGAAAGAGGGAAGGAGAGGGAAAGACAAAAGGATTTGGGTTTTAAGGGAGAGGGTAAGGAGTCATTCCAATCCCGGGAGCGGAAAGACTTACCTTAGGGGGAAAAAAGGACAGGTATACACTCGCACACACACACATATCCATCCTCATATACACAGACACAAGCAGACATTTGTAAAGGCAAAGAGTATGGGCAGAGATGTCAGTCGGGGCGGATGTACAGAGGCAAAGGTGATGTTGAAAGACAGGTGAGGTATGAGCGGCGGCAAATTGAAATTAGAAATTAGCGGAGATTGAGGTCTGGCGGATAGCGAGAAGAGAGGATATGTTGAAGGGCAAGTTCCCATCTCCGGAGTTCTGACAGGTTGGTGTTAGTGGGAAGTATCCAGATAACCCGGACGGTGTAACACTGTGCCAAGATGTGCTGGCCGTGCACCAAGGCATGTTTAGCCACAGGGTGATCCTCATTACCAACAAACACTGTCTGCCTGTGTCCATTCATGCGAATGAACAGTTTGTTGCTGGTCATTCCCACATAGAACGCTTCACAGTGTAGGCAGGTCAGTTGGTAAATCACGTGGGTGCTTTCACACGTGGCTCTGCCTTTGATCGTGTACACCTTCCGGGTTACAGGACTGGAATAGGTGGTGGTGGGAGGGTGCATGGGACAGGTTTTACACCGGGGGCGGTTACAGGGGTAGGAGCCAGAGGGTAGGGAAGGTGGTCTGGGGATTTCATAGGGATGAACTAAGAGGTTGCGAAGGTTAGGTGGACGGCGGAAAGACACTCTTGGTGGAGTGGGGAGGATTTAATGAAGGATGGATCTCATTTCAGGGCAGGATTTGAGGAAGTCGTATCCCTGCTGGAGAGCCACATTCAGAATCTGATCCAGTCCCGGAAAGTATCCGTCACAAGTGGGGCACTTTTGGGGTTCTTCTGTGGAAGGTTCCGGGTTTGAGGAGATGAGGAAGTGGCTCTGGTTATTTGCTTCTGTACCAGGTCGGGAGGGTAGTTACGGGATGCAAAAGCTGTTTTCAGGTTGTTGGTGTAATGGTTCAAGGATTCCGGACTGGAGCAGATTCGTTTGCCACGAAGACCTAGGCTGTAGGGGAGGGACCGTTTGATGTGGAATGGGTGGCAGCTGTCATAATGGAGGTACTGTTGCTTGTTGGTGGGTTTGATGTGGACGGACGTGTGAAGCTGGCCATTGGACAGGTGGAGGTCAACGTCAAGGAAAGTGGCATGGGATTTGGAGTAGGACCAGGTGAATCTGATGGAACCAAAGGAGTTGAGGTTGGAGAGGAAATTCTGGAGTTCTTCTTCACTGTGAGTCCAGATCATGAAAATGTCATCAATAAATCTGTACCAAACTTCGGGTTGGCAGGCCTGGGTAACCAAGAAGGCTTCCTCTAAGCAACCCTTGAATAGGTTGGCATACGAGGGGGCCATCCTGGTACCCATGGCTGTTCCCTTTAATTGTTGGTATGTCTGGCCTTCAAAAGTGAAGAAGTTGTGGGTCAGGATGAAGCTGGCTAAGGTAATGAGGAAAGAGGTTTTAGGTAGGGCGGCAGGTGATCGGCGTGAAAGGAAGTGCTCCATCGCAGCGAGGCCCTGGACATGCGGAATATTTGTGTATAAGGAAGTGGCATCAATGGTTACAAGGATGGTTTCCGGGGGTAACAGACTGGGTAGGGATTCCAGGCGTTCGAGAAAGTGGTTGGTGTCTTTGATGAAGGATGGGAGACTGCATGTAATGGGTTGAAGGTGTTGATCTACGTAGGCAGAGATGCGTTCGGTGGGGGCTTGGTAACCAGCTACAATGGGACGGCCGGGATGATTGGGTTTGTGAATTTTGGGAAGAAGGTAGAAGGTAGGGGTGCGGGGTGTTGGTGGGGTCAGGAGGTTGATGGAGTCGGGTGAAAGGTTTTGTAGGGGGCCTAAGGTTCTGAGGATTCCTTGAAGCTCTGCCTGGACATCAGGAATGGGATTGCCTTGGCAAACTTTGTAAGTAGTGTTGTCTGAAAGCTGACGCAGTCCCTCAGTCACATACTCCCGACGATCAAGTACCACAGTTGTGGAACCCTTGTCCGCCGGAAGAATGACGATGGATCGGTCAGCCTTCAGATCACGGATAGCCTGGGCTTCAGCAGTGGTGATGTTGGGAGTAGGATTAAGGTTTTTTAAGAAGGATTGAGAGGCAAGGCTGGAAGTCAGAAATTCCTGGAAGGTTAGGAGAGGGTGATTTTGAGGAAGAGGAGGTGGGTCCCGCTGTGACGGAGGACGGAACTGTTCCAGGCATGGTTCAATTTGGATAGTGTCTTGGGGAGTTGGATCATTAGGAGTAGGATTAGGATCATTTTTCTTCGTGGCAAAGTGATATTTCCAGCAGAGAGTACGGGTGTAGGACAGTAAATCTTTGACAAGGGCTGTTTGGTTAAATCTGGGAGTGGGGCTGAAGGTGAGGCCTTTGGATAGGACAGAGGTTTCGGATTGGGAGAGAGGTTTGGAGGAAAGGTTAACTACTGAATTGGGGTGTTGTGGTTCCAGATTGCGTTGATTGGAATTTTGAGGTTTTGGAGGGAGTGGAGCTGGAAGTGGGAGATTGAGTAGATGGGAGAGACTGGGTTTGTGTGTAATGAGAGGAGGTTGAGGTTTGCTGGAAAGGTTGTGAAGGGTGAGTGAGTTGCCTTTCCGGAGGTGGGAAACCAGGAGATTGGATAGTTTTTTAAGGTGGAGGGTGGCATGCTGTTCTAATTTGCGGTTGGCCTGTAGGAGGATGCTCTGAACAACCGGTGTGGATGTGGGAGAGGAAAGATTGAGGACTTTTATTAAGAATAGGAGTTGATGGGTGTGTTGATTGGCTGAGTGGATGTGTAGGTGAAGGATTAGGTGGGTGAGGGCAATGGATTGTTCGGTTTGGAACTGGTATAGGGACTGATGGAAAGAAGGGTTGCAGCCAGAGATGGGAACTTTAAGTGTGAGGCCTTTGGGGGTGATGCCAAATGTCAGACAAGCCTGAGAAAATAAAATATGGGAGTGTAATCTGGCTAGGGCGAAGGCATGTTTGCGGAGGGAATGTAAATAAAACTTAATGGGGTCGTTGTGGAGGTGTTGAGAGGGTGACATGGTACTAGAAGGTGGAAAGTGGAACATGAGGCTGAAATGAAAATGAAAATGAAAATAAATATGAAAATGAATATGAAAAAAAATATGAAAAACTTTCCACCTTCTAGTACCATGTCACCCTCACAACACCTCCACAACGACCCCATTAAGTTTTATTTACATTCCCTCCGCAAACATGCCTTCGCCCTAGCCAGATTACACTCCCATATTTTATTTTCTCAGGCTTGTCTGACATTTGGCATCACCCCCAAAGGCCTCACACTTAAAGTTCCCATCTCTGGCTGCAACCCTTCTTTCCATCAGCCCTATACCAGTTCCAAACCGAACAATCCATTGCCCTCACCCACCTAATCCTTCACCTACACATCCACTCAGCCAATCAACACACCCATCAACTCCTATCCTTAATAAAAGTCCTCAATCTTTCCTCTCCCACATCCAGAGCATCCTCCTACAGGCCAACCGCAAATTAGAACAGCATGCCACCCTCCACCTTAAAAAACTATCCAATCTCCTGGTTTCCCACCTCCGGAAAGGCAACTCACTCACCCTTCACAACCTTTCTAGCAAACCTCAACCTCCTCTCATTGCACACAAACCCAGTCTCTCCCATCTACTCAATCTCCCACTTCCAGCTCCACTCCCTCCAAAACCTCAAAATTCCAATCAACGCAATCTGGAACCACAACACCCCAATTCAGTAGTTAACCTTTCCTCCAAACCTCTCTCCCAATCCGAAACCTCTGTCCTATCCAAAGGCCTCACCTTCAGCCCCACTCCCAGATTTAACCAAACAGCCCTTGTCAAAGATTTACTGTCCTACACCCGTACTCTCTGCTGGAAATATCACTTTGCCACGAAGAAAAATGATCCTAATCCTACTCCTAATGATCCAACTCCCCAAGACACTATCCAAATTGAACCATGCCTGGAACAGTTCCGTCCTCCGTCACAGCGGGACCCACCTCCTCTTCCTCAAAATCACCCTCTCCTAACCTTCCAGGAATTTCTGACTTCCAGCCTTGCCTCTCAATCCTTCTTAAAAAACCTTAATCCTACTCCCAACATCACCACTGCTGAAGCCCAGGCTATCCGTGATCTGAAGGCTGACCGATCCATCGTCATTCTTCCGGCGGACAAGGGTTCCACAACTGTGGTACTTGATCGTCGGGAGTATGTGACTGAGGGACTGCGTCAGCTTTCAGACAACACTACTTACAAAGTTTGCCAAGGCAATCCCATTCCTGATGTCCAGGCAGAGCTTCAAGGAATCCTCAGAACCTTAGGCCCCCTACAAAACCTTTCACCCGACTCCATCAACCTCCTGACCCCACCAACACCCCGCACCCCTACCTTCTACCTTCTTCCCAAAATTCACAAACCCAATCATCCCGGCCGTCCCATTGTAGCTGGTTACCAAGCCCCCACCGAACGCATCTCTGCCTACGTAGATCAACACCTTCAACCCATTACATGCAGTCTCCCATCCTTCATCAAAGACACCAACCACTTTCTCGAACGCCTGGAATCCCTACCCAGTCTGTTACCCCCGGAAACCATCCTTGTAACCATTGATGCCACTTCCTTATACACAAATATTCCGCATGTCCAGGGCCTCGCTGCGATGGAGCACTTCCTTTCACGCCGATCACCTGCCGCCCTACCTAAAACCTCTTTCCTCATTACCTTAGCCAGCTTCATCCTGACCCACAACTTCTTCACTTTTGAAGGCCAGACATACCAACAATTAAAGGGAACAGCCATGGGTACCAGGATGGCCCCCTCGTATGCCAACCTATTCAAGGGTCGCTTAGAGGAAGCCTTCTTGGTTACCCAGGCCTGCCAACCCGAAGTTTGGTACAGATTTATTGATGACATTTTCATGATCTGGACTCACAGTGAAGAAGAACTCCAGAATTTCCTCTCCAACCTCAACTCCTTTGGTTCCATCAGATTCACCTGGTCCTACTCCAAATCCCATGCCACTTTCCTTGACGTTGACCTCCACCTGTCCAATGGCCAGCTTCACACGTCCGTCCACATCAAACCCACCAACAAGCAACAGTACCTCCATTATGACAGCTGCCACCCATTCCACATCAAACGGTCCCTCCCCTACAGCCTAGGTCTTCGTGGCAAACGAATCTGCTCCAGTCTGGAATCCTTGAACCATTACATCAACAACCTGAAAACAGCTTTTGCATCCCGTAACTACCCTCCCGACCTGGTACAGAAGCAAATAACCAGAGCCACTTCCTCATCTCCTCAAACCCAGAACCTTCCACAGAAGAACCCCAAAAGTGCCCCACTTGTGACAGGATACTTTCCGGGACTGGATCAGATTCTGAATGTGGCTCTCCAGCAGGGATACGACTTCCTCAAATCCTGCCCTGAAATGAGATCCATCCTTCATGAAATCCTCCCCACTCCACCAAGAGTGTCTTTCCGCCGTCCACCTAACCTTCGCAACCTCTTAGTTCATCCCTATGAAATCCTCAGACCACCTTCCCTACCCTCTGGCTCCTACCCCTGTAACCGCCCCCGGTGTAAAACCTGTCCCATGCACCCTCCCACCACCACCTATTCCAGTCCTGTAACCCGGAAGGTGTACACGATCAAAGGCAGAGCCATGTGTGAAAGCACCCACGTGATTTACCAACTGACCTGCCTACACTGTGAAGCGTTCTATGTGGGAATGACCAGCAACAAACTGTCCATTCGCATGAATGGACACAGGCAGACAGTGTTTGTTGGTAATGAGGATCATCCTGTGGCTAAACATGCCTTGGTGCACGGCCAGCACATCTTGGCACAGTGTTACACCGTCCGGGTTATCTGGATACTTCCCACTAACACCAACCTGTCAGAACTCCGGAGATGGGAACTTGCCCTTCAACATATCCTCTCTTCTCGCTATCCGCCAGGCCTCAATCTCCGCTAATTTCTAATTTCAATTTGCCGCCGCTCATACCTCACCTGTCTTTCAACATCACCTTTGCCTCTGTACATCCGCCCCGACTGACATCTCTGCCCAAACTCTTTGCCTTTACAAATGTCTGCTTGTGTCTGTGTATATGAGGATGGATATGTGTGTGTGTGCGAGTGTATACCTGTCCTTTTTTCCCCCTAAGGTAAGTCTTTCCGCTCCCGGGATTGGAATGACTCCTTACCCTCTCCCTTAAAACCCAAATCCTTTTGTCTTTCCCTCTCCTTCCCTCTTTCCTGACGAGGCAACCATTGGTTGCGAAAGCTAGAATTTTGTGTGTATGTTTGTGTGTCTATCGACCTGCCAGCGCTTTTGTTTGGTAAGTTTCATCATCTTTCTTTTTAGATATATTTTTCCCACGTGGAATGTTTCCCTCTATTATATTCAAACATTTGTTTCCTGCATGTAAATCTACATAGTGTGCCATGTGATTTGTCTGCAGGGATTGCACTGTATTTTTTTTAACTAAATGAACTATTGTATGCCAATAGTTTTTCCCTTGTTATACATTTTCTCTCAGACAGGATGCAATAAAATTATCTTAAACACCATAACTCCATATGTCTCCTCTGAAATACACACTACAGTGGTGCACTCATGATTACATGTACATCATTTGAAATGTTGGGATTGTGAACCCATACCTGCTACTACAAAATAGCAATGCTTTCAATGTGGATGACAATACATAGAAGCCAAATACCTCCTGGTGGTTTTGTAAATGTGCAGTAGCCCTACATCTTAATCTTTCACACATATCATTTTAAATACACATTTCAAACCATGTAATTCCCTTGAGGTTAGTTGGAGAATGAATTACTTTCTACTCAATTCATAGTTTGGAGTGTCCATTCTGACCAAGGTTTGTGCAACATTCATCATAGCACCTACTGCCACTACGTATGTTGTGGGTCAACATTATTTGATGCTCAATGCTTCACATGATGTGCAAATATTAAATTGGCAGAAAGAACTTTCCTGCAATTTAAACATTAACTGGGCTCACTCATGTGGGTGTGGTATTCTCAAAAGCAATTTACTTTCAATGGTGCTACATAAGGTATATAACTTTGATGCAATACTGTTCTTTATAGCCATTTGGCGCTACAAGGTACAGTACTAACTACCCTGCCTTACAAATGTTGGTTTTTGTCCATGTTCTCATGGAGCAGTCCTCTATCTTATTACAAATGTGGTTATCAGTTCTGTTAAAGAGGACATTAACTTTCTTTAAGTTAAAGCTCCATTGGAACTGAACAAGTGCTAACTCGTCTAACTTTCCAGCTTCTAGTTACCCCTGAAAACTATTTTTTTTAAAGTGCAGCATTGAAAAGGCATGTATCAACACAACTTCTATGAAGAACTATGTATCTTGAGCCAGCCCATTTCAACAGTTGTTATTGAATTTATTTAGTTGTTAAAGTCCCCAGGCTGATTTGTTTTTATTGCTGTCTCCTGCTACTCAAAACACCCTAAAAGCTGTTTTTTAATACCAACACATTCTTACGGAAGGCTGAAAAATAGACATGCAAATACAGATTCATGAGATATATAGAAGTCTTATGTCAGTTACAAGAAGTATTTGTTTTAATAATATTTTTTTTACTAGAATGATGTAAATGGAGTACCAGAATGACATTAAAATTATAATAGAGTGAGTGAAATTCCTTGACTCGTATGAGATTGCACATGATAAAACAGTATATGTTAGCTGTACTGCAACTTGAAAGAGTGTGTCAGCTAGGCCATTAATAAACATTGGAGAGATTGAGTAAGAAAAGGAGGGAAATGCCATAAACCAAGTAAATAATATTGAGAGAGAAGTGTATGCAGTCTGTCTAAAGAGTAGTTGCAGAAAGGTGACCCAATAATCATTTTTCCTTCCCCAACATAAACTAATTGAATACTTTTTGTGGGAAACACTGAAAATGATGACATATAAATAAATTCAATATAGCCTTCATATTAACAACTTCATATATAGCCTACAGCAAAACAATTTCCCAAAATCACTTCAGGCAAATGCCAAGTTGCTTCCTTTGAAAGGGCGCAGCCGATTTCCTTCCCCCATCTGATGAGACTCATATCTCATTGTTTGGTCGCCTCCTCCATACCAACCAACCACCAGAGGTTTGAGGACAATTTCATACAGCAAGCTTCAGCCAAAGTAAATTCATAAGACCTGATTTTATCAATCATACTGCATTGCTCTGAGGTGATTTTGCCCTGGTTGCCAGTGTTGGAGAGGGGCGAGAGGAGGGGGGGGGGGGGGGGGGTGGAAAGAAAAGTCAAGATATTTTTGTGGGGCAGATTTTCCGTACATTGACGATGGTTATGAAATTACATTTCTTAGAAAGAATTTCACAAATGGAATGCTATGTAATTACATTTCCCTCAAAGCAATATAAATGTTGAGTGGAAGAACACTAAATTGTAAAGAAACTGGCTGCACTTATTTCTCTAGATCAGAGAATGAAGTATCATTTTAGCTATGCGACGATGCGAAAGGAAACTGGTAATTTCCAAGTTACGTGTCATTCCATTCCAGGAGATTTTTTAAATTTAGTTCATAAAATATTTAAGACATTTATCTTCTATATCATTTTGTTTCCCATTAATTCCTCTCCATAACAGATTTTTTTTGGAAATGAGTGAGCTGAATTATTGTATTATGAGAATGTATGTCTGAATTATGTCATTCAATTACTTGAAAGTATTTTTTCATACAATTATTACAAGAAAGGAACATCAAATATTACAAAAAATTATATTTGTTTGCATATGTAGAAAACACAGTAAAATTGTTATGTAATGGCTCTTGGTCTTTATCCTCAAAGTTCCATTACTCATGGAATTGCCCTAGATTCAAATTGGATGCCCAGACATTGTGTGCACATAGTACCCATCCATAAATCAAGGAAAAAAATGTGCAGGAACATTTGCTAAAGGTCTTGTTCATTCATAATCACATACCCACTAGCTTAAGGACATCAGTCATCAATCTGAATATTGTCTTGAATACAACTATACTTTACTTGGCATGGCCATGTTTGTGATATGCCATTGCCTTCCTCCAACCTTTGAACTGACTTACAAGAGGACCTACAGCTTAAAATGGACTGGGGATTGAGCCTGAGACTTTTGGATTTTTGGTCTGGTCAAAAGAATTTTCTATTTCATAGTATCAATCTTTGAGAGTCAATTATCCACCTAAAAACAAATTTACAGTAAATATAATGCTACACTTCAGTTTTCATGTCCAGAAAATTTGTCATTTGTAATTCTCATGAGATTATCAATAATGAAACTGACTGATAGAGAATAACAAGAAGCTATTTTTCCCCACTGTCAAAATTTGAAATCTTTGTTCTTAATTATGACTAAATGTTCAGTTAATTTACTTCAGAAATCAGTTTATATATCTGAGAAAATTTCAATTACAAAAGTCATGCCAGTACTAATTTGGACTACTTCCTGTTCTAGAAGATGATAGAACTACGTTCATAACTTTTTGCTCCAAGTGTGTCAAATAGTGTTCACATAGAGAGGGATTAGCATCTAGAGTTTGGTTTCGTACAAGTTGCAGTCTGATCAATTATACTCCTTGTATGGCTCAAGCAAGTTGCACAATCTACTTTTGAGGAAATGTTTATGTGATGGTCAAATTTAACATCAGGGAAACAAATGCAAAAAGACATTTAACACTAATGATTTGTAAAATAGATTTAAGTGTCAGGAAGTTAT
Source organism: Schistocerca cancellata (assembly GCF_023864275.1). NCBI lineage: Eukaryota > Metazoa > Arthropoda > Insecta > Orthoptera > Acrididae > Schistocerca > Schistocerca cancellata. The sequence continues at coordinate 447,552,616 of NC_064634.1, read as the reverse complement.
TTCTGAAAGTATTTGTATGGAGTGTAGCCATGTATGGAAGTGAAACATGGACGGTAAATAGTTTGGACAAGAAGAGAATAGAAGCTTTCGAAATGTGGTATTACAGAAGAATGCTGAAGATTAGATGGGTGGATCACATAACTAATGAGGAAGTATTGAATAGGATTGGGGAGAAGAGAAGTTTGTGGCACAACTTGACCAGAAGAAGGGATCGGTTGGTAGGACATGTTCTGAGGCATCAAGGGATCACCAATTTGGTATTGGAGGGCAGCGTGGAGGGTAAAAATCGTAGGGGGAGACCAAGAGATGAATATACTAAGCAGATTCAGAAGGATGTAGGTTGCAGTAGGTACTGGAAGATGAAGAAGCTGGCACAGGATAGAGTAGCATGGAGAGCTGCATCAAACCAGTCTCAGGACTGAAGACCACAACAACAACAACAACTGATTATAAACACAAAATGAGGTCATTAACAGTAGTGGTAAATGACAGGAACTGACAAAAGCTCACTTTCATTTTTTTAACACTTTAATTGTTCCAATAGTACAAGCACACGAAGAGTATTGGAACAACTGCCATGGACTTCAGGTCCCATCCTGGCATTCGCCTGACACAATCTTGGGAAACCATGGAAGATCCAAATCAAGATGGCAGAGGAGGGTGGGATATTACAACATATAACTCACAATTACAATTTATAATCACATATACAGTTCACAATTACAATTTCACTACAATCACATATACAAGTCACAATTACAATTTCACTATAACCACCAAATTCACAGTTCACATTTACAGTTTATAATCATGAAGCAGAGATGTGTGGTATCGCCGCTTTCAGTTATTAACGTGCTGTGAACCGGCTTTATTGCCACGCCCACAGACTATGATCAAGGGAGAGGCTTGGTGATGGAATGACTAGAGCAGTTTTGATGGTGACACATTTATTCTTCGGAAGTCTTACACTACATTACAAATGCGATGCATCATTAACGTTCGTCCGTACAGGCGTGTTGCCGTAGCAGTATGGCTTGATCACGGATCCCAGAGGGTATACACTCCAGTGATGAGCCATGGCGCGACCGCATGGACTGAGCGAGACAAAGGCCACGTCGCCAAATGTCCAGCTCCTGGTGCGAGCGGAAGGGAGGAAGGCACCGTCAAACACAAGGGTACACTCCGCAAAACGAGCGACTGCATTTCAGACTGTGTGTACACGTTTGCGGGAGAGTCACGTTGACTCAACGCACGTGGTCAGCAACGGTGGGTTGGTGGAGCGGAGATGTGTGTCGCAATGTGTTGACCAGCTCGCACTGTCTCCTTGCTTTGTTCCATGCGTCCAGTGCACAACGCACCATTGCCAAAATTCAGTGTAGTGGGATAGCTGCACTCGTGAATGCCAGACATTGCTTACTTGTGTCGGCTGTGCCGTAGTCCAGCCCTTCGTGCATTTGAACGGTGTGGCTGCCACACAGATCCCCCCTCGGAGAGCGGAGCTCCATAGCTGCTACAACACAGCAATCTTTCGGTGTTTCACGTGTGTTTAAAGTTCACACTGTGTGATGACAGTGCAGCAGCATTGGTAGGGGTCAGTCAGCGTTGGAAGGGCGGCAGCCCGTGACGTCAGTGCACCGGACTGGCGAGCTTGCGGTGGGCGTGTCCTCATGCAGTCGGCTAGTGACAGCGGCGTGAAGCACTGGCTACAACTGTCCGTAGCATGCGCGGCGAAGGTGCGCGCTGCAGGTTATTTGGTATGACGTCTCGAAGGCACTGACATCTGAATAATAACGCCGTGCATCCACGAGAGCTACAGAAAAAGTTCACTATTTACATTGTTCAGGGTTGCAAGTCCAAGTGTTCATACATTACAACTTTCCACAAGTCCACCGAAAGACTCAGTCGTGGGAACACAGTGCAGCATTCGAACCGATCTTGACACTCGAGACAACGGAGGTCCGGAGAATATGTGTGAGTGCGGTACCATCGTGACTTGAACGCGGGTCTGTGAGCCGCGACGGACAAGCGATGTCCGGAGCTCGACAGCAACACAAATATGTTAAACTGACGCAGATGGCGAACTGGCCTAAACGCCTGACATGGCGGAGGCAGAGGGACGCAAACGTGGGTCCAGGAGCTGCGACGGACTCGGGAGGCGTTGTCCGGGGCTGGACTGGAGGTACCGGCTGAGGGCGCGGACAGCTGGAGCTGGATCTCTACATTGGATGGCGGCTCGTGGACGCCGCATTCTGATGGCGTTCGGCGGCTCGGGTGTGTGTTTGCTGTTTTCGGTGGCGCGGCGCATTGGTGATGCAGCACGGCCATTTGAATTGGACGTGGTGGCTGGCGTGCGTGACGTAGTCCACTGGCAGGGCGGCTGTGGTGGGCACGTTCTGGGTGGCCATTCCGGCTGCCTGGGCGGGGTGGTGGGAGGCACATGTGGCGACGTGATGACAGCAGGCTGCAACTGTATGTCACCAGCGACTACGGGTGCAGGCTCTGTCTGACCACTGGCACAGGGAGTGTCGTCTGTAACCAGATCTTCTGCTGGGTCGAAGAAATGCGTGACTGCTGGAGCGGGCAAAATGTAAGCTGGTTTGACGCGGTCAATTGACACCACAGACGGCTTTCTGTTGCACTCGATGACCAGCATTTTGTCTCCTCGGGAGATTACGCGATGTGGTACGCTGTAGGGCGGCTGGAGAGGTGGCTATACTGCGTCTGTATGCAACATGCCGTGAGTGCAGTGCTGCTGGTTGGTGTGCATGAATACCTTCCTGGTGCCGTGCCATGTCGGTGCGTGCGCTCGAAGGCCGGCCATGTGAGTGTGCAGACGTTCTGACAAAATCGCCCGGGGTTGTCAGAGGCTGTCCGTATACGAGGTCGACAGGTGACACATCGATCTCCTCCTTCGGCATTACTCGCAGGCTCCAGATCAGGGTGGACCATAGTACAGTGACAGAAGTGGGCAACCTGTGATTTTAAAGGAGAGGAGAGGCACGCCGTACAGCACCCTGGAGCAGCTGCTCTGCAGAGGTCATTGAAGAGGAACTAACCCAACTGCAGAAATCATCCACATACAGAGCAGGGGTGACCAAAGGACCGACAGAGGCCACAAGTCTATCTATTGCAATGAGGAAAAGAAATACACTCAATATGGAACCCTATGGGATGCTATTCTCCTGGGTCCATGGAGAACTAAAGGCAGTATTAACCCTGACCCTGAACGACCGATGGAACAGGAAATGGTGGATAAAAATCGGGAATGGGTCCCAAAGACCCCACTCATGAAGTGTAAATAAGATATGATGGCACCAACCTGTATCATAGACCTTGCGAAGGTCAAAAGAGACTGCAACCAAATAGCATTGCTGGGAAAAAGCCTGCCAAACTGGGGATTCCAGGTGAAGTAAATGATCGATCAGAGACTGTCCCTCTCGGTAGCCACACTGGTAAGGGGACAATAGATCCTGAGATTTGAGGACCCAATTGAGCCAGCAGCCTACCATCCATTCACGTAACTTGCAAACAACATTTCTCAGACTAATTGGCCAATAGCTTTGCTTAAGGATGGGAACCACGATGCTATCCTTCCACTAAGAAGGGATGTCACCCTGGAGCCAAATATGGTTGAACTCCTGGAGAAGATGTTGTCATTGTGGAGCACTGAGATGTTGAAGCAATTAGTTATGAATGGAGTCTGGGCCAGGGGCCGTGTCATAAGAAGAAGAAAGTGCAGAAAGAAGTTCCCATTCAGTAAAAGGTTCATTGTAAGATTCTGACTGACAAGGGGTAAAACGTAAGGCAGAAACTTTGGCCCGCTGTTTCTGGTGAAGGAAAGCAGCTGGATAGGAAGTTGATGCTGATGCTGTCACAAAATGGGTCGCAAGATGTTCTGTGAGAATCAACAGGTCCGTGCAAAGCCCATACGGGAGGGCAAGGCCCAGGAGGGTAGACTGCTGATGGCAACCTTGGAGAGAGCAAAGTGTAGCCCATACCAGTAACATAGGGACAGTAGAACCAAGGGAAGAAACAAAGTGTTCCCAACACACCCGTTTGCTCTATTTGATTAAGTAACAGGGTTTGGCGCAAAGGCATTTAAAGGTAATAAGATTGGCAGCGGATGGGTGCCTCTTAAGGTGTTGCAAAGCTTGACGGCGACCACGGATGGCAATGGCAATGGCCTTACTCCACCACAGGACTTGCCAGTGGCGAAATGACCCAGATGAGCATGGGATAGCAAGGGTAGCAGCATGAACAATCACTTCAGACACGTCACGTAGGACATCATCAATACAACCCATCAAAGAGGGAGAAAAAACGACCTGTGCAGTATATAGAGGCCAATCGGCACATTGGAAAGACCAATGAGGTAACCTGTCTATCGGGAAGGGGGAAGGGAGCGAGAGAATCGATGGGAAGTGGTCACTATTGCAAAGATCGTTCTGTGGTGACCAGTGTAATGAAGGGAGGAGGGAGTGAGAAGAAAGAGAAAGATCAATGGCAGAAAAGGTACCATGACCAGCACTGAGAGGAGCCATCATTAAGAAGGCTCAAGTCGTGGTCTGCAAGAAACTGGTCTACGAGAAGACACCAACTAGATAGAAATGCACTGCTCCACAAAGGATGAGGAGCATTAAAATCCCTGAGAAGGAAGAAGGGAGGAGGAAGTTGCTGAAGAAGAGCAGTTAAGGCAGCAGGTGTAAGAGTCCTGTCAGGAGGGAGATAAAGATTGCAGACTGTGAACCCAGAGTCCAGGTGGACCTTAACAGCAACCGCTTCCAGTGTAGTTTGAAGAGGAATCCATGTGCTAGCAACGTCCATATGGACCAATGTACAAACATCACTAGAGGCCTGCAGGCGGCCGACACGATTGTGACAGAAAGCACAGAACCCACGGATGATCAGTGAGTGATCATCAGTAAAATGAGATTCCTGTAGAACAACACAAGCTGCAGAGTAAAACGAAATAAGGGATTTCAACTCCGGAAGGTGACACTAATATCCATTACAATTCCATAGGATAACCACAGGCCAATGATTCAAATGGCAGGTGAACAGGCTAAAGCCAGTCATGTCGCCGGGTCACCATCCGTCACTGACATGGAGGGGGCGACATCCATGAACAGCAGGTCAGAGTCAGGTTGTGAAGGTGGGGATGGGCCCTCTGGCGACATCAGATGCTGCTCGTCCTGGGACTTACATTTCTTCTTCTTTTCTGTTTGAGATCGAGGAGGGCTGTGCTGCAAAAAGGAGCCACCTGCAGCTAGATATGGAACAGAAAGAGAGTGGGTGGTCTTGGGGCCCACAGATTGTGGTTCTCAGGATTGTCATGTGGCAGCACACCTTTCGCCTGGAAGGTGCCAAGAGGGGGTGGGGGGTCCCGGGAGGGGTGTCCTTGACCAGCAGATGCCGAAGAAGTGGGCAACTTCTCTGGCAAGGCGGGGGTGTGGCGCCCAGAGGGGAGGGCGTGGGGACCACCCACAGGTGAGGGGGAGGAGAGGGGTTCAGGACTGGGGTAAGGAAGGGGAGGAAGGGCTGAAGTTGTAATTAAAACACATGGTTAGATGATCAAGGGATCTTCTTTTCCTTCTTATAAGAAGGGCAATCCAGTGAACGTGGAGAATGATGGCCATGACAATTAACACACACAGGGGGAGAGGGGGGGGGGGACCAGGAAGTCCTCTCATGGAGTGGATGTCCACATTCACCACAGAGGGGGATCTGCAAACAGTGTGTAACACCATAGCTTACACACTACAAACCTTTTGTTGATTCATTTCTGTTTTGTTCAACACCCCGTCGTTGAACTTCCGTAATTAGTGTATGATTAATTTGATACTGTAATGAAGTGTAATCTCTGTAATATGCACAATATGAGCAAATGATATGGTTTGTCTTTCTCACATAATCTCTTTGGTTATCTTTGATGTTGAATAATTTTGTTTAAATAATTTTGTGGAGAACTACAATATGTGCAAATGTTCTGTTTTATTTAATATGTTTGGTTTCTGTTATGTAAACTGCTGACCTTCACTTAGAGTTCCTAGTTATTTTGTAACTAAAAGCTGGTGTGGTTCCTCTCGGGAATGGAACTGTGTAGCACACGCAAAATGTGGTGGGCATGGATAGAAAGGTGAAACCAAGAGTCGGTCAGGGATGAGCTACTGAATCACCAACAGCCCACGAAAAGGTTGTGAATTGTGCTGGTGCCGAGAGGGGATTTTTGTGCAGTTTCCCAATGTGACAGAGCCTCGGATGGATGCAGTAGCTAGCTGGAATTATGTTGGAATTGATATCTACCATCGCCACCAAGAAATGACAGGGTCCAGCAATTCTACCTGCAAATCCACCTACCAACATGCACTCACCACCACATTGCACAATCACTGTAATGGAACAGAAGATCTATAATAATGTACAGTGAAGAATCAGCTCACTGGATGTTATAATGTTCTCAAATATAAGGTAAGTAAAACTGAATTTATGTACCTACCTTGATTTTTTCCTTCTCACAACACATCTCAGGTTTCTCTCCATTTGAATTATGACTACTGAGTATCCTTGTTGAGAAAAAAATGAAAGCTTCAAAGTCAAACAGTTAATTAAATAATGTTGTTTGATATTTGGTAAGATGGGAGAATTCAGATTTACTGTGGATTTGGTAAAATTGTGGGAGGTAGTAAATGTAGCTTTGTGAAAGCCTCCCAGTGCTTGAAACAGTCCAATTTAAAGTCTTGTGCACTTTAAAAGTTACCTATTTAACCATTGACTTGAAAGTAGAAGACTGTAGTAATAAAGATGATTTGCTGTTACTTTTAAAACTCAAATGTTCTGAAAACTGAGGCCTATAAAGTTTTGCTTAGTTAATGATCATAGGGCTGCCTGTTGTAAATTTTAAAAGGTGAGTCAGTTTTTTACAAATCTGTCAATATTGTGTCTCACTGCAGAAAAAGGTGTGAACTGCATTTGTGGAAAGTTATTTACTCATGTTTGCTAAGTGCTTGTCTCTCTTGTGTATTGGAAGTGCATGTTAATAGTGCAACAGGATCCATAGTTTGTCTATTGTGCTTATGCTAGGTAACAAGTAACAGAAAGACCACTATCTATGAGAACATTAACTTCTATTATTCAGGGGACAGTGAGAAATATTTTGCTAATGAATTTTTTCCCATGTCAGTTAGAAAAGTAATTGCTAAAAGAAAGATTAAACGTATGCCAAATTTATAATTTTGCAGTGAACTTTATTTACATCTCATCTCAGATAGGAAAATGTTTGAAAAGTGAGACTAAATCTATGCTTAATTGTATGTTTCTAAAGTGCACTTTAATAGTAATATTGTAATATTATTCAAACCATTCAGTTTGACCAAGCCTTGAAGGTAAAACTGTATGTCATTTTCTGTTGTCCTTATGCAAATTGTCTTGTTCTCCTATAACTGTTAGCTCTTTCTTTAACGTTAACATCTGTTAGTGGCAGAGTTCATTGCACTCTCATGTGATAAACTATAGGGTGTGTCCGTCCATTAAAGTTACTCATATCTATTTTCTTGAACAAGAATGTTACTCATTCTTATGACTAATTAGGCTGGCGACCATTTTTATTATCATTTTGACACTGTGGATAGGCAAAATATTGTTTGTTACTGTTTAAATATTTATGTAATTCTGACTTTCACTTCCGATAAGCCACCTCCATTAGGTAAATTGCAGTCAACACAACAAAATTCCTTTCAGAGGGTAACACTGCTCTGTTGCTTTCTACTACAATTGCTTTAACAAGATAGTTCCATTTTACGATCTGCTTCCAACTTTAAGGTTATGATATAGCAGAAGCAGACGGTAGTGTTATAAGTGGGAAGACGTGTCCAAAACGCAAGCACTTAAAACATCTCATAGGTGGTGGGATGTACAGCTTCACATCACATCGATAAATGATAATCTTGACCTGCTCAGGGAGGCTATCCCCTCCAAAGGCCAGGATAAGGGTACAAGTATCAATGAGATTGTCCTTCGGGCCCTGCTGAACACACCGAACAAAGTGAACACCCCACTGTCCTAGAATGTCCCTAGTCTGAATATGGTTGAAGGTGTAATTTTTCACAGGAACCTCATACTTCAAAGACTGGTGGGAGGTACCGGACACAGGAATTGTGCCAAGATGGTCACAGGCACGAAGGGCCACAGATTGGGCAGCTGAAGCAGTTTTGATCAACAACAAACCTGACCGCATCTTGCTCAGAGAGTCCACTTCGCCAACCTTGTCTACAATGTGTTCCACAAAAAATAAAGGTTTGGTATTGGTGAAAGTATCCCCATAAGTCCTGGTGCAAACCAGATAGAGGGGGAAAGGTTTCGCCCCTAGCCGATGAGCCTGACTCTCCTCCCACGGGGTAGCCATGGAAGGGAAGGCCAAAGGGGCAGCACTAAAAGAATCACTTCCACTCGAAGAGATGGCCATAGAAGAATGGCCCGAGTTCTGAACCCGTATGCATTTCATTTGCATAGCGTCTGTCCTGATACCACCCACTCCGATCAGGGACTCTCCCCACGGGCACCACCCAGCAACAGCAAGGGCTGTCTGGCACGGCGTCCATTGCTGGGAGTTCCGATGCTCCGAGGTGACCAGCAACCACTCCTAGGCTTACATGAGGAGGTCACAGCTCAGATATCCAAAAGGGTACATAGCGACCCCACCACACGGGCTGGCTACAGTGGTGGCTATGTACCCTAGCATCAGACAATGATGTGAAGGAAAAGATGGAAGGAACTAGGAGACACTAGGTAAGGTGCTCTTCCCAAAATGGCTCACACTATGGAATAGAAATTTAGTAATGGAGGTCAAACCCCAGAGGGGGACCAGAGAATGACAAAAGGATGGGGTAGTTACTCAACAAAACCATATCACAAAGCCAACATAACCAGGAGGATAGCAGGGTGAACATAAACAAGGACACCAGGAGAGGGAGAGGAGAAGGTGAAGGGGAAGGAGCAAGGGCAGAAAAGGAGGGGAAGGGTAAGGAAATGCAACCCAGGAAAGAAGGAAGGCTGCAATAGCTCGGGGCCCCGTACTCGCTGCACACGTACTCACGAAAGGACCGTGAACCCCCTGGGAGGTTAGTAGATAAAATTGAAAACAGGACAATATTTCAAGTGACCACGGTAGCGAACATTACAAAGGTGCAAATGGAGAATTTCCACAGGAAAGGACACAGGGCACAATGCTACTCTTGCCAAAGGTTAAATCGCGTTCGATATTGCAGTTTTGAAGGGAGTGGGAAACCACACAACTGCGACAATGTGAAATTCACTCTTGTCTGATCACCTGCCAGTGATATTCTATCTGGAGGTCAGAGGGGGGCTAATGCAGAGCTGTCGAAGGCCACTAGGGAAAGTCAACTGGGACCAGTTTGAGAGAGCCTGCAAGGCTCGCTCAACGACATCCCAGACCCTGCAGGGATAGGTACAGATGAGACAACATAATGCTGCTACAATACAGGTAGTGGAAAATGCACCCCCCAGGGGCCTACAAAGGATGAAAGACTTCTCCTGCCAGCTCCCCCCTGAGATAATAGAGGCAATAGCCCATAAAAACGCGAATGGCAGGTAACTAGAAATCCAGTCACTAAGCGCCACCTCAACAGACTCACGAGAGAGCTGGAAGTAGCGGTGGAAGAAATAGGGAATGGGTAGGAAAAATAGCCAACCTACAGGTAAATGATGGGTCAGCCTGGAAAATGACTAAGTACTTCGTAAGGAAAGGTCAAAGCATCGCTCCTGTACAATTTGTGGGTGAGGTGATCTGCAGGCCTGACACCCACGCCAGTGCCTTGGCAGATGTCTTTGCGGAAAACTGCACAACTGTACAGGATCCCATTGATGAGGAGCACATACGTCTTGGGCAGCAGTGGCTTCTAGTGTTCTCTGAGGGGTAAGCAGGAGCAGGTATCGAAGACTTCACAGAGGAAGTAGAGGCCCAAATGTAACAGTTAAATCCCACGAAATTGTGAAAGCGAGACCAGCTAGAAAACACGATATTAATACAGCTTTCTCCAATAGCCCTTCGTCCCATCTCTGCGATTTTCAGTAAAATTATATGGAGTGGCAACTTCCACAAACATGCAGAGGCGGTTGCAATTCCAAAACAGGGCAAAGACTTCAGGCTCTCACAGAAGGCTGAATAGCCTTCTACTGGCAGTCTCAAAGGAATTTCAACGCCTATATTCTAAGAGGCTAATGCTACACATAAACGCCAAGGAGATGAACCCGCCGAAGTAGTTCAGCTTCCGACGCGGACACAGCACCGAGCAACAGCTGCTATGTCTGGTGGATGATGCGAGAGTGCCCTGGAGACTCCAGAGTACACAGGGGCTGTGCTCCTTGACATCTCTTGGGCTTTCGACTGTGTGTGTGGCATAAAGGCCTCCTCTACAAAAAGTTTGTATCGGGAGTACCGAAGCCACATGTCCGACTCTTCGTGTCTTACCTCAGGGAACAAACATTCAATGACCATACAGGAGAGGGCGTATCTGCAGCAAGGCCAATACTGGTGGGAATACCACAGGGTTCTGTTCTCAGTACCCTGCTGTACTCCCTGTACACCTCGGACATGCCAAAGGGTAACACACTTTCGCTGGCATCAAACGTGGATGATACTGTGCTTCATACTAGAAGCACAAATGTGAATCTCATGCGCCACCACCGGCAGACGACATGTGATGCTCTATGCACATGTGCCACAAAGCGGCACCTGAAATATAATGCTGGCAGAAGTCAGGCAATCATCTTCATGAGGAAAAGGATACCCCATTGACTTACAGTCAGTGCAGATTATGGGACACCCCATTCCATGGACTCGCACCGCAAAGGACCTTGGAGTGACCCTGGACAGGCACCTCACATGGGATCCACACATGAGGGAAATTGGGGTACAGTGATTTCAGTCTTCCAAACGCTTTTCCCCTATCATGAACCCCGAGACAATCCTGCCCACACGCTGCTGTTTCTCACCCTTATAAGATCAGTGATGGAATATGTGGCAGTAGTATGGGGCAACACGGCAGACTGCCACATCCAAAGACTGCAGGGCCTCAACGGCAGAGTACTTAGAATGATCATGAAACTCCCACGTAACTTCCTCACTAGCGAACTACATAATGTCACAGGATTGCAGCCAATAAAGGAGAGAATAAAACAGACTGCTCGACTATTCTACAAAAAGTCATGCGAATCAGAAAACAGACTGGCCTCGAACCTTGCAAACAAACCGCATATAAAGGACAACACAAGATGGCCTGACTTGCTATGGCAGTAAACCACAGCCACCAATCGCAGCAAAAAAATGCTCATCACACAGTAGGACAAACACACACAATAGGACCTAAAACACCTAAAAACACACACCAGGTGTCGCAGCAATTGTGATAAACACTTAACTTGCACAACCAAGAGATATATCCAGCCGTTATCTAAATAGGTAAAGAGCGAGCACAAGCGCGACTGCCATCTGAGAAGGCCAAAATGAACGTACCTGAAAACACATCCGGATCCCACACTAGTTTCATCTATTCAATCATCTTCATAGAGCATCAGCTCAGATCCAGAACAACTTGTGGTAGATACCGACTTCTCAGACAGCTAACTAATTCCTCAATGGCTGAAACAGAACCAGACTCTACCCTCCACCTCAGGAATAGCAAGAGAGTAAATCGCATGCGAATAGAAAAGCCTCCATAAAACACAAGTGAAGAACGAACAACAACAGCAATCGCTAGACATCAAAAACATCACCGTGACAACACAGAAGGTGGAACAAGAGAAAAACAAGAAAAAGGGGCCACAAGACCGGACTTGACTCTGTACAGTGAACCAGGCACTAGCTACCACACGAGTCGGGGACACTGCGCAACCCACAACCAATGCACTGCAAAACAAAATGGTGAATGCGGCCCAATAGAAAAGCCGACACAAACCAGAGGCAGTCTCAAAAACTGCTATTGGGGGTATTTTTTTAAGGTGTACATAACACTAAACGGACAAATACAAGACAAACTGATGGGGGCTCTCTGCACCACATACAAAGGAGACAGCATAATCTACCAAGACACCAACTCAGACGACTCTTACGTTCTTAAGCAAGAATTCAGAAAGAGGAGAAGAGAGTTCTACATATACAATAACCCCAAGTATAAACTAAAAGCGGCCATCAAAAGACTAACGCCACACTAGAGCCCAGATCAGGTAAAACAAGTGCTACTTGAAAGTGGCTTCCAAGTGCAGGGCATATATCAAATGACACAACCACAGACAAAAACAGATGTCAAAGGCAGAACCATCTCTGCCCCTCAGAGGAAGACAAGAAATTTCCAGGTCAATCTACTAAATACAGTAGAATCAAGCACAACACTTTGGTTACAAAGACTACTTCATATGGCCATCTCAGCAGAACTTTATAAAAAGCCAACGGGTCCAACACAGTGTTACATTTACCATCGTTTCAGACACACAGCACAGCAATGTAACATGGCCCCAAAGTGTGTGAAATGTCCTGGACCACACTTATCCACTACTTGCACAAAACCAAGGGACACTCCAACCACCTGTGCAAACTCCAAAAGGGTTCAAATGGCTCCGAGCACAATGGGACTTAATTTCTGAGATCTTCAGTCCCCTAGAACTTATAACTACTTAAACCTAACTAACCTAAGGACATCACAGACATCCATGCCCGAGGCAGGATTCAAACCTGCGACCGTAGCAGTTGTGCGATTCCAGACTGTAGCGCCTAGAACCGCTCGGCCACTTCGGCTGGCAAACTCCAAAAGGGACCACCCCACATCCTATAGGGGTTGTCCTGCTGAGGAACCACCACCACCACCAAAACCACCACCACCACAACCACTGGTCACAACAGAGCCTAACAACAACAACAAAAACAAGGCACAAAACCCAATACCCACAGAACCCAGCACCGAAAATTATTAGACATTAGCCCAGGTTGTTAAAACAAAACCCCAACCACAATCTCTGTGTCTATCAATAACGCAAAGACGTCTTACAACCCACCCAAACAGTCAGTTGCCACCCAGCTAAACCCCCTCCCCTAAAAGGAAGAAAACACCCCCCCCCCCTTCCCCAGGAACCATACTGCCACCAACAACAGACTCCTCAGTGGAACCCTACCTCACGCTATTGCCAGTAACAAACCTTACAGAAGAAATCCCATCGCTACCACCAACATGCCAGCAGCACATGCAAGATCCCATCCCCCTCCCACACACAAACTCTCGCAATGAATCAAATATCAGCAGCACTGACATCACAGCATCTCCAAGCCAAGAACTGAACATCAACCCTGAGCACAACAACCAGGAGAATAAATCAAGCTGAAAACAGCCATGGCACTTTCTCACATAGATCATCAGCTTCATCCAAAAGTTATTAACCACCGACCTCTTCTCAAAATTGAAAGAAGTAATCAATCAAATCTTAACAACCCCAGACACCTGCACCAAAGAATTACTGTTCTTCACCACCATACTCCCAGTGTTTTCTTATGGCGGCTACCAAGCAACATACACCATTGCCAACCGGAATGCTGATGGAATGTTCTATGACCAATACGAGCTGGAGATGTTCCTTGAAGACTACGGTGTCCATGTAGCACTATTAAATGAAACCCACCTTACCCTTGATGAATAATTCAGAATTAAAAATTACATCTTAATTCGGAGTGATCGCCCTAACAGACAGGGTGGCGGAGCTGGAGTCCTTATAAAACATCGCATTTGTCACTGACAAATCACCATCCCTCCATTAATCATCGAAATCATGCTAAACCAGCACCCCACAGTCCTGGTGTCAACCTGTCGCCCCCCCCCCCCTCGCAAATCACACAGTGATCTGTGAAAGGGGGGGGGGGGGGGGGGAAGCTGAATGCCAAACACAGGCATGGGGTTGCCATGCTAAAAACACGAATGAGAACCAACTGTTAAGGTACCTGGATACACATCCAGCAGTCCAAGTGGTAGTGCCAGAAGAACCCACCCACTTTCCATACAATTCATGGCACCTGCCTGACAAGCCGGACATCCTTCTCCTGAAGAACATTGTCCTGGCCACAACCACAGAAGTCATAAATACAGGAAGGGTAAGGGTAAGGATAACGTTATGTTTATGTTGTGTTAGGTGAAGGTTGCTAAAATTATCTCAGTCCCTAAACCCAAAAAAGATCATCTGTTCCCACAAAACTACAGCCTATCTCCCTATTAAATCACCTTTCAATACTTCTCGAAATCCTCATCCTAAACACCCTACTTCAATTCTTAAATGACAGCTCCATACTTACCCCCAAGCAATTTGGTTTTCATGCTGGTCATAGCACCACCCAGCAAGCCATCCGCCAGGTGAAGCATATCTGTGCCGAGAAACAACATGGAAACAATACATATTCCTCGACATAGTGAAGGCATCCGACAATGTCTGGCATGATGGCCAACTCTACAATCTGTTGAAGTTAAATTGCCCAAACCACCTGTTCAAGATGACACACTCATTTTTAACAGGCAGAAAGTTTTTCATTTTAGTCTATGGGCGAAAAGCCTGATAACAGAATTACAAGTGTGTGTCCCACAGCCATCTGTGATTGGCCCCCTCTATCTTGTGTTCACAAATGATATCCTCAAAGAAACGGGAGGAAAAATAGCGCTCTATGGCATTGGCACGGCGCTATATCATATTAGGCATAATATAAACTGTTTAACATACAGCCTCCAACCACACCTAAACAAAATCAACTGGTGCAACTTATGGAAAGTCAAAATAAACCCAGGCAAGTGCTAAGCTAAAATTTTCCCCCACAAAATCAAGAGACCCATTACAAACCTGAACTACACCAGACAGAAATAAAATACCTAGAGCTTCACATTGATGAAAACCAAACATTTAAAGAACACATTACACAGGCTAAAAACAAAGGTTCAGCCTGCCTCTACCAACTATACCCCCTCCTCACGGGTAGGAGCTTAACAACGGAGGCAAAGCTCCAAATCTGGAAAACCATAGAACTGGCAGTCATCCTCTATGGATTCGAGGTATGGAACATGGTGCCAGACACTCACCTGACCTCCCTAGAGGTAGTTCAAAGTAAAATGTTCCGAATAATCTCTGATGCCCCATGGATCTCCAGCAACGAGGAAATAAGCGTTTGCTATGTCAACCCACACTCACTCATCTCATAATAACAAGATCAGAAAACTTCTATGAAACCACTCATGCCTCACCATTTCCCCTCATCCTTTCTATGGGTTAGGATATTCATCCCA
This sequence comes from Schistocerca cancellata, assembly GCF_023864275.1. Classification (NCBI taxonomy): domain Eukaryota; kingdom Metazoa; phylum Arthropoda; class Insecta; order Orthoptera; family Acrididae; genus Schistocerca; species Schistocerca cancellata. The sequence continues at coordinate 447,537,293 of NC_064634.1, read as the reverse complement.
CCCACAGAACTCCCGCCACCACCATCCACTGTCAATTCAGAGGATAACCTCTGCTCCACTTCATCCACTACCATCACAACCACCATTAGCACAAAACTAGTCAACTTTCACCTAAAAACCATATAAACATCATATACCAGGGGAATAGTACCCCCAATCCATTACAGACAAAACGGCCTCATCAAATTCGTAGGACCCATTTCGTAAGTCAGGACGTCAACACGATGCTGGTACTTCAAACTCCACCCATATTAGGTCGGCCAATTATGGTGAGGCCAGGGCACTTTCCGAGGTGAGCTACTGAAGTGGACGGACGCTCGTTTGATTGCGCTCCTTCACCTTTGTGTGACTCATCCCAGGGACACGCTGCCACTTCGTATTGGCTTTATCCGCTTTCTTGAAGCTCGCGTCTCGCCTCACTGGAATTTCATTAGAGGTATCGGCGTGGTTGCCGTCTGCTTGACTAGCGAGGTGCTGTGGGGTTGGTCTGAAATCATGGGCGGGAACGTGTGCTCTTCAGAAGAAAGCAAAATAATCGGGTGTGTGTTCGCGTTGGACGATTGAGCTGCTGGGTCGGGGACCTTGCACACCTTGTGGGTGAGGATGGCACGGCAGGCTGGGTGAACACTCCATGGCGAAATAAACCGTCAGAGAATTCCGTGCTATAGACGATACGAAATATCGCAATCCAGGGATTGTTGCTCTGCAAGGTTGATGGTGTTGAGACAGCAACCAGCCACAAATTTGTTTTCGGTTCCTTTATTGAAAGGGTACCGTTACCGGTTTCGAATCGCTACGATTCATCTTCAGACGGTTTTCATACTTTCTATATTTCTCATTACCTGGTGAGGTAAGCTTAATGCAATTTTGTCATATTATAACATGGTTGGAGACTGTGGCTGTTATTTGAAGACAAATGTTGATGGTGTTGAGACAGCAACCAGCCACAAATTTATTTTCGGTTCCTTTATTGAAAGGGTACGGTTACCGGTTCATCTTCAGACAGTTTTCATGCTTTGTATATTTCTGATTACCTGGTGAGGTACGCTTACCTCACCAGGTAATGAGAAATATACAAAGCATTTTGTCATATAATGACAAAATTGCATTAAGCCTATCTCTCCAGTTAATGAGAAATATACAAAGCATGAAAACCGTCTGAAAATGAAACGTAACGATTGAAAACCGGTAACAGGCCCTTTCAATAAAGGAACCGAAAATAAATTTGTGGCTGGTTGCTCAAAAAATGGTTCAAATGGCTCTGAGTACTATGGGACTTAACATCTATGGTCATCAGTCCCCTAGAACATAGAACTACTTACACCTAACTAACCTAAGGACATCACACAACACCCAGTCATCACGAGGCAGAGAAAATCCCTGACCCCACCGGGAATCAAACACGGGAACCCGGGCGTGGGAAGCGAGAACGCTACCGCACGACCACGAGCTGCGGACGGCTGGTTGCTGTCTCAACACCATCAACATTTGTCTTCAAATAACAGCCACAGTCTCCAACCATGTCATCATATGACAAAATTGCTCTGCAAGGTACCACGCAATTGCTAGGAGGTAATAGTGGAATCCTTCCACTCAAAATGTGGCCCCAGTCAATGTCACAGCTACCAGCTCTACGGCCACGATAGCAGAAAATGTAAACTAAAACCACGCTGTGTGAAGTGTGCAGGAGAGCACTTCACAACAACCTGCCAAAGGCAATAAAACGACCGGCTAAAATGCTGTAACTGCAATGGCGAGTTTATAGCAAACTACAAACAGTGCCCTGTGTACCCAAAACTGGTGAAGGATGTGCAGGAACGCCACAAAGGTAAGTCTGGCACCGACACCGCCAAACCGGCTGGATGACAGAGTGCCCGCACCTGTGACCAAAAGCCTCTGCACCACTGCGAGCCCAATCGGCGCCTCTGAAGGCATCGGAGATACGACTACCCATCACGAACGCATGGGCGACGGCCGACCCGACACACGCGGGGAACAATACCGCTAATATCGGAGAAGAGAGCTACAGAGAAATTTTTGTCGACGACACGGGAAGTAGCGCCGCACAGATCGCCACAGATGTTGATAATGCAGGAGACATTGCCACACTGACCGCAGAAAAACGTCGAAGTGACTATCACTACGACCGACCTTTAAAAGATGAAACAGACGATCGCACAGACAATCAGCAAACCTAAAGAACGAATGACCGCAAAAAGAAAAGTGAAAGATAGTAACCCACAGTCGAAGAAATGTGTGGACACCAAAAATTCGACAAACCGTGACGTAAGGAAAGCGCCACAGCCGACGCCAGGGCCAGCACAGGCGACGACTGTGACAGCACCAAACCCTCCGAAGCAAATGGAAGGACCAGTGGCAGCACAGCCACTGACCATGCCGCACCTGGGAGGGCCAGGGGACACACTGGCACTGACTGCGGCAATACCTTCAACGGAAACCTTGGAGGACTTCCCGGGAGTCCTAGAAGGAGCACCTTCCTCTATACCTAAGGGCACAAATGACGATCTACAGCCTCTCAAGCATCCCAAGCAAATGTGACGCAGGAAAGTGCAGCTGCAGACCCCATCAGTAAAGTCATGAGTATCGCCAACGTAATAATGACTCTTCTAGAAACACCAAATGGCGGGACCAAATAGGCCACTCAAGACAGTAATATTGAACCCGATAGGATTCGTGACCAAAAGCACAAACTTGCTACGTACCTTGACAAGGGGGAGATATATGCTGAATAGGTGAAACACACCTGACACAAGAAGCCTCCATTTAAGTCAGGAACTGTATCACCTACATGACTGACATACCTGACAGGCCAGGAGGAGGTAAATAATCCTGATTAAAAGAAATATCACACACCGAGAGCCGACTGTTCTGCCACTGGAGAGAGATGAAGCCACTGGCATCGAACTCGCATGGGGTTGTAGAGCAACAAATTGTAATGGGCGCTCACTTCTGTGTTTCATAAACGTAGAAAGAAGCGTCATTATCATGGCGACTGATGAGCCCACAGACTTCCATTACGTGCCAAAGACGAAACATCCTAGATATTTTCGTTCTGAAGAACTACCATGGACTACTGAAATCTCAATACAAAACAAGCTAAATTCTGACCGTAACCCTGTGCTCCTTGCGATAGTAGAAGACAGATACTCCGTAACCACCTATCACACAAACAGGGGTAGGTACAAGGATCTGATATTCTAAGAACTACTGGAGGAAGAACCACCTGTTCTAGAAACAACTGGGGAGATTGACCAGCCAGTGGAGACGCTAACAACTACCTTTACAGAATGTGCCGAACCCGTGCATCATCAATTTATGCATGACCCAGATGGAAAGGATCTCACTCAAAATATACAGGAGCTCCTTAGATCGAAACACCAATATCGCAAACGATGGCAGCTATACAGGGACCGTGCTGACTATCGAAGGGTGGAGAGGAAGTCAGAGCCGAATTAAGCAGGTATTGGGAAAATAACCTCCGCAGTGCCCATCATCATTCTGACGCTCTCTGGCGAAAGGTAAATACCTGTAGAACACTGAGCAGCACTATCAGGGCACTGCAGGGAGCAAATGGTCTAGTTCACACCGCACCAGACAACGCAGAGGCAATCAAAGACAGACTCGAGCTGCAGTTTTAGGAGAACATCGAAGACGACGATCAACACGAAGAGTGCATCATCAGAACTCTAGCCAGGCTCCTGCGCCGCGAAATTACGACGAGCTTCAAGCCGACAAACAGCGACATCGTATTTGTTTCCATTAGATGGCTAGGGACCTCAAAATCTCCTGGCCCTGAATCATACCTGATCCCTGCATCTCAAAAATCTTCCTCCAACCACAGTAAATTTCCTCGCCAGTATCTATGACTCCTGCCTGGATCTTTACTACTTTTCCACAGTATGGAAAGTAGCGAAATTTGTAAGCATTTCCAAACCTGGAAAAAAGTCCCCTGTCCCCCAAAATTACCATCCCATATCCTTACTTCATTTTCTAGGCAAAGTCCTAGTGTGTATCATCTTACTTCCTCTCCAAACCTCTCACACAGAACACTATGTACTGATGACTCAGCAGTTCGGATTTCATACTGATCACGGCACCATACACCAGGAAACCCAGCTAGTGGTTGAAGTATGTCATGCATGTTCGTTATGTCACAGCACTAGTTCAGTACTGCTAGACAGTGAGAAGACATTTGACCGCATCTGGCACAAACGTCTCAGTGCTCACGGGCAGGACATTTTATGCTCACCCGGACAAAGCCAGCAGCAGCAGAAAACCCATAGAGGCCGGTGTATCCTAGGGCTCTGTTCTTGGGCCGGTTCTGTATCTCCTGTACACCAGTAAAGTTCCCTAAAACCAGGGCAACGAGGTTGCACTGTATGCAGATGATACAGCAATCTACAGATCTGGCACAATCCTTAATTACATTGCAATGTCAATATAAAGCACCTTGAGGAAATTACTCAATGGTACAACCTTCGGAAAATGAAAATTAACTCTACCAAACGTAAAGCAATTCTGTGTGGGACCATTTCTCGCTGCTTCTGTATCAGTCGATTAGGGTAAAGCACGATTTTACCCTATGGGAATTGATTGCAATCTCCAGTATTTTGAATCATGAATTTCGTCTTCTCTTTTGTTTTGTCTTTGGGTTGCAGACTTTCTTTCCGTCGTCTTCTGGTGAGCCTACTGAGTCTCTGCTAGGACCACAGGTCGCTGGAAGCGATCTCTGTCGTCATGTCGTCGATCTATGTGTCGGATGGTTGCATTGCCAGTCTTCTATGCTTGGTCATGTTATGTAGTATTTCTCATACCGGCCTGCTGGCAGCAGTCGACGGCTGCCTGGACCACTGCTGTCTTCACTTGTGGGAGTGATCGTATTGCTTGACTGACTCCTTTATGACCGCCATGAGGGTTTTGAGAATCGTCTGCACGTCAGTGGATTCTGTTTGTTGTGGTGACTGCTGTGGCTGGGCATCCATCGTTGATTTCACGTCTCTAATAGTCCCCCCCCCCCATGAACCTAGGACCTTGCTGTTGGTGGGGAGGCTTGCATGCCTCAGCGATACAGATGGCCATACTGTAGGTGCAACCACAACAGAGGGGTATCTGCAACAGAGGGGCAGCAGCCTTTTCAGTAGTTGCAGGGGCAACAGTCTGGATGATTGACTGATCTGGCCTTGTAACACTAACCATAACGGCCTTGCTGTGCTGGTACTGCAAACGGCTGAAAGCAAGGAGAAACTACAGCCGTAATTTTTCCCGAGGGCATGCAGCTTTACTGTATGGTTAAATGATGATGGCGTCCTCTTGGGTAAAATATTCCGGAAGTAAAATAGTCCCCCATCGGATCTCCAGGCGGGGACTACTCAAGAGGACGTCGTTGTCAGGAGAAAGAAAACTGGCATTCTACAGATCGGAGCGTGGAATGTCAGATCCATCAATTGGGCAGGTGGGTTAGAAAATTTAAAAAGGGAAATGGATAGGTTAAAGTCAGATATAGTGGAAATTAGTGAAGTTCGGTGGCAGGAGGAACAAGACTTTTGGTCAGGTGAATACAGTGTTATAAATACAAAATCAAATAGGGGTAATGCATGAGTAGGTTTAATAATGAATAAAAAAAATAGGAGTGCAGGTAAGATACTACAAACAGCATAGTGAACGCATCATTGTGGGCAAGATAGACGCGAAACACATGCCTGCTACAGTAGTACAAGTTTATATGCCAACTAGCTCTGCAGATGATGAGGAAATTGATGAAATGTATGATGAGTTAAAGGAAATTATTCAGGTAGTCAAGGGAGACGAAAATTTAATAGTCATCGGTGACTGGAATTCGAGAGTAGGAAAAGAGAGAGAAGGAAATATAGGAAGTGAATACGGATTGGGGATAAGAAATGAAAGAGGAAGCCATCTGGTAGAATTTTGCACAGAGCATAACTTAATCATAGTCAACACTTGGTTAAAGAATCATAAAAGAAGGTTGTATACATGGAAGAGTCCTGGAGATATTAAAAGGTATCAGATAGATTATATAATGGTAAGACAGAGATTTAGGAACCAAGTTTTAAATTGTAAGACTTTTCCAGGGGCAGATGTGGACTCTGACCACAATCTATTGCTTAGGAACTGTAGATTAAAACTGAAGAAACTGTGAAAAGGTGGGAATTCAAAGAGATGGCACCTGGATAAACTGACTAAACCAGAGGTTGTACAGAGTTTCAGGGAGAGCATAAGGGAACAATTGACAGGAATGGGGGAAAGAAATACAGTAGAAGAAGAATGGGTAGCTCTGAGGGATGAAGTAGTGAAGGCAGCCGAGGATCAAGTAGGTAAAAAGACGAGGGCTAGTAGAAATCCTTGGGTAACAGAAGAAATATTGAATTTAATTGATGAAAGGAGAAAATATAAAAATGCAGTAAATGAAGCAGGCAAAAAGGAATACAAACGTTTCAAAAATGAGATCGACAGGAAGTGCACAATGGCTAAGCAGGGATGGCTAGAGGACAAATGTAAGGATGTAGAGCTTATCTCACTAGGGGTTAGATAGATACTGCCTACGGAAAAATTAAAGAGATCTTTGGAGAAAAGAGAGCCACTGTATGAATATCAAGAGCTCAGATGGAAACCCAGTTCTACGCAAAGAAGGGAAAGCAGAAAGGTGGAAGGAGTATATAGATGGTCTTTACAAGGGCGATGTATTTAAGGACAATATTATGGAAATGGAAGAGGATGTAGATGAAGATGAAATGGGAGATACAATACTAAGTGAAGAGTTTGAAAGAGCACTGAAAGAACTGAGTCGAAACAAGGCCCCGGGAGCAGACAACATTCCATTTGAACTACTGACGGCCTTGGGAGAGCCAGTCCTGACAAAACTCTACCATCTGGTGAACAAGATGTATGAGACAGGAGAAATACCCTCAGACTTCAAGAAGAATATAATAATTCCAATCCCAAAGAAAGCAGGAGTTGACAGATATGAAAATTACTGAACTATCAGTTTAATAAGTCACAGCTGCAAAATACTAACATGAATTCTTTACAAACGAATGGAAAAACTGGTAGAAGCCGACCTCGGGGAAGATCAGTTTGGATTCCGTAGAAATGTTGGAACACGTGAGGCAATACTAACCCTACGACCTCTCTTAGAATAAAGATTAAGGAAAGACAAACCTACATTTCTAGCATTTGTAGACTTAGAGAAAGCTTTTGACAATGTTGACTGTAATACTCTCTTTCAAATTCTAAAGGAAGCGGGGGTAAAATACAGGGAGCGAAAGACTATTTACAATTTGTACAGAAACCAGATGGCAGTTACAAGAGTCGAGGGGCATGAAAGGGAAGCAGTGGTTGGGAAGGGAGTGAGACAGGGTTGTAGCCTCTCCACGATGTTATTCAATCTGTATATTGAGCAAGCAGTAAAGGAAACAAAAGAATTACTATGTAATTGGCGAACCTCAAAGTTTTTATTTCTTCTCCATGGATTTTAATAACTACTCCGAATTTTTCTGTCAGAGACAGCAAAGGACTTGGAAGAGCAGTTGAACAGAATGGACAGTGTCTTGAAAGGAGGATATAAGATGAACATCAACAAAAGCAAAATGAGGATAATGGAATGTAGTCGAATTAAGTCGGGTGACGCTGAGGGAATTAGATTAGGAAATGAGACACTTAAAGTAGTAAAGGAGTTTTGCTATTTGGGGATCAAAATAACTGATGATGGTCGAAGTAGAGAGGATATAAAATGTAGACTGGCAATGGCAAGGAAAGCGTTTCTGAAGAAGAGAAATTTGTTAACATCGAGTATAAATTTAAGTGTCAGGAAGTCGTTTCTGAAAGTATTTGTATGGAGTGTAGCCATGTATGGAAGTGAAACATGGACGATAAATAGTTTGGACAAGAAGAGAATAGAAGCTTTCGAAATGTGGTGCTACAGAAGAATACTGAAGATTAGATGGGTAGATAACATAACTAATGAGGCGGTATTAAATAGAATTGGGGAGAAGTGGAGTTTGTGGCACAACTTGACAAGAAGAAGGGACCGGTTGGTAGGACATGTTCTGAGGCATCAAGGGATCACATATTTATCATTGGAGGGCAGCGTGGGGGGTAAAAATCATAGAGGGAGACCAAGAGATGAATACACTAAGCAGATTCAGAAGGATGTAGGTTGCAGTATGTACTGGGAGATGATGAAGCTTGCACAAGATAGAGTAGCATGGAGTGCTGGATCAAACCAGTCTCAGGACTGAAGACCACAACAACAACAACAACAACAATAGTGAATGATTGCCGTTGAAGTCGCTGTTGCGTCGGTGTTTTGCTGGTGTTGCCTGTCTGGGTGGAAACGGTCTGCCTTCCATTGACAGCGTCTGCCATCGTTTTGCCGTCTTGGTATGTGGTGGCGCTCTGTGGCATCTTGTTTGCCATCTCTGTTGTTGGCTTTGTGGTGTATGTTGGTGGTCGTTTCCGTTCTGCTGCTACTTTCTTCTTCTCGACCTTGAGTGGTGGCAGTCTTCCCATGTGTCTGCTGGCGTTCTTGAATTGTGGGCATGGCCTGTAGTTCGCAGGGTATGGTCCACCACATTTGCAACATCATGCCTTGTGATCTCGTGGATGAAGGCATTTTCTGTAGTCATGTCCCTCGCCACATTTCACGCACTTCAGTGGCATAGTGCAGTGGCATGCGATTCTTGGCAATGTTAGCATTGCGTTGGTGGCGTTCAATGCTCCTTCTTTATCTGTCGATGGGGGTAAGGCAGCATTTTATCCTAGAAGGATTGACTGCTTCTTCTGGATTCTATATCACATTGTTGGTCTTCACTTTTGTATGTGTCATCTCAGTGTGGTTGGTTGTGAACGGACTGTCGTATTCTGGTGAGTCTACTGTCTGTCCAGTAGGGTGGTGAGGGCGTGACTCTGAGTTTTGCATAAATTCTCTTGGCTCACTGCTGAAAAAGCCGTATGGCTTCTGGCATCTGGGCCACGTTGTGAAAATGCTGTGCAAGGAAACGTCGCAGGATATGGAATATCCTCCTCGAGGCAATATTCTGCAGCCGCTGCAACTTGATGATGTGGCAGTCAGCCACATTGCCCCAGACTTCACAGGCATACTGCATTATTGGCATCACACAGGACTTGTATAAGGTGAGTCCAGAGTCTATTAGGAGCGAAGAGTGCTCATTAATTAGAGGCTACAGAGCTCCAAGGCGGCTCTGTGCTCTCTGTCATATGTCAGCAATGTGGTTTCCCGCCAGCCGTGGTGGCCGAGCGGCTCTAGGCACTACAGTCCAGAACCGAGCTGCTGCTATGGTCGCAGGTTCGAATCCTGCCTAGGGCATGGATGTGTGTGTGTCCTTGAGTTTAAGTAGTTCTAAGTCTAGGATACTGATGACCTCAGATGTTGAGTCCAATAGTGCTCAGAGCCATTTGAACCATTTTTGTGTTTTCCCCATGTGAAAGTCAGGTCCGGGATAACCTTGAGGTATTTGGCCTCGTCGGTCCATGGGACGAATTCTCCAAGCCACTGCAGTTGTGGCAGTAATGGCCTTTGCTGCTTTATGAGCAACAGCGCCTGGCTCTTTGTGGCTCCTTGGAATCCTAGCAGAAAGATCTTGTACAGGATTCATAAGTGCCATATGGTGTCGAAGGCCCTGCTGATGTCCAAGAAGAGGGCTCCACAGAAGTCTCTGTAGTTGAAGGCTTCCATGGCTCATTCAACCACTTGGAGTAGTTGTAGTGTGGTAGAGTGGCCGTCTCAGAATCCAAACTGTTCCAGTGGCAGCAGATTGCTGTAAGTGATTGGTCTTCATACCTGGTTGAGGAGGATCCTTTTGAAGACCTTGTTGATGAACGGTAGGAGGGTAGTAGGCCAGTAGCTCTTTGGGTCAGTTCAATTCTTGCCCAGTTTGGTGACCGCCACTACCAGGGCATGTTTCCATGCCTTAGGGTACGTCCTAATGTGGATGATCCTGTTGAAGACACTGGCCAGGATTTCTTTGGCTGCTGGTGGTAGTGCTTTCAGTGCCAGACTTGGGATGGCCTCATGGCCTGGGGCTTTGGCTGTGGGCAAGAGCTTGAGGCAGGCTTATACTCCTTGGGCAGTCACTGTTAGTTGTTGTCTTCAGCTGTTTCTTCGTCCTCTAATGGCGCAGTGAGATATGTGACCAGCCTCTTCCACAAGTTGCGAGTTTTGCCTGCAGGACTTCCATAGGATGGAGGTTCGCCTTGAAGACGTCTGCCAGGAGGTTCCCCTTCTCCTGTGGCTGGTAGACTGTGCCTGCTGGCGTCTGCAGTGCTGAGAGGCACGGACGTGGGTGTAAGAAGCATCTTGTCAGGTCCCACATCGATGAGTTGGGTTGACGGGCCACAGTCTTATCTTGCCACCTTCTGTTGTTCCTTCAGAGCTGCCTGGACCTGTCGTCTGAGGAGGTTGGCTTGCCTTTTAAATTCTATATCTCTGGTGATTTGTCAGTCTTTGAGGAGCCGATTTCTGATTCTAATATTGTCCAAGATGTCCTGTGGTGGGTCGAGCACCAGGCGTCCACAAGGTCGTGGTGGTGGTGTGGCTGCCGTGAGGGCGTTTTGGATGGATGCTTGGAGGTCGTCAACCATGGTGTTCACATCTGGGGCTTCAGCAGGGTGACGTTATCTCAGATTTCTTACAACTTTGGCCTGGTATCATTGCCAGTTGGTCTTGTGGTAGTCAGTGTGTCCAGATCTCGGGTGGTTTTCTCAGATTCCGTAAAAATCACTGGGAATGGTCTGAAGGCATCTCGTGGACGACTTCTGCAGTGATGAACACTTGGGGTCCTTTCGCTAATCCTATGTCTAGTATGTCTGGCTAGGTGTTGTTTTGCAGGTAATGCACTGGTTCGTTGGGGCCAATGATCTGCACTCCTGCTCTCTCCGCTGCCCAGTGGAGTCTTCCATTGGCGCTAGAAAATCGTGACTTCCAGACAGTGTGCTTTGAGTTAGTCCTCAGTGGCTAAGATTTGTCTTGGCCCACTAAAGAGTGCATCGGCATCCTCTGGTACTACCAGCTTCTTTGACTGTTGATATACGAAGTAGAAAGTAATGGGATCCTGCACTATAGTTACTTCCATGGCTGTGGATTCCATTATCCTGAGGTGAGGTGGTGGACAGCACAGTGCTACAACGTGGAGTGCACATAATTTGCTGTGCCTCCGCCTGCTGTAAACCTGTCGTCTCTGTTGCATGTGTAGTTACCCACATTGGCTCTGGTGCCTGAATTGAGGTGTCTCACATTAACCAGGCAGGTGTCGATGTCGTGCTCCTTAAGAAGTTTTGGAATTCCAGGATGCTCGGGTAGAGTCATAGTGCATTCCATGTCGCCATTTTGAGCATTTCCAGTCGTCTAGGCCTGGCCATATTGTGTAGTTGGTCCTGCTCCCGTTTGTTGGCAGCAGTCAAGGGCTGTTGTACCACTGCAGTGATCGCCTGCAGGAGTTTGACTGAGTTCCTTTGCCATCGTCAGCAGTGTTTGTATCATCATCTTAATGTCTGTGCTTTCTGTCGGCACCCTCTGTAGTGGTGGCTGCTGTGTCTGGGCTTCCATCGTTGGTTGTGTGTCTCTAACAGTGGAAGTTTGTCTCAGGAATCTGCTGCATAAGCATCTTGTAGGAGTCAGTGCCTGTCTGTGTGGCAATGGATGCTTTCCACAGACAACGTCTGCCATCGTGATGCCACTGCAATACGTGGTACTTCTCCGTATCGCCCTTGTGTGCATCCCTGTGGTCATCCTTGCGATGTTTTGTGTTGGGCGCCATTGTACTGCTGCAGCTGCCCTCTTCTTCTCTACCTCTAGAGGAGGCAGCCCTCTCATGCGTTTGCTGGCGTTTTTAAACTGTAGCCCACCACAGTTGCAACAGCAGGCCTTGTGCTCTCGTGGATGTGGTCATTTCCAATAGTCATGCCCCTCGCCGCATTTCACGCAGTTCGGCAGCATAGTGCAGCGACGTGTGACATGGGACAATTCCTGGCAATTGTAACATTGTGTTGGGCCTCTGGTCTCGATGGAGACGACTAGCCGCCCTGGTCGGGTCATCTGGAATATTTTTCGGTGTTGTTCTCTATCACAAAGGATGGCAACAACCATCGGTATTGGTTTCGCCGCTTCTGGCGGTTTGTGCCTCATCATGATTGCGGTAACGAATCCTGTGTCTTCTAAGTCTTCTTTAAGCTCGGCGTCGGTGATTGGCATCGGTACTCGGTGTATTGCGACCTTGAGCATCTCGGGACGAACTGTTGGAAAGGTGAGGCATGGGATGCCCGTAGTTCCAACCATATTCATCACCTTCGTGTAGTCGAGTGTGACAGTCAGGACGAGCTTCAATTTATCGCCGCCTGCCTGCTCCACTGTGAAAGGATATTGACAACTGGTCTTCTGCAATTCTCTAGCTTTTTGTAGCTCTACGGATATTGAAGAACTATCGGCGGGAGCTTCTCTCTCTGTGGTGCATATCCATCTTGATGTTACATGGCAGGATCCATTTCAGGCGCGTCGGTTGCAGTAGCTAGTGCACTCTAAGGGTTGCTTGTTGTCACTGCTGCAGATGGGCATCTATCGTTGACGCAAGGCCTTTTTGCGTGGCGGTTTCAGGAAGCTGCCATCGCTCGTTCCCGAAGACTATTGTGCATCTGTCATCGTCTGCGGTGCAGTTCGTTTTTGTTTCAGTTTGTGAATAATTGCACTGAGTTTGTGTTAACAACTTTGAGGCAAAAGCAATGGTTCTGTCTTGTGCACCAATTCTGTGCGAAAGCATAGCGCCGATTCCGTAGGAAGTAGCGTCGACTTGCTAAACCACTGGCTTGACAGGGTCAAAATGCACTAAACGTCTGTCAGCAAAGCATTTTTGAGTTTCTGAAATGCGTCTTGACAGTGTGTAGTCCACACAAAAGTTCTACTCTCTCACACCGACCAATTCAGCTCAGTTTCTTCCTTCATTGGTCTAACCTGATCTCAGATATAGGTCACCTTCTCCTAAGTAAGTTCAGACGAATGTAAGTAAGTTCAGACAAATGTAAGTAAGTTCAGACAAACTCCATGACAATCTCAGCTGCCAACGTTTACTCGGCCTCGTTGTTTTAAAAATACTTAATTTTTTTTATTATCAATGCACTTTGAATATATGTCTCCTCTAATAAACAGTTTTTCACTTCTTTCGTAGTGAATAATAGATTTTCATCTGACATAGTATACGCTATGAGGAGTGCTATGCTGCAGTGTTCTGGTGGTAGTATTCAGTTCACAATATCCTCTTTCAATTATACCTGACAGAATTCAAGACAAATGTAGAGTAGGAAATATAGTCAACTGAAATTGTGTCCCTCTCTTTGAATCATCCTGTATTATGGAATGGAACAGGTGTTGAGTCACCAACAGACACAATGAAAAAGACTAAATAATTTTCTGCTTATGGACATAGTCCTTGTCCTGAAATAGAAATTGCACACATGTTCACACAAGCACAACTCACACACTTGGTCCTATCTCCTACTGCCAGCACCTGACTGCAAATGTGTCTCATCTGAGCTGCAAACTGTTAGGGTGGGTGGCGATGGTAAAGAGGTGACATGGGCAGGGAGGGGGAAGGATAGCAGGGTAGTGGTGGGGGGAGTACATTGTGCTACATGTAGAAGTGTGCAAGAACATGGTGAGGACAGGATGGGGCTGCTATGCTAGGTGTAGTGTTGGGAGGGGGAGGGTGGGGGGGGGGGGGTAGGAAAGAAGAAAAGGGCATAGTGGGTGTATCAGCAGGATATAGGGCATGTGTAGTGCTGAAACTGGAGTGGGAGCAGTGAAGGGGATAGATAATTTCATTCCAGCATTACTATTTTTCCTCATTGAGCCTGTTCAATTTTATACTCCTAAGTTTTAAGGGAAATCATGTATCAAAATGCTGAAGAAATGTGTTTAATGTATTACATGTACTGTACACATTTGGTGGATGGCTAGCTGGATTTAATTTTGGGCGCTAAGCCCTGTGGTCGTCAGCATCTGGAACGTACTTCCCATGGAAACATTCTGAATAAGTCATTACTTATGATGCTGTTGTTTATCATTATTATTATTATTGCAAACTGAGCTACATGTTTCACTGTTAACAACTGAGTATCATATTCATATAAATAATTTACTTTTGTCTTTACAAATAAATTCTGTACCACAGTTGTATCTTAGGATCTATTTGTCAAAACGAGGTCAAGAGGTGTGCAACAGCATTGTAAAGTGTGTTCTCTCATGCCAAAACCACAAATATCCAAAAACGGATATTTTTGTCTTAGGTAAATTGCTGAATTTAATTTATTTGTGCTCTTCTGCAGTGAAATTTGATTCTGTGAGTCTAGGAGAAATTGCACGGCTCACTGTAACAAAAATTTAAAAATATTTCATTCGTAATGCCTCAGTAACAAACATGCCAGATTGATGACTTTTGGTAGGTTGTTGACTTACTAAGTTGTGCCACACAGTAAAAATGTCACATACAAATGTTTTAGTGCTCCACTGAAGGCTCACCAGTTGTCGTGCAAGGGTGGCCAAGTTACATTCATTACGTATCCCGATTGTTTTGTTAAGATTGTGATACAGAACTGTTGGCCAATACCTACCCTCTGGAGATGAAAAAATCAGTACTGCCAACATTAACATGTAAAAATACACAAATTATTCTAGCTTTCAGAACTAATAGTTTTTTCTTTGGGGAGGAGAGTGAGTGACATGTTTGGGATGCATAAAAAGGAAGGGCAGGTACTCTGACTCCATGATGAGAGGAATCCACACGAACAAGGGGAGTGTTTTGAACAGTGAATCATTTGTCGTTACATACGTCACTACATACTTCAACTGTTCATCTATGTGCTCAGTTCATTGCAGACTGAATTACTGTTACAGAATAATTATCTTCGAAAGTATATTGAGCAATACAACTGCCTCTGTATGTGGCAAATGGTTGAAGAAATAGTAAATAAAATATGAAAAGGCATTTCACTTTGATTCCCTATAGCCGAAGGAGGGTAAAATATGTACTTGCCATGACTTTTCCTCGTCTGCATCAAACATGAAGAACTATCATGAGAAGCGCTCTTTCAAAATATTATGAGTGAATTTTTGATTAAGATAAAGTGACAAAAACAAGCCACTTTAACAGGCTGTCTGGAAATGGTGAAGATAATTTAAGACAGCAAGTCTTGAGTCATCCTACCATTGAATCATAGTACTGTTGACAGAAGTCATTAATAAGGTGTCTTTGCTTTTCGCAGGCAAGTGCTCTACCAACAGAGCTACCCAAGCACGACTCACAAACCATCCCCACACAGCACACAGTATTAATCTGCCAGGAAGTTTCATATCAACGCACACTCCACTGCAGAGTTAAAATCTCATTCTGGAAGGTATCTTGTTTCAATCCTAAATATTACACCAATGTACAATGACTAGTAAAGAAAGTGAGAAGCTTTTAAAATACAGACTAGTATTCTTTTGGTCTGTAAGCAAATGGGTATCACAAATGATGCATTTAATTTGCTGACAGAGAGAGAGAGAGAGAGAGAGAGAGAGAGAGAGAGAGAGAGAGAGAGAGAGAGAGAAACTGTTAAATTAGTAAGTTTATGACAAAATGTTCAGAGACGAGATTTGGCTTAAAATAAATGTGATCACGACAAAATGCAAGTACACAGTGACTGTTTTTGAGTTACAAGCTCAATTGGAACACCCCTAAAGAACACTGTGGCCAAATGTTATAGTTATGATGGATGTTGTTGTTGTGGTCTTCAGTCCTGAGACTGGTTTGATGCAGCTCTCCATGCTACTCTATCCTGTGCAAGCTTCTTCATCTCCCAGTACCTACTGCAACCTACATCCTTCTGAATCTGCTTAGTGTATTCATCTCTTGGTCTCCCCCTACGATTTTTACCCTCCACGCTGCCCTCCAATACTAAATTGGTGATCCCTTGATGCCTCAGAACATGTCCTACTAACCGATCCCTTCTTCTGGTCAAGTTATGCCACAAACTTCTCTTCTCCCCAATCCTATTCAATACTTCCTCATTAGTTATGTGATCTACCCATCTAATCTTCAGCATTCTTCTGTAGCACCACATTTCGAAAGCTTCTATTCTCTTCTTGTCCAAACTATTTACCGTCCATGTTTCACTTCCATACATGGCTACACTCCATACAAATACTTTCAGAAATGACTTCCTGACACTTAAATCAATACTAGATGTTAACAAATTCCTCTTCTTCAAAAACGCTTTCCTTGCCATTGCCAGTCTACATTTTATATCCTCTCTACTTCGACCATCATCAGTTATTTTGCTCCCCAAATAGCAAAACTCCTTTACTACTTTAAGTGTCTCATTTCCTAATCTAATTCCCTCAGCATCACCCGACTTAATTAGACTACATTCCATTATCCTCGTCTTGCTTTTGTTGATGTTCATCTTATATCCTCCTTTCAAGACACTGTCCATTCCACTCAACTGCACTTCCAGGTCCTTTGCTGTCTCTGACAGAATTACAATGTCATCGGCAAACCTCAAGGTTTTTATTTCTTCTCCATTGATTTTAATACCTACTCCGAATTTTTCTTTTGTTTCCTTTACTGCTTGCTCGATATACAGATTGAATAACATCGGGGAGAGGCTACAACCCTGTCTTCCTCCCTTCCCAACCACTGCTTCCCTTTCATGTCCCTCGACTCTTATAACTGCCATCTGGTTTCTGTACAAATTGTAAATAGCCTTTCGCTCCCTGTATTTTACCCCTACCACCTTTAGAATTTGAAAGAGAGTATTCCAGTCAACATTGTCAAAAGCTTTCTCTATTCTACAAATGCTAGAAATGTAGGTTTGCCTTTCCTTAATCTTTCTTCTAAGATAAGTCGTAAGGTCAGTATTGCCTCACGTGTTCCAGTATTTCTACGGAATCCAAACTGATCTTCCCCGAGGTCGGCTTCTACTAGTTTTTCCATTCGTCTGTAAAGAATTCGTGTTAGTATTTTGCAGCTGTGACTTATTAAACTGATTGTTCGGTAATTTTCACATCTGTCAACACCTGCTTTCTTTGGGATTGGAATTATTACATTCTTCTTGAAGTCTGAGGGTATTTCGCCTGTTTCATACATCTTGCTCACCAGATGGTAGAGTTTTGTCAGGACTGGCTCTCCCAAGGCAGTCAGTAGTTCCAATGGAATGTTGTCTACTCCGGGGGCCTTGTTCCGACTCAGGTCTTTCAGTGCTCTGTCAAACTCTTCACGCAGTATCGTATCTCCCATTTCATCTTCATCTACATCCTCTTCCATTTCCATAATATTGTCCTTAAATACATCGCCCTTGTACAGACCCTCTATATACTCCTTCCACCTTTCTGCTTTCCCTTCTTTGCTTAGAACTGGGTTTCCATCTGTGCTCTTGATGTTCATACAAGTGGTTCTCTTATCTCCAAAGGTGTCTTTAATTTTCCTGTAGGCAGCATCTATCTTACCCATAGTGAAATAAGCCTCTACATCCTTACATTTGTCCTCTAGCCATCCCTGCTTAGCCATTTTGCACTTCCTGTCTATCTCATTTTTGAGACGTTTGTATTCCTTTTTGCCTGCTTCATTAACTTCATTTTTATATTTTCTCCTTTCATCAATTAACTTCAATATTTCTTCTGTTACCCAAGGATTTCTAAGAGCCCTCGTCTTTTTACCTACTTGATCCTCTGCTGCCTTCACTACTTCATCCCTCAAAGCTACCCATTCTTCTTCTACTGTATTTCTTTCCCCCATTCCTGTCAATTGTTCCCTTATGCTCTCCCTAAAACTCTGTACAACCTCTGGTTCTTTCAGTTCATCCAGGTCCCATCTCCTTAAATTCCCACCTTTTTGCAGTTTCTTCAGTTTTAATCTACAGGTCATAACCAACAGATTGTGGTCAGAGTCCACATCTGCCCCTGGAAATGTCTTACAATTTAAAACCTGGTTCCTAAATCTCTGTCTTACCATTATATAATCTATGTGATACCTTTTAGTATCTCCAGGGTTCTTCCATGTATACAACCTTCTATCCTGATTCTTAAACCAAGTGTTAGCTATGATTAAGTTGTGCTCTGTGCAAAATTCTACTAGGCGGTTTCCTCTTTCATTTCTTAGCCCCAATCCATATTCACCTACTACGTTTCCTTCTCTCCTTTTTCCTACACTCGAATTCCAGTCACCCATGACTATTAAATTTTCGTCTCCCTTCACTATCTGAATAATTTCTTTTATATCATCATACATTTCTTCAATTTCTTCGTCATCTGCAGAACTAGTTGGCATATAAACTTGTACTACTGTAGTAGGCGTGGGCTTCGTGTCTATCTTGGCCACAATAATGCGTTCACTATGCTGTTTGTAGTAGCTTACCCGCTTTCCTATTTTCCTATTGATTATTAAACCTACTCCTGCATTGCCCCTATTTGACTTTGTGTTTATAACCCTGTAGTCACCTGACCAGAAGTCTTGTTCCTCCTGCCACCGAACTTCACTAATTCCCACTATATCTAACTTTAACCTATCCATTTCCCTTTTTAAATTTTCTAACCTACCTGCCCGATTAAGGGATCTGACATTCCACGCTCCGATCCGTAGGACGCCAGTTTTCTTTCTCCTGATAACGACATCCTCTTGAGTAGTCCCCGCCTGGAGATCCGAATGGGGGACTATTTTACCTCCGGAGTATTTTACCCAAGAGGACGCCATCATCATTTAATCATACAGTAAAGCTGCATGCCCTCGGGAAAAATTACGGCCGTAGTTTCCCCTTGCTTTCAGCCGTTCGCAGTACTAGCACAGCAATGCCGTTTTGGTTATTGTTACAAGGCCAGATCAGTCAATCATCCAGACCGTTGCCCTTGCAACTACTGAAAAGGCTGCTGCCCCTCTTCAGGAACCACACGTTTGTCTGGCCTCTCAACAGATACCCCTCCGTTGTGGTTGTACCTACGGTACGGCCATCTGTATCGCTGAGGCACACAAGCCTCCCCACCAACGGCAAGGTCCATGGTTCATGGGGGGTTATGATGGATGACAGCATGAAAGTTTTAAAAAAACCTAATCAGAACAGTGAAAACAAGATTTCATTATTAAAATCACCAGCAATGTTTATGCCTACACGATGGTGCTACCAGAAATTACACAAGTAACAATAATGTCAGCACAATAATTCTGAATCAATTTGTGCAACAACCCTGTACAAACTAAGTGTTTTATCATGCATTTTTCAGTCAGACAGCACACCAACTGAAAAATGTCTCTATTCCAAGGCAGAGGAAAAGAAAGTATATCCCACTGTACTTCATGAAGGATGCTTACAAATTATTAAAAACTGGAGGAATCCTCATCCTTTTAGTATCTGCACAATGATCTATCTTAAGTTTTAAATTGACCAGGATGACATACGCAACATTTAATTCAATGATACACATGTACTCCTATGTTAAAAAACTAGCCAGTTTTTTGCAAGACAATCTGATGGGACCTGTACCTACTGAAGAAGCTGTGAAATAGCCTTTTGGCACGTTTGTTTAGTCCCAAAGCACTAAACAAAACTTTCATATTGTGAGCAATTCTTCAAATTTTGCTGTTGCAATTGAATCACATTAAGTTCCTAAGGAACATCATGAATATTACTGCTGTTTGTTGAGTGGTGGAACTAAGCATAATACATTGTCTGTATTACACACTGAAGATAGCTTGATGCAGAATAAGGTTTACTGTTTACAGTTTAATTGATGACAGAATCTTGACTGTCTTTCAATAAAAGTTATTTTCAAGCCACAAAACTGAAACTTATAACCAGTATGTTTGACTTTCTTGTAGTACCATTGTGAAAATCCAATAAATCTTTCTAATGGCAGTACAATGAATGTAAAATGGTTATCAACCCCAAATCCTAACATTTGTATGGTAAGAATAAATGAAATGCAATACATTTTTTTTTCAGTATCATAGTTGACTTGTCACAATAAAACATTCAAATGCCTCTGCCTCAAAACAAATGAAATACACATTCATGGTCTGGAATAAGTCAGATGGTGCAACCCATGCAGTTGTGATTTGATTCACTGTTGTACATTTACTAACAAGGAGAGGACTGTGAAGACAGCATAAACAATCTAAGGATAAACCCTAACATTCCTCCCTGTTTAACAACATTAAATCCTAGCAGTCAATTATGCAATACTTTATGTAGGCTATGGGTGACTCATGTTCCTAATAGCAACATAGTTCCACAGACTGGAAGTAGTAATATGTGCTCAAGCTTCAGAAATAGGATGCTCCATTTATATTGCAGAGAATCACATCTAAGATAAATGTGATAATTAACATAGCCTAAATATGAGCATCCTTTTAATCACTGTACCACACCACAGCTTCTGTACTGTATGAGACTGGGTCAAACTGCTGCTCTTAAGTCATAATCATATTAAAACAATGAGAAACTTCTTACAAAGTTTTTCCCCCTTTTGGTTTCAGGTAAAAATCAAGTTCTCATCACCAGTAGCTGCCTGTGATAACTGATTCTGTTGTGGTCTTTTCTATTTAATAACTACAAACAAAACACCTCCACAGGATTAGTTAGGACATTCAGCCCCTGACACAGACTACATATTAACTTGCTGCAAGATGAAGTTCTCTCTCCGTTTTGACATGAGAAAATGGAAAATTTTATTCTAGAATTTCTTCTACTCTAGAAGACATTTTTCTTGGTAGGAAGTTCTGTTCCAATATAGGATTGTGTATTTCATAATAGCATGTGAGACACACAGTTGTCTCCCACATGTTACAGACAAAAATACTGCAATAGGTGGTTATAAATCTTAAGGTTGCATCCTGACTAACATCACACTAACAAAAGCTGCCAGTGTTACCACGTGAGATGTAGGGACAGGAATTAAAACAGCTGTGTATGTCAAATAGCATTTTATTTTATTCCATTCCAAATTATAGGATAGCTACTTGCATCATTGCGAGCACCCATTGGGATGTGTATTTCGAACAGACAGTACAGATGCAAAGTGCGTTTAATAAGTATATACAATCAATGATTTGTTTGTTAGACCTCTAGTAACAAAACAATGTGAACAAGTACAAACAGATCAATACATAATTATAACAATGGAAACAAAATATTGTAAACCAGGAGAGGGTAACTTCAGATTAAGTAACTACAATGAAATTGCAACACTATTGAACAGCAACAAATGCTAATATTTTAAAAATAATAAATACATACATCCTATGAAGTCCTTAAAAGTAATGGTTTTGAGAGATGTATTAGGAAAAAGTGTTAGGCAAAGCTTTCTAAAAATACAAGATAAAATTGTTCAACTATAGGAACAAATACTAAAACAAGGTATTAATAATACTTTAGTGTACTTAACATCCAAACAAACAAACAGTTCTATCAAATGGACAATTACCTTACACTAAATGAATAAAATTAAATTACATAACATGAAATACGGTTGCAGCAGCAAGTGTGTATGCCAAATAGTAACTTCTAAATAAAATTTTCTGTTCATTCAAACTTGACTCAAATGGTACGGATGGCACTACAGATACACTGTATAACAATTAACTTATCTGATGGGGTGAAAAGTTATAAATTTACTATTCTGTGACCAGATGATTGTTACTGTTGCTGTTATTAATACTGTTTACTGCACTTAGCATTGTTCACACAATGTAATTACATATTACATAACTTGGTGACAGCACTACAATTTTCCTACAGAAAAGAGACAAAATAAATAGGTATGTAGGACAACTGAGCATACACACTTAAAAAATACGTCACATTTTGTGGACATCACAGAAAATATGAACCTTTACATAACACTTTTAAAATGGAATAGCAACTCCTTGTAAGAACACTGTTTCCCTAAAAATGTGATGACAAATCTTAAAAGAACTGTAGTTGCTGACACTTTGGGGTTGTGGTCAGGACCCATATGTCTGCCAATAATTTCCTCTTGGCAAGGACGCTTAGTCAAATATCCACTGACTTCCACTGAGAAGTAGGGTGGTTGGGGTGTGACCCAGCAACATCACAATGAAAAGGATCCATGCAAGAATCCAAGTTATCGGGAATAGGCTGTAAACTTAGGAACACAGTGTCACCCTGGAGGCTGCATACTAAACAGAAGAAATGCTGATAGAGGCCGCACAGGTGGCTTGCACCTTAGCAATGCTCGTCCATGGAAGACTTTTCATCACTGCACCAGCCCCATCATAAAACAAGTTTCACGTCCAGCAGCATCATGGAAAACGACAAAAAATGATACTCTGGGTTTCAATCAGCACAGAGCCTTGATGACCCAGGAAGTTGTGGTGAAGTGATGCTGAGGACTATCATGTATATCCATTCTGTTCCCACTGTAATTAGTGCTCAGCTATCAGAGGCCAGTTCAGTGGTATGTAGCATTTAACAGTGGTCTTGCAGTAATAACAGCGCAAAATGTTTTCCACCAGCTCCACCATATCTTTTGCTGCCGATATTCCCACAGAAATGTGACAGTGCAGGCCCTGACCATCACATTATCTCCCTAAAGAGCAAGGCTCTATAGACCCGCTTCAGATTTGATGCACACTGTTCCTGATGACACTTCTGTACTGAACTCCAGTGTTACACTCATTCATAGACTCTTGGCATAGATAATACTCTCAGTAGCGACTGTAGAAGGGCACATTGAAGGTAGTCAGGACGAAATATTGGTGGTGTACACCATTGCACACATGGGCTGATGTGACTACAGTTGAACAGTTACAGTTATCTTTAGTACCAGCATCTTCCTTGTCCATTCCATTGACTTCTCTTATAATAACACTTACTGTATGTATGCAGTCAGAATTGCTTTACTATTTGTGAAGTGAATACAAGCATTTTTCAGCATCTAAAAGTAAGAATCCACTGGTATATAGTAACAGTAAACACAAGCTACACATATTATGTTTTGAATGTTTTTTGTTTCTTAAAAATTAGGACTCTTATGTGGTAAACTAATAACCTTTACAATACAAATGTAAAGATTGTACTGCATTTTTGAAAGTGTAACTGATAAACATGACTATATCAAAATTGGTTCAAATGGCTCTGAGCACTATGGGACTCAACATCTGAGGTCATCAGTCCCCTAGAACTCAGAAGTAATTAAATCTAACTAACCTACGGACATCAAACACATCCATGCCCGAGGCAGAATTCGAAACTGCGGCCATAGCAGTCACGTAGTTCCGAACTGGAGCGCCTAGAGCCGCTTGGCCACACTGGCCGGCACTATATCAAAACTCGTCATATTTATGACTCAATAGAAAAAAAAAATTAGATAAGTTTACATCACATGGGAAACAAATATCTACTGCCAATACTCACGAAATATCATTAGCAACTGAACATAGTTTAATTACAATCTCTATAGTCATGAATGATGTTACGATGAAGATTACCATCAAATCAACAGAAATGCCACAGGACTATCTGGGGAATGTGAATTTGGCATTATTGAGAGTTATGTAACAAAGTAGAATTACATGTTTCCATTGACAAATAACATTTTACAGTAACGTTCTGATTACAACTTTTAAGCATATCCATGATTGATACTATTGTTGATCTATGTATATAGAGTAGATTACGTTTACATAAAAAAGAACTATTATTTTGATTTGTCCAATTATACGTTTGCATAAGACAGCACCTAACAAAGATAACAGTCACAGCATCAAGTACCATTAAGGCACTTTTACATTTAAAAGGGGCCTATAAAAGAAATATCTATCTGCATTGTCAGTACACAGTTAGAAGGGCAGAACATTTTTAAATATTAATTGTATTATTATAAATTTCTTTTGCAATTCTTGATAATTTTTTTAATAAAAAGTGCATAAACTACTTTAAATACTGTCAAACAAGTGTCTGCTACGGATTTTACCAATTGCAACTTTATACATTTTGCTATGTAAATGTTTATTGTTCATCCTGATATAAACAGGTTATGACATAACAATAAGAAACTACTTACTTCACCAAATAACTCAACATAAAAGAACAATGGTTTGCCATAAAACAAGTTACTTTAAAATAGTTATACTTTTTATAATTAATGTAACTGTAGATTTGGAAAATGATGGATACTATATACATATAAACTCTTCACACATAATTTACAGTTCACAATAAATTATCAGTTTTCAAGTACATGTAAGAAATTTAAGTTTAGCGCATCATCTGACAACATGTGAGCAGTGAACTATGTCATTAAATTATAAAGTTTGAAAAATGTGGTTTTGGACAAAAAGACATGCACTTAACAGTTGTAGCTTATCCACCCACCTATTGTACAGCTGAATTATGATGAACACAAGTTCACTTATAGTTGAGCAGTCTGAATAAATCTACACATTACATAGACTTTACATCATCTCCTGCAAGACATTCATCTTCAACTACCATTTGGATCACAAGTGTATTTACATACAGCAGCTCCCTTTTCTAATAATCCTGTCAAGAACCACAGTTTGGGTAGTCATGTAATTTCAGGTTCAATTTAAATTTTTTTGGCATGCATAAAACATTAGCAATTACCTCACAAACAGCAGGAGTCATGATAGTGAAATATGAGGAAGACTAAACTTACATTTACTTAGAGAAAACAAAAAACACAGGACAGCATTTTCTGTATGGGAATGTATAGTATAATGAACTGCTCAAGAGACAAAGGACAACTAAATTGAAATATTTAAGAAGTTATTTTAAGCTTACTTACCAAATAATTCATACTACAAATGAAAGCATTATTTACACAAATAGGTAATCATAAAAATTTAACATTACTTCACAACAAACAACTGCCATTTTACAGTAAACTGTCATAGTTTTAGTGAATCTTGGCTGCTCATAATCTGTTACATGGTGGATAATTTCATTCCAATTCACTTTGCTGGAATTCACTCAATCATTCATTCATTGTGGTGAAGTTGTGGCTCAACTCTTTCACACACACAAAAAAGACAACAAAAATAATTCAAAAGAATGGCAGAAGTATCATAAAAGTGCTGCTGATAGCTGAGAGTGAGCAGACCAGCTACATGATATGAATGAAGATTGTAAAAGTCTCTTTTTTAAATCAATTATAAACTTGTTTGATATGTATCTAAAAAAAAACAATACACAACATATGAAAATCGGCAGCAGCACTTGTTACTCTACATTGCTTGAAATACTATTCCTGTGGTCAATGAAAGTGTCTGATTCCACATGCCTACTTTGACCCATGACATAATGCCATTGTGACGTGTGACGTCACTGCAGTGTGGAGTTTGAGTCATTTGTGTTCATAGATGTCATGTTGTTGTGTTTGATGGTGCTCTCTGGTGGGGTATGTGTATGTGCTGAGTAACATGTCATATCGGGTTCATTTGATGTTTAGTTGCGATAGTGGTAATGTTGCTTTGGGTTTATGTAGTTGGTGTGGTAATGTGGGATATGGAAGTGTTTTCAGTGAGTTAGTAAGGGTCTTTTTGTTTGTGTTTGGCTTTGTGTTAGGTCATATTGGTTTGTTGTGCAAAAACAAATTTGTTTTGTGTTTTTTTTTTGTTATGTATGGCTATGACAGTTAAGTACACAAGTGTATCACTGCGTGTGGAAATGGGTGAAGATATGATGGCCTATCATAAAATTTACGCAGTTGGTCTCATTCCAGAATATGCTAGGTGCCACATTTGTGGCAATAATATGAAGCTTGCTACAGTTTTGGTGGCTCGGACCAGTGATGCGTATATGTGGTGATGCCATCGGGATAATAACTCATGATTGATTAGACGCAGTATCTTGTTCGAGAATTCTAGGTTCATCATGAGTGAGACTGTTTCGCTCGCTTATAATTCTTATTATAGGTCCTCTATCAGTTTTTGCGCACATGAGACTGCAAAAAAAAAAAGGCCAATCTAGCACCGTTCTCTCACTTACCAGAGGTTGGTTCAGAATACGTCAGGTAAAGTATGGGGGAAGGGGGACAGGGAGTTGGGTGGGCCAAGGTGGGTTGTTTAGATTGATGAGTCAAGGAAGTATGGGAGGGGTAGTTCTCATGTTGGTTGGTGGGTGTTATTTCAGGAGGTGGGTATGCCAATTGTGTTTTAGGGTTTTCCAAGATCGTAGTAGGACAAAATTTGTGTGTTTGATTGAGGAATATGTTGATGAGGGCACCAATAGTTTAGGATGCACTTTCATCTTACAGGGGTTTGTGGAAGACAGGTTATAATCATTTAGCAGTTAATCACAGCACTGAGTTTAAGGATTATGAAACTGAGGCTTGTACTAAGACAATACATCGGTTTTGGGAGGCAATTAAATCAGTTATAGGGAGGGGGAAGATGTGCTCTTCCCACCTGCAATCTCATTTAGATGATTCTTGCTGGCAGAAGAGCGACCCTGGGAATTTTTGTACTTTGGCGTTTCTTTGAGGTGTGTTGTGAGGATGTGTAGGCCAAGGGTGGTGAGTTAACTTGATTGGTTTGTGTGCTTGCTGAGGGGGTTGTGGGTAATGGTTGTACAGTTAATGGGCCAGGTTGTCGATGGGGTGTTCAGATTATTTTGGAGAGGACCAGTTTGGTTAGAGTTTTGTTCTTCTGTAGGTGCAATTAATTTTGGTTTATTTTTATGTTTTTCTATTTGCTGGTGGTTTTCTTGGGGTGATTCGGGTGGTAGGTTGTGAGTGTTTTAGGAGGTTTGTCTTTGTGTGTGTGTGTGTGTGTGTGTGTGTGTGTGTGTGTGTGTGTGTGTGTGTGTGTGTGTGTGTGTGTGTCCAACCTGGATGATGTTTTCAGTAAGTAAATTTTGTTTTGGGTTTATTCTCTAGTAACTGTGAAGTTTTGCATTTTGTGTATTTATAGTAGGTTGTAGATGTTGGTTTTCAGGTATCGACAGTTGCATTTGAGCTATATATGTCAAGGGAAATGTCCAATTCTGGCAGTTTTTTTTGGTGTAGTAGACTGTCGTAATAAAATTAATAAAAAGGGTGAACTGCAGTGACAGTTTCCAGAATGGAAATGGAGAAAAAACAGTTTACGTACATCTGTCCAGAAGTGCTGACGAATGACAGGTTCTGTGAACATGTGCCGTATGTTCCTTGTGTGTTGCAGGCTGTGCAATTGATGTGGATGTGATGAGACACTGTACTGTGTTCCCAGAAGATTTGTTGTCATTGCATGCACAATGTCCATTTCTGGACACATTGTTCATAGCCCATTCTTTCGTCCAATGAGGAATCCATTCCTCCAATTTGACAGTTTTATTAATGTTCACCCTGTGTAGAAACTGGTTGACTGCATGAATGGCCAATGCCAAACTGTCGCCAAGAGACAGTTGGGCCATTCAGTTGCCAAGCATGCCACCCAACTTCGACTTCACTGACTGCTTCACAGCCCACCACATTCTTGCTCACTCCCACAAGCAGCACTATAACATCTTTCCCCACACTTATCCTGCTATCCCTTCTCATCCCCTCCTCACAATCCGTCACCACCAATACCCACCAAAGCTGAGATTATGGCCCACTGCAGTCAGTGGTTTGTTTAGAAAGTGTGTTCTGTTACATTAACACTTTTTGCATTCCTTTGAAAAGGCGTAAGGATCAGAACAAGATGAAACATCAACCAATAGACTAAAGTAAATGTGTACAGCTCTTTCATTTTGTAGGCTATCAAATTAAGGCACACTAGCACAGTTTTGCTATTCACACAATATATAAAGTGGCACGAAATACTCAAATATTCTTATTTGTGCAGGAGAAGAATGCACGGCGCTGACAGATTACTGTAATTAAAAACGGAAGCCATTGAAGTCGAGCACAATAGCCCAAAGGGGGTAAAGGCATTACAATAAAGCTTTTGAAAAGTATTAGTGGCTGGTGATGATCCACAGCAGCTGTGGACTTCAACAAATCAACACTAACTCAAGATTCATAGGACAAGTCCTCACATGTCCCACACCTATCTAAACACTGTATATACTAATGATTTAAGGCGACTGTCATATACTGTAACTGGTTTCTTTATATCTGTGTGTCACCTTGTTTCTTACTTATCTACTGAAAGTCTTGAAAATGACTGTGTGCTGAAACTAACATGTTACTCAGTATATATAACCAGCCAAACTACTGAACAAAAGATCGAGTAGTTAATTGTCTTAAGAACACTTAGGGGCTAACATAACACTCAAACAATAGTATGTGCTTACTATGTAAGTATGCATATCCTGTTATGGTATGTAGAGCTGGTCTGGGGAAGCAGAATTAAAATTCAGAAACTATAAATTAAGATAATGAAAATGATTACCAACAGAAAATCCTGCAGGAACATTTTTAAAGAATTTGTAGTTATGACCATCTATCCTAATCTACGTGTCACCTCATACTGGACAATTTTCAGCAACCAACAATGAAGTGCACGAGCATTAAACTGGACGTACGAATGATTTTCATAAGAAAGTGCAAAGCAGTTAAGATCACTGAGGCTAAGCTTTTGTTTGAATTCACCAGGAAGGGCATCATAAACTTCCAGAAAGTTGGATATGAGGTCACCTGGCATTGTTTTTGATAATAAAATCATCAGCAGAAGAGCCAGTCAAATTTTAGTCATCATACTGAGAAAAATATTAAGATTGAACACCCAAAACTTGAAACCAGTAGTGATTGTCAGTAGTACTACTTTGTTGGCAAGTGTCCCTATTTTAAATTGTGAACGTAACTACTCACTGAACTGGATTGAGCAAGTTACCCAGCTCACATCACTTGGCCCTGAAGTAGCTGAGTGCACTGCGGCTACACGTATCACGAGCAACTGCAAAAAATTCTTCCTATATTTTTAGTTTTATGCAAACTTTTCACAGTGGTTAAGCAAGTGGGCTCAGAAAAGGCCAATACATCAAGTGTGCAAAGAGAGATATCAGTTGTGTGCTTGAAGATACATCATCACTGAATTGGCTTTATACAAAGGGGAAGAGCTACTTTCTGCCTGGTAAAGTTCAGATTGATTAGTTACAAAACATGTTTGGAAAACATTGCCATGTGTGTGGTGGCAACTATCTTGTTTTTTTGCCACATATTTGAAACAGAAACTAAATTAAGAACCCAAAGCAACCTTTCATTAGTTTTTAAGTTGGATCATGGTGTAAACATTCTGATTACAGAAGAGTATTTTGTTTTGATGAATCAACTACATAGATGACCTAGTTGTTAACTTATTTTATTCATTTCAGTTGATGTAAATATACAGTGTAAACTGTTAACTATTCTCAAAATGTAAATGTATAACTTGAGTGACATTCTGAATGGAAACATGTTGTCTCTTGTTCATTACATTAGTGGTACTGCACATACACTTAAACTAAAGAAGTAAACCTGAGTCCTGTGAAGGTTCCCCGTGACAGGAAGTAATCTGACACAGAGAAACCGTAGGCTACTTGCAACTGACAATGACTGCCTAACTGCTTACATTCACGACAGATGCAATACCAACTGTCAAAAATAACAAGAAAAGGAAAACTACACATGGCTATGGTGTGTGTGTGTGTGTGTGTGTGTGTGTGTGTGTGTGTGTGTGTGTGTGTGTGTGTGTGTGTGTGGGTGCCAACTGGCAATGGTACAGAATGTGAAACATTTTGGCCTTACCACACTGTCCAGGAACACTCGCTTACAGGACCATACAAATATTTTTCAGCTGAATCATTTTAAAAAGAATCTATTACTGTGGAAGACACACTAAACATCCAATACATTAATGATACACAGAAAAACCTCACAACATTATGTGCTCATTCCAATGGCAGCAACATAGATCTCCTGGAACAGATATGAGTCCACACTAATGTTAAAAATGCAAACATAATTATATTACATTTTCACAACTAAACCACTGAGCCAATTTTGAACGAAATTTAGTATGGAGGCCCCCCCCCCCCCCCACCCACCCAAAAAAAAAAAAAACAAACACATACGTGACTGCCAATGATCAGTTTCTATACAGTCACTCCCATCAGCCATCATGAAGAAAGTCAACTTAGTTTGTGTGTATAGTAGTGCTGGAGAAGATCGACTCCCTCAGTAGTGAGGGGTAGAGAGGAAAAGTAGCATGGTCGCTGCAACATGTGAGGATGTGAGAGGGGAGAAAGTGTTCTTTTTTTGTCTTTCAGTGCTGACAACTTAGGGGGTGCGACCTCATACTGATCTGGTGCACTGACCAAAATTGCATTCACAAATAAAGTGGGTTCATTACTGTACATTATAGAGACAATGATCTTGAAATGTGGCATTTATTTGGAGCTGTTTACACAAAGCAGTTAGTAGATACAATGTGCAGGTGACTATACACAATATTGGCCTTTAACTACATGGGTGGGGTCTCAGCTGACCCCACATTTCAATTTTGGTTTATAATTTCCATTGTTGGTACACTACAGACTCATCATTGTCAGTATTATCAGTGTGCCGCTGATGCTGGCAATAGGTGGACGTGCGCCACGCTCCCGCAACAGTAAGTGCCTGTTTTTCATTGTTGGGTATCTGTAGACTCCACGCGTGCTTTTACGTAGTATTTATTTACAATATGCTAATACAGTAATTTCCTCTCATTGCAGTACATTTACGACGACTCGTTTTCTGCGTGATGTGGATATTGCACGACTGTTGGAAGACGGCACTGACTCAGAAAGTGAAGACACAGAGCTAAATGACCCAGACAAAGATGTTGATGACATCACTTTGTATCGAATCATGATCACTGAACACCTTTCTGGTTCAGAGATGGAGCTAAGTGAAGGCTCTTCTTTTAGTGAAGAAGAAGAAGACAAAGAAAGCTCAGGGGACTATTTTTACGGTAAGAACAGATTCAAATGGAGTAAATCTGCCCCACATTCATCTCGTGTATGACAGCACAATACTGTACAAGAACCCGCGGGTCTGAAAGGACCTGCTGCTTCTAAACGTGAAATGTCGCCTGTAGAGTGTTGGAACTATTTTTTACGAATGGTGTGATCGAGACTATCGTGCACAGTACCAAAAAAACTTGAGGACAAATATTCACCTCCATTATTATGGCCGTATTTTGCCAAGAACATTGATTGCTGTGAGTTACGCGCTTACCTCGGATTAATTCTGTTTACGCCGATATTCAAGTCAAATCATGAAAATGTTAGATCACTATGGGCGACTGATTTTACTGGAAGAGACATATTTCAAGGTGTAATAGGGATAAACAGATTTTTATTCATTTCAATGTAACCTTTGATGACATCAGCACACGAGAACACATAATGTGGTGTCATTTTTTTGTATTGTTAGTTTCTTCTGTTTTATAATTTTCATTTAATTTTATGCTCCACTTCTGTACAAAATCAAAAAAGTTTAGTTAGAAGTTAGTATTTGTTGATTTTGATGTCATTTTAACTTAGCTATACAAACAGAAAACCAAAATGACATGTTTTTGTAAATCGCTTAAAGTTTCTGATAAAACTGATTAATATAAGCACACTAAATGACTGAAATAATAAATACATTGTCTTTTATTATGTAAATATAGAAATATCCAAGTTATTTCCAGTAATTACTTGTAAGCACACCTAAACACTGTTGTGGTACTTCCACACCCCACACATGACTGTACGTTACCAGAGACAGCGTGTGTACTTTAAGGTTAATGTCCCAGTGTGATTTCTGCTTTTATAAAACAATAAATCTCATACACACATTTTTTTGCCAGTGCTGTGTATGATGGGCAGAAGTTGTTCCTGTGAGGCCGCACCAGTTCCCACGAAATTATGAGGAAGAATACGATTCAGCTACGTGCCAAGCATCAATTATTTTTTGTAATTGTGGACAGAGGTTCAGAATAATTATTAAAAAATGCAGCTGTATTTAAAAGCTGCCTGCTTTCACAGTATTCCAATTAACATTTATGAGTACTAATGCACATGAAACATGAATCTTTCAATAAATTCAAGCCAAAACTAAACTCTTCAAGCGAGGATTTGACAGTTACTATAATGCTCCATCGGTTAGATCACTGATATTTGCAGCAATGGGACAAAGAGCATATTTGACACGAAGTGGTTTGAATGGTGGCAGCATTTAACAATCAGCACTTGGTGGGCGTCAACTAATTAACTGCATATTACCGCTCGAGGACAATCACTTCTGCCAGAAACTTGAAACGCCCACCATATCGGTCACTATTGCAGCTTTGAGAGAATTTCTATTACGCCTCTAACATTCAGCAACATCTGTACAACTGCAAAATACACGTGTGTAAATGCTGCTGCTCATTCGTTTCCACCCAGTCTCACAAGGAGACCACACGACAATCTCATTTTTTAATTATGGTACATCAAATTCAGAATTTAATATTAATTTTAAGAAGCGGTTCAGTATAACACGAAAAAATTCTGAACAAAATCGACTTTGAAGCTTTCGGTGTACATTTAATACCACAGGATAAGCGCTTTTTCGATGGGCAGCGTGGCTCTGTGGTACAGTGCTTGGCTGCTACGTAGGTAGTCCAGGGATGATCAACGAAATATTCTGCACTTATGGAAGGGACAATAACCCATTATCCGCAAAAAGAGAGGTGTCCGTCGCACCAAGCTCCGATCGATCACGCTGCTCCACGCCATTTGAGCTCTGACCGATCATGCTGCTCTGCACCACTTACAAACTGATAGCGAAATGTCTCTCAAACAATATAAAAATGGCAATGAAGAAAGCAATAAGCCGACGGCAGACATGCGCAGTACCGTACCAAACAGAAGCAGTTTCAACGCCACCTGCACATACAGAGCTGCCACAGCACTCGCAGCCACCACCAGAACTGCAGCTGCCATAATATCAATGGATTTCGATAAGGCTTTCGACAGGGTCGACCACTGTTATTTGACAAAAATGCTCAACAGACCCGGCTTCAGAGAAAAATTGATTGGGATCGTACATGAACTACTAAAGAACGCTTGATCCAAAATAGCAGTGAACAATAGGACCTCGAAACTGGACTGATCACTGGGGCAAGGCTGTCCACTATCGATGGCCCTATTTGCTTTGGCACTTTATATGCTCTTGCAAAGGCTTTCAGGCAGTATCAAAGTACTAGAGACATAACTGTTGCCCATGCTCCTTAGAGTGACAACATGGGAATTTTCACTGAAGATGAAGAAGATGTAGATAAAATACAGCCTCTCATGGAAGCTTTCGAAAATAGATCAGGTGCAACAATAATTGTTCAATAATGAAATTTATACATTAAGGCCAAGTTGTCATCCAATAAGCAAAAAATAGGGAAAGTTTGTAAAATTTTTTTGAGAATGAAAAGACATACGAAGGATCTGTTTGGGGATTATGACTGACAATACTTTTAAGTTCATTTTA
The DNA here is from genome assembly GCF_023864275.1 of Schistocerca cancellata. Lineage (NCBI taxonomy): Eukaryota > Metazoa > Arthropoda > Insecta > Orthoptera > Acrididae > Schistocerca > Schistocerca cancellata. Next base: position 447,503,809 of record NC_064634.1, on the reverse strand, counting down.
GATTTTCAATACAAAAGAAATGGCACCAGCAATTATGGTTTGATGAAGGACACATGTGTTTGAAGTATGCAGACCACGTGCAGTGTAGCCCCTTAAGATACCATCAGTCAATACTACATTAAATTTCTGGGAGCTTATACCTAACAACAATGAAATAACCTTAAATTTAACAATAAGGTGCTAACCCGAACTTTTGAGTTCAATTTTCGGGGGTTTGTTTCACTCTTCATGGCTTTACAACTATATGAAATTTGTTAGTATGAACTACTTTTTGTAAGTCCCCAAGAAAAATATTTACTTTTTGGTAGTTAAAGAAATAGGTTAATACATTGAAACGTTTTTATTTTATGCTGCACGCAGTTTTGAAAAATCGTTTCCCAAGAAAAAACCTGTTTAAGCTTAAGGAAAACATTTATATACATTTTTAGCTCAAGTTTCATACAAACTATGATGATATATTTTTTTATTTCGAACACAAATCTGAAGTTAGATTTTCAAAATTCGAAATAGTTAATCTAATACAGCGGACCAGATATTATGTTCTGACCAATTCATTACTGATGTTTATAGTCTGCAATTCCAGTACTGCGTTCAACTTCTCCCCTCTGAATCTAATGTTCTTGGTGAGAAAAGCCAATCTGATTATGCTGTGTTCGGCAGCCTGGACACGTTGTCAGCTTTTTCTGCAAATACGTCTGCTTGCAAACTGCAATATGTATCATTTTGTGAATGTGTGTCACAGCACAGAAAGTTTGCTACCTGAGCCGGGGATCTCCAGCTGAGAGCGTCCCATGGTGGCCACGACAATGGGCTGTAGAAACTTTGTAATAACGCAAGGTTTATCAAACCTTTTTGCCCCAACATTCTAGATACATACATTAAAAAACAGAATGCAATAAAATTCGTATTTTTCGACTATTTTGAATGAGAACCTAGTTTTAGAAAAATATCCGTTTTCAAGCTATACAAATTCTGTACAAACTTATTTCTGTTTTTCAGCTTTCGTTTTCTTATTGTATCAGGAATGCCATTGAAATCTCACCTGAATTCCATGTTTTACCCTGTTGTAAGAGCTGACTACCTCTAAGAGAGAGGTTGTTGGCTACCTTACAGACGTATTTATGGTTGGTTGGTTGGAGAAGGGACGCGGTCATCAGTCCCTCCGACCTTGGATTAAATAAATCTGATAAAATCCCACATTAATGTCCATAAAATTATAAAATATTTACAGGGAAGGAAGAAAATGGCGGAAGAAAACGTGATGGAAAGAATTCAAAATCTGCCATTGAGGCATTGTCAGCCAACACCAGGGGCAGCGAGTCTGGAAAGCTAAAAGTCCATTGCAGGGTGGCTAAGTTGGGGCAGTCCAATAAGATGTGAGCCACAGTCAACATTGATCCACAACGACAGAGAAGGGAGTCCCCACAACGCAGGAGATAACCATGAGTGAACCAATTATGGCCGATGCGGAGGCGGCACAGGATGACAGAGGCCTTACGAGAGGCACCGCCACAGAGTTGTAGAATCCTTAATCGCTTTGAGCTTGTTCGGTGAAGAAAGTATGTGCCATTCTGCATCACAAAGGCCCAAAACCTGACGACGTAATGCCGAGCTAAAGTCTATTTCCGGAATGCCAATAGCAAGAGATGGCCTGATAGTAGCTAATTTAGCCAGTCGATCGGCAAGTTCATTGCTAGGAATGCCAACATCGTCTGGGGTCCAAATGAAAACTGCCAAGCAGCCATGTTGAGCAAGGAGAGAAAGGGAGTCCTGGATAGTGATGGCTAATGGGTGGCGAGGGAAGCACTGGCCGATAGCATGCAAATCGCCCAAAGTCACTACAGATAGTGAAGGATAGTCCTGAGCAGGAGCGGATATCGTCCCGTGTGAGCAAAATGGCTACCAATTCTGCAGTAAAAACACTACAGCCATCTGGCAAGGAACGAAGTTCCGTGCGACGTGCATAGGTGTAAGTGAAACCAGTGCAGCCAGCAACTATGGAGCAATCAGTATAGATCACTTCTGAACCCTGAAAAGAACTGAGGAGACAGAAGTGGTGGCGAAGAGCCATCGGAGGGACAGAATCCTTTGAATCGATTGAGAGATCAAGACAGAGCTGCAACCGAGAGACGCACCAAGAAGAAGAGAGGCAGTAACGGGAACTAAGAAAAGAGTGACTGAATGCAGACAGCCATGGTAAGCCCATATAGTGGCCACAGCTGTGGCAGGGTGATCTCCGTGTCTGGATACAGGAGACCATAATTAGGGTGCTTTGGAGTGCAACGAATGCGGAGCGCCTAAGATATCAGGTGTTGCTGACGCAAAACTCGCAGTGGTGGAATCCCTGCCTCTGCGAGAAGGCTAAGTACGGGGCTAGTCTGGAAGGCACTAGTCGCAAGTCGGACCCCACAGTGGTGGCTGGGGTCTAGGATCTGCAGTGTCAAAGGCGATGCAGAACCATAGACACGACTTCCATACTTGAAACGAGACTGGACCAATGCTTGATACAATCGCAGGAGAACAGAGCAGTCTGAACCCCAGGTGGTATTGCACAGACACCTAAGAACACTGAGATGGAACCAGCACGTCCTCTTCAGCTGGAGAAGATGAGGGAACCATGTCAACCGGGCATTGAATACCAGGCCCAAGAAGCAATGGGTGTCCACCACCTCAAGGGACTGGCCATTGAGGAACTGAAAGCGATGGGAGAGAGCCCATGAGTGTTTACAGGGGCCAACCTGCCAGGCACAGTGATCTGCAGCGCCCATTATGAAGGAAGCGAGGTAGATACAAAAATTAACATACAAAGAGGGGGATACTGTTGGCCCAACAGCTGTCACTAGACCATTAATGGCTATGAGAAAGAGAGAGACGCTCAGCACGAAACCCTGTGGAACTCCATTGTCTTGCTCATGGAGTGCTGTAGGAACAGCCAACTTGGACCCGAAAAGGGCGAAAAGAAAGGAAGTGACAGATAAAAATGGGCAGAGCACCACGAAAGCCCTCATTCATGAAGGGTGGTGAGGATGTGGTGGCGCCAAGTGATGTCATAGGCTTAATGCAGATCAAAGAAGACTGCAAGGAGGTGTTGCTGATGGGCAAAAGCTGACCGGATAGCAGACTCCAGGTGGACCAAGTTATCCACCGTAGAGTGGCCACAGCAAAAACCATTCTGAGTCAATGACAAAAGGTCGTGGCATGCAAGGATCCAAAACAGCCACCGACTCACCATGTGTTCAAGGAGCTTGCAGACGGTGTTAGTAAGGCTAACTGGATGGTAGCTATCCAACTGAAGAGGCGGCTTCCCTGGCTTTAACACAGGAACAACAATGCTTTCCTATGACTGGGTAGGAAAGACTCCCTCACTCCACAGACAGTTGAGGGTCAGTATACGATGGTGGCCAGCCACCGTTAAGTGTTCGAGCGTTTGGTTATGTATCCGATCTGGTCCAGGAACCATGTCACGACAAAGGGCAAGGGCACTGGCAAATTCCCACTCACTGAATGGGGCATTATATGGCTCTGAGTAGTGAGAAGACAAAGGCAGTCGTTCTGAGCACTCATTCAGGAGAAGGAACGTGGGTGGATCCTGAGCTGATGCTGAAGATTGAGCAAAAAAAAAAAAAAAAATTTTCCCTGTTAGTTGACAGTATATTTTCTCTCGAAACTGTGTAACTCATCAATCCTTTGAATGGTTATGGTTTTATACATTGGCGTAGAATTTCCTGGCACTTTAGAAAACGAAACTCAGGGGAAAAAACACCTTTTGGAAAGATGTTTGATATGCAGTGACATGTACGCTGCATATTTTCGTATTACGACAGTATATATTCGAATTCCACCAAACACCACGTTACTTTCCGAAGCATTGAAATCGAGATTGCGATGCGTAGTTGTGAGCCAGTCATAGCTCATGTCACATGATCTCGCCAGCCGATGACAGCGGATATTCAGAGCTTCAGACATGTGATGTAGTCAGCCAATAGCAACATCACGTAAGTAGTGCGAACACACGAACAGGAAAAGTTAATGGTTTAAATTAATATCTATAATGTTGCTACAAGAAAAACAAAGTTTTCACATATAATATTGGTCTCCAAGGCCAATACACTGCAAGAGAAGCTAAGCTTTCACATATAATGTTGGTCTTTTATGCCATTATTAAAAAATTTACTGGCACATTTGTGTGGTATATCTTAAAATGTAATACATGCATAAAAGTGTGATCTTCCGGGTTATAAATTATTCTAAATGGCTCGTCATCAAAGAGTTGATTTTTAAATGAGTCCCAGATTCACAGTGAAGTAGGCATCAACCTGATATTAAGCTTTTCAATGTGGTTTTGGGATGTAAATTTCCTTGGGTAGTAGTAATTTGTTATCTCATGTCTGGTTCTTTGTTATGGCATAATGCCATACGTGCTAGAAGATGAAAATGTACACTTGAAATGCACAGAACAGTTGAAACTAGCTAATAGTTTGAAATTAAACCCTTTGTTTCAAATGTATTGACTGTCTCAGCGGAAAAGATTAATGAAAGATAATTTCTTCAGCAAACCGATAAAAATAACTTCATTGTTCTGCATGACAATTAATGCTTGACTGTCAGAAAGGTGGAAATAAAATAAAATCTGAAACTAATAACATATTTTAGCCTTCCGTGATTATGTGAATGTATTTTAATTCACATGATAGCTCCCGGCCAAAGAAATCAATTTTGTTTTAATTTGACGTGAGTGCTGTAGACAAAGAGAAAACAGCAAAATGTCAACATGTGACACGTGGAGACTACCCATAACTCAGACTGCTCTGTGCATCAGACCCGTACCTACGCTATTTCCGAACCGGGGCAATAGTAAATAGTGGCGTCCCTCGCGCGTTTGAGATAGGACATCAAAAATTTTTAAAAATCGAATTTTCAAAAATGTTCATTTTGTAGCGCACATCTTTCTGAAGAGAGTGATACTTAAAATATGTGTGTCCAAGGAATTGTAGGGCATGTAATTTTCTCTTAAGTGTGCCCAAGTGCAGCGCCACACCTCTTCACACAGCATTCTACTATCGCACGTCACTGTATTTCGATCTGTGGAATTCAAAATGTATATTTTGTACTGGATGCCATCAAACTAGATTCAGGACAGTGGAAATTAAAATGTCCTATGGTGCCTCTCCCGCTTCCAGTCTGCCAGTTTGACATCCTTCCCCTCTTCCGAAAAAAAAAAAAAAAAAAAACTCTTCAAAAAATTTGCACTCTTTACTCCCTGTTAGCTAACAACTTGCTACTTTGTTTGACATAAAATTAAGTATAGGATACATAAAACCAGTAAAGAGAAGAGACCAGCAAGACAGTACACATTTCTTCAATCCTTCGCTCCTAGAATTTTTTTCTCCCTAATCTTGCTACAGCTTTACATGGCGTGCCAGGATCTGTTACCTCATCAAAGTTTGTCAAACGTTTTGTTACATGAAAAATCGAAATGTCACTGTCTAATACTGAAAAAGCTGTAATTACAAATAGACCCAAGACTGGTAACCACACCAGTTTCTCGACCTGATTACCTGTATTTTGTCACTGTCTGCAAGATGAAACAAAACAGGCCTTTATAATACTGCAGAGACTGTTTTGGCAGAAATGGTCATTTTTATAACACGGCGGAATATAATTCACAAAGTACCAATATCAAATGCCTATTAGGCCTACTACAAGCAAAAAGCTTTACGTTAGGAAATAGTTTTACACTTCATTCATACGCTCCAGTTTCTCAAGCACGAGATCGAAAAGTAGTAGTGCGAAATTTTTGTATAAATTTGGGATCGTCATATTCTTCCATAATTTAAGTAATGTCACCGTTTCTTCTCCTTCCTCGTTCTAACAAACAATGTTATCACTAATTTTGCATCTATTCCTGCCAGTGTCAAAGCTTACTCCCCGGTTTACTTGACTAACTCTGCCAGAATCGCCAGTTTAGTTATCCCGCGGTTATTCTCGGGTTAGGCGTTATTACGTGTTTGTATAACGCGTTTTCCGCGCTACTTCCAGAATAGACCTCAAAGCGGCTGCTAGCCGGAGACTGTACAACTGGTCCTTGCTAGTATATCGATCTGGCCAAAAATTTTCTGTCAAAATTTCATTTTCTTGGACACACCGAGAAGATAATACGTAATCTTTCTTACCTGTTATTCCTGTTAGTCGTTTATTCGCACTCTGGCAGTCTGTATATATGGACTTCGCTGGTAATCATATCAAAGCTCATCATTCGCAAACCCAATCAACCACATAATCAGACAGTGGTTGGATTTCTTTCGTTCGGCTATACTCTGCTCAGCTCGTATAGCCCCTTTTGTCTGCAGGGAAGTTTATTTCTAGATGTGACGAGGATTCCACTGTCAGAGACATCATGTCCACTATGCACGCATTCACGAATCAACTTACGATTCATTCAGAAATAAACTTAGCATGTGTTCAACAATGTTCAAAAGACAAACAGGGACATGTTTCAAAGCCATACGAATAATAGATAGATCAACGTCCTGGATGCTAGGCGCTTTGTGAAACAAGGTTTTTTCCTCAAGAATATGAACTCCCCCCCCCCCCCCCCCCCCCCCACACACACACACACACACACACACACACACACACACACGATCCCACTCACGAATGCTAAAATAAATCTAATGTTAACAGTTGTGACGTCATGCTCGTGGGAGGCAATTTGTTGTTACAAAGCATTGCATAGTCCTCCTAAAGCCTATGACATTTTGCTGTTGGCAGACGCTTGTATGAACAATGTTTAGTTGCTGTATATGGCGCATTTCCTTTGCAATTTAAATTTTATTTTAGCTTTTTCTCTCGTTCATGTTTAACAAAGGATATTACAGTATCCTGCTTCTGCAGAAAATACTGCAGCAATAGAGTATTGGTTCTTATTAGTAAAAATTACAAAAATTTAACTGAGAACAAAAACAATGAAAAATTCCCGGGTTTTTCCCGGAAGAAAAAAATTCCCAGATTTTTCCCGGATCTCCCAGTTATCCCGGGTCATATACACCCTGTTCCCAGCAAATCCGTTTCTGAAATTTGATTAGATAATGGGCCCAGGCGCGGAGTCATTTAAAGACCAGAAGAAAAGCAGTAGAAGGGTTCCGCTTGAAGTGTTGAAGAGCACGGTAGCGGTCTTTTATGGCTGCAGCAATTTCTTGAGTCCACTGAGGCACTGTCTCCCGGCAGGGGGAACCTGAGGAAGAAGGGATTGCTGAAACAGCTGCTGAAAGGATGGCGGCAATCAAAGTCTGAGTAGATTCATCAACACTGTCATGTGGCTATACAGGGGGGATGGGAGCAGAAGAGAAGGCATCCCAATCAGCCTGAGATATGGCCCACCTGGGAGGGTGATGGAGCGAGACACACTGAAGGAAGGTCAAAACAATTGGATAATGGTCGCTGCCACGTAAGTCGTCATGGAGGGAAGAAGGCCAGGACTGCAGATGGAGAGGTCAATGGCAGAGAAAGTGCCGTGTGCCACACTAAAGTGTGTGGGAGTGCCTGTATTTAGTAAACAGAGGTCAAACCCTGCCAGAACAGCTTCAGCTGTCCTGCCCAGGGCAATAGTCGTATGACAACCCCAAAGGCAGTTGTGGGCATTAAAGTCCCCTAATAGCAGGAAGGGAGAATGGAGCTATTGAAGAAGGGTTGTTAGAGCATGGCCTGTCAGGTGGGAGGTAGAGATTACAGATGGTGATTAGGGTGGCCAGATGAGCCCTGACAGCAATGGCTTCCAGAATGGTATGGAGGGGAACCCATTTACTAACAATGCTCTTGCAGACCAAGGTGCAACCACCACCAGAAGCCCGCAAGGGGCCAATTTAGTTCTGACAAAGTGTGGAACCCACGAAGGGCAGGTAAGTAAGAATTGACAAAATGGGTTTCCTGAAGCTCAATACAAGCAGCAGAGTAGAAAGAAAGGAGGGGCTGCAACTCTGGAAGGTGACGCAAATATCCATTACAATTCCACTGGAGCATTCTCAAGCCAGAGTCCGAAGGGGAAGTGATACCGGAGTCCGTTACACTGCCGAGTCGCCATCCGTCACTGATAAGGATGGGGTAATATCCATATAGGTGGGGTCAGACTCTGCTGGTTCATTGACTGCAGGACGAGAAAGCTGCACCTCGGAGGAGGGGGGGGGGGGGGGGGGGGGTACCAGAAGGGTCTTTTGTTTCTGCTGATTCTCTTGGGAAGGAAGAGAAGGACACACTTCAGCGAGGGTGGGCACCGAATTAGACCGGGCAATCTTGGCACCCACTGGCCACGGATCACGCTGCCGATGTGGAGCAGTAGATCACCTTTCAAGAAGGGTGACAGGAAGAGGAGTCCCGGGAGGGAGCTCCAGTACTGGCCGCCGCCGAAGGAGGGAAGCACTTCTCCAGCAGGGGAGGGGGAGCAGCACCCGAAGGGGTGGGTATGGGTACTGACAGGGAGGGGGAGTGGGAGGAGGAGGCATGGGGCAAATGGGGTGGGGCTGGGAAGAGGAGGGGGAATGGACATAACCGAAGCAAAAGTAGAAGTCATAGACACGGGATGGAGCTGGTCATATGTTTGACAAGCCTCAGTGTAGGTGAGCCGATCTACAGTCTTGTACTCTTGAATCTTTCTTTCTTTCACAAACACCTGGCATGCAGGTGAGTATGGACAATGTTGTCCACGACAATTTACACACACTGGTGGGGGGGGGGGGGGGGGGGGTGGGGGGGGGGCACAGGCACTTCCCTCATGGAAGGGGCGCCCACAGTCACCACTGAGGGGATCAGTGGTGCAGCAGGAAGACATGTCCAAACCGTAAGCATTTAAAGCAACTCATCGGTAGTGGGATATAAGGTTTTACATCACACCAATACACCATTACCTTGACTTTCTCTGGGAGGACAGCCCCCTCGAAGGCCAGGATAAAGGTGCCCATAGCGGTGCGATTGTTTGGAGGGCCTCGCTGCACACGGCAGATGAAACGAACCTCTCGCCGCTCGAGGTTAGCACGGAGCTCTTAGTCAGTTTGGAGAAGATCTCTGTGGAAAATAATGCCCTGTACCGAGTTCAAAGATTGGTGGGGCGTGACAGAGACCGGGAAGTCACACACGCCGTCAGATTGGGTGGCAGAAGATGTCTTTATGAGCAAAGCACCGGACCACATTTCACGCTTTGATTCCACTTTGCCACACTTATCTTTTATCATCTCCATGAAAAACAAAGGCCTGGTCGTGTCAAAACTTCAGCCATCCGTCCTGGTACAAACCAGGTACTGAGGGAAAGGTTTCAACCCAAGTCGGTGAGCTTGACCCTCCTCCCAGGGGGTGGCCAGGGAGGGGAAGGCCGAAGAATTAGTAGAAGTAGTGTCGCGTCTGCTACCATTCTTAGAGACGACTGCAGAATGGCCAGGATGGTGAAGCTTTTGTTGCTTCATGTGCAAGGCGTCCACCCTGGTACCACCCACTCCGATCAGGGGCTCACCCCGTGGGCTCTACCCAGCCACAGCAAGTGCCGTCTGGCACAGCGGCCATTGCTGGGAGTTCTGGTGCCCAGAGTGATGAGCATGAACTCCTGGGCATACACATGGTGCTAAGAGCTCAGGTACTAGCAGTGTGATCCATGTGGTTTCAGGTGAGGGGGAGAGGAACTTGCACCATGAAAGGGAGAGAGTTCATCCCCAAATGGCTCACACTGAATGGAAAATTTTGGAAATGGAGGTCAGACCCAAAGGGGGCCAAAAAAAGGCCGGAAAGGAGATGGAAACAGCAAACTAAACAATAGCACAGACTGAAACAAAACCAGCAAGATGGCCAGGTCAACATAAAGAAGTCCACTAAGAGGGAGAAGAGGGGGCGGGGACAAAGGAACAAGAATAGGGAGGGAGAGTAACAGGGATGGTAATGCAGCCTGGAAAGGAAGGACACTGCAATAGCTTGGGGCCCCGTGCGCGCCACACACGTACCCACATAAGGACTGTGGTCCCCTGGGGGGGCAGACGTGTTTATATCGAGTTAAAAAATTTGTTTTTGTTCGTAATTTGTTGGCAACATTGTTCGTTCTTGGCGACCCTGCATACATTAGCGAAGAATGTTTCTACATTGGTATTCACATCGTTTGCTATGCTGAACTGACAGCAGACATTTAACATTGTGTATTCGCATTATGAGCTATGCTATGACCAACAGAGTTGCCAACTTTTTACTGGGAAAATAAGGGATTGAGAAATAAGCCTACAAAATAAGCACTTCAAGTAAGACTTCTTTTTTTTTACAAAGAACTGAAGTTGGACGCTTGAGCAGTGCATGGTGCGCAATGTCAACTGCTCTGCAGCTGATATAACTGACATTCATTAACAGTGCGTGCATTTTATTAAGTTTTTGGAGGTAAAATATTATGCTATCTGCAGTAGTTGTTTCCACAATGCAATTAGAGACAGATTACAGTCAGTATGGCGTCAGGTAAAGATGTTTCCTATGTGGAAGCTTGTGAAATTAGTGTTGAAAAGTGTAACTTTTACAAAAAGTGTTCGAAGTCTGTTAAAATTGGTATAGTTTGTGTGCAGTGTGATGATAGATTTCATTTTCATTGTGGAAAAGTTGACTCTTCTGTGACAAATGATGCGAACGTTGTGATGGCGTGGACATGTGAAGAATGTGAACAAAATGCAGTCAGTAGCCGTTACGGAACATTCAGTGTGCACATGTTACACAGCAAGAACAATTGAGAGCATCAGAAATGAAAACAAGTCTCTCATAACAGTAATTGAAGCCTTGCAGGAAGAAATAAAGCTGTACGCAAAATACGAAACAAATTCGTATCAGACTTAATTGTCTTTCACAAACTTCCCAAGAAAACCTAGTAACTTTCAACAATTCTGAACAATCTACGCAGCAGAATCCAAATAAAATAATGTGCACATATGTTGTAAATAGTGTTTTCTCTTTAGTACCAGCTCATAAGAACCAATTCGACACCTTACTACAAAACGGTGTTCACATTTACAACACATTTCCAACTGAAAATGTGCTGCGCAATAGTCAGAGCAAGGAAGGCAAACAAACCATTCATGTATCAGAAACAAAGGTACCATGAAAGAAAGAAAGTCCTTTAATATTTCTACACAATCGGATGTCACCTCCACAAGATGCAGCGTCAAGTGGCAAGTTCAAATATTCAGCGACAGCCATGGGAAAGGTGTCTCAAACATTCTACAAAAAAGCACGGACTTTTCGAGGTTATTGCCGCTGTAAAAGGCGTTGCGAAACTCAAAAATATTTTAGAAGATGTAGATAAATGTAACAATTAACTCTGTAAAAATGATAGTGTTGTTATTATTGCTGGTTCAAATGACATTTACTGCAATGAATCATGTAACATGCTAACTCAGCTAGGTATAAAACTGCAACAGTTAAGAAACTTCAAAGTAAAAGTTGCAAACTTCCCAAAAAGGTATGATCTCCCGGACTGGTCATGTGTAAATGTGGAGATCAGGAAAGTTAATTCCAAATTGCTTAGTATTTGTAAGAAATACAATAACTTCAGTGGAATAGATATTAGCAATTATGCCAGACTTCTTCACAACTCATGGTTTGCATAGGAACAGAATGGGTAAACAGCAAGTTTTTAAGCTCATTCGTAAATTTCTAAGCTCTAAATCAGAAGCAAACTCTGTAGGCGCAACAGAACTCAGATAGGCAAATAAGGGTTACTTGTAAAGGGCCCATCCAAACTTTACATGGGCATCCACCTAACTTACAAAATGCAGAGCTTGTACCTTGAGATGTGAAGCAAAATATCCCAAACCTGACCAAGATAATTGTGTAAGTATACATCTTGAGCACTTGCTAAATAATCCAGAATCTGACTTAGGTTTACCAGAGATGAGTACTGAACACCCTTGTTTCTTTCATATAAATATACAATCAATACAAAACGAATTGCATGAACTAGAACTTATTTTAGAAGAGTTACATTGTGATGTTTCGTGTCTTAACAAGCACTGGGTCACAAGAAATGAAAGCCAGTTGTAGATTCCTGATGGTTACAAAATAGCATCTGTTTATTTTAGATCCATTATGAGAAAAGGAGGTGTAGGTATACTTGTAAGAGATTTTGTAAAACTTAAATTCAGTGTAATAGATATTAAGCATTTAACTCAAGGAGGAGAATTTGAAGCTGCTGCTGTTAAGTTCCCAGACTGCCTAGTTATTGTGATTTCTATATACTACACTCCCAGCACTGACTCAACAGTTACAGTGGATCATATAGAAAAATTGTTATTGTTTCTACTCAGATATAAGACATATAAAATTCTTATCTTTGAGAGTTATGCACATTCACATCTATATTAATATCTCTAAACTATCCTCCTGTTGGATACATTGATATCATATAATTACTTGTCTCAACAGTAAACCCACAAGACAATATGCATGTCTAGATAATGTTATTTCAAATGTCTTCACAGATAATGTTGTCTTGAATGTTGTGAAGCTCATGCTCTCTGGCCATGATAGCATATTTCTAAAATTAACTGGGCTTGGCAAAGGTCAAGAGCAAACAAAAGAACCTAGGGCAGTGAGACAGCTAAATCATACAAACATAATAAATATGACACATAGAATTATGAATGTAGACTGGAATTCCACTGTGATTCAAATTGACTAATTTGATTGCTTCCAGTTGTAAATATCTTTAACCCTTTAACTGCGCTGGACGTGTTAATGCACGCACCTTTGTACACACAGGGACAGGTACAAAGGTGCACGCGTTAACATGTCCAGAGCAGTTAAAACGGTTAATGAGTGCTGCCCACTCAAAACAAAATCAAATTGGTTACATACCAAGAAGCAGAACAGAAGTTCCAGCAACTGGTATACACCTTATCATCAATCGCTCTGAACACGCTTATGATAAACTAAAAAAGATATACAGGAGGGAGATTGTTGAAGCTAAAAGAAAAAAGAAAAAAAAATGGCCAATGGTGATTACATTTTTAATCCCAGCAACAAATGCAAAGCAGTGTGGAATGTAATTAAAACAAAAACTAGGACTACCGCAGAAAAATTACCCATTCCCGTAAGTGCACAAGAGCTTAATAATTACTTCATAAATGTTGGACAATTTTCGATGACAGGCAGTCTATTTGCATTTTTGTGATTGTTACCAGCCTTGACTTCATCTGTTTTATGGTAAGCTGGGTCTAATACTAGTTTAGAAACTTTTGAGTGGAAAACTGTTGACCCTAAGGAAATAATAGATGTCTCCAAGATGAGCAGCTCTAGAACAGAGGATGTCTGTGGTCTGTCCAATATTATCCTTAAAATAAAATGTAAATACAATGTCACCAAACGAGTTCCCTTATAAATGTTATGTTGACAAAAGGAGTATTTCCAGACAGCCTGTGTACAAAAATGGAGACAGAAACACACCCAAAACTATAGGCCTATTGCAGTAGTCCCAATAATATCAAAAATTATTGAAACTATAGTAGATACTAACTGAATGATTTTTCTCAAAGTAATAATGTTTTAAAGAAGGCACAGTACGGATTTCAAAATGGGCTGTCTACAATTAAGGCCATTCAAAATGTTGTGATGCTCTACACGCCTTTGAAGATACACAACATACCTATGCCACTCTGTTGGATCTTAGCACGGCCTTTGACACTGTTTCACATAATATTTTAATAAACAAAATTGAACATTGTGGAATAAAAGGCAATGAACTGGCATTTTTGAGATCATATTTATCTAACAGAAAACAAACGCTGATCATAAATCCAAATAAAAAATCTGATTTTCAGAATTTTACGTATGGGATCCCACAAGGTTCTGTGCTGGGACCCTTCCTGTTTGTTATATATGTAAATGACACTACTTTCATCACATCTCACACAGATGAAAAGGCTGTTGAACTAATGGAGGGGCTAGTGAGTGGTTCAGGGAGAACAGAGCAAAGCTAAATGATGATAAAACAGAACACATACTTTTCTTTGCTTTGCACAGGTCAGTATCAAGGTTCCTGAGGGAGAAAAGTCAGTGAAATTGTTAGGCACCCATCTTGACAGTGAGTTATGTTGGAATACAGAAAAAGTTTGTAATAAATTATCAAGAGTAGTGTACCTGATACGAAAATAGAAAATGCATAATAGGCCATAAGGAGGTGGTCTTGATTGAGAGAGATTTTTACACACACACATATTTGAACTATGGGATAACACATAACACTCTGCTGAGACTAAGAATGTCTTCCTGTGGCAGAAGAAAGTAGTAAGGTGCATTTTTTGTCTACAAAACAACTTCCTGCAAAGAATACTTCACCAAATACAAAATACTCACTGTTTCCAGCTTGTACATACTGCGAGTTTTTGCCTATGCCAAAGAGAACACTCGTATATGAAACTAAGGCTAATGTCAATACTTATGAAACCAGGAACAGAAACTTCATAAATGTCCCCAGGACTAGACTATCCATGGCCAAAAACAATTTTACACACATTGGCAAGGTGTTTCTGAACAAAATACCACGAAGTACTAAGGAATTGCCACATAATAAATTTAAAATGGTGATGGAATCATGGCTAAAAAGAAAGGATTTCTATAACGTTCAGGAACTTTAATGTAATACTAAAAATTATAACTGTAATGTGAACTAAATTATGTATATTATAAACTGGGTAACATAAAAAAATGGCTCTGAGCACTATGGGACTTAACGGCTACGGTCATCAGTCCCCTAGAACTTAGAACTACTTAAACGTAACTAACCTAAGGACAGCACACAACACCCAGCCATCACGAGGCAGAGAAAATCCCTGACCCCGCCGGGAATCGAACCCGGGAACCCGGGCGTGGGAAGCGAGAACGCTACCGCACGACCACGAGATGCGGGCTGGGTAACATAAAAGTGTAAATCGAAATTGATATAAGTTTAATATGTAACACTGTATTCTGTTGCGCACAAAGAAGTAACTTACATAAATTTTAATTTATACTAGTATAACACTGTATTCTGCTGTCCATAAAAAAATAACTTGTACTTGACGATGTTTTATGAAACAGCAATGTTGCCTTCAGACTTAAATGGGATTGATTTAAGGAACACATTATAATGTGCATGCATGTTTTATTTTACAATATTGCTTGTAGTTATTAAGTCTTTCCTTCTTTTTGCAAAGATTC
Source organism: Schistocerca cancellata (assembly GCF_023864275.1). Lineage (NCBI taxonomy): Eukaryota > Metazoa > Arthropoda > Insecta > Orthoptera > Acrididae > Schistocerca > Schistocerca cancellata. The sequence continues at coordinate 447,488,608 of NC_064634.1, read as the reverse complement.
ATTCGATTCTACTTACATAAAATATTATATAAAGTTAAAATTAAAATTCACTGTTACTTGCAATGCTGCTTTTACAAGCTATGGAGTATTTGTTGCGCAATTCGGTCTATTTATGGTTCATTGGAGCAAAAATTCTTTTTATGTAGGCATTTGAACTAGAAATAATTCTTAATACAAACTCAGCTATTTTTAGCAAATCTGGAACCTGAATGTTGTTGGCTCTCAAGGTATAGAAAATATTAAGCTACATTCTGTTTGCATTCCTTTCCACATACAACCCTTGATTCAAAATATCTCCCTCATTACAATATTCATTCTATAAACAATCTTCAACTACATTATTCAACCAAAATGAGTCAATTAGTTCTGAAAATGCTTATATTTTAGCTCGGACCATAAATAAAGAGGCATCCAAGATTGTACTGCCATTAGCAAATGATCTTCAGATTTAAAATTTTTGACTAAGTATGTTTTCAATTAGACTTCTAAGTCCGTAACATTTTCTTCAAGGCATTTTCTGAAACAGAATTGTTTTAGAATGTTAGTATAATGGAAACTTGTGATGCAGCCAATACGGGAAAAATGTTGAATAAATGTCTGAGGTTAACAGTCTTTCAGTGTCGTTAGAATCATTTAAAAATAACTTCAGAGCTTTGGGACAATCGTCACATCTTCTCGTGTGACTTTTAATGGGTTCCCAATTTGTAATGATTCTGACAGGTGCTCGTTTTAAAGGAAGCCTTCTAGTTGGTAAATGTAGGAGAATTTGACTTCATTCTTCATCTACAAATTCAGAAAAGGACTTTAAAGCTTCCCTTCACTTTGCAGAAATGGATAAGTGAACATACAGTTTTAGGAACCGTTTACTTGTTCACCACATGGGTAGAGGCAGTAGGGAAAGCCCGGCGTGTCAGGCAAAATAGATTGTTTGAAATACCATTGCTAAAGTTAGAGAAATACAGGGTGAATTCGAAATGATACAAGACATGAGATCTGACCAAAAAAAAATAGCCAAAATACGGGATTTCCCGGGAAATACAGGATAGTTGGCAACCCTAATAACAAATGAAGAGGAATGAATGATGTGTGGTGCTCCGTCAATAATACTCGTCGAAATAAGCAAACGAAGGCACCAGTAGTCATCACTGATACACAAAATTGAAGGAGGTAAGAAAAAGAAGGGAATTGTCATTACGTAACAAAACTGAAGCCCAAAACGTCAGGTTCACCGCATTCGCACCTCCATGGTTCACCGTGGTGATACTTCCCCATGTGATGTCACTCTGACGAGCCTGTGTCCAGTTACGATCATTAGGAATATCTATCGACTTTCGTGGTCATATCCCAAATGGCTTCTGGTGCTTTGTGTCGAGACATAGTTGTTTGATCAAAATGCTAGCTTGTCTCATCTACGGGTGTACTCATGGATCCGATCGTAATCTATAAAGTTTAAGGGAATCACATTTCATTCGTAAGTGAAGCAGTTCAAGCAGTATTTTCTTTCGTATACATGAATTATGGCTGCACTGTTTGCTTTTATTCTTTCTTGTGTTGTGATTCTTGAGTTTCTCCCGGCGTATTTGATAATCAAAATATCCATGGGTGTACTGCTGGTCTACAGTGTCCAACGGGCAAATACCAATATTTTGCTGGCAGTCATGTTTCTGTTTAATATTTTTATACCTATGACTTTGAAAATTGCAGAGGAACACCCCTGCTTCAGAGAATGTGTGTAGTTCGTACATTTTGCTTCTAGTTCAATTTATTTCGTAAAGGAACACACGCGAAGACAGTACTCAACATTATCTACAGAGCAAAACCAAACACTACTGCTGTGTACCGTCATTTAGTGATAGCAGGTCAGAACAAAGTTCCTTCAATACCAGCCGACATATACGTGAAACACTGATTCTGTGTTGAAAACATCTGTAGTTCAGTACTAGGCCCAAGTCCGCGCTGGCGCGCCGTCGCGAAAGCTTCCGTCGCCGACCGCACAAAGCGCTAGTATCGCGCAGGTATAAAAGACGCAACTTGCGCTGTGGCTGCCACTCTAGAGCGACCACACTGCCACTCCAGTCCGTCCTACCCCCTACCGCCCCTGGAATGGCGAAATACCAATCTCATCAACCCAAGGACAAAGGTGACTCCCCAACCACAAACATGGACCCTCCAAGCATCTCACCAGCAACCCCACTCCTACCACATCCTGAAAAACCCAAAGGCTATCCCTCACCCCAGGTCTTGACCCTGCACTCCAGTTTGACTCCACCCAGGAAAGCCAACAACCAGAAGAGGAAGGATGGCAAACAGTTCAGCGCAAGAAAAAGTTCTCCAGAAAGCACACCTCACTGGAAGACATATCCCTCACCCCCTCCTCCTCCCCCCCCCCCCAAACGACGACTCCATGCTGGGAGATCCTGGCTTCGACATAACAGCCTCCCCATTCCCCCCATCCCCTCACCTATAGCCCTCCGGCCCTACCACCTCCTCAACACATCGCCCACCCACTCCCCAAACCAGGAACCCTCAAAATCCTCTGCTCCCTCCACATACTTCCTCAAGAACCTCCCAGATAATTCCACTAACAAAACCCTATCTCTCACCCTCAGGGAACATCTCCCCTCGTTCCGAAACTTCAATGGCTCCCTCAATGTTTTCAGAGATGGCAGGACAGCCAAATTAACCTCCTACAAAGACATGGACCCAAACCAACTATAACAAGAGCTCAGGAAACTCCTCAACTCTAGGGTGACAGTGGAGAAGAAAACCTTTAGGGAAACCGCGACCGCCATCACCAACCGAAACCCCCCACAGTCAGCGTAGTGATCAAAGATGTCGGCTTCGACATTCTTCCTGAAGATGTCAAAGCCGAACTCCAATGCCAGGCTATACCTGTCCTAAATGCCTGGAGAATTAAATCGAGAAAGACAGGCAACTTTGGCTCCATGATTCGAGTCATCTCGAACAATCAGAGGGACATTGACTTCATGCTTGAACATTGAGTCCACATTATCTTATCTCACCACAGGGTAGAACCATCCAACCCACCTAATCCCCTACCAATACAATGCCAAAGATGCTAACAGTTCAATCACAGAACTGAACAATGCTCTTCACCACACAAATGCAGCCGCTGTGGCAAGGATCACCCCCTCTCATCCTGTGAACTAGACCCGTCTGTTACCCCCACCTGCGCCAACTGCGGTGGCCCACACTCCTCCCGCTCCTTCAGATGCAAATACTGCCCCCAACAAGCAGAAAACGACCACCTCCAAGCCCCCCTCCACCTCATTGACACTCCTGCCACCCAAGGTCCTCACCTTCTCATCGAGGACTTCCTAAAAATCATTGCCTTCACACTTGCTTCCCTCTTCCAATGCCGACGTCAAGAGATAATATACCGAGCGAGGTGGCGCAGTGGTTAGCACACTGGACTCGCATTCGGGAGGACGACGGTTCAATCCCGTCTCCGGCCATCCTGATTTAGGTTTTCCGTGATTTCCCTAAATCGTTTCAGGCAAATGCCGGGATGGTTCCTTTGAAAGGGCACGGCCGATTTCCTTCCCAATCCTTCCCTAACCCGAGCTTGCGCTCCGTCTCTAATGACCTCGTTGTCGACGGGACGTTAAACACTAACCACCACCACCACCACCAAGAGATAATATCTACTCTTTGACAGGTGGCTCAAAAATTCTTCCTCAAGGACCTAAAATGCAATCAAACAGGCAATAACGTCATGACAACAATAACCAAAACACCGAAGCACTGAGGAGCCTAACACACACACGCCAACACCCCCCCCCCCCCTTATCCCAATCATGGCAGTACACCCCAAACCCCAATAGAGAACTCACCAACCTCCTTTTTGTCAACATAGAAGGCATCCACAGCCACAAAGCACTCCTCAACGACTACCTCTGCAGAAACGACAGACATTCTTGGACTAGTAGAGACCTGGACCAGGACCAAACCTACCGACAACATGAGACTCAATCGCAACTATGACCATTACGCCCAACACCGACCTGACGGCAAGAGGCGGAGTTGCTATATACACCAAGACAACCCTGGCCACTCAAGAGGTCCCACTCCCACCTCAATATAAAGATCTAGAGGCAGTCATGATATCCACACCCTGCCCCAGACGCAGACGCCTCATTATAAAAAGCCTGCCTATACAACCCACCAAACACTCCACTTCCAAGATCCTTCCTCCGCTACCTAACAACCTTTAAAGAATACTTCCTCCTCCTTCCGCCGGGCTTACACCGGCAACTTGCCGATGTTTTCAACAAGATTCTCCGATCAGGTGTCTACCCCTCTGCATGGAAACACGCGGAGGTCGTGGCCATTCTGACATCCGGCAAGGTTGTTGGTTGGTTGTTTGAGGTTTAAGGGACCAAACAGCAAGCTCATCAGTCCCTTGTTTCAAATAGGGTCCATTCCGCTAATGGGACATCTCAGGAAAGTCAGAACAATAAAAGGGAAGAAGGTAAAAACATAAAAGGGCAGTCATGTTGTCAATGGTAAAAAACAAAATGAGGGAAGTCGGCAAGAGAACGAACCCAACGCTATGCTGAAGCAGCATAGGCAAGACCACCTGTGACTTAAAAGGTGCAACCGCTAGAGTGTAGAAATATGTATGGGAAAAGGAGACTTACTCTGTTTTTACCTTTTTTTTAAAGGATGGGTTAAAGAGGAAGAAAAGAGGATCTCAGTCAGGGAGGTGAATCGAGAATCTCCAAACACTGCTTACAGTGGGAGAAACCCAAACACTCACCGCCCTGCCCCAACACCAGAGAGAGATTAAAAACCTTAAAACTGAGAAACTGGGACTTATGTTTTTTCTTCTTTTCAGGCTGAGATCGAGGAGGGCTGTGTGGCATAAAGGAGCCAGCTGCAGCAAGGTCAGGAACAGAAAGAGACCGGGCGACCTGGGGGCCGACAGACCGCGGCTCTCACGATTGTCGCGCGGCAGCAGACCTTTGGCTTGGAAGGTGCCGGGAAGGGGCATCCCGGGAGAGGCTCCCTTGACCGGCAGACGCCGAAGGAGTGGGACACTTCTCCTCTGGGCGCTGCTCCCCCTCCCCAGCCGGAGAAGGTGTGGGAGCCGCAGGGGAGGGGGGCAGGAGAGGGGTCCGGGATGGGGGTAAGGAAGGGTGAGGAAGGGGTGAAGGTGTAACCAAGGCGTAACTAGATGTCGTGGACACAGGGTGAAGTCGTGTATATTTCTTATGGGCCTCTGTGTAGGTTAAACGATCGAGGGACTTATACTCCTGTATCTTCTTTTCCTTCTTATATACTGGGCAATCTGGTGAACGTGGAGAATGACTTACCATGACAATTTACACACACAGGAGGGGAAACACAGGGACTCCCCTCATGGAGTGGACGCCCACAGTCACCACAGAGAGGGGCCTGGGAACAGCGGGAAGACATGTGGCCAAAACGCAAGCACTTAAAACACCTCATAGGAGGTGGGATGTACGGCTTCACATCACAGCGATAGACCATAATCTTAACTTTCTCAGGGAGGGTATCCCCTTCAAAGGCCAGGATAAAGGCACCAGTATCAATACGATTGTTCGGCGTGTTCAGAAGGGTCCTAAAGACAAAGTGAACACCCCGCTGTCCGAGATTGTCCCAAAGTTCCTTATCAGTTTGAAGGATGAGGTCCCTGTGAAAAATCACACCTTGTACCATATTTAGAGACTGGTGGGGGGTAATGGACACAGGAATTGTGCCAAGATGGGTGGCTTTCGAGAGGGACGGTCTCCAATCGATCATTTACTTCGCTTGAAATCCGCATTTCGGCAGGCTTTTTCCCAGCGCTGCCATTTGGTTGCAGTGTTTTTTGACCTTCGCAAGGCCTATGACACGGCCTGGCGCCATCACATCTTACTTACCCTTCATCAGTGGGGTCTTCGGGGCCCACTCCAGATTTTTATCCACCAGTTCGTGTTCCATCGGTCATTGAGAGTTCGAGTTGGTACTGTTTTTAGTTCTCCACGGACCCAGGAGACAGGCATTCCACAGGGTTCTGTCTTGAGTGTCCTTTTCCTCATTGCTATCGATGGACTTGTGGCCTCTGTCGGTCCCTTGGTCGCCCCTGCCCTGTATGTGGATGATTTCTGCATTTGGGTTAGTTCCACCTCGATGGCATCTGCAGAACGGCAGCTCCAGGGAGCTATACGGCGTGCCTCTGCATGTACCCTCTCACACGGGTTTCAATTCTCTCCTTGAAAATCGCGGGTGGTCCACTTCTGTCGCTGTACTACGATCCACCCTGATCCAGAGCTCTATCTCGCTGCACAACGATTGCCTGTGGTCCCACAGTTTCGTTTCCTGGGTCTTCTTTTCGACAACAAGCTCACTTGGCTGCTGCCATATCAGACTCCTGAAGGTAGGATGTTTCCATAAACTCAATGTCCCTCGCTTCCCTGCTCACTCCTTTTGGGGTGTGGACCGTTCCCTCCTTCTCCGTCTTTATCGTGCTCTAGTTCTGTCTCGCTTGGACTATGGTTGTCAAGTTTATGGTTCAGCTGCTCCTTCCACACTGCACGTGCTGGGTCCAGTCCACCATCATGGTATCCGTTTGGCCACCGGTGCCTTCCCTACTAGCCCCTTTGATAGGCTCCTGGTTGAAGCTGGGATCCCCCCCCCCCCCTTTCTATTGGGCGGTCCCAGCTTCTGGTGTTTTATGCACTCGCTATCTGTTCCCCTCCTACTCATCCTTCTTATTCTATCCTGTTCCCAGACCATGGACGTCGCCCACCCGACTCCCGCCCATGGGCGGGTTTACCGGTTGGGGTCCGCCTTGCGTCTCTTTGCCGTGATTTTCAGCTTCCTAGCTTCCTTCTTTGTCCTGTCTTCCTCACTCCCCCCCCCCCCTCAACCCCCCCCCCCGGTTAGTTCCTCGGCCTCGAATTCGGATGGATCTCCGCCGAGGTCCGAAAGATTCCATCCCCCCGGTGGTGTTCCATTCCTTTTTCCGCCGAATTTTATGGGAGTTTCGGGATGCTGTTGTTTTTCTACACTGATGGCTCTAAATCTGCTGATCATGTTGGGTATGCCTTCACGTCCTCTGTTGGAATGGAAAATCATCTGCTGCCACCTACATGTGGGGTGTTTACTGCGGAATTGATAGCAGTTTCCCAGGCCCTGTTATATATGGACTCGATGAGTGGCCTTCTTGCTATTGACCGGTGTTTTTCGCACCATCCCTTGGTCTCTGCCATCCATGACCATCTCGCTGATATTCACCGTGCTGCTTGTTCCATTGACTTCCTTTGGGTCCCTGGCCATGTGGGTATCCTGGGTAATGAGCTCGCTCATCGTTTGGCTGGGGGAGCAGTCACTTACCCCCCATCCCCGTTTTCTGTAACCCCTCCTGCAGCGTATTTACGGCTTCACATCAAATCCCACTTCGCACAATCATGGGCCAATTTTTGGGAGGCTACTCCCCTGTCTAATAAACTTCGTGCGATTAAGGTGACACCAGGCCCGTGGCGTCCTTCCTTTCGCCTCTCCCGAAAGGACTCGACCACACTGTGTCGTCTCCGCATTTTCCATACCAGGCTGACCCATGGTTTTCTTTTGCGTGATGAGCCACCCCCACTTTGTGGTTGTGGAGCCTTCCAGTCAGTAGCCCACATTTTGGTTGAATGCCCCCCTCTTTTGGCTCTGCGTGCTGAGTACAGACTCCCCCACACTTTACCTTTGATGTTGGCTGACGATTCCCGGATGGTCTCTCTGGTTCTCGGTTTCCTCCGGGAAAGTGGTTTTTATTCTCAGTTTTAAGGTTTTTAATCTCTCTCTGGTGTTGGGGCAGGGCGGTGAGTGTTTGGGTTTCTCCCACTGTAAGCAGTGTTTGGAGATTCTCGATTCACCTCCCTGACTGAGATCCTCTTTTCTTCCTCTTTAACCCATCCTTTAAAAAAAAGGTAAAAACAGAGTAAGTCTCCTTTTCCCATACATATTTCTACACTCTAGCGGTTGCACCTTTTAAGTCACAGGTGGTCTTGCCTATGCTGCTTCAGCATAGCGTTGGGTTCGTTCTCTTGCCGACTTCCCTCATTTTGTTTTTTACCATTGACAACATGACTGCCCTTTTATGTTTTTACCTTCTTCCCTTTTATTGTTCTGACTTTCCTGAGATGTCCCATTAGCGGAATGGACCCTATTTGAAACAAGGGACTGATGACCTTGCTGTTTGGTCCCTTAAACCTCAAACAACCAACCAACAACCTTGCCGGATGTCAGAATGGCCACGACCTCCGCGTGTTTCCATGCAGAGGGGTAGACACCTGATCGGAGAATCTTGTTGAAAACATCGGCAAGTTGCCGGTGTAAGCCCGGCGGAAGGAGGAGGAAGTATTCTTTAAAGGTTGTTAGGTAGCGGAGGAAGGATCTTGGAAGTGGAGTGTTTGGTGGGTTGTATAGGCAGGCTTTTTATAATGAGGCGTCTGCGTCTGGGGCAGGGTGTGGATATCATGACTGCCTCTAGATCTTTATATTGAGGTGGGAGTGGGACCTCTTGAGTGGCCAGGGTTGTCTTGGTGTATATAGCAACTCCGCCTCTTGCCGTCAGGTCGGTGTTGGGCGTAATGGTCATAGTTGCGATTGAGTCTCATGTTGTCGGTAGGTTTGGTCCTGGTCCAGGTCTCTGCTAGTCCAAGAATGTCTGTCGTTTCTGCAGAGGTAGTCGTTGAGGAGTGCTTTGTGGCTGTGGATGCCTTCTATGTTGACAAAAAGGAGGTTGGTGAGTTCTCTATTGGGGTTTGGGGTGTACTGCCATGATTGGGATAAGGGGGGGGGGGGGGGGGTGTTGGCGTGTGTGTGTTAGGCTCCTCAGTGCTTCGGTGTTTTGGTTATTGTTGTCATGACGTTATTGCCTGTTTGATTGTATTTTAGGTCCTTGAGGAAGAATTTTTGAGCCACCTGTCAAAGAGTAGATATTATCTCTTGACGTCGGCATTGGAAGAGGGAAGCAAGTGTGAAGGCGATGAGTTTTAGGAAGTCCTCGATGAGAAGGTGAGGACCTTGGGTGGCAGGAGTGTCAATGAGGTGGAGGGGGGCTTGGAGGTGGTCGTTTTCTGCTTGTTGGGGGCAGTATTTGCATCTGAAGGAGCGGGAGGAGTGTGGGCCACCGCAGTTGGCGCAGGTGGGGGTAACAGACGGGTCTAGTTCACAGGATGAGAGGGGGTGATCCTTGCCACAGCGGCTGCATTTGTGTGGTGAAGAGCATTGTTCAGTTCTGTGATTGAACTGTTAGCATCTTTGGCATTGTATTGGTAGGGGATTAGGTGGGTTGGATGGTTCTACCCTGTGGTGAGATAAGATAATGTGGACTCAATGTTCAAGCATGAAGTCAATGTCCCTCTGATTGTTCGAGATGACTCGAATCATGGAGCCAAAGTTGCCTGTCTTTCTCGATTTAATTCTCCAGGCATTTAGGACAGGTATAGCCTGGCATTGGAGTTCGGCTTTGACATCTTCAGGAAGAATGTCGAAGCCGACATCTTTGATCACTACGCTGACTGTGGGGGGTTTCGGTTGGTGATGGCGGTCGCGGTTTCCCTAAAGGTTTTCTTCTCCACTGTCACCCTAGAGTTGAGGAGTTTCCTGAGCTCTTGTTATAGTTGGTTTGGGTCCATGTCTTTGTAGGAGGTTAATTTGGCTGTCCTGCCATCTCTGAAAACATTGAGGGAGCCATTGAAGTTTCGGAACGAGGGGAGATGTTCCCTGAGGGTGAGAGATAGGGTTTTGTTAGTGGAATTATCTGGGAGGTTCTTGAGGAAGTATGTGGAGGGAGCAGAGGATTTTGAGGGTTCCTGGTTTGGGGAGTGGGTGGGCGATGTGTTGAGGAGGTGGTAGGGCCGGAGGGCTATAGGTGAGGGGATGGGGGGAATGGGGAGGCTGTTATGTCGAAGCCAGGATCTCCCAGCATGGAGTCGTCGTTTGGGGGGGGGGAGGAGGAGGGGGTGAGGGATATGTCTTCCAGTGAGGTGTGCTTTCTGGAGAACTTTTTCTTGCGCTGAACTGTTTGCCATCCTTCCTCTTCTGGTTGTTGGCTTTCCTGGGTGGAGTCAAACTGGAGTGCAGGGTCAAGACCTGGGGTGAGGGATAGCCTTTGGGTTTTTCAGGATGTGGTAGGAGTGGGGTTGCTGGTGAGATGCTTGGAGGGTCCATGTTTGTGGTTGGGGAGTCACCTTTGTCCTTGGGTTGATGAGATTGGTATTTCGCCATTCCAGGGGCGGTAGGGGGTAGGACGGACTGGAGTGGCAGTGTGGTCGCTCTAGAGTGGCAGCCACAGCGCAAGTTGCGTCTTTTATACCTGCGCGATACTAGCGCTTTGTGCGGTCGGCGACGGAAGCTTTCGCGACGGCGCGCCAGCGCGGACTTGGGCCTAGTACTGAACTACAGATGTTTTCAACACAGAATCAGTGTTTCACGTATATGTCGGCTGGTATTGAAGGAACTTTGTTCTGACCTGCTATCACTAAATGACGGTACACAGCAGTAGTGTTTGGTTTTGCTCTGTAGATAATGTTGAGTACTGTCTTCGCGTGTGTTCCTTTACGAAATAAATTGAACTAGAAGCAAAATGTACGAACTACACACATTCTCTGAAGCAGGGGTGTTCCTCTGCAATTTTCAAAGTCATAGGTATAAAAATATTAAACAGAAACATGACTGCCAGCAAAATATTGGTATTTGCCCGTTGGACACTGTAGACCAGCAGTACACCCATGGATATTTTGATTATCAAATACGCCGGGAGAAACTCAAGAATCACAACACAAGAAAGAATAAAAGCAAACAGTGCAGCCATAATTCATGTATACGAAAGAAAATACTGCTTGAACTGCTTCACTTACGAATGAAATGTGATTCCCTTAAACTTTATAGATTACGATCGGATCCATGAGTACACCCGTAGATGAGACAAGCTAGCATTTTGATCAAACAACTATGTCTCGACACAAAGCACCAGAAGCCATTTGGGATATGACCACGAAAGTCGATAGATATTCCTAATGATCGTAACTGGACACAGGCTCGTCAGAGTGACATCACATGGGGAAGTATCACCACGGTGAACCATGGAGGTGCGAATGCGGTGAACCTGACGTTTTGGGCTTCAGTTTTGTTACGTAATGACAATTCCCTTCTTTTTCTTACCTCCTTCAATTTTGTGTATCAGTGATGACTACTGGTGCCTTCGTTTGCTGCTGCTGATCATTCTCAAAATCGGGTCAACGGTGCTTCTGTTTTTTCGGAAGCCTGCTTGTTCGTCAGGTAGTATGTTTTTCTTGTCCGCGTATTTTTGTAGTCTTTCTGTTAGAATTGTTTCGAAAGTTTTGGCGATGACCGGTAGTAGGGCGATGGGTCTGTATGACCTGGCGTCGTGTTTTGGCTTGTTAGGTTTCAGAAGCATTTTAATCTCAGAGTTTTTCCATTGCTGTGGTGTTTTGTGAAGATTTAGTGCTGCGTTGTAGAGTTTTTGCAGTGCTGGTGTTATAGTGTCTGCTGGTATTAGTCTTAGGTGTCTGCGGGTGATGCCGTCCGCGCCTGGTGCCGTGACTCTTCCGCTGGCTATTGCCTGCTTGATTTCTGTTGTCGTGATATCTGTTAGAAGTGCCATTTGGTCTTCGTCGTATACGTTGTGTTGTGTTTCTTCCAGGTGTTTGGTGGTTTCTATTTCTATTGCTCTTTGTTTTTTGTCGTCGAACCTATCATCTAGCGGGTGTGTATAGACTTCTTTTAGTGTTTCCATGAATGCTTGGGCTTTGTCTCTTTCTGATGTCGTTATTTCGCCGTTGACCATTAGTGGCGCTTCTTCGCTTTGTTTTTGTTCTGTCATTCTTTTGAATTTACGCCAAAAATCTGCTGGGTCTTTTGGATCAAGTTTTTGTATTTTTTCATTCAGGGTTTTGGCTCTGTACTCCCTGAGCAGGTGCCTGACTTGTCCATTTAGCCTGTTCCACTGATTTTTGACAGTTGGGTCCCCAGTCCTTTTATATTGGGCATAGACCTGCCTTTTTTGTTTGATGAGTGTCAAAATGTTTGCCGGAATCTTAGGTCTCCCCTCTATTATGGTCCCTGTTGGTGCACTAATTTCTATGGCGTCATTGATTGTATTCGTTATGTGTTCGTTAAGCGTTTCCATGTCGTTCTCCGTTGTTATGTCCGCGTCGGGTATTGTTAGGTTTTGCGTTATGTGTTGTACGTATTTTTCTGCGTCTATATTTTTTCTGTCTTTAAACGTCTTTTTCTCTGGTTTCGTTGTTTCGGGGTTAAGTAGCGATGTTTTCATAATTAGGGGTAGGTGATCACTGCCGATGCTTTCTCCTAATATTATATCCCCTATGTGCCGTGCTATGTTGGTTGTGATAAGTACATGATCTGGTATTGAGGTTCCCATGTGGTTTATGAATGTTGCTTCTTCATTGGGTAACTTTATGATATGCTCGTTCTCCTGTAGTAGTTCCTCCAATATTATTCCGTTCCTGTTCGTCCTATGGTCTCCGAAGTTCTCGGATCTGGCGTTAAAGTCTCCGAATATGATGCTTGGCCCCAATGTGGTTATGTGCTGAATTAAGTTTTTCGATAGTTCCTCGGTTGGCGGCACATATATTATAGCTACGTGTACTGTTTTTATATGTCTGGTCGCTACTTTAATTACGATGATTTGTTGGTCGTCGTAGCATTGTGGGAGCTGTATCTGTACTGCTGGTACTTTTTTGTGATGTAACAGTGCTACTCCCCCGTGGGCCCATCCCCTATGTCTGGCTTCTGTTACGACATCCTTGCGGTAGCATGAGTAATTTGTTATGTTGATGGGTGCCTGTCCTGCCCTGGTTTCTGTGATACCTAGTATTTGCACATTTTCGGTCCTTATGAGTCGCTCAATGAGCGGTTTTTTCGTGTTAAAACCATTGGCGTTAACAAAACAGAGTTTCGCACTGTTCTTGATCATGTCTGCGAAGGTGATTGATTATTTGTGTGGTTGCTTCTCTCCTCCTGTGGTTTTTGGATGCCGCTGACTGGTGAGATGCTGAAATGGACCTTGTTCCATGCCTGTGTGACGCTTATTTCGCGTTTAAAGAAGGTTTTGGAGACCTCCCTCATAGCGCTCAGGACCAGGTTTTTTCTGTCTGGAAGAATGTTCATTAGGGCGAGTGTTGTTGCCCTAAGGAAGTCTTCGCATGCTACCGCTTGTGGCTCATCGCATTTGTTGCCAGTTGTCTTTGTGTGTACGGGTTCGTCGGTGCATATAATTTTTGCGGTCGCTTCGATTGATGTTGGCGCCTTTGGGCGCTTGGGGCATTTGATGTCTGTTGATAGGTGTTCACCTGAGCAGTTTACGCAAATTGGTTTGCCAGGTTCTTGTTGGCATGCCGCGATTACGTGTGGGCCTCCGCACCTGTTGCATCGGATTTTGCTTTTGCAATTTTCAGTGATGTGGTCAAATGTGTGACATTTAGCGCACTGTGCAGGCTGTGGTGGTGGTATATGCGATTCTTCGACCGGGTGGAACTTACAGAAAAGTTTGAAATGGTTCTTTAACAGGCTGTCGATTGTGTCTTTGCTTCTGGTGATTACTCTCATTTTTTGGATGGGTTTTCCGAATTCCCTGGACATGATCCTTTTCACTTTTGTGAATTGCAGTCCTAGGTTCGTTAGCTCTTCCTCTATGTCTTTTTCTGTTACTTCGTATTCGACTTTCGTGATGACTACACTGAGGGATGGTTCGTTTGATTGTTTTTGCTGTGTTTGACGGAAGGGTTTGCTGATTCTGCTGACTTTTGCCTCTGGTCGGTATTGTGTGCAGATGGTTTTGTATATTATGGATTCTATGTCTGGGTGTTGGCTTGTGATGAGCGCTGTCTGATTTCGGTGTACTTCCATGTTTGTAACATGCTGGAGTACATTGTATCTCTTTAGTTGTTCGTAGAGTGTCTTTTGCGTTTCGTCTGTGTTAAGATTTTCAATTTTTAGTTTGATTTCTTCTCTGGCTTGGATTTCTGATTGTACTTGTGTGTCCGTTTTGTCTGCCGTGTTTCGTCTTGTGCGTTTACTGGTTATTGTCTCCCATTCGCCGTCGTCATCATCTTGTTCCCTAGTTTTGTTGTGTGTTTCTGTCGTTTCTTGTTTGTTCTGATGGAGTGGTGCGTTGTCCTGTGGCTGGAGTTTGTCAATCGAAGTGTCTTTATTTGTAGTTGGTGGCGCTTTTGTCTGTTTAGGTTTTGTGTCCATAGGTTTTTTGGGTCGAGGCTTTGAGTTAGCGGTCGTCTTCCTCGTCCGTTTGCGGTCTCCAGATTGTTGACTTTCGTCGTCCGTTGCGTCCGACAGTGTTTTGTCTGTTGCATGGGCGGCTACTGGTTCTTGACTCGGAGGTGGCATCAATTCTTGGTCCAGTGTCAGTGGCAGGGTCGGTTTTGAGTTCGCGGTCGTCATCGTCGGTGCCGTGTTGTCACCTGCGATGATTATGATTGAGCTTTCGTACGCGCTGGTCGTCGCCTGGGACGACATGGCGTCCTTCCGTGTGTTGCTGTGTTGTGGTAGTAGTTTTTCTGTGTGGTGTGTTGTATGTAGTGTGAGACTCTCCCTACTATTCTGGCCTTTGCGCTGCAAGCGCGGGCTGATCTGTCCGCGGACAGGGCCCTGACTTGCGACAATCCCTGACTATCGGTTTCCCTACGTTCCAGCTTTCCAGAACATCTCGCCTAGCTGTGTTGGGAAACACGACAATTTGCTTTTATACCTTCGAGTGAACTGAGGACGGGAGTGCGCTTACACTTCAGTGGAAGGCATTTCCGATTCCTTTGTTCGCTCTTTGTGTTCTCGAGGCTCGAGGCTAGCAGCACAGAGTCCGCGTCGCAGCGAGTCAAGCCACAGTGGCTGCCTTGACAACCGTGCAGCGCTTATATGCCCTCGGTGCGCGTGGTGGGGGGAGGGCGGGCCAGAGTCTATATAGGGGGGCGGCGCTTCTCGACGTCTCCGAGGCCTTCGACTGCGTGTGGCATGACGGCCTCGTGTACGAACTCTTTGCACACGGGGTACCGACGTCACACGCAGTCCTGCTGCGCTTCTATCTCTCGGGACGAACATTCCACGTCCGAGCAGACGGAGGCATCTCCACCGATAGGCAGATCCGCCCGGGGTGCCGCAGGGGTCGGTTCTCGGCCCCCTGCTGTACTCCCTCTACACAGCCGACGCTCCGCGGGTAGCACGCGTGGAGTTAGCACTTTATGCTGACGACACAGCGCTGTTCACCCGCAGCAAGAACGGGGCCGAGATGCGCTTCCAGCTGGGATGCGACGTCCTGGGTGCCTGGTCTCCCAAATGGCGACTAAAATTTAACGCCGCAAAGAGCCAGGACATTGTCTTTAGCAGGAAAAGGCTTCCTCCAAACCTACAGCCAGTCACGATCATGGGAGGCCCCAATCCCATGGTCGCGGACAGGAAAATACCTCGGGGTGACGCTCGATCGGCACCTGACGTGGCTCCCCCACGTCCGTGACGTCAGGGGGCGAGCAGTGGGGCGTCTTCGTGCGCTGTACCCACTGCTCAACCCTTCCTCCACACTCCCCCCACGACACGGCCTCACTCTGTATCTGGCCCTGGTACGGCCAATACTAGAGTATGCTGCCGTGGTGTGGGGCAACGCTGCCGCCACGCACATCGCTGTGCTTCAGCGCGTCCAAAACAGGGCGCTGCGCCTTGCCCTCCATAAGCAGCCTCGCTACCCAACGAGGCTACTGCACGAGGAAGCAGGTGTCCCGCTACTGCGGGACTGCTTCCGGCACATCGACAGTGTTCTACAACGCTGCAGAACACTCTGGCAGCCGCGTGATTCGTGGGCTGGGCCGCCAGGTCCACCACAGGCCGACAACACGTTGGCCCGACCTCCTGCGGGAGTAGACAAATTCCCACGGAGTCGATGACGCCACACAGAGCGCCCCCTTGTCAGAGGCGTTCCCTGAGGACAATTCAAGGAGTTAGGAACCCAAACACAACACAGAGGTCTACGCAGGAACAGCAGCTAGCCTGCTTACACTGCTCCCACACCTGGCAGATGTTGCTAGTGTTCTACAGCAGCAGCAGTGTGTTCCCCCTCTCACTCCCTCGACGCAGCGGATCTCCAGTGCAATCGCAAGGAAATGAGGGAAGCATGCATGGACACCGAAGGGCGTTACTACGTCCTCGATGACGAGAACAAGGCGTCCAAGCCCGAAACCACAGCCAGCACCGCACCTGCAACAACAACGCCTGCAAACCAGGACGCAGGAGTTGCAGAGGCAGCGCTGAACTCCTTGTTGGACCTCCTGCCGAAGTCCAACACACCATTGGCGGCGCACCCCAACGGCGCCCAAAACAAGGAAACCGCCGTCGATGTTACTGAAATGGAACACCAAGCCATTCAGAACAAGAGTAGGCATTCAGACGGAGACGCTCCCGTGCCATCTAATGCACGTAAATTTTGGAAGGCAACAGGCCCTCTCGCACGGCCCAATGCGGCAGCCAAAAGGTCGCAGGCGCAGCAATGGAGGTGGAGCACAACAGCAGGCAGATGCAGACGGCTTCCAACAAGTGCGGAAACCGGCAAAGCGCGCCGACATCCCATCCTCCACTCCGATAGCGGTGGAAAATCAATATAATGCCCTGAGCGATGACGATGTGCAAATGACGCCCGCACCGCGACGCCGCTCTAAACCGCCACCGCTGGTACTGGACTACCCTGGCACATTCCGCGAGTTGCAACAACTGCTGCAGAAAGTGCTAGGAAAAAACAATTTCGTAATACGTGTGTCCGGCGAGATCTTCAAGGTCCAGACGAAAAGCACCACAGACTATATGACGCTCAATAAGGAAATTACCGACAGGGGCATCAAATTCTACACTTACTCGGCAACGAGGGAGAAACCGCTGCGAGTAGTGTACGGAGGGTTCTCATACAAAACTGAACCAAGTCATATCAAAGAGGAATTGGAGGACATGGGCTACGCTGTGAGCGGTGTGTCTAAAATGAAAAACCCAAGAACGAGGAAAGACTCGCCGCTTTTCTGTGTGTATGCTCCCAACACAGAGCGCAACAGACAGCTGTTCCAGCTCCGATTGATCGCAAACTGCAGTGTAACACCTGAAAACCTGCGCGCTAAACAACCTAAGCACAGTGCTTCAGGTGCCAGCAACTCGGCCACGTCCAAAAACACTGCGGCATGGACGAGAGATGCATGAGATGCACAGGTGAACACGCATCTCGCGATTGTCCAATGAAAGGAATACCACACAAGGACTTCACACCGAAGTGCGCCCTGTGCGGTGAAAACCACATGGCCACGTACATAGGGGCAGCAACATGCAGACGCAGCAGCCAGCAGCCGGTAAGGCAGCCTCCGCGGCTACCTACAACAAAATTCCGGAGAACGCTACCACGACGGAGTCCCGCAACTCGCCGCGTGGTGGCAGCACCTCACGGACGCAGCCAGCGTCAAGTGACGCCCAGAGAGCCGCGCCGCTCACAGGTGGCAGCACCGCACGGCCGCAGCCGGCACCCCGTGGTAACGCGTGGGCACGGCAGCGATCAGCTGATCAGACGGCAGCCACTACTGCTACCGGGCGCGCGCAGCGTGCACGCACGAGTAACGAAGGCGCAGCCTCCGGGCGGCGCCCACCGAGAATAGACAGCCCCGTGGACTTCCCGGAAATGCGCCAGCGCGGAAGCAGCTACCAACAGCGGCACATCGACGCGCCCCATCCTCCAAAACAACCACAGGAGGAAGACAAGGCCGCCCAAATGCTGCAGCTGCTGGCACGCCTCATAGACAAGGTCCTCCATGTTATCGAGGACCTCCCTAACAAATACGCGGCGTCTGTGGAGAAGATAACACAGCCGATTACCTTGGCCATCTCCACCAGACATCATGATCAGAAACAACCGTGGTATAAAAATCGGTGTCTTTAACGCCAACGGCTTGCGTCGCCAGGACGCTGAATTCAGGAGCTTCATCTGCGACGACAACCTGGACATTTGTCTCGTCGCAGAAACACATCTGAAGCCCGGCGTGAAAGTGGGAGTGGCAAACTACCACTGCTACCGGGACGACCGACCCACCGCGGGTGGCGGCACGGCGGTGTACGTAAGGAGGACGATGCGCTACCACAGAGTTCACCTGCCGCAACTCGCTACGATGGAGGCCACGGAAGTAGCCGTACAAATGGACCAGGGGCAGATAAATTTCATGGCAATATCCCGACCTCCAAGAGGACTACTGCAGCCAGATGAGTTCGCGGCGCTAATCTCCCTCCCTGGAACCACATTCTTCGGAGACGACGTAAACGCCAAGAACACCATCTGGAACTGCAGGACAACAAATACAAGCGGCCGCCGTCTACAACGGGTGGCCGAGCAGCTCGGAGAGGCGGTGATAGGACTCCACCAGCCGACCATTTTCCCGGAACGAAGAGGCGCGCAAAGAGACGTCATAGACGTGGCCATCGTCCTCGGGGTGAAACACTTCATCTCCGCCACAACGAGGACCACGATGGCGTCCGACCACGCCCCAGTGGTCTTCGAACTGAACGCGGACATCATCCAAACAACCAAACGTGGCCTCGACCTCAGCGGCATCACCTGGGACACGTTCCAAACCGAAATGGCGTCCAAGATCGGAGACGCGCCGAACCCGACGGAACACGGTGCGGAAGCGGCGCTGCGGCACCTCACTTCACCCGAGGAGTCGCAGAAGCTGTGGCGGCAGCCACTCCAAACAGAAGAATAGATAACGAGAAGCCACGCGCTTGAGAATTCCCGCAACATCTCAAAGCTGCCATCACGGAGAAGAATAGACTTCGCCGCGAATTGCAGCTAACACGGAATCCCGCAACGAAGCGGCAACTAAAGAGGATGCAGCGGGAAATTAAAGCAGCCGCCAACGCCCACAGAATAGAAGAATGGGCGGAGAAAGTCGCCTCCCTGAAAACAGAGGACGGAACAGCATGACACGCGGTGAAAGGATTCATCCGCCGCAACGCCAAATTACCGCCACTCTAAGTCGCAAACGTCTTCGTCAGCGAACGGAACGCAAAGGCCAACGCCCTCGCGGACGCGTTCGCTGCAAACTTCACCCAGGTGGAAGACCCCGTCGACCTGGCACACGTGGCACTGGTGGAGGAGCGACTGCCGGTCTTCTTGGCGGCCGAAGACAACGACACCGTCATCGAGCCGATCGAAGAAGCGGAAGTCGAGATCCAGCTGCGCTATCTCAACGGCAGGAAGGCAGGAGGCCCCGACCTCGTCACGAACCAGCTGCTCAAGCAAGTGCCGCCCATCGCAATCGGGCACCTCACGGGGATTTTCAACTCTATCATCCGAACTGGCGTATTTCCAGAGTGCTGGAAGCACGCCGAGATCGTGGCCCTACTCAAGCCAGGGAAGGATCACAGGCGGGCGAGCAACTACCGCCCGATCAGCCTGCTGCCGGCACTCTCTAAAGTCTTCGAGAGGTTATACCTACGTCGGCTGGGAAACCACATCGACGCGGAAGGCCTCCTGCCCGACGAGCAGTTTGGATTCCGGAAGGGACACTCCACCACCCAGCAACTACTGCGGCTGACAGAGGAAGCCTCCTGTGCCCTGCACCGACGCGAGTACTTGGGCGCGTTTCTGCTCGACGTATCTCGTGCATTTGATTCAGTGTGGCACAAAGGTCTCCTTTATGAACTGTTTACATTGGGGATTCCTGGGCCACACGTGAAGCTCCTGCAGAGTTACCTCGCGGGTCGGACGTTCCACGTATGGGCAGACTGTGGAATCTCCACAGAACGCCGAATACTCGCCGGAGTCCCGCAAGGTTCGGTCCTGGGTCCAGTGCTATACTCGCTGTACACTGCCGACCTTCCGCGTACAGATCGGGTGCAACTCGCCCTGTACGCGAATGATACTGCAGTGTACTGCCGCAGCATGCAGCCGCAACTCCTACAAAGACGACTGCAATCCGTAGCCAACAATCTGGAAGACTGCGCGGCAAAGTGGCGGCTGGCGTACAACGCCGTCAAACCTCAAGCAATGATCATTGCCCACCGGAACGTGCCGGCTGACCTCCAGGAGGTAACACTACGAGGAAGACCAGTCCCCTCGAGCGCAACGGCCAAATATCTGGGCGTCACACTAGGCAAACGACTAACGTGGCGCCCACATATTGAAGAAACGAGGAAAAAGGCAATGGGTCGGATGAACATGCTGTACCCCATACTAAATTCAAGCTCTTCATTACCAGACCACCTAGGGGTGGTCCTCTACAAATCCCTCATACGACCAGTGCTGAAATACGCCGCGGTCGTATGGGGAAACACGGCACCGACTAACATGCAAAGGATCCAGGCAGTGCAGAACAGAGCACTGAAATGGGCACTCCATCTGCCGAAGGACTTCCCAAGTGAAGAACTCCACCAAATAGCGGACGTCCAAACACTCCGAAGCCGAATCGAACAACAAGCAGTAAAATTCTACAACGCCGCCGAAACTTCGCAGAACGCGAAAATACGAGTACTCGGCAACCGAGAAGAGTGGAGAGCGCACCTGCGCTGGCCACACCATCTTCGTCAGGCACACTGACGAAGGAGCAATTAATCTCGTAAACCTAAAGCACCGAAAACATGGACAATCGACAACTAGGCATCTAAAGCGATCGCAAAAAGAAAAAGAAGAAAAATTATGGAAGGAAGAGCACGTTAGGAGCTGAAACTTCGTAAAATCCACAAACCCACAAATGGAGTTTCGACAAGAGGTGCACAGCGCCGGGCGCGTAGTAGCGAAGTTGTCGTGTTAGGGAGAGGACGCAGACTGCGCGCTGCGCCCCGCCACTGCCGCCGCCGCCGCGCTGATAGTTCCAGCCTGGCCGCTAGAGGGTGCGCGCTGCCGCTGCTGCTGGCCGCTTTCCGCTGCCAGTCGCCGCACGCTGGAGGGTGCACATTGACCCGTTGCCGCCACCCAGGTAGCTCCTGGGCCGCCAGACGCAACGCGTCAACTCGAGAAAAGCAAATTGTCCACGTGTTAGCTCCGGCTACACACTCGGAGAAGCGAAATTGTCGAAGTTAGGACGAACGTAGGATACAGACGAGACATCTGGACAGCGAGATTTAGGGTCTGTTAGATAGGGAATCTGGCGAGCCAGGGCCCTGACTGCGGTCAGACAAGCCGTCGAGGCGAAGGCGCAGAATAGGTGCAGACCTATTTCCCCGCGATCAGGTACAGTTAGGTGAGCAATCCCCCCCTTCATCCAGCTACATGTCTCTACACTAGCAATATGTCTTCCAAAACCAAGAAACCCAAAGCCAAGGGCGCAAAACTTCCGGCGCCAACCACCCACGCCGAAATCATCGGCGATACCAACGTCCGCCCTAATGGAAGGGACGAAGCAAATGACGATCCAGCCCCACCCATTCTTTCACCCATACCGAGCGTAAGAAGAGCATCTTACGCAGAAGTCGCCAACAGTGAAGCCTCCCACTCACTGGAAGACATGCCTCCATTGTCTCCCATGAGAAATCCAACCGCACCCCCACAACCAGAGAACTCCAATAACAGCCCACCTACACCACCCAGGTCAAAACCATCCCCAACCGCTAGCAAGGATCCCACTAGCGTAATGCTGTACGATCTCCCAAAAGGCACCTCCAGAAACAAAGTAGCCTCCGAGCTGAAAAAGACGGCTCTGGGTGGTGAAATCACCGACGTCATCATGACGAGAAAAGGCGAGGCAATTATAAAAAGCTCTCGCGCAGACCTAAAGGAATACCTGGAGCAAAGATTCCTGATAAACAGCTTCCCGGGGGCCCACTTAAGACTTCTGCCTCCACGCAGACCGAGCCAACCTAGCCCACCCAGATAGACGGGAGATCGTAACGAAAGCCATGGCCACAGTCACTGAACAATTCTTTGGCAGAAAAACGGTCGTAAGTGTCACAAACAACAAGTCGCATATACTCTTCACCAAAATCAACCGAAATGCGACGGCCCTAGCCCCCCCAGCCTAGGATCGGTTCAACAAGATGGCGACTAGCACAAGATCCGCACCAGCCACTGTGGCTCTCGTGAATGCCTGTGGGTTTAACAGGAAGCAACCCCTTATACAAAGCCTGGTTGACGAAGAAAGGATGGATATATTAGGAATCACAGGTCACAGCAGGCCAGCGGATCCAACAGTTAAAGAACATGATCTGCCACAGGTCGCAGCAAACCGATCCGAGCATTGGAGGAGCCGCAATCTTTCACCACAAGGACGTCCCAGCAGTGCGCCTTGAACTCCCGCAAAACTTCCAGTGCCTGCACGTGGTGGGAATAAAAGTAGACTCTCCAAAAAAATGGACACAATAACTGTAGCAACCATATACTGCTCCCCTCACGATCACCTCCCCGAAGACCTCACAAGACATCTAATATCACGCCGTAATTGCGTCATAATGGGCGACTTCAACGCCAGAAGCCGTGCCTTTGGAGACACACTTACAACAACAAAAGGCAGAGCTCTGGAAGACCTCAGACGATTCACCCCTAGTCTGGCTACAAAACGACACCCCTACCCTTATTAACCGTGTTGGCTCTTCCATTCCGGACCACATCTTCTGCACTGACACCCTGGCGATACACTTCACAGCCAGCAGACTTGGCCCAAGTGTAGGGAGTGACCACATCCCCCTTCTCTTCGACACCACGGCTCCTGGCTCCAAAAAATACAGTCCCGGACCCCCAAAGAGCATCAAACTCCATAAGAAAACAAACTGGGAAAAATTCGCCAGCATCCTGCACGAAAAACTCCCAACCGCAAACATCAGCTCAGCGGCCGAATGAGACAACTACAATGGGCAAATAGTCGCAGCTTACGAACTGGCCATCGAAGAAGCCGTCCCCACCAGAACAATTCGCAATAGAACGGAGACAATTCCACAAAACATCCTCTCCACAATAAAACTAAAAAGACAATTATTAAGACAATACAAGAGGACAGGCGACCCCACCTTAAAAACGGAGTGGAATAGACTGAACACCACAGTCAAAGAGAATCTAAAACGATGGAGGGCGGAATGCTGGCAAAAGGAATGCAACAAGCTCAACCCCAGGGAACCGGCTAAATTTTGGAAGACGTTTAAACAAATAACAGGAGCTCCTGGTAACAACTCTCCCAGTGCTGCTCTCGTCACTCCACAAGGCATCACCGCTGACGGCCACCAAAAAGCGCAAGTGTTTAGTGAGGTCCTAAAAGATATCCACAGTCACCCACTGACCCTCTATTTGACGACACATTCGCAAAAGAAATCGAAGGAGGTCTGGAGGACTTACTCAACACCCAGACTGCCCTCACAGAGGAACAGGCAAAACTTCTGGCGCCAATTTCCGAAGAGGAAATTGCACTAGCCCTCTTATCTGGCAAACAAAATACTGCACCTGGCAGGGACAAAATTACCAGAAAAACGCTCTCGGCCACGCCTCACCACATGCTCCTTCCACCTCTAAGCCGCCTTTACAACGCTGCGCTCTGTCTAGGGATAGTGCCAAAACAATGGAAACACGCAAACAATATCATGATACACAAGCCTGGAAAGCCGATTAATAAACCTACTTCATATCGCCCAATCTCGCTTCTGCCAGTAATAGGCAAAATATTTGAATCTATTTTAAATAACAGGACGCACAAATTCATCAACAAATTAAGGATCCTCCATCCAGAACAAGCCGGCTTCAGACAGGACCATTCAACCATGGACCCCATCATCAGACTAATCAGCACAATTATCAGAAGCCCTAAACAGAGGTGACTGCGTATTGGCACTGTTCCTAGACATCGAGCGAGCTTTCGATGAAGTGTGGCACTGCGGGTTGGCGTATAAAATGGCCAAGCAAAACTTCCCACCTCACTTCGTACGCCTCATTCTCGCCATAATAACCAATAGAACAGCAACAGTATCGGTCGGAAACCAACTCTCCAAAAAATTCTCTCCTGCTGCTGGAGTAGCGCAAGGCGCTGTCCTCTCACCCACGCTCTACAGCTTATGTACCGCCGACATCCCTCGCCCCATCAAGTAGAAAGAACACTTCGCCCTCTACGCCGACGACACCGCCTACTGGTGCACGGCGCACTCGCTAGAGGAAGCGAAGAATGTAATAGCATCCTACACACCCAAGCTAGAACAGTGGATGACCAAATGGCGCATTAAACCTAATCCAACAAAGAGCCAGCTGCTACTTTTCAGACACCGTAACCTAACGCAAAGTTCCAGACTAAAACAAGACGACCTCCACATAACCCTATGGCAAAAGAGTGTCAACCCTGTCCAGAGTGCAAAATACCTAGGGATGACTCTAGACTCTACAAGGTTCATTCTTTGCTTACATTTGCTGATGACGTTTTCTGTGTGGTGCTTCCATGATAAAGTAAAGTTAATCAGCTCAAAATTCGGGGGCGCCAGCCCAGATGCAGTGCTACACACTTACAGAACATTTGTCCGACCTATCCTTGAGCACGGTGCCTGCCTGTGGACGGCCTCCAGGGCGCAGTATGAAACAATTTCTGCATTTGACCGCCGCAACTTGAGACTAGCGGGAAAGCTGCACTATACAACCACCAATGACCTAGTCTATGGGGGCACCAACACCCGCCCTATATTAGACAAGATCACTCCTGAGGTAGCCAATTACGGCCGGCACAGAGTGAGAATGCATGGGATAATGAAAGACGTAATATGCAACTCAATTCACGAATATAGGATCACCCTATTTAGATAGCCTTACCACCCCCCTCCCCCCAGACTTCATTACCCATGCAATACAACGAACATACCCGAACAAAAAGGAACTCATAGAAAAAATTAGAAAAAGAAGAGTGCAGTGAATACAGTGAAGTGAAGTGGCCCATTATCTCCCTCCAACTCTCTCCAACCACCCCAGTGAAGTGAAGTGCGACGACCCTCCACAAGCCCTCGAACTCATATTAAGTTAGGAACAAAATCTACCAATTAAGCTATTAGTTAGTCACAGTCTAAATTAGAGCAGTAAGATAGGCATTATAAATAATTCTAGAACAAAAACTCTAAACAGAGTTGAAGCAATCTACCACTAGGTAAAAACCTAGCGTAATAAACTCTCACAATTCAACAGACGACAATCCAGTGCCATCCCGACTGGGGTTTTGGTGGTTTCCCCCAGTTGTAAGGCGAATGGCGGGATGTGGAATTCCACCACTTAAACATAAGAAAATTTGACTACAAAATGGCATGAGCCAACACAAACATAATATCCAAGTGGGCAGGTTTCCCCAATGAAACTAATAAACGGTGTCCCAACAGCATCAAACACCCCCAGGCTGAGAAGGACCCGAGTCCTCAGCAGCCGCCACTACCCGAAAGGGTATGGCAATCGTTAAAAAAAAAAAAATTATTCCCGCCGCAGCTTCCGAAGCGTGCAGAAGTCGAGAGAGAGCGGCAGCCGCCTGACAAGAAGAAGACGGAGAAGGAGAAGGAATTGGCGGAGAAGCCTGGCCGAGCGAAGTGACACCACAACGAGCCGCGACGCCAGAAGCAAGTGAAGCAGAGTTGTCGTGTCACCTCGCTACAGTGTAGTGAGAGATCTAGAGGAAGCAGAATTGTCGTGTAGCTCCGCGCACTGCGCGAAGGAACAAAAGCAAAATTGTCGACACATCAGAGCCGACTGTGTCCCCACAGACAGTAGGGATAATTCCGTACCAGGGCCGGTTGCACTGCACCGTAACCCGCGTGCGTGTATATAGGCTGGTTAATTCCGTGGATACCTCTGCATACCGTAAGGTTTGCGAATAGAGGTGGCAACGAAGCGGAACACCAGAGTCACCTCTGTGGCCACACGACACGACACTGCACTACACTACACCCGAACCAAAATGACAGACTGCCAGGAACCAACCCCTGACCCCACCCCACTCAGGACGAAGAAGGGTTTAGGACGATCCCCTGTAAGGGCGCGAGATCACATGGAACGAGAAATAATGCCGAATCCAAAGGATACCGCGAACGGACGTACGTAATTAACAACCTGCCTAAAGATACGACACAGCGAAGCATATCCCTAGCTTTCCTCAAGGTACTGTCAATCAACTTAAACACGCACAAGAGAGTCGCGTATGTCAGGACAACCGAAGAAAACGCCGCGAAACTGATAGACAGGTTAAGCCAAGGCCTACACCGCACAGTACAGGTACAAGAACAGGTCACCAACGAACGCTCGCCCACTGGACAGGCAGCGTCCAAGCTACAGCTGCGTAATTAAGGGTATTGACCACGAAATAAGCGATGAGGAAGTCATAGAAGAGCTGAAAGCACAAAATTCCGACATTACAACGGCGCGACGCATCATAGATACGGCCAGAAAAGCGCCCACCATGAAATTCAGGGTAATCACACACTGCACTGAAACACTAGATAAACTGCTCTCCAAGGGGGCGTACATCTACAACAAGTGGCACCGAACCGAACCATCCAACTCCCCGCGCCCGCAAGCAATTCAATGCATTAAGTGCCTAAAATTTGGGCATACGATCGAGAGCTGCGGGGAGAAAACAGCAAAATGCGGCAAATGCAGTGAAAATCACGACACGAAAAACTGCAAAAGCGACACAACAGCCCCGAAATGTGCCAACTGCAATGGCAACCATATGGCCTTTTCAGCAAAATGCGCAGAAAGACCAAAGGAAGCCGGGCCAGGCGACACGAAAGCATCAGTGAGGTCTCTCGATAGCCCTACCCAGAGTCCACAAAACGAAGCAGAACTGAAACAAAAAGTCACGCTAAAAGAAGACGTCATTAGGTTCACAACAACTGTTCTGTGGAACCAGCACCTAAGAACGAAACACAGCGAACCCAAGCAAACCGATCATAGCAGAAGTAGACAGAAGAGCCCCACAACTAAACTTCCTATACGCAAACGCAAATGCATTAAAAAACAAAAAGGCCATAGTCAACTACACACTTCACCATAACAAAATTCACATAATGGGGGTAGCAGAGACCTGGACAAAGAAAAATGACAAAATAGAATCCCCAGGATATAACTGCCATATAAAACACAGGGCAGACGATAGCGGCAGAGGTGGAGGTGGAGTGGCCATATACACAGACAAGGAATTACCAGCCACAGAACTAAGCTTGCCACAACAACACCAGGATCTAGAAGTAATAGTAATACAAGTACCAATCGGGGGAAGGAAAAACTAACAGTGGCGCGCCTCTACACCCCCCCCCCCCAACAGACTTCTTTCGATACCTACAGATTTTCCGAAAAGTAATCATAATGGCGGACGCCAGCGCAAGAGACAGGAATTTAGGAGATACCACCGAAAATAACAACGGACAACTCTTATTCGGTCTACTGACAACCGAACCGTGGAGCAGACTTCCAATCATCAGCCGACGTATATAGGATACGTCGGCCACTCCACTCCAGACCACATCATATACAGCCCATGCTTACAAGAAGCCATAATACACCATGAAATAGGCCCAACAATAACAAGCGACCACCTGCCAATACTGTTCACAACCACCTCCAAGACCCGAAACACGAACGACCAGAAACTACAGAGCAGCAGACTGGGAGGGGTACCAGCAAAAAATACGGAATGAACTATCCGACCCAATAACGATTACAAACAACCAGGACCTAGAAACGGCCACTAGCAAAATAGAATCGACAATCCAAACCGCAATCGAAGAAAACGTCCCCAAAAAAGTAATACAAAGATGGAAGCCCACAATCCCACAGACAGCACTAGTGCTCATAAGAGAAAAGAAAAGGGTGTACAGGGAAATCCAGAGAACCAATAACCCCACACTGAAACCAATCTGGAACAGACTAAAGGCAAGGATAAAACGAACAATATCCGAATACAGGCAAGAAAAATGGACTGAGACATGCAAAGAACTAGACTACAGGGACGGTAGCACATTTTGGCACAGGTTTAAAACACTCACAGGCCAGAAACAGCCCAACGCACCATGCCCGTTAATCGACAACGAGCCAACCACTGATGCCAGGAAAATAGCGCAGGAGTTCAAAAACAATCTAGAAGTAATACATTCATGTCCACAAGACCCGAGATTCGACGAAAACCACCGACTAGCGACGGAACAGACCATACACGGAATACTAAACGCACCCACAGTAAACGGGGAGGAAGAAGAAAAGTTCACATCACAAATCACCGAAAACTAAGTAATAGTAGAAGCAATAATGACAGGCAGGGACTCGGCAACGGGAGAAGACGGAATTCGCAGATTACACCGCAGGAAAGCCCCCTTAGGGACAGTAGCACCAATACTAACAAAGGTATTTAACTACTGTTTAACCAGGGAAACGACACCAGAGGCATGGACGAAAGGGAAAATCATTATGATACCCAAAGCGAACAAGCCAAAAACAAATGCCAACTCATACAGGCCTATCACACTGCTTAACGTAATAGGAAAAACGTATGAAAGAATAATAAAGGATCGAATCAGCAAATACGTGGAAAACAAGAACATAATACCCACCATACAAGCGGGATTCCGCAAAAATCACTCCACAAATGATCCACTCATGAGGCTATCCACCGATGTCACACAGGGGTTTGACACCAGCCAATGCACCCTGGCCATATTTTTAGACATCGAACGAGCCTTCGATAAAATCTGGCACAGCGGCCTGCTAACACAGCTAACCGATCTAGGAATCCTCACAAAAATTGTCAGGGTAATAAAAGGACAAATAACCGAAAGGCAATGTCGGGTACATGTAGGAAACGAAACGTCGGACTACTTCACACCACAGGCTGGCTTACCGCAGGGGACCATCATATCCCCATTGTTATATACCCTTTACACGGCGAACATTCCGACCACTGACGGCAATAGAGAAGCAGTAGCCTTATATGCTGATGATACGGCGTACTGGGTCACAGACCGACAAACACAGACAATACAGAGGAAGGCAAGTGTGTATTTAAACAAACTAGAAAAATGGATGGCAAAAAACAGGATCAAACCCAACCCCAACAAGACTCAAATGGTACTTTTTCGGCGCCGAAACCAAGACGAAAGAGACTAACTCTATGGGGTACGCCACTTCAGCTAGGAAACGCCGCCAAATATCTAGGCATCTATTACGATAAATACCTGAACTGGCATACCCATCAACAAGATGTACTCAATAGGATAAGGAAAAGGAAAAGGCAGGGACTCATCAGGCAGGTACAAGAACGATTCGACGGTTGTAGCACACACACAGCAATACACACTTATAAAACGTTTATAAGACCACTACTAGAGTATGGGGCCCCAGCACTAGGAGGAATGACGGCAACAGCCAACAAAATGTACACGACAGAAAGACGACTCCTACGGAGCTTCCTCAAATTGCGAAACACCACAGCAAGCACCGAAGTATACAGAACAGCCAAGATCACGCCGCTGCAAACACGCTTAGCCAAACTAAGAGCGAAATACGGCAAAAAAATACTACAGAAACGTCCCGACTTAGAACACATCATAACCACCAAAACCAACAAAACAACAAAACCAAAATATAAATACATTCATCCAAACAAGACAGTGGCACAAAATACTACCAAAACATTCCCTGAACTAGCGCCAACAATGGCGCCCCTCATCGAAGGCGAAAGAAACACCACCACACCTAGATGAGAGACAAGACCAAGAATAGAACTGCAGACGCAGCCAACAAGATCGCGGCAAACAGGAAGAAGACGAAAACTCTACAAACAAAGCAACCATTGTAGTAACCAGTCACTGCACAGAGCAGTGGGATCTGTACTTAAGCATAAGAGTAGAATAATTAAATATACATAACATAAACTAGTTTTAAGCAACCAACTTAGCATTATATTCAATTAAATAAATAACAACCCCCAAAATTGTAAGAAAATAAAGTCAATAAAATAAATGTGTAATCCTAAGGCTGGATAGAGCAAAAAGAAGCTGTCTAGCAGCCCGCCCTATCCCCCTCAGGGAAGGAAATGAAAAGATTTTAAAAAAAATAAAAAAGCACCAGTGCCCATTCCGAGCTGCGATGATGCGTGTTCTGGAGCTGAGGGTGTGGCGGATCGCCGCCTGGCGGAGCTAGCTTCGTCAGCGGCCCCATCCGGCCCCCCACCAACGACAACCCGGCCTATTCAACCGGATTCTGAGAAGGCTCGCCCCCTTGGACTCTCGACCTTCGCCTGCGAGTGCTGCCTCTTCCGCTGGCGGCTTGCCGCCGTCGACGTCCTCTCCTGCTGACACTTCTGGGCGATGTGGCATCGATTCAGGAATCGATGCCACCGCCCTTAGGCGAGTAGGTAAGGCACATGGCGCGTCAGGGCCCCCTTCACGTGGGACCAGCCCGCGCGCCGAGGCAAAAGCAGGATTCCGCGTCTTTCCCCCGTCCTTCGTCCGCCCTAGACATGCCGGACATTTCCGACGCCGTCAATGTCTCCGAACAGTCGGACTGCGACTCCCTTGATGGCTTCCTGGACGACAGCGACAACGCGGAGGGTCTGGAGGAACATCTCACCGCCCTCCGTGACGCTACGGAGGAGGGAGAGTACCCGTTTGACCCCACTCTGGGAGCTCGGCGGTTTCTGTACCCTCACGCCGCTGCCGCCGACAATGCAGACGACACCATGCAGGTCGAGCAGGAGTCCAGCAAGAGGAAGCCTGCTGCAGCCTCTTCCGACTCCGAAGCCGCCCCCACCGCCGCTGCACGTGGCAAGAAGCACAAGGCAGCATCTGACGCGGATGGATTCACCGTCCCCCGGAAGACGGCGCCCCGCCACCGCATTACCGCGCCGCCGACCGTCCCGGTGCAAAACCAGTTTGCGCCTATTTCCGACGGCGCGACAGACACTCCTCCCTGCCCTCCCGCCCCAAACCTCCGCCGCCCCTCCCATTCTGGTAGAATATTCTGATCCCTACACCATTCTCCGTAACCACCTCACCTTTATCACTGAATCAGACTTCCGCGTGAAGCAGGCTGGCGAGAGGCTCTCTACCGCCTTTAACTCCAATCCCCCTCCGACCTCGCTAAGGTCCTCCATGTCTTTGGTGCCCAGAACATCGGCTGCTCCACCTCCCCACAGAGGTCGAGGCGGCTCCGGGTTGTCGTTCGCGGCCTCCCTTTCAAATATGCTGCCGATGACCTCCGGGAAGCGTTGCTTGCCCTCAATTTACCCCTGCCGTCATCTCCCGTGTCGTCTCCCCCCCCCCCCCCTTTACTTAGTTTCAGCCGACGACACACCGGCAAATAGAGTCGTCCTGTCTCTAACCACCATCGACCATTGTTCGATCACCATGGAAAAACCCTGTTCCCGGCGCCTCATCCTCATTTGCTTCTGGTGACAGGGCCTGGCGCACTATGCGAGTGATTGCACTCGAGTGGTGCGCTGTGTCAAGTGTGCCGGTGGCCATTAATCCACCTCCTGTTCAAAACCTCGCGATGTCCCCCCACCGGTGCTCGCTGTGGTTGCGCCCACACGTGCAACTACCAGGGCTGTCCCAAAATTAAGGCGTTTCGCGCCACTCTGCGGCCCCTTCCAATGTGGAGCGCCACGGGGTTGGTCCTGGAGGTCCACCTGCATGGTCCAGTCCACCCGGCCAATTTTCCCTCCCGCCCCCATCTCTTGCAATCTTCCCACCCCTCCCCACCCCCTCTCCTCGTCGCCCCCATTCCCCCTCCTGACCACCTCCACCTACCCCCAGCAAGCCTCATTCACCCCAGCTCCCCCTTCCCTTCCTTCCCCATGCCCATCCTGGTCCTTACCCCCACCCTCTCCCCTCCTCCCCCATCCACCCAGTCTTTGGAGACCTATCTCCAGTGTCGTGGACGCTTTGACCTCTGCAATCACTGGGGCCCTTGACGCCCTCCTCCATTCCATTCCCAAATTGTAGCCGCCCTTTCCCACTCCCTCTCCCCCATCACCGCCACCCTCCCCAACCTCCGTCATGGCTGTTAGACTCCATGCCTTCACCGTCCTCGTTTGGAATGAGAATGGCATCCACCACCAACAAGGGGAATTTCGGCAGTTTCTTCTTGACGAAGGGGTAGATATCTGCCTCCTTACCGAATCACATCTTAAGCCGGGGGTCAGTGTCTGGGTCCCAACTTCTGCTGCTACCGGACCGATCGACCCACCGCATTCAGTGGCACCGCTGTGTATGTACGCGCCTCCCTCCGCCACCACCCCATCACCCTCCCTGCCCTTACCACCCTTGAGGCCACCGGCGTCGTCGTGCACACTGTGCGAGGTCCTATAACCTTTGCGGCCCTCTACCGTCGGCCCCGCGGCCTACTCCATGCCCCTGACTTCGCCATGGTCCTGTTTTTAGGCGGCGACCTCTTCGTTGGGGGCAACTGCAATGCTAAGCATACTGCCTGGCACAGCCACCTCACGAACACCCATGGCCGTCGCCTCCTTCGCGTGGTCGAAGCGAATGCTGCCCGCGTCGTCAGCCCGTTTGACCCCACCATCTTCCCCCATTGTGGCCCTCCAGATGTCCTTGACATCGCCCTTGTGAATGGTCTCTTCCTCCCTACCGCCGCCGCCACTCGTGCCACCCTTGCCTCTGATCACGTCTCAGTCATTTACTCCATCGACCTTGTAGCCACCCCGTGCCTCCTTGGACTTAGGGGCATCAACTGAGACTCCTATCAGCGACGCGTTGAGGCGACTCTGCCCACCATCTCCGACGCCGCCAGGGTGGGGGCTGACCTCAACCTCGCCCAATTCACGGATGCCGCCATAGCTGCTGCTGTTGCTGCTGCTGCCACCCCTCCCCATTCCCCTACCCGCCATCCCACTTGCGCCCTCTACCCCCAGCTATCCGTGCCCCCATCACTGCTGCGAACCGGGCCATCCGTCACTAGCAACGCACGCGCGACCCTGCCACCAAGTGCCGCATGCAACGCGAGATACGGGCCGCTATTCAAGCCCATCGCAACGAAGCCTGGGAGACAAAGCTCTCCGCCCTCAACCTCTCCAATGCATCTGCCTGGCGCCTGGTCTCCCAGTTCCTCCGTAAGCGTCCCCATATTCCCCCCCTCCTGGTTGGTGCCATGGCTGTGTGCGATCATGACGCTAAGGCCAACACCTTGGCTGATGCTTTCGCACACAGCTTTACGCAAGTCGATGATGCCATTGACCCCGCCCATGTCCACATGGTCACGACCCGAGTCCACCAGTTCCTCGGCACTCATGACCCTGAGGACCTCATCACCCCTGTCACGGATGAGGAGGTCGCCCAGGAGCTTCAGTACCTCCATCCTCAGAAAGCTGGCGGCCCCGACACAATGACCAGCCAGCTTCTCAAACAGCTTCCCCCATTCTCCATTCCTGTCCTTACCTCCGCTTTCAATTCCATCCTCTCCACCGGGCAATTCCCTTCCACTTGGAAACATGCGGAGGTGATCGCCATCCCTAAACCTGGGAAAGAACCCTCACTCCCCTTCCAGTTATCGTCCCATTAGCCTCCTTCCCGCCCCCTCCAAGCTGTTTGAGCGGCTGTATCTAAAGCGAGTCCTTGTCCATTTCGCCCAGGAGCGCGTGCTCCCCAACGTTCAATTTGGCTTCTGCCGTGGCCATGCCACCACACACCAGCTCCTTTGCCTCGTCAAGGAGGCACTGGACGCCATCGAGCGTCGGGAGTACTTCGGGGCCATCTTCCTTGACGTCTCCTGGGCCTTCGACTCGGTCTGGCATGAGGGTCTGCTTTATAAGCTCTTTGACCACGGCTTCTCCACCTCCCATGTCCGTCTCATCGCCACCTACCATGAAGGCTGCACTTTCCATGTCCGGATACCAGGAGGCGGCATCAGGGCAGGTGTTCTGCAGGGGACTGTGCTCGGCCCTGTCCTCTACAGCCTTTTCATGGCCGACACGCCCACTGTTCTGTGGGTTCATCTCACCCTGTATGCCGATGATACAGCAGTCTATGGTCACTCCCGGAGCAAGGCCCTCCTCCGTCTTAAGCTTAATCTGCCATTTACGCTCTCGTGGAGTATGCCACAAAATAGCACCTTGCCTTTAACCCTGTCAAATCACAGGCGATCATGTGTCGGCGCTGGTGGCCCATCAATTACCCCCCCCCCACCCCGTCATTGTCCTCGGTACCCCTGCCACGTGGGCAGGGACTGCCAAATATCTGTGGGTCATCCTGGACAGGGCCGTCACCTGGCGTCCCCAAATTGAGGACATATGGCGCAAGGCCTTGGGGCGCCTCGGTCAGCTCTATCCTTTCATCAATCCGACTTCCTCCCTTCCCCAGCATCTTGGCGTCCTCCTCTACACGTCCCTGGTCCTCGAATATGCTTCGGTTGTGTGGGGCAATGCCGCCCTTACACATCTCCACCCTCTCCAGACGGTGCAGAACCATGCTCTCCGGCTTGCCCTCCACCTCCCGTACCATTTCCCCACCCGCGAACTTCACTTGCTTGCTGCTATCCCCCTCCTTCACGACCGTGTATGCTCCTCTGCCGTTTCCTTTTACCACCACTCCCGCCAATCTGCCAATCCTCTCATCCTTTCCCTTGGCACCCGCCTCCATCGCCTGGCCACCACCCGATATCCTGACCTCCTTGCCCACTGATCCCTATTCGCCCCTTCTCCCCTCCGCTCCTCGCTCCCCATGTTCCCTTCCTTTCTTTCTTTCTCCCCCCATCCCTGCCGGCTGCTCCACGCCTCTTCCACGTTCTCTCGTCCTCCTTTCCCTCCTTGTTCTAGTCCTCCACTCCCTCCGTAGACTCTCCACCCAGGACCACTCCCCTCCCCCCCCCCTTATTCGGTTCTCCTTGTGGTCTTTGGGTATTACTAACAAAAAAAATGCATATGCACACTGTCATGCCATTCCATACCGCCACGACTCCACTTGCCACACCGCCACGAGGAAGGCGAAGTGCTAGAACTTCCTACTCACGTCGAGGGTCCACCCTCACCTGTGCAGCGTCAGCGAACCAGTGCCCATTCAAGCCGTGGCAGCCTGAGCGAGCAGGTCGTCATAGCAGAGCGCTGAGGGGGTCGCCAGCCACCGTTAGCCCCCACCACCGGACAAAGTCAGCAGCGGCCAGCGGACGAGTCAAAGCGTCCAGCCAAAGGAGATAGGCCGGGAAGCAACGACAGCTGTTGCCGCTAAAACAGTAGCATCCAGAAAAGCAAGTGTCGTGGAATTAAAAAAAAGCAGAAGTGTCGAATACTGTTTCGCCATGGCAGCGAAACGAATATAAGGCCATAAAGCCGCAGCTCCATCCACCACATAGTGCCGCACGGCAGAGCAGCTCTGCCCCCCTCTATAGGGACAAAGCCGTGTCAGGGCCGGCAGCACTGCTCCGTAACCCGCGCACGAGTAGATAGGGCTGATCACTCCCGTGGATACCTTCAGGTGTAAAAGCAAGGTGCCAACCAAGCGGGAACTCAGCTGCCCAAGTGCGGCCACACATGCCTAAATATTTTGATTACCGAGCTGACAACGCGCCAGCGCACCAACAAAACCGATCCGAGATGACTGGATGACCGACTGGTGGACCCCCCCCCCCCCCAACCCCACTACCATCAGACCAGTATCCCCAGATGACATACCATCAGCACAACGCGATCAGAGAAGCCGGACACCATCATCGAGAGGTACCTCTCAGAGCTTCTACCGCAGCACGCCGCCACGAAGACCCAGAGTATCCACCTACGAAATACTAACAATTATAAAATACGCGTCCGAGGAAGCTGCGCCAATCCTGCAGACCTCCTTCCGCAACCACGTCTCCCCAGCAATTAAAGCGCAACTGCTCCCACCCAGGGAACCACTACAACGCAGACAACTCAACAAGCCCTCCCTTAACGCAGTGATCAAGGGTGTAGAGCAAGAGGTGGATGAGGAAGAAATAAAGCAACAGCTGATCGAGCAGGTATTAAAGGTCCACAAAACCTGGTCAATCACCTCCCGCGAAACTGGCGGGCCAACCCTGAAATTCCGCGTACTGACTCACGATACTGACACCATCGACAGAATGTTGAACGATGGTGTCAAGATCGACTACAAAGTGCGAGCAGTAGAACCATCGAACCTTTTACCCCCGAGGCGGCGCAATGCGGTCGATCTGCATGGCCAAACCAAAATGCCCACAGTGTAGCGGAGAACACAGGCTGTCAAGATGCAACGCACCCCCCACACAACACGAAATGCGCAAACTGCAGAGAAAGCCACTCTGCACTGTCACTAAAATGCCACAGTCGGCCCAAAGAAGCAGTAAACACCTACGCACAGGCCGCCATCAAAACAATTGACGAACCTGCCCCACGCCCCAAAACAAATGCAGAACTAAAAGAAGAGGTAGTCATGAAGGAAGACTTCATCCGTATACTTACCACCGTCCTGCTAAACGTCTTCCAGGACAGAAAACATGAAATTAAGACTGTCCTACGTCAAACTGTTAGACAACTACTAAACAAAACTCTGGAAGTGACAAGGCAACAACAGGGTCCGCGTAACAATTACAGACACAACGTAA
Source organism: Schistocerca cancellata (assembly GCF_023864275.1). Taxonomy (NCBI): domain Eukaryota; kingdom Metazoa; phylum Arthropoda; class Insecta; order Orthoptera; family Acrididae; genus Schistocerca; species Schistocerca cancellata. The sequence continues at coordinate 447,452,043 of NC_064634.1, read as the reverse complement.
ACAACACACTCCTTCTGCCCCCTCCCCCCACAACGGTCAGAAGCATGATGGCGGAACGGATAGAGAACGACAGCGCCAACATCATGTTTGTGAATGTCCAAGGACTGCGAAGCAGAAAACACGAACTAATGCACAGCATGCACCAACCCAAGGTACACATCCTTGGCGTAGCTGAAACATGGCTACGCCCACAACAACACTGTAAACTGAACAGATACACCTGCTGTTCCAAAAGGAGACCTGGTGGCGGGGGGGTGGAGCGGGGGGTGACGTAGCAATATACTCAGATATCAACATCCCACTTAAAGAGGTGCCCCTCCCGCAACAATTACAGGATACGGAAGCTGTCGTGGTGCAAATTAGAACACAACAAAGATGCAAGCTGACAGTCGCATGTTGGTACAACCCACCCGGACACACCATCCCACATGACTTCTTACAGTACATGATGACGACCTACAACAAATTCATCCTGCTGACCGGCCTGAACGTACGCCACGCGCAACTACGTTACACAGCAACGAACGACAATGGACGAGCACTGTTTGACATACTAACAACCGACCCGATATCCAGACTTGCACTCGACCAACCAACGTTCATCGGACACTACGGCTCCTCCACCTCAGACCATATCCTCCATAGCCCGATCCTAGCCAATAACCTCTCAAATCCCTTCCTAGGAGACCCCATAACCAGCGACCACCTCACTATCGTATTCACCACAACCGCCATAAACCCACCACCGCCTCACCCCACACAACACAACATCCGCCTATACGCAAAAGCCGACTGGAGGAAATTCAAAACCATCAAACAAGACGAACTAGCAATGCCAACTACCCTGACAGACAACGCCGACCTGGAATACCTAAACGAACGACTAGAAACCACCTTCACAACAGCAATAGACGAGGCAATCCCACAAAAGACCATAGAGACCTGGAGGCCCACCATTCCGGCGGAGGCGCTAGCGATCCTAAGGCGGAAAAGGCAACTGCAGCGCGAAATTAGACGTACCAATAACCCAGACTTAAGACGGCAGTGGAACCGACTAAACGCACAAGCGAAACGTATAATCTCCCAGCACAAACAAAAAGAGTGGGAGGACACCTGCCGCCAACTCAACTACAAGGAAGGCAGAAAGTTCTGGAACAAATTCAAGACGGTGACTGGACAAAAGAAACCCCACAACCAGACACTAATAGTAGACAACGAACCAATCACAGACCCTAAAACACAAGCAGACATTCCAGAACGCCCTCCAAATCATCCACTCCTTCCCAACAGACGGCAAATTCGACAACGACTTCTACCGACACGTAGAGAACCAACTCCCTGACCTACTAACAAGTCCAACAGCAGAAACGGAAGACAGCTCCGAACTGAGCAAACCTACAACAGACACTGAAATCACCAACGCAATACGGACCGGACGAAACTCAGCCCCAATACAAAACATTATCATACGTATCCACCTGCAGAACGCTGCCGCCCCCCCCCCCCCCCCCCGCCTTAACCCCAATCCTCTCCCTGATGTTCAATTACTGCCTAACGACAGGAACAATCCCGACTGCGTGGAAGGCAAGCAAGACCATAATGATCCCCAAACCCGACAAACCACGAACGGACCCCCTCTCCTACCGACCTATCTCACTACTGGACTTATGAACGTATACTGACCGACAGATTGCGAAAATATGTGGACAGCAAACAACTACTCCCCCTACTCCAACCCGGCTTCAGCCCCAACCACTCCACCACAGACCCACTTCTCAAACTGACATGTGACATCTCCCAGGGCTTCAACACATCGCACTGTACGCTAGCCATATTCCTGGACATCGAGCGCGCCTTCGACCGTCTATGGCACAATGGGCTCCTGTTCAAACTGCTCAAACTCTGCCTTCCACCGAAATTCGTACGCCTCATAAAAACTCAAATCACCGGACGACACAGCAGAGTACATGTGCAAGACGCCACCTCTGAGCCATTCATCCCAGAGCCAGGAGTCCCGCAAGTTGCAATATCATCCCCGCTACTGTATGCGCTATACACACACGACATACCGACCCCAACAGACCAACACGAAAATATCGCCCTATATGCAGATAACACTGCATATTGGTGCACAGGACTCAGAACTGACGTAATACAAAGAAAAGCTGCAAAATACCTGCCAAAACTAGAGACATGGATGACCAAATGGAGAATTCGACCTAACCAAAACACAACTAGTCCTATTCCAACACCGCAACCTGACGAGAAAACGACAGCAGAAACAAGAAGACATAGCACTCCGAATATGGAACGAGCCCCTACAACTGACTGACAAGGCGAGATACCTCGGTGTCTACCTAGACAAGCACCTCAACTACCAAGCCCACCTGCAAAAACTGCTCAACAAAACGAGGAAACGACAACAGTTAATCCGACAAGTGCAAGGACGACTGTATGGCTGCTCCACCAGGACAGCCATACACACATACAAGACATACACACGACCAATATACGAATACGCTGCTGCACCTCTGGGCGGAATACCAAAGACAGTAGCAAACAGACTGTGCGCGACAGAACGCCGACTACTACGCAGCATAGCAAAACTACCATACCGCACTCCTAGCGACCAAGTATACGAGACAACAGAAATAACATCACTGCAAACAAAACTGGCAAAACATAGGGCGAGATACGGCTCACACATCCTACACAAATGACCCGATGCGGAAGAAATACTGACGAACAAGCCACGCACAGCAAGACGGCCGAAAAAGAAATACATTTACCAGGCGCGTACAGTAGCACAAAATACATCAACTGAGTTACCCGACTTAGCACCCACAATGACAACTGACAGGAGGAGAAACCATCCCACCCCACCTAGACGAAAGACAATAATACAGCAACAAATGACCTAGTGCACCACGACAGCCCCCCCACATTCAACACACGACACGCCCAATAACACAAAGCACAATAGCATCAAGGAAATCATAGATAAGAGCTATTGTAAAAACCAGCTCCAAGTACCACCAAAGGGAAAGGACAAAATGTAAAACTAGATATAAGGCAAAAAGAAAAAAAATTGTAGCAACCAGAATTACTGCAAAGCAGGAAAGGAGAACTTGTAAACACTAGTATTAAGATTATTCTAAGCTAGAGTATATCAACCACAACAACAACACTGTCCCACAACATTTTCCATTTCGTAGAATTATTACATAGGGAAAAATAAATGTAAACACTATAAGAATCCCCCATTAGGTTAATGTGTCACTTCCAGTTATCATGTCATATCACCCCCACATACCTTATAAAGTCAATACACTAATCGCACCCTGGATTCAATTAAGTAAACAATTAGTCTCGTTAAGTTAGTTATATTGTTAAATAAGTTAAGTTTTCGCATAATTAACTCAATATTCTTTCACATTCTATTCACCGAAAAGTAACGTAAAATTAAGATAACCAACATAAAATAATAGCATGTAATCAAATATATAAAGAAAATGGAAATAAATAAAATAAAAATTGTAACCTATGACTGATAAAGGGCAAACAGATAAGCCCTACAATAACCCGCCTTCTCCCCTCAGAAGAAGGAATGAAAAGTGCTATAAAAAAAAGAAAAAAAGCACCAGTGCCAGACCGCACCAGTCTGCGCTGAGCCGCCGTAGCGAGAGGACGCTCTGGCTCAACGCAGCTGCTATTGTTCCGCTCGCGCTATTCTCGCGCGCCTTTATCAAGGTGCGTTGGTCAACGGCGTCTGCGTGGCAGAAGCAAAAGCGTGTCTCTCCTGCTGACCACTCGTCTGCGAGTTAGTTGGCGGCAGAACTGTCGTGTAAACTGCTACCGGCTGTGGCACAAATCGATTCAGGAATCGATTTGCGTCGCGCCTAGGGAACGTTAGGGCACGCCGTGATCCAGAACCCCCTTCACGTGGGACCAGTCCGCGGTCACTAGAGTTAGGAAATACCATCATTCCATCTCTTTTCAGCTGCCCTACGGACCCGATTAACTGCGACCTAACCGCCATGGCGGATTCTGCCCCGTCAGAGCGCGCTCTGGCGGCGGTAACTTCAGCTCCACAACCCGCTAATATCGACACCATGTCCTTGGCCGACACTTCTACTGCCCCCTGCCCCCTGCCCCCCCCCCCCCCAAGCTATCGCCACCTCTCTGGGATCGAACTGTTCGCGATAATAAATCGCATGGCAAAAGCCCGACTGGTGTTGGCGCCGCCGGGCCTGGCTACCCAAGAAGCCAGTGCGCCGCTGGTCGCCCCAACGGACGATCCCAGCCAAGAAGCCGCTAGTGCGCCAGTTCTCGCCGCGCAAGGACAGACTGACTGCCAGCACCCCGTCCCCACACGGCCTAAAACTACTCCAGATTCTCTGGAAATACCAGAGGCCAACCTGGAGACACTTCTATCGGCAGAAATGCCAATGGAAGTGCAGCAGGCATCGAGAAAACGGCCGGCCACCTCAGACTCTGACGAACGGACTGTAACAACTGCGCCTGATAGGGGACAACCCAAGAAGAAGGCTGCAACAACAGACGCCCCCAGCAACCGATGAAGACGGTTTCACTGCACCGAACCGGCGGCACACCGCCAAGCCCAAGAGGCTTGAACATGTGCTTCCCTCACCTCCACTCACGTCAAATCGATTCGCAGCGGCAACCGAAGACGTCATGGAAGCAGAACCAGCCCCCCCGCCCCTCCCAGTACGTAAACAGACACGCCCTCCACCTGTAGTCATGAAATGGAAGGACGACTTCATGAATGTCCGTAACAAAATTAAAGAAGTCATAAAGGTCGAGTCCTTCAAGATCACAGGGAACGACCTTCACAAGGCCTTCCCCGCCACCTTAGACGAACACAAAAAGCTCATGGAGTTTGTGTTATGTGTGTAACAGTTGAGTCCCAGTGCCCCAACAGAGTCCCTAAAACTCCTGAAAGTGGTTATACGCCATCTTCCTCTTAAGATGTATCCTAACCACCTAAAACATGAATTTTCCGAACAGGGCTACGCCGCCCGCACTGCAGAACTTATGACGTCCCCCCGGACCCATAAGAAGATGCCGCTGTTCCTGGTGGACAACGAGGACAACCGAAAGATTTTCCAGCTGGAAAACATCGCGGACGTCAACGTTACAGTCGAACCGCTCCGGGCCAAGGGCAAGAGAGCACAATGCTACTCTTGTCAGGGCCTACAACTCTACAATGCCTGCTCGATGTGCAAAGTGCGCAGGCCCACATCAAAGCCGCGGCTGCGCCAAAAAGCGCGAAGAGCAGCCCCAATGCTGCAACTGCAGTGAACCGCATGTTGCCAGCTACAAGGGGCTACAACGCGTTCAAGGCACGCAACTGTCGCAAGGCTGCTAAGGAAGTGCAGCCTGGCGTTAGTTTTGCCTCTGTTGCCGGGAGACAAACCACCGAACAGCGACCCCAACCTCGTGGCGACCGCCGCCAACCCACCCACAACCCACAGCTACCCACAAAACCGGAAATCACTGCCGCTGGGCCACCCCCACCTCCCCCTTCGGCTCGCGCCGAAGACGAACAGCCAGCCCCCACTGCTCAGAGTCTCGTCGGAGAACAGGGCCAGCCTGGTCCTGCCCCAGCGCCCCCCCCCCCCCCCTCCACCGCGGCCGCTATCGCCGGCGACCTGCAGGCTCTTCTACAGACACTAAATACAATCATGTCACAGCTTCCCACGCTAGTCTCCGCAGCTGCGACGGCCCTCCAGGCCATCGCCCAGCCCCCCAGGCACGGATAACGACCACGCACATGCCCTGACTGTTTGCGTCTTCAACGCAAACAGCCTAGTACCACAGCTGGGCGAGTTTAGGGAATTTCTCCACAGCGAGACAGTGGATATCTGTCTCATCTGTGAAACGTTCTTAAAACCCGGAGTGCACGTCAGGGTCGCGAACTACAACAGCTACCGCACCGACCGAGGGACTCAAGGCGGTGGTACGGCGGCTTACGTCAGGTCGTCCCTGCGGCACTATCCCGTGCAATTACCGCAGCTCGACACCCTCGAAGCCACTGGTGTGGTCGTCCACACGTCTACCGGCAAAATCACCTTCGTGGCGGCCTACCGGCCGCAGCGGGGTGTTCTGCAAGAAGCCGACTTCTACTCCCAACTGGCCATGGGGGAGGTGGGGTTGGGGGGAGGGGCGGCTGTTCATCGCTGGGGACTTCAATGCAAAGTCCGCCCGCTGGAACCCCCGCCTCACCAATGTCAGTGGGCGTCGACTCGAACGCGTCGCCCTGAGACACGGCGCCATCATCCTTGGGCCCTACGACCCTACCTACCACCCAGTGCGTGGACAACCTGACGTGCTCGACATCGCCATACTGAGGGGAGTCGATCGGTTTACGACCTCCGAGACGAGGACGGCTTTGTAATCTGATCACTTGCTGGTGATCTTTGACCTTCCTGAAGGACGGACGACCGGCCCGCGCCAACGACGTCTGTGTCAATGTCGAGCACTTCCAAGACGATGCACGGGCGTACCTCACAAATGCTCCTGACCCAGAAGAGGTGGGGGCGGAAGCCCCATCCCCTCCCTAAATCAGGCGCTCCTGCGAGCTGCAGAGGCGGCCACTCCCGGTCGCCCTCGACAGCCACAAGACAGGTCACGTCGCCTCCCGCAACAAATCCGCGAGCACATCATGACAAAAAATAATCTTTTTCGCGAGTGGCAACTAACAACGCAGCCAGCGACGAAACGCCGCGTGAACCACATGCGTCGTGTCATCACTGCTGCCGTCCGTGAACACCGCAATAAAGCGTGGGCCGACCTCGTCGAGTCCCTTGACCCGGACGACGGCAGTGCATGGCGTGTCGTGAGAGGTTTCCTGTGCCGCAGGCAGCGCATTCCCCTCTGCAGATTGGCCAGGATCACGTATGTGAACCTGACGCCAAAGGAAGCGTCCTGGCCGATGCTTTCGAGGCTAACTTCCGGCCTGTAGCAGACATCGACGAGGCCCGTCCAGCTCGTGGAGCAAGGTCTTCCTGCGTTCCTCGCCGCGCGAGATGAGGAGGATGTCACAAACATCACCACCGCCGAAGAAGTCGCTCTGCAAATCCGTTCACTGAACGCCGAGAGGGCAGGCGGCAATGACGGCATTCCTAACTTACTCCTACAGCATCTCCCCCAGGACTATCATCCATATCTGGCCTCCATATTTAACCAGATACTCGCTTCGGGTGTTTATCCCTCGGTGTGGAAGCACGCCGAGGTGGTGACCATCCCGAAACAGGATAAGGACCTCCGGTTGCCGTCCCGCTACAGGCCCATAAGCCGCCTCCCATGCCTCTCGGTTTTCGAAAGGCTTTACGTGAGGCGACTCCTCCGCCACGTGGACCAAGAACAAGTACTTACAGGCGAGCAGTTTGGATTCCGTGGAGGTCATTCCACCAGCCACCAGCTGCTCCCTCTCGTAGAACCCGCGATGAGGGCGCTGGAGACGAGGGAATACCTTGGGGCGGTATTCCTGGACGTCTCCCGCGCCTTCGACTCCGTGTGGCATGGCAGCCTCGTTTACAAATTCTTTGTACTCGGGATACCGACGTCGCACGGAGTCGGTATCAGTTCTTACCTCTGTGGCAGGACCTTCTACGTCCGGGCGGACCAGGGAACGTCCACAGACAGGCCTATCCGTACCGGAGTATCGCAGGGGTCCGTACTTGGCCCCCTGCTCTACTCTCTTTTTACGGCCGACGCACCGCGAGTGGACAGAGTAGAGCTGGCCCTCTACGCGGACGACACTGCTCTGTTCACTCGCACATGAATGCGCATACGATGGGACGTCGCCTCCAGCAAGGCTGTGAAGCATTTTGTCCGTGGGCCACCAAGTGGCGTCTTAAATTCAGTGCTGGAAAGAGACAGGCGGTAGCTTTCACGAAGCGGAAAGTGACGCCAAATCTAGAACCACTACACATCGCGGAAGGCCCCATCCCGTGGTCGAAAACGGCAACGTATTTCGGCGTGAGATTGGACCAGCGGCTCACCTGGGACCCACACATTCAGTGGATCAGAAATAAGGCGATAGGGCGCCTTCACGCCCTCTGTCCCTTACTAAACCCGGAGTCGACATTGCCTTCACGGCACGGCATCACACTTTATCTGACACTGGTACGCCCAGTGTTAGAGTACGCGGCCGTCGTGTGGGGCAATGCCGCCGGCTCCTCCATACGCTCCCTACAACGTGTACAGAACAAGGCGCTCAAGCTTGCGCTGCGCATTCCCCCCCGTTCTATCCTACCACCTTCCTCCACGAAGACACTGGTCTCCTGACGCTGCGAGGCCGATTTCGAGTCTTAGGACGTCAGTTCTATGAAAAAGCGGGGCGATATCGCAACCGGCTCATACAGGGCTTGGGCCAGCAGCCACACCACCGACCAACTACCCGCTGGCCGGACCTGTTGCGGGAATAACCTATTCCCCAGCGGCACCAGGACAAACCCCATATCAATAGCGAGGACCCCACAAACAGATAGGACGTCCTTTTAAACTTTTTTCCAGGTTCTGCAGGCACAGCACTCAAGCGCTTACCCTCCCTTACACGTGCCTCAGGAAGGCACGACTTTCTCGGAGTCGGAGTCACCAGTGCCAGAAGCCAGCGGGAACCCGCTGCAGCCACTTCGATGGCTGAAGCCATCTCGCCGCCCTTCTCACTTTTCTCCAGGGGTCGCTCCCCAGAGGACGCTTGCGTCGCGAATAGAGCCAGCCAAGGAGAAAGGTTGAGCTGCACAAGGGAAAGAAGACGCCGAGAAGGAAGAATCTCGCCGTACGAAGACCACCCTGAGAAGACGAAGAACTTCCTCGTAAACACGAGACTTTCGAGAAATCAAAGCAAAAAGTCGTGAAGAGTTGCAAGACTCACAGTGCCCGCAGCTTGCTGTACCTCCCCAACGAGACTCACTCGTTCTGTGTTAGGGCACGACCAGCACCAGGGGCCCATCTCGTTGGACCACCCCGCGTGCTATAGGAAATTTCTCTTCTCTCGCGCTGACTGTGGCGCCGCGCATTGCACTAAGCGCTGTAGCTCGTAGGGACCCCCCCACTTGCCTAGGGTTAATGAATCGCGAACCAAACACCGTGGACCCCAGATGTTCACTCCCTCCCCCCGCTCCGTCGCCCTCTGACTACATGGCGGACCGCAACGAATTCTACATTGCCATTACAGATGCAGCAGAACAAGCGACCACGCCGAACAGCTCCCGGTTTGAACAGGGGCTGTATCCGAACCCGCACACCACACCCTTCACGGACGATGCAGCAGCAGAAGACCCCACTCCGGTCCTTGCACCGGAGCCCATGGACCAAAAGAGGATGTGCCTTAAGAGGAAAACAGGTGATGTCTGCGGCGTGAGGCTCTTCGTCTGAGCCAAAAGACTCTGGAACGAACAGCCCCCCCCCCCCCCTGAACAGGGCTTCACTTAGCCGAGGAAGACAGCCAGAGCTGCCACCATCACACCAGCGGCTGCCCCAGTAGCCACAAACAACTCGTTCTCCCTGCTCGCCCCCAAACCCGCGAACGCGGTGAGGCAGCAACGGAGAGCGTCCGCACCATACAGGGTGCCAGGAAGATAGCACCCATCATAGTCACATATGATGGCCCCTATACGGAACTGTACGAAGCTCTGGAAGCCAGTTCGAAGTCCGCACTGCAGCGAACAACACCTTGAAAATTACCACGAGGAACGCTGAGGACAATGTGAAAGTCTTGCGCGAGATAAAGGCTAGGAACATCCCCTTCCATACACACTCGTCTGGCAACGAGAAACCAATTAGGGTAGTGATTAGAAGACTACCATATCAATACACAACAGGTAAACTCAGAAGAGCCCTGAATAACCTAGGGTTCACACCCCAATCAGTGACGTCACCTAAGACTGAAAGACCCGTGCCACTGTTCGAAGTCGTCCTCCCTAACGACGCAAAACACAAAACAATATGGAACGTGAAGCATATCACGGCCATAGAGGTCACCATAGAGGACCCCAAAACACGACGCCCACCAGCCCAGTGCTACCGCTGCCTGCAGCCAGGGCACGTAGCAAGATCCTGCGACAGGCCCGCCAAGTGCGCAGGCGATCACCCCGCCAGTGACTGCCTCAAACCTGGGACAGAGGAAGCCGAGTGCTTCAACTGTGGCGAGAAACACCCGCGGCCAGCTATGGCGGTTGTATAGAATCGAGGAAGCACTAAGCCGCCAACACACCAACACACAGGCCAGATCGAAAGGGTGCAAAAAAAAGGGCAGCTCGTTTTGTATTATCACGTAATAGGGGAGATAGTGTGGCAGATATGATACGCGAGTTGGGATGATAGTCATTAAAGCAAAGACGTTTTTCGTCGCGACGAGATCTATTTACGAAATTTCAGTCACCAACTTTCTCTTCCGAATGCGAAACTATTTTGTTGAGCCCAACGTACATAGATAGGAATGATCAAAATAAAATAAGAGAAATCAGAGCTCGAACAGAAAGGTTTAGGTGTTCGTTTTTACCACGCGCTGTTCGGGTGTGGAATGGTAGAGAGATAGTATGATTGTGGTTCGATGAACCCTCTGCCAAGCACTTAAATGTGAATTGCAGACTAAAGATGTAGATCGTACGCCGCAGCAACCGCGAGACCGCGATGACAACCACAATACTAAAGGGACCACCATTTGCAAGGATCGCAGAGGGGTAACCCACAGCACCAGAATGAACCAACACACTTGACAAGGCAGGCCCCCCCTCGACCGGCCCCACGACGCAGAAACTCCACCCAAACCGCAGACACACTGCAGGGGAGAACCGCGCCCACAGGTCAACCGGAAGGAACACAGGCAGGACAAAAACAAGTGGAACAACCGACACCCGCCGCCACCAATCAGGACCAGCCAGCAACCCCACCACAAAGCCAAGTCACCAACATGCTAGCGGCAATGCGAGATGCAGTTGCCACCCTCAAACAACTAGCACAAGCCCTGCCGCAAGAAACAACTAGCACAAGCCCTGCCGCAAGAAACAACTAGCACAAGCCCTGCCGCAAGAAATCACAGCGGCTATCCGAGCGGCCGTCAAGGCACCCACCACGCGAACCACAACAGAATAGAATGGCAGTCAGACAACGTGAAATAAGCATATGCGTACGGAATGCAAACGGACTCCGCCTAAAGGCAGGTGAATTTAGAATGTTCCTCAATGAAGAAGGAATAGACGTGTGCTTAGTCTCAGAAACACACTTGAAACCAGGAATCAGAGTTGGTGTCCCAAACTATAACAGCTACAGGGAAGATCGCCCTACAGCTGGCGGTGGCACCGCAGTATATGTGCGACGCTCACTGAAACACCACCCACTACAGCTGCCCACCAGAACAACAAACCTGGAATCTAATGGTGTCGCCACAGACACACAGCGAGGCCGCATTCAATGCATTGCAGCCTACCACCCCCCTACAGGCAATATAGACACCACATACATCGACACCCTTCGGACTCTTAGAGATAATGTATTCATCGGCGGCGATATGAACGCCAAGCACGTGAACTGGAATTCGCGGGTAACCAGCATAAGCGGCAGATGGCTGCTCCGCTCCGCCGAGAAACACGACGCCATAGTTCTAGGCCCCACAATATACCCACAAAGAGGCCGTCCCGATGTCCTGAACATGGGCATTATGAAAGGTGTCACCCTAGCAATAGACGTAACCACAAGAAACGCACTGGCATCAGACCATATCCCGGTCATATACCACATCGACCCCCCCCCCCCCCCGCCCACAACCTCGTGGAATCAACATTAGGGGATCAGATGGGAGCAGTATCGGGAACAACTAGCAGCAGACCTTGAAAACTCTCCAGACCCCGACACGGTACGAGCAGAAGAGACCTACCTCACAGAAAAAGCAGTAGACGTCGCAGTTGCAGTCACCCCGGCCAGAAGACAAGCCAACGATATCTCCTACCTGCTTCCTCTCCATATACAAGAGGCAATTACAGAGAAAAACAGAGTCCTCATGGAATGGCAACGAACGGCAAACCCCGCCACCAAACGCCTGCTCAACAGGCTGGAGAGGCAGATTAAAGCAGCAGCAGAGGAAAACAGGAATCAGCTTTGAGCTGACAAGATAGCCAATATCCGAACAGAAGATGGGTCAGCTTGGAGACTAACCAAAAGGCTCATGGGCAGCTCCCAAAAGGATTCCACCACTACAGGTAGGGAATGACATACTGTGCGAACCCGACGCCAAAGCTAACGCCCTAGCAGACATTTTTCAGGCAAACTTCACCCCCATAAATGATCCCAGTGACCCTGCACATATTGGCATGGTAAACACCCACCCCCCGCTATTCCTGAACAGACATGACGAAAATGACAGGATAGAAGAGATACCACAGAGGAGGTCGCCTGCCAGATGGCTCAACTGAACCACAAAAAGGCAGGAGGCCCGGACCAACTCACAAACCACATGATCAAAAAGATGCCACCAATAGCTGCCACCCACCTTACCAAAGCCTTCAACAACATACTGCACACTGGGATATACCCACGCACCTGGAAACACGCAACCATCATCCCGATACCAAAGCCAGGGAAGGACGCAAGGCAACCCAACAGCTACAGACCTATAAGCCTCCTCCCAGCGATCTCCAAAGTGTTCGAAGTGATCGAACGTATCTACTTAAAGAAACTACTCCAACACGTCCAGGCCGAACAGTTACTACCAGACGAACAATTTGGCTTCCGCCAAGAACACTCAACGACCCAACAACTGCTAAGATTAGTAGAAGAGGCACTAGAAGCCACAGAGCGGAGAGAATATCTGGGAGCGGTCTTCTTAGATGTCTCCCGAGGTTTTGACTGTGTGGCACGAGGGACTCCTGTACAAACCACTGTGCAGGGGGATCCCCGTGTCACACGTGAGCGTAATACAGTCCTACCTGCGAGGACGAACGTTCACGGTAAGAACACAAGATGGCGAATCGACAAGAAGGCCAATACTGGCAGGGGTGCCCCAGGGAAGCGTACTGGGCCCCATTCTGTACATACTGTATAGAAGCGACCTCCCCTCGACGCCAAGAGTGAAATCTGCTTTATATGCAGACGACACAGCCCTGTACACAAAAAGCAGGACCCCAGGTACGTCAGACATCGCCTGCAGAACGCCATCAACGACCTAACAGACTGGGGCACAAAGTTGCGTCTGTTGTTCAACGGAGCAAAAATCCAAGTGTTAGTAATCTGCAGAAGGAAATTTCCAGCCAAACTGGAACCTATCACAGTCAGAGGAACCCCAGTTCCATGGGGCAGTACTGCAAGATACCTAGCGGTCACCCTGGACAGACGGCCTACCTGGAAGCAACACGTCAAGGAACTGCACGGGAAGGCAAAGGGGCGACTGCGCACGTTATACCCCCTCCTGAACCACAACCCCACTCTCCCCGAAGACCTTGGGATATATATAATGCTCGTAAGACCACTGCTCGAATATGCAGCAGTAGTCTGGGGTAACGCAGCCAACCTACACATTGACAGCCTGCAGAGGGTACAGGACTGTGCCCTGAAAAGAACCCTCCACCTCCCCATATGGTTTCCAACAGAGGAAGTCCACCTCCTGGCTGGAGTGCCCAGACTACGGGAAAGGTACCGTCAACTGGCTGACGCCTTCTATGAAAAGGCAGGGCAATACAACAACAGACTAATCCCAGCCCTGGGACACAGGGAACACCGCTCCCAGCACACGCGCTGGCCGGACTTGCTCCGAACAGAGCAACCGTGAAACCCAAACCCTACACCTGCATGAAAGCAAGCACGAATGGACACAAGTACGAATGAATGAACAAAAGAACACCTGGAGAATGAATGGACGAGTGAATGTGAGTGTTAAAAAAACCGTTGCACCCAACCATCACCAGAAGAAACACCCAAAAAACAAGAATTAGTAGTACCGCAAGAAAACCAACCTTTCTTCTTAGGAAGAAACAGGCAATTATTCCCTCCACTACAAATTGCTCCCCAGCAGCTCTCAAATCCAGAAGTTACTCCCTTCCCGCTAGAAGAAGAGCATCCCTCCACGAATTACTTCCCTCCTAACTCCTGGTGTGTGAGTGGATGAGTGAATGTGAAGAAAGACAAGAAAATCCGCTCCAAAGAATAGCGGCCAATTTAGAAAAATAAAGGTATCAAAGAGAAGAAACCCACAAATAGCTGTTAGGTTACCGTACTTTTCAGATAAGTCTGCAGGTGAAGCTCCACGAGCTAGTACTGCCACGCCACCAGAGGAAAGAAGCAGCCCTCTGAAGACCAAGATCCCGTGCGCGCCGCTACATTCGAGGGGTGGACCGGTAGTGAGCGGACCCTATACTGCCGCGCGCTGTTGGGAGATCCTCTGGGAGCGCTACGCTAGCCGTAGCATAGCAAAATTCGTCGTGTGCGTTGTGCGTGCACAACGCAGGCAAAATTGTCGTGTGTGGGTGCGCACGCTTCGCGATTGCGCAGCAAATTTGTCGTGGGTGGACTCTTATGTGGTCCCTTTGTCGTGCGGCTGCTGCCGGTCTACTGGCAGCGCGGTGGCGGCGAGGGCCGTGGCTTTCTAGTTCACCGGTAGTCTGATAGTCTCAGACGTGAACCGTTCAGACACTGCCGCAGGCCATCCTCCCGGCTCCTCCCAGAGTAGGGAAATTCCTACGCCAGGGCCCGTGGTGGTACCTGGTTACCCGCGCGTAGTCAATGGTAGGGCTGGCGCTGTTCGGGGAGACCCAACGGTGCCAACGAACGAACAACCAGCGCCCCTGGGCAGTGCATGTCAGGCTTCAAGTGCCGCTGACACAGACATCTCGGGTAAGCCCAAAGCCTCAGTCCGCTGCGGCACCCAGTCACTGGGTACCCGCGGATAACCAAACTCAGCCATAACAAAAACTAAAACTCAAGCCGCGGACGTGATGCCAGCGCCTAAGCGTCCGGCCCCAAGCCGGCTCGCTGAGGAACCAGAACAAACAGCCAGTGATGACATGGAAGTAGGAGGGGGAAACTGTTGTCGCCAACAACCCGACCTCAAACAGCTTCGCACCGACCGCTACCGACGGTGCGGCAAAGGGCGAAGCACCGCCCACCCGTCCCTCGACCTGAGGCGAGCAGGCGCAACCGAGGCCGAAACGGGAAAAGGTGCCCCCAATCTTTGCTACAATTGTAAATGGCACCATGAAAGGCATAAAGGAGGTCGGCCCACACCTAAAAGGAGGACTAAACACTTCATGCAGGGGGTCCTCTGTCAAATTCCAACCATCAACCCTGCCAATTACAGATATCTCACAGATTACTTCACCCAGAAAAAGATTAACTTTCACACATACCCAATCAACGAGAAAAACACATACAAGGCGGTGATCAAAGGTCTCCCCAGAGACACCGATCCCGCAGAAATAAAGGAGCTTCTCATCGAGCGTCACTTCCAGGTTACTGAGGCCAAGCAGGAGACCAAGGCGTCTGACCCGAGCAACCCGGGAGAAGGGCGCAAGAAGAGAGCTTCGTTCAAGGTCATTCTGCACCCAGACGAAAGAAATAGAGAGCTCCTGAAAATAGAGCTCTTCATGAACTGTAAGGTTACGATAGAAAAGACAGCCTGAAGGCCCTGTTCAGTGCCAACAGCTGTATCACTCAGCAGAAGAGTGCCATCAAAGCACCAAAGTGCATGAAGTGTGCCGGCCCACACTTGACTAACACCTGCAAAAAGAGTCGTGCAACCCCGGCAAAATGCGCCCTACGTGGGGGCGATCACCCGGCCAGCTACAGCCGATGCCCCACACGAATACAATTGATGTTCACCCGCCCCCCTCCGTCGGCAAACGGTGCCGCCCTGTCGCGAGGCGCTTCCGCCTCTACGGCGCCGCAGCGCACACCTGCGGCCTCCGCCACCAGCCGCAGAGCGACTGCGCCGGGGCGAGAAGCCTTTCCCTCGCTTCCCCCATCACGTGCCATTCGCCGAGCGGCAGTCGGGAGTTGAGCAAGTCTCCGTCAGTCTGTGACGCGAAGCCATAGGCCCCCGCTTGTACGGGTGACAAACCAGGGGTGTTTTCGGATGCGCCTTTATTAAGGCGTAGACGAGCACTCGCAGCTAATTGTTTATGTCTATGACGAGCGAATCTTTGGCTGCGATGGCAAGTTGCAGTGACGCCTTGGGGCCCCAGCAGCCCGCTGCTGGCGGCAACGACGCCGTCTCTTTGTTTCCGCCGGCCGCTTTTCCGGTTGGCTCGAGCGCCTCAGCTGCCGCAGAGAATAGCTCTGCTCCCCCGAGCGATAGGGCAATCACAGGTCAGGGCCTGGTCTCTGGCCAGTGTCCCGCGCCTGTTAACGTGATAGGACCAGATTCTGCCGCCGGAAACCTAACGGTGTCGGCAACTAAGGCGGCGACTGGTAGTCCCGTGGCAGCCATTGACTTTGCTTCCTTTACCTGCGTGCGACATGCAAACGGGGAGTACTCGATCAAGAGGAGCTCATCTCTCCCACCCACCAGCGGTAGGATGTCGATGGCCACCCTGATGATGACCACAGGGCAGGCACAAGCGCTGGCGCAGCATCTGACCCCCGCACAAAGAAGACACCTCCCGGTCAGCATCCTGCCCAAGCCCATACCTACAGCCCAACCCAAAAATACCGCTCCCGCTCCCAAACCCTCTCCTCCCGAACAAACAAAGACGCCACACCCATCTGCCCCATCCAAGCGCATTAAAGACGTAGTTAAAAATGCGAGAAAACACAAAACTACTGTCAGGCGCAAGCTAACAAAGAAAGCAGCATTAATCCCACCACCCACCACCAAGTCACGTACTCCCTCCCCCTCAGGGAGCGGAGACGAAGCGGACCGCCCCCTCGTCATCGACGAGTCCAGAGACACAACCGAGCCTCAAACACCCGGCACCGACGGGGATGGGTTTCAAAAAGCGCGGAAAACTGCCCGCCCACCCGCCCCCCAGCAAGCGAGAGGCATTGCCTCAACTAGCAACAAGTTCTTGCCACTGTCTGACGAGGACGAAGCGGTACCCGGGAGCAGTGATGCGCCACAACACACACACACACACACACACACACACCTAGACACAGACTCCCTCCAATTATCGCAGAATTCGACAAAAACTACGAGGAGCTTCACTCCCTCGTCAGCAACTGCCTCGGAGAGAAGCAGTTTACAGCAAAGTCCGCCGGAGGGGACAAAATCAAACTTATGTTCAGAGAGCTGGACGACTACACCGCTGTGAAGGTCCTGCTCTCTGAACACAAAGTCCCCCATTACACCTTCCCCACAGCCAAACAACGTCTAATGAAGCTAGTACTAAGGGACTTACCCCGCAAAGTGGGCACTGACGCCATCAAGAAGGACCTGCAGAGGCAGGGCTTCGAAGTCAACAGCGTCACCCACATGAAGGAAGTCTACAGTGGCAACAAATGGCCACTGTATCAAGTCAACCTTCCTGACACCCCGCAGAACAGACAGAAACACGTCACACACGTCCTGTCAGTGCCTGTCACAGTTGAACCTCTGCGCAGGAAAAGTGGCAATGTGCAGTGGTACAACTGCCAAGGATTAGGGCACGTTGCCAAGCACTGCGACATGCCCACCCGATGTATGAAATGCGCAGAAGGGCACCCCACCTCCGAGTGCTCCTTACCGAGAGGAGACCCCAAGAGCAAGTGTGCCCTATGCGGTGAATCCGGACACGGCGCCTTCTACCAAGGCTGCCGTGTACAGAAAGAGTACCGCCTACGCGCGCAAGGGACCAAGACCCACGCCACACCAAAAACCAACCGTGGCGCCGGTCCCACAAACTCGAGAGCGCCGGCGAATCCACAACCGCGCCAACCACGTCCAACTACCCGATCGAGACCGCGAGGTGGCGCAAGCTACGCGAGTGTGGCAGGCACCGACAGGAGTCAACAAACGACTCCTACTATACAGTTAGCCCAGCAGCCGTTCCCCGCTAACGGAGAAACGTCCAGGGAAGCCTCCCCCCCTCACAGTCCCAAGTCCAGTCTGCGGCCAGTAGCGGCAGCTGAGTGCACGTCACAAGGCCCTCAGCCCAGCACTTCCGATGAGAGTGCAAATGCCCTACGGCCCTCAGGAGTCGTGGAGCAAACGTTAGGCCTCCTAACGCAACTGCTCCACGAAATCAGGCAACAGAACGCCCAAATCCTAACCGCCATTAATTTGGTGCTCCAAGGGTCGCATAACAATGCGACTACAGCAGAGACATCCTCCCCTCAGTGATGGATAGACGACCCCACATCCAAGGACTTAAAATGTGCGTCTTCAACGCAAACGGCATCGTCGGACAGAACAACGAGTTCCGCGAGTTCCTACGCGATGAAAACATAGACGTATGTATGGTGGCCGAGACACACCTTAAACCGGGTGTAAGGGTGTCGGTACCCAACTACAACTGCTACAGGACCGACCGGCCCACCGCTGGAGGCGGGGTAGCAACATACGTCAAACGCGGAATCCCCCATCATCAGGTCCACCCACCAGCAACTGGGCAAATAGAAACAGTGGCAATAGAGATTGCCACTGTCACAGGGCCCCTCACTGTCGTTGCAGCATATCGCCCTCCCTCCTACACTCTGGAAGAGGACGACATAGCAGCCCTAGGCCAAATCAGAGGAAAACTCTTCATTGGCGGTGACCTGAACGCCAAACACGCAGACTGGCACTCGCGAAACTCAAACAGAGCTGGTCGTCAACTGCAACGACTTGCGCGCACCCACCACTTTCACATATGGGGTCCGGAGGAGCCCACCCACTTCCCCAGAAACGGGGGGAGGGCGGACGTCCTCGACATAGCACTCACCAAAAGAATAGCGGAATTTGTGACCGCGCAATCGGTTAACCGAATGTCTTCCGATCACAACCCCGTGATTCTCGAGGTCGACATAGGAGACTGGGTACCTCTCCAGCAACAACACATCTCATATAAGCGCACTAACTGGGAGCAATTCAAAGTTGACGTAACTTCAGCAATTGCCCAGGCCCCGCCTCCAACCGCAGATTCTGCAGAACAAGCGCTCAAAGATTTCACCAGCACGATCCTGCAAGCAGCAAAGGAGGCCACGCCACAGCCACCGGCCGGCCCTCCCCCTGTTAAGCAACTCCCGCCGCACCTGCTTGCCCAAATTAGAAACAAAAACAGGATCGCCAAAGAATGGAAGCTCACCAGGAACCCCGTAACAAGGAGGCTACTGAACCGCCTACAAAGAGAGCTGAAGGTCGCACTCACTGAGCACCGCAACCAGCAATGGTCGGCGCGACTTTCGGCTCTCCGCGCTGACGACAATAGCCTCTGGCAGGCGACCAAACAGATCACCAAAAGACGCGCCAGACTGCCACCTCTGCACGGAGAGCGCGGACTTGTCTTTAGCACCACAGATAAGGCAAATGCCCTAGCAGATGCCTTTGAAAAACAGTTCCGCCCCGCAGAGGCGCAGGACAGGGACCATGAAGCCGTCGTTCGACGTCAGCTCGCCACATTCCTTGCGGCGGACGACGCCGACGACGACGACGAAGAAAACACACCGCTCTTCACACCCGACGACGTGAACCGAGTAATCAGGTCGCTACCTAACAAAAGAGCCCCAGGCCACGACCAGCTCAACAACGTAGTAGTGAAACACCTCCCACCCCCTGCCGTAGCTCACATCGCAAACATCTTCAATGAGATCACGCGTTCCCGCAAGTTTCCAAGGTGCTGGAAACACGCAGAAGTCGTCGCGATCGCGAAACCCGGTAAAGACCCGGTTATCCCGCAGAACCACCGACCTATCAGCCTTTTGCCAACCCTTAGCAAAATTTACGAACGCCTGCTACTTATTCCCATTCTCGACCACGTCAGCACACAACAAATCCTGCCGGACTTTCAGTTCGGTTTCCGGCAGGAACACTCCGCGCCCCAGCAACTAATGAGGGTCGTCGAAGCAGCTACCGAAAGCTTCAATCGCAAAAGTTACTGCGGGGTAGTGCTACTTGACGTAGCCGCTGCCTTTGACTCTGTCTGGCACACCGGGCTTCTCTACAAGCTATACTCCCAAGGCTTCCCAGGTCCGATAGTGAAGCTACTCGCGAGCTATCTCTCCAAAAGGACTTTCTCCGTTAGGATCGAGTCGTCGCTCTCCACAAAGCGGCGCATCAGGGCAGGCGTGCCCCAGGGGTCGGTACTGGGCCCGGTACTGTACAACCTGTACACTGCCGACCTCCCGACCGTACCGCTGGTGCACACTGCCCAGTACGCCGACGACACAGCGTTCTTCACGCGTAACCCGAACAGAGACAGGGTTACGCGAAGATTGCAAACAGCGCTGGACGAGACCGGCCGCTGGGCTAAAAAGTGGCGCATCACTCTCAACGAAACGAAAACCCAAGCCATCATGATCACCCGGAAACTTGGCAAGCGCGCTCCCGCCCGTCAGCCGCTACTGCTCAAGCTGAACGGCCAAGAACTTCCATGGCGACGTACCGCCAGGTATCTTGGTGTCACTCTTGAGACCAGGCTCACCTGGAGGGCTCACATCGGGGACTTGCGCCGGAAAGCTAGTGGTAGGATGCAAATGTTGTATCCTATCCTAAACACCCACAGCACCCTAGCGGCTGACATAGGAGTTAGAACATACTGCTCACTTATACGACCGATCATGGAATACGCTTGCCCAGTCTGGGGGTATGCGGCGCACTGGCACCTCCGAAAACTCCAGTCAGTGCAAAACCGTGCACTCAAAAGGGCATTACACCTTCCCTTCCGCTTTCCCACTGCTGACCTACACGAAGCAGCGGGAATCCCGACGCTCCACGAGCGATTCGAAGAACTGGCCGAAAGCTTCTACGAGAATTCGGCCAGATCAGACAACAGATTAATTAAAAACCTTGGACTGTACGACACATCACTGGACAGACACAGACGACCTAAATCCATGACAACAAATTAAAACAGCCGTAAAGGCAGCACAGAAACACGAAACACACTGCACCAAAAAAGACATACCAAACAACATTGACCATCTACCCACACAGCATAGAGGAGGAAATGTCCAGAAGGACAACACCCTCCATTACATACGCTCTCCTCGAAAGTGAGGAAGCTCAAATGCAGTAAGGCCCATCACGTGCCCCGACCGCTGCTGGCGCCTGGCCTCCCCCTCCCCCTCCACGCTCCCAGCGCGCTGAGGCGCCCGCAGCTGCCGCACCACCTCAGTCGTCTGCTGCCCGGCAGCCAGGGACGCCGCTCAGCGTATTCGACGAACTGCGCCAACTATTTGCGGCCTTAGTAAATTCATGGCCCTCGCAGAGGGAGCAATGTCATTATTTGATGTTTTTAATGGATCCCCCTAGATCCAGAATGTACAGAATTTTAACTTTTAACGCCAATGGCGTAAAAACACAGAAACACGTCCTAGAGGAGTTTCTAGACCGGTATGCGATCGACGTTGTGTGCCTGACGGAAACCCACCTTAAGCCCGAGGGCCGCTTTTCTGTGAGAAATTACCCCATTCATGGAGTTCACCGCCTAGGCCGGGAGCGCGGCGGAGTAGCGGTCCTCGTAAAAGGCAGGTGTTTCCGCACAATGGACCTACCGCAGACACACAGCATCGAGGTAGCCGGTATAGAAATAAAAATTCAAAGCACACCATACACCATCATCTCCGCCTATCACCCCCCGGGCACCACCATACTGACACAGGACCTTCAGGCTCTGCTGGGTACTGGCGTTCGTGTGATTGTGGGAGGGGACCTCAACTCTAAGCATAGGGCCTTTGGCTGCCGCGCCGAGGAGAGAAGTGGTGAGAGATTGCATAGACTCGTCGAGAGGCGTGACGCCCTCAGCGTCATTGCACCCGACGAGCCTACGCATATCCCTGTGGACCCGACAAAAAATCCGGATATCCCGGATATTTTTGTCGTAAAAAACTTGGCTCTCGACGCGACGGTCACTGTGACTACGAGGTGAACTATGACCACAACCCGGTCGTTCCGGACATAGCCAGTGTCGAAGACGAAACCGGAGGACGGCAAAAACAGAAGTAATAACAAACTGGGACCGATACAAATACCTGGTGGGTGAGCACGTGGAGGAAATCCCACAGATGGAAACGAAAGAAGAGATAGACGAAGCAATAGCGAACTTCACAGACGTCCTCCACGCCTGTGCTCGCCCTACAAGCGTCAGGCTCACCACAGAGCCTGGCGCCAGGGACCTGCCCCCTGACATCTGGGACCTCATAGTCGCCAAACGCAGGCTGCGTAAGCAGTGGCAGCATCACCGCGACCCTGCTGACCGCCGCCTGCTGCGGAGGCTGGAGGACCAGGTGAAACTCCGACTGCAGGAGCACAGGAGCCGCTGCTGGGAGGAGATGTTACAAACCGTCGAAACAGACAGAAATAAACGCAATATCTGGCAAATAGCCCGGCAGCGGAAAGCCCCCACCAGAGAGAACAGGCCACTCCACGGCGAGAACGGTCTAGCGTATGAAGACCAAGAAAAGGCGGAAATAATGGCACAATCACTAGAGTCACAATTCCGAATTCACGTCATCGATGATGACGAGAGTGAGAGGCAGGAAAGAATAGTCATCGGACGAGTGACTCAGATAAGAAATTCGCGCCCAAACACAGAATTCGTGCCCGTTAACGAGCCTACAGTAACTGCACTCATCAAGCGACAGGGAAACCACAAGGCTCCTGGCCCTGACCGCACCCGCACCCCACTCCTAAAGCACCTTCCGCCTCCCGCCATAACATTTCTGGCAAGCGTCTTCAACGCTTGTCTAAAACTCACCTACTTCCCCTCAGCGTAGAAAATCGCTAAGGTAATCACCCTCCCCAAACCTAATAAAAACCTTCTCCTACCCGAAAGCTACAGACCAATTTCCTTACTCACTGGCTTGAGTAAAATCCTTGAGCTGCTAATCCTCACATCCCTCCGGCAATTCCTTACTGAACACAACATCCTGTTGCCTGAATAGTTTGGATTCCGCGCTGAGCACTCCACAGTCCAACAATGTCTGCGCCTGGTAGAGCACATTTGTCTGGCCAGGGCAAAGAGAGAATCCACAGGAGCAGTATTCCTGGATATAGAGAAAGCATTCGACCGCGTCTGGCACGATGGCCTAATATACAAACTAGATCACACAGGGTGCCCAGAACATATCATAAAGATCATTGACTCATTTCTTGCGGAGCGTCGCTTCTTCGTAAGAAATGGGACAAGATCGAGCCAGATGCGACCGATTGCGGCCGGAGTTCCGCAAGGTTCGGTTTTAGGTCCCGTCCTGTATTCAATTTACACGAACGACATACATAAGCAGGTCGACTGAGAGATCGCTCTCTACGCCGATGACACAGCTATCTACAGGAGTAGCCGCAACCTTGATTTCATACGGCGAAAACTGCAAGCCCACCTCAATTCCATAACGCAGGGGTGCAATTTGGGGAAAATTAAAGTAAATCCGAACAAAACCCAAGCGATATACTTCACAACCAGGCAAAACTCCCAGACCAACAACTAACAATTGGTGGTCGGGACCGAGGCTGGCGAAATTGCATTACCTACCTCGGGGATGGAGATCGACAGCCGCCTCACATGGAGACAACACATCAATAAAGCGGCAAACAAAGGGTGCGCGCTCCTGTCCCAACTATACCCTCTTCTGAAGGGTGAAATGCAAAATGCAAAATGCTTCTCTGGCGCCACCTGATGCTTCCGGTCATCTTGTATGGCTCGGAAGTGTGGTCAATGGCGTCAGACACCTCACTCGCAAGGCTACAACGGCAACAAAATAAAACCTTCCGTGTAATCACAGATGCTGACAGATACGTCCGCAACACACAAATCAGAGAATTCTTATATCACCCCACCATCTATTCCCTCATAAAGAAAAACTTGACAAACTTTATGAGAGGACACACGCATCGCCCCACCTCCTCATTAAAAACTTAGGGTGCGAACGTCCAGACCTTCAGCATAAACGACCTAAGCTAACCCTTACGCGCCACTTTAGGGACATGTAAAACACACAAACACACACACACAAAACAAACATTTACTCAGAAAACACGCACACAAACCTAACCATCATCTTCATGTACCCCCTAGCGCATTCCTAGAAATCAGACGGGCACAGCCCAGTGGTACTTCAGTACAAGAGAACAAACAAAGCCTGTGCTTGCCAACGGCGCTCGGGCCGGCCGGGGTGGTCCAGCGGTTCTAGGCGCTACAGTCTGGAACCGCGCGACCGCTACGGTCGCAGGTTCGAATCCTGCCTCGGGCATGGATGTGTGTGATGTCCTTAGGTTAGTTAGGTTTAACTAGTTCTAAGTTCTAGGGGACTGATGACCTTAGAAGTTAAGTCCCATAGTGCTCAGAGCCATTTTTGAACAGCGCTCGACAGATCGGACGGTCACCCATCCAAGTACTAGCCCAGCCCGACAGCGCTTAACCTCGGTGATCTGATGGGAACCGGTGTTACCGCTGCGGCAAGGCCGTTGGCTAAATAAAGCAAAACTAAGTAAATATTTTCAGAATTTAGAAGAAATCTCAAAGGAATATGATTTGTTTGATAAACAAGAGTGTATTTATAATATGGATGAATCCGGCTTTCCTCTTAACAGCAGACCCATAAAAATAGTTAGTGAATCAACTTCTTGCTTTCCTTTACGACTAACAAACGTGGAAAGAGGACAAAATGTGACTGTTGCTGCATGCATTAAGTCAAGTGGTACGTATTTACCACCAATGGTAATTTTTGAAGGAGTGAGGAAACGCCCTGAATTTGAAGATGGCTTACCTCCAGGTTCCATTACGGAGATGAGAAAATCGGGATACATTAATGAAGAAATCCGCACAGTATACATGTTCTGCAACAATTAGATAGAACTTTCTTCAAGTCCCTAAAGACTCAGTATCACATACATGCAACTGACTGGATTCATAGCAATCCCAATGAAAGTATTACAAAACAACGATTCTGTACTATTTTCTGTGATGCCTGGAGAAAAACTGCGTTCGTTGGATTCGCAGTCAGAGGGTTCCAATGTACAGAAATAGTGCCCCTTTGCAATAACATTGTTCCCGAGGAGAAATTTGCACCTTCAACTTTATTCGAGGCTCCTGCTCCTTCAACCTCCACCAGTCAAGCTAGTAACAGCATTATGGGAGTTTTTATCTTCAAAAGATGTAACTGAAGAACACGGCCAGGGTCCAGTACCATTTCTCAGCACGATTCTGTCAAGGAATTTTGCCAAGTCCAGATAAAAAATTATCTGTCTTGGAAGAGGAAAACACAGACATCAGCTAGACTCACTTCACATGAAAACTTTTTAAAGAGAGATGGGGCCCCTCCACGCCCGCACCAACGTGGTGACCAAACCAAAAGTTCTACTCCATCAACATGTTAGTTATCTAATAGGTGGATCACAGGATACTGGGTTGTGATGTTATCCGTGAGTCTGGGTAAGACTACACATTAACACGGTCCATCACGTGATAGATTGTGGACGAAACGCGGATGAGAGTAGCAATTTGAAGAGCAGAGGGAAAAAAGTGCCAAGGCCCGTGCTGTGGGAAAAAAAACCTCTGCGACAGTGGGATGGGTCGTAAGAGCAGTAGTGGCTTACTAGCTGCGATAGTTCATGGAAGGTTGGGTATGTTAGTGTGGGTATCATGCATCATTACCGTGGCAGGCGATGGCAATGTACCCGAGTTTGCTGCAGCCGCTGCATTCCTGGAACAATCAAGATCGTTTTATAGTAGTGGGAGATCGGCCATAGATCATCTCACTGTGTGGGGGTGTGTGTGGAGCTTGTCTGCATGTTGTGTACGGTACGGCTTCGCTGTGTGATGCCAGTTATTGGGGAAGTGTGTTCCAACTGGATATCCAGTAATGGTGTCTGATTAACAGGGGCTCACCTGTAGTGTTGTGTTTGCGTGTACTTGGCCATAGATATTAGGTCCTTACAACTATGTATTTTGGTCTTTTATGTTTACATCTATGGTTGTGGTCGTAGTTCTCCAGATTCAGAATAAACGGGTTCTGCGAATGTCTGTAGTTCCTGTATAGTCTTGTGGTGAGTTTGTGGATTACCTCTGTGACAGTCTCAAGTCGGTATTCCCGATGAAGGTCCGCGATGCGTGTATATCGTGTAGCATTGCTTATGGTTTTGAGTGCTTTGTTTTGGATGAGCTGCAGACGGCGTAGGCGTGTAGGCGCAGCGTATCCCCAGACAGGAGCTGCGTACATCATCAGGGGTCGGATAAGTGAACAAAAGGGTGTCGAGGCCCATGTACATGACAGTGTACTACGCCTGTTGAACATAGGGTAGAGCTGTTTGAGCCACGCGCTAGCTCGGTTGGTCATGTGTTGTATGTTGTCCTCCAGAGTAATTTCCGGTCCAGCCAGACACCGAGGTATTTGACTTTCTCACGGAAACGTATTGGGCGTGCATGTAGGGTTATTGGTCTGCAGTATCGGTGTTTGCGCAGTAGCTTCGGTCTTCTAGTGAACAGAACGGCTTCGCACTTGTTGACGTTTACTCTAACACGCCATTTCTCAAACCAAAGCTCAGCCGTACGGAGTGCGGTCTGTAAGCGTGACATAATGTTTGATGGTTTCCTATCTTGTGCGAGGATGGCTGTGTCATCCGCGTAGATTGCCATAGTTGTGTTGTGTGTGGTTGGGAGATCGTTTATGTAGAGGTTAAACAGCAGGGGCCCTCGGATGTTTCCCTGGGCTACTCCCGCGTGTATACTGTGTCGTGTTTGACGTGCAGGGAAAACAATAGTGTTTAAACTCCTGTCTGTGAGGTATGAGTGTATGAGACGCACCAGCCCGTCGGCGAACCCCGCGTCGCTGAGTTTGCGAATGAGGCCGTTGTGGCACAGACGGTCGAAAGTTTTTTCGATGTCCAGGAACACCGCCCCTGTTGCTTTGTTTGTGATTAATCCACGTGTTATATCTTCAACGACCCGTAAGAGTTGTTGCGTTATGTAGTGGTGATTCCTGAAGCCGAGTTGCTCCAGTCTAGGATGTCATTTTTTATGCAGTGCCTAGTGATGCGGTTGAGTATCACCTTCTCAACAATCTTGGTGAGCGAGCTCAGGAGACTGATGGGTCGGTAATTTTGTGGTAGGGAGTGGTCTTTCCCCCGCTACCTGAACATCATCAGGACCTTGGCCGTCTTCCAAAAGTTGTGGAAGTGTTGGTGTTTTAGTGTGGCATTCGTTGTGTGTTAGGTATTCTGTTGCTTTATCCATGAACTCCTGGAGGTCACAGTATTGTATGCCATCATGACCAGGGGGCTTTCCTAGCAGCGGAATGCATTATAGCACAGAAGACTTCGGCTGTACTAGCATGTCGAATGTTGTCGCGGGATGGTTGGGCTAAAATGCGTGTAACCTCCTGATCAGCAGCAAGTGTGAACACTGGATCTGATGGTACCAGGTTCAGTGTGAATGACGCTGCGATTCTGCTGGCCATTAGTCCTGCTTTCTCTTCCGCTGAGTATGCAGGTCCGTCAGGCCCTTGCAGCAGCGTTGGGGTGTACATTTTCTCCCTGGCGAAGTGTCGGGCTAGATGCCACAGGCCAGGTCGCGCGGTGTCCAGCCCTTCAAGTTTGTGGTTCCACTGTTGTGTTCTGTGTGTTTGTATTTTGTCGTGTATGATGCCCTGTAGCCTGTTAATGTGTCATTTGAAGAATTGACGCCTGGTACGCTGCCATTGTCTCCTGAGGTGATTCCTCATTGAGATTAGGCCCAGGATTTCCTGGGCCAGGGCCGCACTGTGTTGTTGTGGGGTGTGATCAGGTATGGTGCCCGCCATTGCGTCATGGACGGCGTTAGTGAGGGTTTCTATTGCCTCGTCGATGTGTGATGTTTCGTTAATTTCGTGTATGGGTGGGATGTGGCTATCCAGCGTTTCCTTGAACAGTGTTCAATTTGCACGCCTGTAGTCCAACATCCTGCGTTGTTCCATGTGCTGTAGTGTATCCTCAATGTATAATATTACAGGTTGGTGGTTTGAGGGCAGATCGATTTCAATAGCAACGTTGAGTGTCGTTATTATGCCCTTGATGACGGGCATGTCTATCACGTCTGGCTTGTGACCCCTCCGGTAGGGAATGTGCGTCGGTTCGGTCGGCGCTAGTGTGATGTAGTTTCTGCCTAGTGAACTGTTGTATAGTTTTTTGCCGTTGGGATTTCGTATGCGTGAATTCCATTCTGGGTGTTTCGCGTTCAAATCTCCAGTGACTATTACTCGCGGTGAAATGTTGTGTAGGGTGCTGATATCGCGTGTTGAAATGCCTTCAGGACTGATGTATACCGGTATCAGTGTAGTATAGGCTCCGTTGAACTTGACCCTGACGGCCGTGGCCTCTATTTTTAGCAGTTCGAGCTCCCTTGCGCTCCATGAACGCGGCAAATTCTGACCTTCTGTTGTAGATCGAGTCTGCATTCCAGAACAGGATCTGTGATAGTGTGTGCGGGTTTGCGCTACAGGCCGTGTGTGGTATGTTATTCATGTAAGAGTGTGAAAAAGTGTCATGATTACTGGGCTGTCTTACACACGGCAATTACCGGGTTCGGCGCTCATGAGCTGGGTGATAAGTGTTGTGACGGCCGTCAGCACCTTGGTAAGCATTTGAACGGTCGTGTGTCGAGGGAATAGTATTTCCATTATTCCCCCAGATACACGTGTTGGTGTTGGGTGTGGCAGCCTGAGGTGCTGTTGTGGAGTTAGCGGCCGCTTGTGCGGGTATTGGTGTGTTGTTAGGAGTGGCATTTGTGTTTATGTTTTGTGGCAGAGGTTGTGACAGCTGTGTTACTTCTGTTGTGATGGGAATGGTGTTGTGGGTTACAGTCTCGATGTCTTGTTGACTGTTTTCCTGTGTGTTATTGGTCTGTTGTTGCTGGGTGGCCTGTTGTGGTGATTTGGTGTTCCCTGCCCTGTGCTTACGTATGCGTCTATTCCTCCTCTGGGCTTTGGGTTCTTGTGTGGGTGTGTTTTCCTGTATAGCGTGCGTTTCTTCGCAGCACGTGACTTCCGGGAGTGGGGTCGTGTTGTTTGGGGGCATAGGTGTTGGTACAGATGCTTGTTGGTTTTCAAATTTTGTCTGTGCTGTTGTGTAGCTGTTGCAGCGGTTGTTTCGCGTGTGTGTGAAGGGCGCTGAGGTTCCGCGGCCTGTGCCGCTCCGCCAGGGCGTGCGACCGTGGCAAACGTTACGCCGTTCCTTACTGGGTTCGGCGCTGGCCTTGGCCGTGGGATGTCGTACTGTATCCTGTGCTTGTCTTGCTTACGCTTCAGCGCCTGTTTGGGGACCACGAGTGGTTTGTAGTGTTCTACACGTACGTCCATCCGCAGAAACCTCTATCTGCAGGACGGCGATGGAATCGGCCGTGTCGGCTAACTCAACCATGTAGTGTGGTAGCGGCGCGTGTGTGCGGATCCCCGTCACCCGGGAGGCACTTCTACAGTCGAATCCCAGATAACAGAGCGCCGCCTGTACTGTCTCGTTGGGGGTACTGGGATCCACTCCCTTGATCACGTACTGCTGGGTTCTCTCGTCCAGTGTTCTGTACGTGTAGTGTTCGATCTTCCGATCTTTGACGAAGGTCAAAAGACCTTTGTATTCGTTGTCCGTGGCAACGTAAAGTGAGGCCCTATCCCCCGAGTACTTTGCATGCAGTCTGCAGTTAGTGCCCTTAACACTGCATTCGCGGAAAGGCACACTAAGGTTCGCATAGTTTTATATAACGACGGGGGAAAACCAGTCTCGTGCTGTGTGGGCACAGCCGCGGCTTTGTGTGTTTTGTTGTTATTCGCCACAGCCGTGTTTGTGTTTTGTTTTGTGTTGTTGTTGCTAGCCTGAGATGTGCTAGTTGGTGTAGGCAACAGCGCCTTTCGGTTGCCTACCGAGTTTGGTTGTTTGCTTGTCTGTAATTTTTCTTTGTTTGCGTTTAGGGCCCTCCCCCTTCCAGGGCTCAGTGTACTGGTTTTCTGGGTCCGCTTCCGCCTTCGCTGCCTGGAACTCTTGAGGCTGCGGCGTCGGTGGGACAATGGTGCATGCCTGTCCAGTTACAGGAGAATGTAGTGTGATGTTTAGTGTCGCTGTTTTTGTTGGCGGCGCGACTGGAGCTGCTTTGCGCTTGCGCGTCAAAGTGTCTAACGTCGCGCTCCCTTGCTTTCGGAAGCGGGCGGGTGCGAGTTTCGGCGGGTGCAGTCGATCCTCGCGCCGCGTGTGTTGCGGTCTTGCTGCGGGTAACGGCAGGGGAAGTGCTAGCGGCGTCCGCCATCTGGCACTCGGGATTATTTATTAGGTAGGGAGGGGAGACGACATTCTGCTTCTCTCGAAATGCGAGAAAGTGTATGTTGTTTCCTATGGAAGTGGGAGTTCCCTGTGTTCTATCATGCGCTGCTGGTGCAGACGCGGCACCTAAACGAGGTGCGGAAGAGGAAAGGCCTGCAGCACGCGGGCGTGATCCTGTGAAGGAGCGGTACTGCCTCAGGGTCCCTAATAGCTGGAAAACCTTCGCAGCAAGAGCAAATATTTTCAACAGGGCACAAGTAAAACAATGAACAACTGCAACAAGAACAATAAACAGGAATGTACGTCCGTGAGTAAAGATGAAATAAGTGTACCAAGCGTCAAATCGCCAGCAAACAACGAGACTAATTGTGGATTTTGTTTATTGAATTATTGTAGTGCAGAATCAATAGCTGAGGGTGACTGGATTGGCTGCCAAGAATGTAATGTTGGGCACCAACACATACTTCGTGGTACCAAAGTGAAAAATTGCTTTTTATGTGGAAGATGCCAGTGATAAAAATTGTACCAAGAACAAGTGCCATAGTTAAAATTATTTCTTTTCTCAATATATTTCCAGTTGCAACAACGTTTGTCCGAAATGATCGCAATTGTACCACCTTACCCTACGTCAAACGAGGCATAAACACCACCAGGTGTAACCACGAGCAACCCAACAGATAGAAACGGTCACAATAGAAATAGCCACCGTTACAGTCGTTGAAGCTTACCGCCCCCTTCCCCAACGCTTGAAGAGGACGACATAGCTTCACTAGGTCAAATAAAAAAGGCAAGCTCCTAATACGAGGAGACCTCAACGCCAAACATGCAGCCTTTCACTCACGTGTAAGCAACAGAGCTGGTCGACAACTGCAACGACTCGCGGGCACCCACCAGTTTCAGGTATGGGGCCCTGAGGAGCCCACTCAGTACGCTAACAGGGCGGACGTCCTCGACACGCACTCACGAAACCTCTTGCGTCAGCCGGTTGGCTAAACAGGATGGACCACAAACATGTCATTCTCGAGAGCGACATGGGAGAATGGCGCTCTGTCCCACAGCGCACAACCACGTACAAACGCACAGACTGGGGTCAGTTCTGTAGCTATAGTAGTACGGAACTGTTCCAAGCCCTCCTTCAACAGCAGATACTGTTGAACAAGCGCAGGAAGAAGGCCTCACAAAAGCGATCCCGCAAGCAACTGAGGAAGCCACGCCTACGCCAGCGGGAGCTGGCTTCCAAGGGAAGATAGTGAAACTAATAAGGAGCTATCAATCCAGTAGGACATTCTCTGTGAAGATAGACGGATCACAGTCGGACAGGGCAAGAATCGCGCCAAGGCTCTGTACCATGTCCAACACTATACAACATATACTGTATTCTTCTGCTGCCCCACGAACAGGAACCTGGTTGCGAGACGTCTACAAACGGCGCTAAATAGCAGTGAGATATGGGCTAAGAAATGGCGTATCTCCCTAAACACTGAAAAAACACAAGCCATGATGGTAACTAGACTTCTAGGATAAGTCGTCTTGGGGATCGATGTTTTCCAACTGCTGCAACTGCTAGAGCACAATTTCCCCTGGAGAAACATGCGAGATACCTCAGTGTGACACTGGACAAGTGATTAACTTGGAAGTTCCACATCGAGGAGCTCCGCAGGAAAGCCCTTGGCAGGATGCAGGTCCTTTATCCCATTCTGAACGACTACAATCACTCGAGTAGCGGTGTATAGAACCCTTATTAGACCGATACTGGAATACGCGGGCCCTGTATGGAGTTACGCTGCCAGAACGACTAAAAAACGCCTACAAAAAAAATCCAAAACAGAGCCTTCCGTCGGGCCCTACACGTCCCTCCTCGTTTTCCCACAGAAGACCTGCATGCTGCTGCGCTGCTGCTGCATCAAGTTGAGGATAACCTATTCGACCCTCCTGTGTGGGGAAGGTTCCTCAGCTTCTTACGTGAAGTTCCGGTTGCACTTCACAACCTTGCCTTCACCAGGTTATGATTCTTGTCGGTTACGAAGCTTGTGGTTTTCAAAGCTGTTCTGCATCCTGAGCTTTAGTTCTATTGATGTTTGCCGCAGCTATTTGGTGCGGCAGGTTTACGTTGTTGCTTCTTCTATAGCTCGTCGTCAGTCCTGTTCGGCGCCAATTCCTTGGCGCAACAGGTCAGGCCAGTGGAGCGTTGCTCGCCAGTGAGGTCTGTTGCCAAGTTCGCGCACCAAGGAATTCTATGACTGCTCAGCTTTATCACAGAAGTTGGACGACAGCTGTTTGTACCGCTGTCTCAGCAGTAGGACGCCAGCGATCCTATGCAGCTCCTCCGGCGGGAAGTCCCAGGGAGTACTAACCTAAGGGCTCTGTTTTGCATCGTCTGGAGCCGCCTTAGGTCGGTTTCGCCACAGTTCCCCATACTACGGCAGCGTATTCTGAGAGAGGGCGAGTGGCGGCCTTGTATAGGGTGAGGCCGACATGGTCTGGAAGCGTGGAAGTCGGATT
The DNA here is from genome assembly GCF_023864275.1 of Schistocerca cancellata. Lineage (NCBI taxonomy): Eukaryota > Metazoa > Arthropoda > Insecta > Orthoptera > Acrididae > Schistocerca > Schistocerca cancellata. The sequence continues at coordinate 447,419,192 of NC_064634.1, read as the reverse complement.
GAGCAGGAGCTAGAGCAGCCTGAGTCACCCCAGTGCTTTCCCCCTGGTATCTTCTATGTTTTGCCTCCAGTTTAAACGACAGTCCAGCGTGCACCTGTTGCACTCCACGGGGCCGGAACTCCCCGTACCGTGACTGTTGGAGTGTCATCACGGTAGTGACGCGTAGAAACGATGAGCGCTTGTGATTTCTCCCCGTTGTATGCTAGGTGCCACTTTGTTGACCACTCAAGTGAGGGCGTCTGGCCGACTGGGAACGTTGCTGGAGTGCGGTGACACACCTGCTGCGGCAAAAGACAGCCGTATCGTCCGCGTACAGAGCGAGATGGACGCGATCCGTGTGCGGAAGTTCTGCGGTGTATATGGAGTAAAGCGTTGGCCCAAGGACCGAGCCTTGAGATGCACCCCCAAGTACCTGCCGCTCCGTGGAAATTCCACTGTCTACTCGAACGTGCAACGTTCTGCCCTCTAGATACCTCTTGATGAGCTTCACGTGTGCCACAGGTACACCCAGGTCGAGTAACTTAAACGGGCGGCCCCGATGCCACACGGAGTCGAGGGCACGCGACACGTCGAGCAGGAGAGCGCCAAAGTACTCACGTCGGTCGATGGCTCCAAACACCTCCTCCGTCAGGGGTAGCAGCTGGAGCGTCGTCGCGTGGTGTCGCCGGAAACCAAGTTGCTTATCCGGTAGAATACGCTCTTCCATATGCGCCTGCAGGCGGGCTAGGTATAGACGTTCGAAGACTTTCGACAGTGCTGGGAGCAGACTGATCGGGCGGTAGTTCTTGGGTAGGCGAGCGTCCTTTCCCGGCTTTGGATGGGCAATCACCTCTGCGTGTGTCCAGCACGTCAGTAAAGTCTTCGTTTGCAGCATCTGATTGAATAAGCTGGTGGTAGGATTTGCTGCCACGTCCGGCAGCTGTTTCAGAAGCAGGTTTGTGACAACATCGGGACCGCCTGCTTTCTTCCTGTCGAGACGACGGAGTTGATGTTTCACCTCGTCCGTTATGATGGGGGCTAGGTTGTCCTTATCGTAGTCTTGCGCTTGTAGGAATACAGGGAGGCGGTCTGCGACCAGTTGTACGTGCGCAGCGCCAGCAGGGTCGTTCACAGGCGTGAAGTTGGCAGCGAATGCGTCTGCTAGGGCGTTGGCCTTTGCAGACGGCTCGCTGACGTACTCCGCTCGTACTTGAAGCGGTGGAGTTCTTTGCACTCGTCGGATGTGGCCTTTTACTGACCTCCAGACAGACCGACCCGTCCTCTAGGTTCAGTTGCGCCACTTTGTGCGCCCATTCCTGGTTTCTGCGTCGGTCCACATCTGCTTTGATGTGGCGACACATTCTGTTTAGCTCCCGCTCGGTGGCAGGGACTCTGGTTCGCTGCCACTCACGCAGGAATCTGTTCTTTGCGGCGATGGCGTCCCTTATGTGCTGTGGGAGCGGACGCGGTCTGCAGTCTTCAGATTGTAACTGCCGCTCGGCTGTTGCCGCGGCGTCCGTGGTGCTGCGACTAAGATTATGGAGTGCAGCATCGACGGCGAGTGTTGCCGCGTAGGCTGCGTCGTCCAGTTTGTCGGTTACTGCTTCGCGGAATGCGTTCCGGTTGATGCCGCGCAGGTCCAGGCCTCTGCGCGTTTCCTGGATGGCGTCGACGTCTAGCTCCACTACGACCGGCAAATGGTCGGACGACATCCTTGTTAGTGTGCTGCCTGTCGCGTGTAGTCGGCTGCCCTTTCGAGATCGCGATGTCAAGGACGTCTGTTTGTCCGCCATTTCTGGGGTAAATGGTCGGACTGTGTGGTCCAATGACGACCGCCTCGGGCCTCTGCCCCACGTTGAGCAGCCGCCGGCCGGCCGCTGCTGTTGGTGAGGCGGCTGCTCCAAGCAGTGTGCTTTGCATTGAAGTCACCCCCTAATATGAGCTCTCCAGGGAGCGACAGTAATGCGTTTAAGTCTGCTGGGTCGAGCGCCCTCCTTGGCGGCCTGTAGACCGCGCAGAAAGTTTTTTTCCCGACCCCCGTTTCGACTGCGACGGTTGCTGCTTCCATCGCCGTAGATCCGGTACTGGTACTTGGTGGTGGCTCAGCGTTCGTCGCACGTACACAGCCGTACCCCCGCCTCGAGTCGGCCTGTCCTGCCTGTAGTATTTGTAGTTAGCTACTCCGACACAGGCGCCTGGCTTTAGGTGGGACTTCGAGACCAAGCAAATGTCGATGTCCTCGTCTCTGACCTTTTGCCTGAGCTCTGCGCCCCGTTTGATAAGCCCCTCTGCATTAAAGACGCAGACTTTTAAGCTCCTTATCTGCTCAGGCATGGTAAGATTCAGTAGGTTTGATGGCGGATGCTACTTCTTGCACCACGGCTATGAGGTAACCCATTTGCTGAAGGATCTTCTCCACGCATGTGAGAATACGATCGATGCGTCCGTCGTCTGCGCTGGGGCCGACAACATGTCGGTCGGCGGGCGGCTGGTACGCGCCGTCTTGTCGGGTGCCGACAGCATGGCGGGCCGCTGCAGCGCGGCTGTCCGGTACCCGGTAGCCGCCATCTTGCTAGCGGCGGGTCGGCCATGCTGGGTGGTGCGGGCGCGGGTGTCGCTGGTTTCGGGTGTGAAAAGCGTTTCGTGTGTTGTAATAGTGTTTAATAATGAGTTCTTTTAAATGTGAAGTTTGCGGAAACAAGTACAGTTACCGTAAGACTCTGAAGAGGCATATGTCCACAGCCCATCCACAGAAGCTGAGTGAAATAATGCCTCCTGTTACACATAAGGATCGTTCGTGTATATACAAATGCTACTTGCAAAGGTAGTTTAAAACGCCAACCAACCAACTATTCATCGCCAACCACAACAGAAAAGGTTTAAATTAAGATGTGTGCTTTGAAACAGATTCTAAAAAGTGCTGGATGGATCATTTCCAGTCTGCACACGGATTATGTGTGAAACCAGAAACCCTGGAATTCTCCAGTGAAGAAGAATTTTTAAAATGGAAAGAAGAAATGGAATGTGCTACACATTCCAAATTCATTAAAAGCTGTGGCACTAAATTTTACGATGATGGGCCCACATGTTATTACGTTTGGCATCGCTCAGGTCAGTTTACCTCCAAAGGTGATGGGAGACGTCATCTGAAATTGACAGGAAGCAACAAAATTAATGGAAAGTGCCCTGCAGAGATTAAAGTCCAATACAAAGAAGGAAAATGGTCCACATCGTGACCAACGTGAGTGGACACAGAAGTAACGTGGCAAAGTCATCTCAACCTGACGGGAAAAGAACTGATGAAGATAGCTGAAGACATTGCTGCAGGAATCCCATTTCCTACTGTCCTCCAAAAAATTCAAGAAACAGTGCAGAGTCCTAATTTGGAGATAGTGCATCTTACAACGATGCAGGATTTGCATAATATTGCAGCTGCGCATAACCTGTCTTCAAAGTCAGTCAGACACCCAAATGATGCGATCAGCGTTGAAGCTTGGGTGCAAGAAGTGCAGCAAAGTGACACTCCTAGTGTATTGTTCTATAAACCTCAAGAAACAATTAATGATCTGCACTCTGAACTGAGAAGTGAAGACTTTTTATTAATTATGAAGAACAACGCACAAGGCGAAATATTAGGTAAATATGGAAGTGATTGCATTTGTGTCGATGGAACTCATGGCCTAAACGGCTATGATTTTGAAGTTACAACATTACTTGTACTGGATGATATGAGGCAAGGATTTCCATGCGCTTTCCTCATATCTAACAGGAATAACTCATGTTTTGAGTATATTTTTCAATTGTGTTAGGTTTCTGGTTGGACAGATTTCCCCAAAAGTATTCATGACAGACCTGGCAGAATCGTATAGTATCGCTTGGAACAAAACAATGGGACATTCTGAAATGAGACTTTTCTGTACCTGGCATGTCGATAGAGCCTGGAGGGCCAATATTAAAAACAAAATTAGAAGTTTGGACAAGAGAAACGAGGTGTATAAACTTGTTAAGTCGTTAATGCAGGTAAGAGACGTTGCTGTGTTTCAAGCATGGTTGGTAAAAGCATTGCAGAAACTCAACAGCGATTCAGAGACTTCAGAATTTGGTCACTATTTGAAGAGGTATTATGAAAAAAAAAAAAGTAAAGTGTTGGGCATATTGTCATAGGATGCGACCCGGACTCAACACAAACATGCACCTGGAGAGCATGCATAAGACATTGAAATATATACATGCTAATGCAAAGCAGGTGAAATGTTTGGATAAAGGTATATCCGCTTTGATGTCCCTTGTAACAGCAAAGCTGTTTGACAGACTCATTGTCAACGTGAAAGGAAAGCTCACACGTAAAATGATAAGCATTCGCCGTAAGCACAAATCCAGCATTCTGATGAATAAGGACTCAATTAGGAAGGTAGGCAGAGGTTGGGAAGTACCAGCCACAAAATCACATGAAGTTTACCTTGCAGAAGAAAGTAATATTCTCTGTAACTGTAAATTAGTGTGCACTGACTGTAAAGTGTGCATTCATAGGTATTCCTGCACGTGTATTGATTATAGCATTAAGTTAAATATGTGCAAGCACATACATAATGTTTGCCAACTAGACAGTACGGAACAAAATCCTTTTGAAATTTCTGAATTGCGTATCTCCAACATTTGTAGCTACTGCATCTTGTCTTTCATTAATGAGAGAGAAGTTATTCTGAAGCAAGTAAGTGGAAATGCTAATTCCTGTACCCCAGAAGCATTGGCAGAAGAGAAGAGAAAAATTATTCCTTGGTTTTCAGAAATTGTTTCTGGTATGTCAGCTACTGAAGTTCAGCTGGCTAACAAAATGGTGACTTCATTGAAGGCTAACGTAGGTGCTGTTCACACCAGTAGTGGTATCTCTTACATTATATTTTAGGACAATTAATCTATAAAAACACACCAAATGTCAGAAAGAAAGCGTGTAAACCGCCTGATGATGAATCGCAACGATTCGAAACCGGTAACGGTTTCCTTTGAAGAAAGGAACTCAAAGTAAATTTGTGGCTGGTTGCTGTCCTAACACCATCAACATTTGTCTTCAAAAACAGCCACGGTCTCCAACATGTCATCGTATGGCAAAATTGCATCTCTTACATTAGCCCACAAAGATGTCTCAAAAGGAACCATGTCTTCTTTGTTGAAAACAGTCTCCTCTGGGGCACAAGTTCCTCACACCGTATATCCGTGGCAGTTCCTAATATAGAAGAAACCAACAACATCCTAAGTACACTTCTGGATGAAGGTCTGTACCATTAAATTGCAACTATTTGCTGTTAATATTAAAATATTTTAAATGTTCATGTGCCCAAATCTGTTGTGATTAGTTCTACACTGGGATGTAGTATGAACATTCTGACATGAAAATCACTTCACGATTTTATCGTTACATAACATGCCTCATACATATGAAGATAGTGACATAAGCGCCCTGTCAATTCCATCACTTTATACAAACTGATAACCATAATCTAGGTTACAATACACATGTAGTTACTCCTTCACGTAGACAATATTTTATATGGTTATCACTGAAGACAATCTATTGTGGTAGTGCATATGGTGTTACTTCTTTAGACAGACACGGCTACTACTTGCCATTATCATCATTCGGTACATTTTCTACAGTATGATATAGTACCAATAACGTTCAGATATCTTCCCATGTGTGCTTCAGTATTATTATTACTATTCTGTCATACTTCCCCTTTCAGATTTTATTCATAAATTTCACGTTCATGTGATGTAGAGATTTTTCATGTAGTTTTAGTCTGTGACAACCACTCTCCCTGAAAAACCTGTGGGTTACGTTTCAGCTCCCACTATGGCTCGGACAGCATTTTTTGTAGTCTGAAAGCATTGAGGAAGTTAGTTTTCTGAGAACCAAAAAAATAATACATTAGGTAATGACTGAAATAAAATACGCACAAGATATATATATTTTTTTAATTTAACCAATGATATTATCAGAGGACAGCAACGGCATTTAGCAAGTTGTGGCAGTGTGATTATTACGGGCCCATCACAACAGGCAGATATCTGTAGTGCTGGTTCACGCTAAGTAGAAGACATTCACTGGCGTAGAGGTGGGAAGGCCTGCGTTAATTGCTCGTCAAATGCTCTCATTCCTCGGCCACGCTTTACAGTGTAGAGAAAACAGGTTACGGCCATTAGCTTAACACACATTATCACTCACAGTATCACTGACGAAGAAATGACAAGAGGTGGAAACATGAATTCGTGTCTTTGAGATAAATTACCAGATAATGAGGCCGAAGAGCGAGGAAAGGTAAATGTTTCCGATAAGCAGATTACGGTCGGTGAAGTATGCCAGTAACAGGTAGTGATTAACTCTAACAGTTAATATTTGACGCGACCAGTGTCGATTCTCTGCGTGTCTGTCTAGATGTGCTCCTCCTCTGTGTGAACGTCATCACCCCTCCAGCTGTATGAACAAGGGCTTTTCCAACAGAGTATGTGGGAATGGCCTCATTTAGGAAATGGATTTGAAGGAGAGGAGTGGATTAATGTGTCACAAGGATATGTACCATTTAAATCAAACACATTTCTAGTCCCTATCTGGAATGACACTGTAGGACCTCTCTCTGCTTACTCTCATCAAACTTGCCCGAGATACGCGACGTAGTTAGTGGCTTGTATTGCCCATTTCGGGAAACAGAACTCGAGATTTGCCCACAGATTCTCGTAAAAATATTGGTATGTTTCTTACGATTTCCATTTAAGTTCGCCGAGCGTTCTGTTAATTCTCCTATAACCTAGACTGGCGAGTGGAGATAACCTCGGAACTGCTTTCAGAACTAGTAGGAACAAAAGGGGGGCGGTAGGAGGAGGAGGGGAGGGATGGGGAGGAGAAATTGTGCATCGCGGGGAGAATTCCTGTTCAGAGAGCCTACATTCCGAGAAAAATCGGCCAACACTTTTTTCTCCCACACATATCTCGTGAAATGACTAAAGCCGTCGGCACACGGACCGTGCTGTCAAACGTTAACGTTGAGCGTGCCAAGTTAACGTGCTGCTGAACGCTCAGGAACGTTGCGACTCGTGCATACGGTACGTGTGCCCCAACGTGGTATACACGATCGCAACGCACTCCAGCGGCAGTTGAAGGATGTTTCTAGTTCGTAAACCACTCTGTTTACTCAACGGGCGCGCGTAAAATTCCCACGTTGGCTCTGTTAAAACGCACATTTCCTCCATCGTCCACGAAAAGGAAAGTACCATGTCCGATCAATAAGGACACAGGCTTATAAAAATTCCATTACAAACAGTGCGGTACAAATTTGGAATACTTCTCCGCATAAGATAAACATTATTTCATCATTCCCACATTTTAGTAAAACCCCTAGGTCAGTCTTATTTGATGACTGTTCCTACCCAGTAGCAGAATCATTCTAACATGTGAATTACGAAGCGTAAAAGAAAAAGGAGCAAAATATCTTTATACAAGTAGCTCAAGCTGTCCTGTAGCTTAAGCCAATCGAACAAAGTCACCCCTCAAAAAAAGGTGAACTTATATTTACATAACATCAAATATTATAGTATATACTTATATTAAACTAATAATAAAGTATCAGAAGCCAATAAAAACGCGAATGTTAGGAAAAAAAAATTGTAAGTGGCAAAACGCGAACCACCGCCGGATCAAAATAATGTAGGAAGGGTAGTGACGCTAGTCACTACGCTACAACAATAACATACTTCAACGAGACGAGCCGTGGGTGCCGACCGGAGCGGACCGAGAGCCGCGCAGCAGCAGCAGTCGTCGAGCGAGCGCAGTGCCCGCGCACCCACCCCACCCCCCACCACTGCACCGAGGGGGACACCGCAGCCGCCGCGGAACAAAGCGCCAGCGCAAGCGGTGACCAGCCGTCTTCTTCCTCAACAACGAGAAGGCAGAACAGCGCCATCGCACCTCCTACACCGAGGTGCTTCGAAAAGAGCAAATTTTGTCGTGTTTCCCGCAATTTTGTCATGTTTCCCGCAATCTTGTCGTATCGGTCTGTCTGAGCAATCGGGCAGACAAGCAAAAGTGTCGTGTTCATCTACCTAGCGCAAGCGGGTAGACAAGCAAAATTGTCGACACACTAGCGTCGCACGGCAGCTCTTGCTGCCTCCTCCCACCAGAGTAGGGTAATCTCCGTACCAGGGCCGGTGGCGCAGCCCCGATACCCGCGTACGTGTAGATCAGGCCAAATCAGCCCACAGCTACCCTACGGTGTCAACAAGTGGGACTGAGCTGGGACAATCACTGGTGCGACCACACACACCACACACGACCACATCATGGACACGGAAGATCGAGGTGGGACCACCCATTCCCGATCGCCCCCCCGTAACACTGACGCCGGAACAGAAGCAGCTACACCAATGGCCGACTCCCGCACAGTGACTTACATCGTGGAGAATCTCCCCCACGATATCACACAGAAATCAATGGCAGCTAAGATAAACTCATTTGTAGAGTATGCGGTCAGGTCAGAGATTAGGTCTCTGAATGTCGTAAGAAATGGGAGGGCCTACATCAACTCCACAACTAGAGGGCGGGAGGACTACCTCCAAAGGATCTTCCGACACCACATAGTGTCCTCAGTAGCAGTGCGCCCAGACAGAGTACGCGAACCGAGACAGCCCATGCAAAGGTCTCGAAAGCCACCCCTCAGTGCGGTCATTAAAAAAGTGCCGCTAGATGTAGAGGCTAGTGACGTAATCCAACAGCTACGCGAACAGGGCCTCGATGTAGAGAGGGCTTGGCGTATTACTTCAAGAGAAAGGCAAGCTCCCACTAGGAACTTTCGAATAATATCGCGTAATCAAGAAACGATAGATACCATACTCACAAATGGCGTCGTCATTGATTACGCAAAAAAAGAGGCGGAACCCTCCAAACTTCCTCCACCGCAGCCAGCGCAGTGCGGGCAGTGCCTGGGCTTTGATCACTCCACAGTGAACTGCAAGGCGCAGGCAAAGTGTCCGCAGTGCGGAGGCAATCACAAACTCACCCGGTGTGACGCCAAAAACCCGGAGAAGTGTGCGAACTGTGAAGGCGACCACTCAGCTCTATCTTATAAGTGCCCCAAACGTCCAAAAATAGCCGAAAAAGAAGAGCTACGTGCACCGATAAAAATCATGGACGAACCTACACCCGTCCCACCCACAGAAGAACTCCAGCAGGAAATAGTCCTGAAGAATGACTTCCTCCGGACCCTCACTGGAGCACTCGTCAGCCTGTTCCAGGACCGACGAGAAGAAATCGTAAAAACAGTGAACCAGGTGTCGCAGCAAATCCTACACAAGAGCATTAAGGCGACCCAGTCAGGAGTCTGCCTCCATGTAACGGTGGCAGACAGGGTCAGTCCGGCAACACAACTCGACATAACACACAACCCGCAATCACCTACACAACCACAGACACCTACCACACAAACATCACAACCCCCACAAACACCTACACACCATCACCAGACACCCACCACACAAACGCCCCAACCGCAACACGCACCCGCACGTACACAGAACACACCACACCCACACACTTCCAGAAACAAAACCTACTAAAACCCTAGTCGCGGTACGAACATGGCCGACCACCAACAGCAGTTAAATCTCCTCTTCGCCAACGCGAGAGGAGTCAAAGACAGGAGAACACTGCTCACGCACACGCTATTGCGCAACAACATACACGTGGCCGGCATCGCCGAAACGTGGCTGTCTCAGGGGAAGCAGTGCAATATACCGAAGTTTAACTGCTTCCGCAAGGACAGAGACAGAGACGGTAGAGGCGGAGTCGCGCTATACGTGCGCAATACGATAGCGGCTACGGAAGTTCCTGCCCCCGCACAGCTTGGAGACACAGAGATCGTCATGGTCAAACTAAAGGGCCACAACGCAAGGACCGTAACAATTGCTTGCTTGTATAACCCTCCTAATAACCCTCTTCCGATCCACGCGATACGACACCTTATGACGAAAGACAGATACATCTTACTAGCTGACCTGAATGCGCGGCACGAGAGACTTGGTGACCACAGCACAAACCACAACGGACAAATCCTCTTTGACCTTCTGACGACCGAACCTATAGACCGCCTCCCCATCTACCAACCCACTTTTATAGGCCACCAAGGAACGTCAGCGCCCGATCATGTCCTATACAGCCCTACCATCAGTGACTCAATAGCCAATGCGGAAGTCGGCAACTCAATAACAAGCGACCACCTCCCCATCCTCTTTTCCACAAATGCAATAGCCCCACCGAATCCTCCACCAATCAGACGAACTATACGACAGTACTCAAACGCCGACTGGAATAAGTACAAAGACGTCCTCGAACAAGAACTATCAATCCCCATGACCGTGACAGACCCCCACGACCTGGAACTCGCCACGACTAAAATAGAATCAGCCTTTAAACACGCAATAGACGAAGCCATACCCCAAATCACCATAGACAACTGGAAACCTACTATCCCCCGAGAAGCTCTCGACCTAATACAACGGAAAAGACGACTACAAAGAGAGATGAGACGAACCAACAACCCGAACTTACGACAAACCTGGAACCGACTGAACAATCGCGTCAAACAAATAATCTCGACACATCGACAAAGACAGTGGGAAGAAACATGCGAGAGACTAAACTACAGAAACGGAGGACAATTCTGGAAACGACTTAAAACACTGACGGGACAAAGAGCGACAACTACCACCACACTAATTACAAACAACGAGCCAACGACAGACCCACAACAACAAGCCGACATCTACAAAGACGTGTTAGAAGACGTATACTCCTTCCCACATGACAACAACTTCGACGAGGTTTTCAGACGAACGGTAGAACTCCGACTCCCACGTCTACTTAACACACACACACACAGTAGAGACGGAAAACGAAAACTCCCTAACTAAACGGATAACTGACAAAGAAATAATGGACGCGATACTAACGGGACGGAACTCAGCGCCAGGCCTAAACGACATACGACGAATTCACCTACAAAAGGCCCCTCTCCTTACACTCATCCCTATCCTATCCCTCATATTCAATTATTGCATCAGTACAGAGACCATCCCAACTGCCTGGAAAACAAGCAAGACGATCATGATCCCTAAACCAGACAAAGTAAGAACAGACCCACGATCCTACAGACCCATCTCTCTTTTAGACGTACTGGGAAAAACCTATGAAAGAATCATCACAGACAGACTCAAGACATACGTAGAACAGAAAGAACTCCTTCCCCTGATCCAAGCTGGCTTCCGCAGTAAGCACTCCACGAACGATCCACTGTTCAAACTCGTGAACGGAGTCACGCAGGGCTTCAACAATGGACACTGCACCCTCGCAGTATTTTTGGATATTGAAAGGGCGTTCGACAAGCTATGGCATGACGGACTCCTCTACAAGCTGTGCGAGATAGGGATCCCTGTCAAAATGGTCCGGCTCATAAAGGCATACCTCACCGATCGAGTATGCAAGATACATGTACACAACACCTCTTCCCAACCTTTCACCCCACAAGCAGGAGTGCCGCAGGGCGGCATCCTATCTCCGCTGCTGTACGCGCTGTACACAGCAGATATACCGACCACCCAATCCCCAGACGAAACAATAGCCCTATACGCAGACGACACAGCTTACTGGTGTACATCACTCAGGACAACAACTATACAGAGGAAGACGGACGCATACCTAAAACGACTCGAAGACTGGATGGAAAAGTGGAGAATAAGACCAAACCCAGCAAAGACACAAACAGTACTCTTTCGACACAGAAACCTGACCAAAAAGAGACAGCAAAATGACAACGACATACAACTAACACTCTGGAACACGCCACTCAGACTTGTCAACACGGCCAGGTACCTTGGCGTCTTCCTAGACAAACACATGAACTGGATGACTCACCTGAACTACCTTCTAGACAAGACTAGAAAACGCCAAAGACTGATACGACAAGTACAAGGACGCCTCCGTGGCTGCAGCATGGAAACAGCCATACATACATACAAAACATTTATCAGACCTGTCCTAGAATACGCCAGCGCCCCGCTGGGAGGAATTCCGCACACAGTAGCAGACAGACTCTACAGTACAGAACGACGACTGCTCCGCAACCTTGCGAAACTCCCGGCAAGGACGCCCAGCAACGACGTATACGAAATAGTTAACGTGGAACCACTCCAGACACGACTGACAAAACTGCGCGCGAACTACGGACAACGAATACTAACACAAAGACCTGACATGGAAAACATAATCACAACAAGACCTCGTACTCAACGACTCCCCAAACACAAGTATATCTGCCCAGCGCGTACGGTAGCACAAAACACATCACACCACTTCCCAGACCTAGCCCCAACTATGGAACCGCTTACAACCCATACCACTACCCCTCCCCACCTAGACGTCAGACAATAAAACACAGACAGACACACACCCTCTCTCCCTCGTTCTCTCTCTCTCTATCTCCCTCTCCCTCACTCTCTCTCTCTCTCTCTCTCTCTCTCTCTCTCTCTCTCTCTCTCTCTTTCTCTCTCTCTCTCTCACACACACACACACACACACACACACACGCACACACAAACACACACACACACACACACACAATCAACAAAACGACAACACTCGCACAATTAAGCAAGCCGGCACACTCTCCAACTACTCCATCCTGTTCTGCCACTGAAAATGAAAAGGAAAAAAATGTAAATAGAAAATAGCAATAATTGTACAATGTAACCTTTCCCCTTCCACATCCTATTATTATGTTAATTCTAGTAATATATACATTAAGAACTAAAACATAAACTTGCAAATCATATCCTTCTGCTATACTCCTTGTTAAACCAAAATATAACCTGTTAATTTTATTATAACCTTATTAATCATATTAACTTGTTAATCATGTAATAGTAAAAGTAAATGTTAATTGTTAGTAAATATTAATTGTCAGTAAATGTTAATTGTTAATGATCACGACAAAGTGCAAAAAATTGTAAAGCACCTTTCGCAAGCACTTTAAATTGTACAAAAAAGAAAAGAAAATTGTAAACCTCATCTAAGGCTAAAAAGTGCAATGCAAGCACTAGAATAGCCCGCCCTTCCCCCTAAGGGAAGGGAATGAAATGTGCTAAAAAAAAATAAAAATAAAAAAAAAAAAAAAAACATACTTCATTCGTCTAACAATAGTATCTCACTTCGTGTAGAAAACCTTAATCGTAGATATGTTGCTAATTGAAGTTCAATTATAACAAATTGTACCAAGAACAATGCGTTTGGGTAGATCTTCAGTGTGTCGCTGGCTTCAAATAGCCTATTCTCATAATACGGAAGTTACAATAATTCTTTTGCCACGAATATGATGTTTCTCATTATTTTATTGGAACGAATCACAAAGTTAACAACGGGTTTTCCAATGATTCTCAATTTGGTGGTGCTCAGAAACGGGATATTTAAGTATAGGCTTGAAATTGATGCCAATATGGCGCCTCGCAACTCTCTACTGAAGAAGACGGCGTGCGTGTGACGTAGGTGGCGTTGTGCCATCTCATTGGTCAACGCTCAGACGCACGCTCAGAATATCTGACATGCCAGATATTGCTCTGCACGTTCGGAAAGACTCCCGAACGTGCTATTCCACGCTATGACGTCAGAAACTAGGCACGCTCAACGTTCGGATGCACGGTCCGTGTGCCGACGGCTTAAGGCTACAGAATAAGGGAAATTGGAGCTCATTGACAGTCGTTCTTCTCGTGCACCTTTCGAAAGGGGCACCGTTTATGTGGATTGCGGAATACAGCTGAAGATGTTCTTTGACGACTGCTGTGATCAACCTATTAAAGGCCCCAAACACGTGAGCTTTACTAGGAAGGCGCACCAGTTGTTTGTATGTTCTTTCCTTACATGATGCTTGCACTTCACAGCATCCTGCCAACAAATCTAACTCTTCTATTCGCGTTCCTGCTGAAAACATGAAGTGTTCGTTTCGTGACATATCGCCTTGTGCCATCAAACCTAAGTGTTTAAGCCACCTGAGAGGCCCTGTTAGTTTATCACGTACTTCGTAATATCACGATTTCAGGTTATTCGTTTTGATTAATAGGCACTTGAACTTACATCTAATGCATTTCGAAAGAGAGCCGCCATTCATTAAAACAAGTGCGAATACTGTGTAAATCGTTCGGGCATCCAGCGTTCGTATAGACAACATTGCCAGCAAACTTCAGTGCTACTGACCCTATCTGTTAAGTCGTTCGCGTAGATGAGCATACAAAAGCCTCAAAGTGTGTTTAACCCTTATCATGTTAAGGTGTCGTGGTCGAATATAAATCTGGCAGTGGTCGTTACAAACTGCCTCTTGAGTCCTTCGCGGTGAAGCTGAGTTTTATATCCCACTTTCAGCGTACCATAATGCGATCGGTATATGTGGAACTAATAACAACCAATGAATAGCATCGTCAATGGTTTAACAGTTTGCGCCTGGAACGCAAACGACATACGCACCCAAGTTGGGGAATTCAGGCAGTTTCCTCGAGACGAGGCAATCGATATATGTCTAGTTTCGGTAACAAAACTTAAGCCTAACATATACGTACGCGCGGTAAATTACACATGCCACCGCACAGATAGGCTAATACATGAAGGAGGCACTGCTATATACATTAAAAACTGCATTAAGCACCATGTTGTGCAACTGCCTCGACTTCGCACAGTCGAAGCCACAGCAGTCTTAGCAAAAAACATCGTCAGGCGAAACCATATTCGTAGCGGCCTACCGACCACCAGGTAAACTTCTGGACCCAGCGGACTTTGTGGCATTGTTGTCCATCCGCGGTAAAATCTTTATTGCCGGTGACCTCAATGCCAAGCATGCAGAGTGGAACTCAAGAGTGACCAATCCAAGTGGACGTCGCCTGCTAACGGTAGTCCGTAGACACAACGCGATGGCCCTGGGGCCGCATGATCCCACCTCCTACCCTGCGAAAGACGGCCATCCCGACGTGCTTGACATCGTCCTGATAAAGGGAGTGGGCAATAGCACAACGGCGATGACTCTAAACGCGCTCTCGTCGGATCACCACCCGGTAATTTTCGACCGGGAGTTCAAAGATGAGCTACTGCAGAGCCACCGTAGGCCACTAGGGAAAGTCAACTGGGAGCAGTTCAGAGAGAGCCTGCAAGGCACACTCTATGACATCCCAGACCTCACAGACATAGGTACTGATGAGGCCATCAGAAGATCTAATGCAGCAACTATACAGGCTGTACAAAATGCATCCCCCAGAGGCCCACAAAGAAAGAAAAATGGCGCGCTCGAGGACAAGGACATCAAAAGACTTCGCCAACGTTCGGCGGTAGCTCCGAGGCTATATGGTCTTCCAAAAAGGGATGCGACCCATAATCAGCAACATAGGGGCACCGACGTATCTTTTGGCGCACAACTTGGCGGGCATGCTAAGACTTATGTGGGGAAATGTGCGCACCATATCCGGAACTCGACCGACTTCATTGGCCGCCTGAAGGAGATGACTACAAGAATCCGACATCATGGTCAGCTTCGATGTAGTCTCATTCACACGTGTCCCGCTGGAAGATTCTCTCCACTTAATCAGTGAGAAATTCGGGCCTGAACTGACAACTGTTTAGGCACGTGTTAACATCTACGTACTTTGTCTTCAATGGTCAATACTACGAGCAGACCGACGGAGTAGCCATGGGAAGCCCGCTCTCCCCAGTGGTGGTCAATCTGTTCATGGAGAGTTTCGAAGAGGAAGCACTGGAAGCCGCAGAACTGAAACCTGTATGCGTCTTTCGCTACGTGGACGGCACGTTCGTCATCTGGCCACATGGACAGGAACAGCTACAGATTTTTCTACAACATCTAAATTCGGTCCACAGTAACATTCGGTTCACCATGGAGACTGAGAAAGATGGAAAACTACCAGTTTTTGATGTCCTAGTTGAACGTAGGTCTGATGGCTCACTGGGTCACAGTGTGTACCGCAAGCCTACACACACTGACCCGTACCTACATGCCTCCAGCTGCCACCATCTGGCGCAGCTTAATGGAATGCTCAACACCCTGGTACATAGAGCACACTCGATCTCTAATGAACAGAACTTGCCAACGGAACTCAAACATCTGGAGACCGTGTTCCGCAAGAATGGGTATGGCAACCGCCAAATCCAAAGGGCCTTCCGACAACAGAAGTGCAGCAAGAACCGAGATGAAGAACAACCCGAAGAGGAAAAGCAAGCTCGAGCCTTTCTGCCGTTTGCTGGCAACGTGTCGTCAAAAGTAGGGAGACTGTTAAGGCGACACAAGATTGACACAGTCTTCCGACCACCAGCAAAGATTCGTGACCTACTAGGAACGGTCAAAGATGACGTAGGCCTTAAGAAAGCGGGCGAATACAAAATCCCGTGCGGCTGTGACAAATCCTACATCGGCCAAACAGTTCGCACGGTCGAGGACCGATGCAAGGAACACGAACGTCACACCCGCTTACGCCAACCCAGCCATTCGGCCCTAACAGAACACTGCATTGAAACCGGACATACAGCGAAATTCGAAAAGACAAAAATCCTGACGGCCACAAGTGCCTACTGGGACAGTATCTACAAGGAGGCCATAGAAATTCGCGTATAAGATAACCTCATCAACAGGGACACCGGGTTTCAACACAGCAAGGCCTGGAAACCATTATTAACACCATCAAAGAACAACGGCGCGAGGGCACGCGAGATCCTTCCGCCACGGCGGACGGAGATGAAATGCGCCTACCACCGGACCTGGATGCAGCTACCCCCCTTCCCCTCCCATCGCGCGGCTCTCCGCCGGCCGTCCGCGCCGGGGTACGACTCGGGTCCCCGCGGACATAAATACCACGGACACAGCGCAGACAGATCATTCCATCAGCGCCACCTGAAGATGGCAGAACGTTTATTCGCCGAAATATCGTGGAACTTCGACGATCGGATCCGGCTGGACACCCGAGAACCTTCATAACAGAAAAAGCCCTAGATCACATATAAGAATGAAAGACTTCTCACACCAGCTCTCCCCAGAACTATTAGACGCCATAGCCCACAAAAATAGAGTATTCTGTGAATGGCAGGTGACGAAGTCCAGCCACTAAGTGCCTCCTCAACAGGCTCAGGAGAGAGCTGAAAGTGGCCGTGGAGGGACTTCGAAATAGGGAATGGGAAGGGATAATAGCTAGCCTGCACATAAACGATGGGTCAGCATGGCAAATGACTAAGTACTTCTGAAGGAAAGGTCAAAGCATCCCTCCTCTACAATTCGGGGATGAAGTGATCTGCCAGCCTGACGCCAAGGCCAGTGCCCTGGCTGATGTCTTTGCGGAAAACTTCACACCTGTAGAGGACCCCATTAACGAGGAGCGCATACGTTCAGTGCAACAATGGATCCTAGTCTCTTTCGAGGGGGAAGCAGTAGCAGACATCGAAGAATTCACAGAGGAGGAAGTGGAGACTAACAATACCACCACTTGCAAAGTAGATTATAAATCAGATTAATAATGTTGCTCACGCAGCATATGTTCGCTTTATCGGGCAACAACTAAGTTATTCACAATGGATGATACCGTCAGAATCGAAATAATGAGGTCACTGTAAATAAGTCATCAATTTGGCACTTATCTTGAATGGATTCCCACGTAGATCGACGAAATCGTTATGGCTCATCTTGTTGATTCGATGGTGACTCCACTTTGACTGCTAGAAGGTCCCGATCTGTATTTTAGCAATATCTGAAGACCTAACAAATGCGTTTTTCAGGAAATTCTTAATGATCAAACCATCCCAGATCAGAACAATGACATGGTAGAAATAATTTTTGACTTGTTCACGATCCACATTTTTAATAAACTTCTTGTGACAATTAAGAAGAAAGATATGTGAATTTACGTCATCAAGAAAACAGTTTTGTATCAATCTTCATATATTTAATCCCACTTTAACCAAACACATGACTTGACTGTTCTTTTACTAAGCGAAATAACAACATAATTTCTGCAAAGTGAAACAAAGGCTGCTCTGTGCACATTCACGCCAAAACGGTTACAAGTAAGTCAAAGATTATGACATTCTCACAGAAATGAATACATACAAGAACCATATCACTGTAATATATCGATACATCGGAGCAACTATACATTAATAAAACCAAATGTGAATATTGTCACAAAAATATGTCTGTTACTTCACAGAAAATTAGTTCGATATTATGGTATAGAGAACTGGAGTTGGAGTGCCGTAATGTCACGTAAATAAAGAACCATTACAAGGCACAGCCGAAGCAGCTAAACCCGAGGAAAGCCGGTGGGTGCGACCAGCTGGAAAACGCTATACTACTTCAGCTTCCTTAAACAGCCATTCGCCCCATCACCGCGATCTTCAATCGAATTATTCAGACCGGCAAATTCCCCTCCGCATGGAAACATGCAAAGGTGGTTGCTATCCCAAAACAAGGCAAAGACATCAGGCTCCCACACAATTACAGGCCGATCAGCCTTTTACCGGCAATCTCTAAGATACTCGAGCGCCTGTACTCTGAAAGACTAATGCTGAATGTAAACGTGGAGCAGCTGATCCCGTCGGAACAATTCGGCTTCCGACGCGGACACAGCACCGAGCGACAGCTGCTACGTCTGACAGAGGACGCGATGAGTGCCCTGCAGAAACGGCAGTACGCAGAGGCCGTGCTACTTGATGTCTCTAGGGCTTCCGTCTGTGTTTGGCACAAGGACCTCCTATACAAATTGTTCACACTGGGGGTACCGACTCCACACGTCCGTCTTCACGAGTCCTACCTTAGAGGACGAACGTTCAATGTCCGTGCGGGAGCGGGCATATCTACAGCAAGGCCCATACAGGCGGGAGTACCGCAGGGTACTGTTCTCGGACCCCTGCTGTATTCCCAGTACACCTCGGACACTCCAAAGGTCAACAGAGTCTCGCTCGCATTATACGCGGACGACACCGCGCTGTACGCCATAAGTGCGAATGCGAACCTCATGCGCCTCCGCTTGCAGGCGGCATGTGACGCTCTAGGCACATGGGCCACAAAGTGGCGCCTTAAATACAGTGCCGGCAAAATACAGGCGAACATATTCACGAGGAAAAAGATTCCCATCGACCTACAGCCGGTGCGCATCATAGGAGGCCCCATCCCATGGTCCCGCACTGCAAAGTACCTCGGGGTGAACCTCGATAGACGCCTCACGTGGGGGCCACACATAAGGGATATTAGAGGTAAAGCCTATGGAAGATTGAGAACACTTTACCCGATCTTGAACCCTAAGACAACCCTACCCACACGCTGCGGTATTACGCTGTTTCTCGCCCTTATAAAGCAAGTAATGGAGTATGCGGCAGTCGTGTGGGGTAATGTAGCAGACTGCCACATTCGAAGATTGCAGGGCCTCCAGGGTAGAATCCTTAGGATGATCATGAAACTCCCACGTGACTTCCCAACTAGGGAGCTACATAATATGACAGGAGTACTGAAAATTAAAGATAGGATTAGACAGGCGGCTCCACTTTTCTACGAAAAGTCACAGCAGTCCGAAAATAGGCTTGTCTCGAATCTGGGGAACAAACCACACAGAAGGGGTAAGAGATGGCATGAGCCCCTCTCATATTTCTATCTTACTCTGAGTAATTCGATTTTCCTCTCTAATTGCATGCAGTGAAAAGCTGCTATTCCTTCACACACGGACTTCCCACGCAGCGTCACTCGTCACCCGGGTGGTCCGGTGACAGGCGGGTTCTTCTGATCTTGAAAGGGTTAAGCCGACAGGTGTGAGGGAGTCGAGTGGATGCTTTCCAGACGCCGACATTGTCATAATAGCGGGGGCGACACGCCCACAGGGGCCTGACGGAGCGGCTGGGCTAAAGATTCCGTTACTTCGCAGAAACTTAGTGAAAACACTTTGTGGTGGGCTACCAGCGAGGCGTGGGAATGACTTGTGTTCCCAGGCAGTCTTGGCGGACAAATTCCCGCGTTTTCTGCAAAATCATAACTGTGATTGGCTTGCTCAGGGGATAGCTCCGTGACGTAGCAAAATCGGCGCAGAAATTGGCGCCAAATATCGCCATTGGTCGAATAGTAGTGGGTCCGCGATAGAGTGGAATTTTCCGCCGGTTTTCGAGTTGCTGATTGGAACGTTTAACCATGGCCACTGTCGTGGGGGCGGGAATGTTCTGTGTTCGGCTTGTACGGGTGCTCTTGACAGAGTCGGTTCTCGTCTTTCGGTCGGAGTAGGTTACAAGACTGAGCTCTCGCTGCTCTGGACAGCCTATCTTCCGCTGGCTGCCTAATATACTTTCATTTGATTGTTAACTGTTTGATGAAGTTTCTGAAGTTTCGACTTCAATGTAACTTTCTGAGTACAGTTGGCAATTGAGCGTTCTGCGTACAAGCGGCCTATGTTGTCCGTCTTGAGCAATTTTGGCTAAAATTGACTATCTGAGTTACTGTGTGACTTCGCTTGTTAAAATCAATCACTGTACCATCAGTGATTCTGTAGCGAGCCTTCTTCGTCTCCCTCAGAGGCGCATTTGTGTTGCTAGGAAGTCTTTAGTCTGGAACAACCAGACCAGGATTATTTGTTTCGGGCTATACTCGCAACATTATCACCACCACGACGGGACGTCTAAGCAACCAGCCATCGTCTCCGGTATGCCAGATCGTGTCCTTGCATTTAAGAAGACAGCTTGGTAATGTATGTCCACAGCACCGGCAGATTAGGGAATTTAGCTATGTGACAATCAGAGCTCAGCAAAGCGCGCCTGTTCCCGTCTTTTCTAACGTAGTTCTGTCTTGGGTGTTCATTGTCTGAGTTCTCACTACTGTAGCAGCAATTAATGTTGGGTTGGGTGGGTGTTTCTCTTAAGATTTGAGTTGCAAGGAATTGGCTCCACATACCACTTAGTCATAAATGTCACAATCTAGTTTATGGAAAACTTCACCTTCAGAGCATTTATTTGAGTATCCAATTTGACGTATTGTAAATGTTTCATGTGTTTTGTTTATTATTTTGAGTTTAGTCATAATCAAATTGTTATTTTGGACAGAACTTTCATTCTGTGGATTGGTAAAGCAACCCTTTCATTTCTCACTACGTTAATGAAACTTTCCTTTATCAAATTAAATTATTGCACCACTCCACTTGCAGGGTCGATTACAGTCAGTCAGCGTTTCTTCTTAATTCATATGCAACAGCAAAAGTCGGAGTTAGAAAAGGGGGGAGGGGGGCTTAGAGCATCATTTCCATATGAAGATTCTAGGAGAACTTAGAGTTAAATACACTGCTAGCCCCGGCACCTCGCGAGGGCACGACGAGATGGCCCGACCTGCTAAGGCAGTCAAAAACTGCCACAGAGATGTATACTAACCACCACAAAATGCTCAACACGCAATAGGACCAACACAAACAATAGGACCACCTAAAATATACATTAGGAAGTGCTGGAATAGTGCAAAGCACTTAACTTGCGTAACCTAGAGATAGGCACTATCCAATTAGGTAAAGAGCGAGTGGCAGCGGATGACGAAGGCCCACAGACGACTGAGCGGAAAAAAGCAAGGAAAGCGAAAACCAGTACGAAGACACGTGCCAAAAAGGCTGAAAAAGCTAGCACTAAAGCGGCAGCCGAGACAAAACCAAAACAAAAATCCGCACCACCCTCTGCACTAGAAAACAGGACAACATCCACACCCCAAACCAGCTACAATACCAACAAACTAACCAACCAAAAATGATGACAACCCAGCAAGTAACAGCCCCCCCCCCCGCCCCCCTAGCAAAACCCAAGTCGACCAACCAGTTACCGAACAAGCAGCAGACAGGACACCGGGACAAACGCCAGAAGAGACACCAGAAGCACCTCCCTACAACGAAAATGGTGACCTGGAAAGTGACGAAAAATGGCAGCAAGTCACAAACAGACACTCAAGGAGAAACTCAGCGACAAACAGGGATGTCACACAATCACAGACTGACAAACAGGCACCACGACAGAACCAAAAACACGACCCAAACAGGCTCCTAATAAAAAATCTCAACAAAAGTGAATCACAAAAGTCGCTATCAATGGCCATAGAAGGGATACAGGAGACAACTAACATCATAAACATTTCAGTAAGAAACAATGGCACGGACATCGTACATAGCACAAACCCAGCAAATGCAAAAATTCTTGAACGGCACCTGCGAAGCAGCAGACCAAACATGCAAATAGAACCGCTACCTTTCAGAAATAAACAGCCAGGAACACACTAAAAATATGAACCAACCTTCAGCGTGGTAATACAATACGTCGACTTCGACATAACGCCCGCAGAGATAACAAGAGCTCGAAAAGCAAAAATTTGACGTAAAATACGTATGCCGTGTAAGAAGCAGAGACTCAAACGCGGAACTAAAAACGATGCTAGTAATATCGCACAACCAGGCCACCACACACCGTCTCCTAAGCGAAAACATCCGCATGTTCCACCGGACGTACCCAGTAGAACCATCTAGGCTACCAGTTCCACAACCTGCCGTCTGTGGAAAATGCTCCAATTCCTCCCATATAACAGCACACTGCGATGCAAAAACTGCAGTCTGCAGCAAATGCAGTGAACCACACTTCTCCAACAGATGCACCTCGCAGGACACGCCGCGATGCGCCAACTGTGGCGAACAGCACACAGCATACGATCCGCGAGGACACAACAGCCATAGTCAAATGCGTTGATGAGCCAGCTAAACACACTGAGAAACCAGAAGACACCTAGGTCAAAGTTGACGATCTCCCAAGAGCCATCACTGTAGCACCAACTGCAGAAGGCATCAAAACAGTACTTCAACAGGCAGTTTGAGGTGAACCAAATAGGAAACTACCTACTCTCCCTAATAAGAACAAAATCACATGAAACAAACAAACAAGGTGCCAACAGCGCATGGGGCCCACCACAAGAGCAGTCACCTCCGCCGGTATAAACATGGAAAGACAGCCCAAAATAGGGTTCGTCAATGCGAATGGATTTCGAGCCAAACAGCCGATGCTAGAACACCTAACAACGCAAGAAGATATATCAATCCTTGGAATCGCTGAAACAAGAGCAAACCAACTTCCCCTACAAATAAGGGACACTACAACAGATCCAAACAGCAGACCCTACTAGCAGATCCTACCACGGAGGAGTAGCCATATTCCACGATCATCAGATTCCAGCCATTCGCGTCGACATACCTACCACCTTCAATGATGTCCAAACAATAATAATCAGACTTCAAACCAAACTGTTTAACACTATCAACATAGTCACACTCTACGTTCCGCCAAAAAAGAAGGCGCCCATACTGCGGCACAAAATTCCACCAATTGCGCTGCAGTATAAGGTCTCATACATGGAACTTCGTGAGTGGTTAAAGAACCACTGTAAGCAGCCCTTTACTGTCAAACAAGCGGGGGAAGACAAGGTGAAGTTGACAGTCTCTTCATCTCAAGATTATCGAACAATGGTACAAATGGTCGGAGAAAGAGCCATTCCGATGTACACATTTCCGACTGTGCGACCTGCAACAGTGAAGACAGTCTTCGTGGAATTCCCTTCTCCGTTCCACACGACGACATCAAAGAAGTCTTGGAAGATATGGGCTTCACCGCCATGGTCCTTGACCATCACAGGATGCAGGGAACGCAGCAGTAGACGGGCCTGCGTGTCATTGTGCTGACCGACACACCGCAGCACCGCGAAGTTTACAAGATAACTATGATGCTCGATCTCACGATTTCCGTCGAAAATCTCCGGAAGTCAAGAGGACCCGTACAGTGCTTCAAGTGCCAACGGTTTAACCATGTAGCCCGGCACTGCCCAATGCCGTTCGTCTGTGTGAAGTGTGGTGGCCCACACGACATCAGGCAGTGAACACGTCGCCGTGAAGAACCTGCAAAATGCGGGCTGTGCGGTGGTAATCACCCAGTGAGTTTTCGATCCTGCCCAAAACAAAGACGCCAGCAGAAGAATGAGAGGCCTGCCGCCTATGAAGAACAGGACACGCAACGCGCCTCCGTCCGCCGCCAGCAGCAAACCACCACCACCACCACCACCACCACCACCACCACAGCGGCATAGCCGAGCCTGATGGCGTAATCGTGAAGTTCTTCTCTCCGACAGATGGCCGCTTCAGTAGCTCCACAGCGCAACACATGGGGTTTACCCCCAACGGATGCAGCAACAGCGCCCACAACAGCGGATCAGCGTCCATCCAACCAGACGCCCCCACCACAAGAGGGACTTCAATCATCACATCACCCCCAACTGGGAATGCAAGACGTCGCAGCACTCCTCCAGTCCATTTCCGACACAATCGCCCAGGTGACTTCAGCCATGGCAGAAATGAACCGAACACTGCAAGCCATCCCAACCACAGATGCCACCGCAGTTGAGGCGGCACTCAGAAGCTTCATGCAATTCACCCATGCATCACCAGCTGTTCATCATCATGCCTAGAGTTCGATGCTTCGAAGATTTATGCATTGCCACGTACAATGCCAACAACATCCATCCGGACCTGCTGGAATTTCATCAATTCTTAATAGACTACAACACTGACATCTGTTTGGTGACAGAAACGCATCTGAAGCCCGGTCTCCGAGCAAACGTCGCCAATTACAAGTGCTACAGGAACGACAGATTGACAGCCAAGGGAGCCACAGCCATCTACATTAAAGCATCCATAGCTTATTACAAAATGCCATCACCAACAATCCGGACGATTGAAACGACAGCTGTTGCAGTAGAAACCTCAGCAGGCATTATCACCTTTATGGCTGCATATCGATAACCTAAAGGACTTCTGGTTAAGGACGACGCTAAACTGCTTCTACAACAACCTGGCAAGCCGTTTATCACGGGCGATTTAAACGCTAAACACGCGGCGTGGAACAGTTTCGTCATCACATACAGCGGCAGAAGACTACTACAAGAACTGGAAGAAACCAACGCATACGTTTGCGGACCTGAAGAACCAACGCATTACCCAGCCAGAGGTCATGAACTCCAGACGTTCTCGACATTGCCATCACGAAAGGGCTTAATCAGTTCATGTCAGCTGACGTTTACCATCTTCTCAACTCCTATCACCTGCCAGTTACTGTTAACTTGCATGTTGAACCAACTCAGAGGCAGCAATTACTCAACACCAAGAAGACTCGCTGGGACAATTACCGCGAACATATACTGTCTGATCTAAACAGCAGATCGATCGACGAGACCACTCACATCGACGCTGACGTAGAAACCTTCGTGGACGCCATCACCGACGCCATCACTTACTCGACGCCACCGCCAAGAAGAGGACCACCACCAGCAGCAGCCCCCGGACTGTCACAGCACATACTCGACTCGATTCGCGAAAGGAATCGCCTCTGCAAAGAATGGTGGCTGACGAGGAATCCGGACGTCAAACGACGTGTGAATGCACTGAGACGAGACATCAAAGCGGCGTTAGCCCTTTTTTTCCCCCCAGAGATGGGGCCCTCCACGCCCGCACCAACGTGGTGACCAAACCAACAGTGCTACTGTCACCTCCGTCGACATGTTAGTTATCTAGTAAGTGGATCACAGGATACTGGGCTGTGATATTATCCGTGCGTCTGGGTAAGACTACGCATTAACACGGTCCATCACGTGATAGTGGACGAAACGCAAGTGAGGGTAGCGATTTGAAGATCAGAGGGAAAAAAGTGCCAAGGCTCCTGCCGTGGGAAAAAAACCTCTGCGACAGTGGGATGGGTAGTAAGAGCAGTAGTGGCTTACTAGCTGCGGTAGTTCATGCAAGGTTGGGTTTATTAGTATGGGTATCATGCATCATTACCGTGGTAAGCGATGGAGATGTATTCCAGTTGCTTCAGCCGCTACATTCCTGGAGCAACGAAGATCGTTATACAGTAGTGGGAGATCGGCCATAGATCATCTCACTGTGTGGGGGATGTGTGGAGCTTGTCTGCATGCAGTGTACGGTACGGCTTCCCTGGGTGGTGCCAGTTATTCGGCAGTGTATTCCAGCTGGTTATCCAGTAATGGCGTCTGATTAACAGGGGCTCACCTGTACCGTAGTGCTTGCGTGTGCTTGGCCATAGATTTTAGGTCCTTACAAGTATGTCTTTTGGTCTTTTATGTTTTGTTGTGGTCGTAGTTCCCCAGATTCAGAATAAACGGGTTCTGCGAATGTCTGTAGTTCGTGTATAGTCTTGTGGTGAGTTTGTGGATTACCTCTGTGACAGTCTCAAGTCGGTATTCCCGGTGAAGGTCCGCGATGCGTGTATATCGTGGAGCATTGCTTATGGTTTTGAGTGCTTTGTTTTGGATGAGCTGCAGACGGCGTAGGCGTGTAGGCGCAGCGTGTCCCTAGACAGGAGCTGCGTACATCATCAGGGGTCGGATAAGTGAACAAAAGGGTGTCGAGGCCCATGTACATGACAGTGTACTACGCCTGTTGAACATAGGGTAGAGCTGTTTGAGCCACGCGCTAGCTCGGTTGGTCATGTGTTGTATGTTGTCCTCCAGAGTAATTTCCGGTCCAGCCAGACACCGAGGTATTTGACTTTCTCACGGAAACGTATTGGGCGTGCATGTAGGGTTATTGGTCTGCAGTATCGGTGTTTGCGCAGTAGCTTCGGTCTTCTAGTGAACAGAACGGCTTCGCACTTGTCGACGTTTACTCTAACACGCCATTTCTCTAAACAAAGCTCAGCCACACGGAGTGCGGTGTGTAAGCGTGACGTAATGTTTGATGGTTTCCTATCTTGTGCGAGGATGGCTGTGTCATCCGCGTAGATTGCCATCGTTGTGTTGTGTGTGGTTGGGAGATCGTTTATGTAGAGGTTAAACAGTAGGGGCCCTAGGATGCTACCCTGGGCTACTCCCGCGTGTATACCGTGTCGTGTTGATTGTTTTCCCGTAGGCTCCGTTGAACTTGACTCTGACGGCCGTAGCCTCGATTTTTTCCAGTTCAGGGAGCTCTATGTATGTGTGCTCAATGTCTTTGTGTATGACGATTGCAGTTCTACCGGCCACTGCGTCGCCCTGTCGGTCGGTACGATAGACGCAGTAGCCAGTAAAGTTTAATTGTTTGTGCGGTTTAAGCTTAGTCTCGCTCAGTAGCGCGACAAGGATTCCATTGCGCTCCATGAACGCGGCAAATTCTGCCCTTTTGTTGTGGATCGAGTCTGCATTCCAGAACAGGATCTGTGATAGTGTGAGCGGGTTTGCGTTATGGGTCGGGTGTGGTATATTATTCATGTAAGATTGTGAAAGAGTGTTGTGCTGGCAGTGTGTATGACAGCCCAGTATTGCCCGGGTTCGGCGCTCATGAGCTGGGCGATGAGTGTAGTGACGGCCGTCAGCACCTTGGTAAGGATTTGAACGGTCGTGTGTCGAGGGAATAGTGTTTCCAGTATTCCCCCAGGTGATGTGTTGGTGTTGGGTGTGGCAGCTTGAGGTGCTGTTTTAGAGTTAGCGGCCGCTTGTGCGGGTATTGGTGTGTTAGGAGTGGCATTTGTGTTTATGTTTTGTGACAGAGGTTGTGGCGCCTGTGTTACTTTCGTGGTGAGGGGGATGGTAGTGAGTTACAGTCTGGTGTCTTGTTGACTGTTTTCCTGTGTGTTGTTGATCTGTTGTTTCTGGGTAGCCTGTTGTGGTGATTTCGTGTTCCCCGCCCTGTGTTTACGTGTACGTCTATTCCTCGTCTGGGCTTGGGGTTGTGGGGGTTCTTGTGTGGATGTGTTTTCCTGTATAGCGTGCGTTTCCTCGCAGCACGTGATTTCCGGGAGTGGGGTCGTGTTGTTTGGGGGCATAGGTGTTGGTACCGATGCTTGTTGGTTTTCAAATTTTGTCTGTGCTGTTGTGTAGCTGTTGCAGCGGTTGTTTCGCGTGTGTGTGAAGGGCGCTGAGGTTCCGCGGCCTGTGCCGTTCCGAACGGCCAGGGCGTGCAACCGTGGCAAGCGTTACGCCGTTCCTCACTGTGCTCGGCGCTGGCCTTGTTCGTGGGATGTCGTGCTGTACCCTGCTCTGGTCTTGTTTACGCTTCAGCGCCTGTTTGTATGCACTGCACTGCCTGAAGTCTGCCGCACGGGTCCCACCGCAGTTGGCACAGCGTCGCTGGTTTGGCTGTGTTTGTGTGCAGGTGTTGGATATGTGTTTGCCAGCGCATCCGCGGCGAGTTGCCAGGCCGCAGCGGAGGGCCGAGTGGCCGAATCTCTGGCACTTGTTACACTGTTGGGGGACGTTGGGTGGTTCGTAAAGTTCTACGCGTACGTCCATCCGCAGAAAGCTCTTTATCTGCAGGATGGCGCGGCAATCAGCGTGTCGGCTAACTCAACCATGTAGTGTGGTAGTGGTGCGTGTGTGCGGATCCCCGTCACCCGGGAGGCACTTCTACAGTCGAATCCCAGATAACAGAGCGCCGCCTGTACTGTCTCGTTGGGGTACTGGGATCCACTCCCTTGATCACGTTCTGCTGGGTTCTTTCGTCCAGTGTTCTGTACGTGTAGTGTTCGATCGTCCGATCTTTGAGGAAGGTCACAAGATCTTCATATTCGTTGTCTGTGTTAACGTAGAGTGAGGCCCTATCCCCCGAGTACTTTGTGTGTAGTGTACTGTTAATGTGCCTTTCCGCGAATGCAGTGTTAAGGGCACTAAGGTTCCCATAGTTTTGTATAACGACTGCGGGGAAACCAGTCTTGTGTTGTGTGGGCACCGCTGTGGCTTTATGTGTTTTGTTGTTGTTCGCCACAGCTGTGTTTGCGTTGGGTTGTGTGTTAATGTTGCTAGCCTGAGGTGTGCTAGTGGGTGTAGGCAACAGCGCCTTTCGGTTGCCTAGCGAGTTTGGTTGCTCGCTTGTTTGTGCCGGTGTTTTCTTTGGTCTGCGTTTTGGGCCCTCCACCTGCCAGGGCTCTGTGTAGTAGTTTTCTGTGTCCTCATCCGCCGTCGCAGCCTCGATCTCTTGAGGCTGCGGCGTCGGTGGGAGAATGGTACATGACTGTCCAGTGACAGGTGAGTGTAACGTGATGTTCAGTGTACTTGTTTTTGTGGGAGAGACGTCCGCCCCGAAAAGTTCGGTGATTAGCCGGCGCGACTCAAGCTGCTTTTGCGCTTTCGCGCCAAGCTGTCGAGCGCTCCCAGCCGCTCCCTTGCCTTCGGTAGCGGGCGGGGCGCGAGTTTCGGCGGGTGCAGTCGATCCTCGCGCCTCTTGTGTTGCAGTCTTGCTGCGGGTGATAGCAGGGGAAGTGCTAGTAGCGTCCGCCATCTCGCACTTAGGATTGTTTATTGGGTGGGAAGGAGGGAAACGACAATTTTACTTTTCTCGAAAGACAAGAGAAGTGTTACTTGTTCCCTATGGAAGTGGGTGTTCCCTACGTTATGCTAACATGCGCTGTTGGTGCAAGCGCGGCACCTAAAGGAGGTGCGGAAGAAGAATGGCCTGCAGCACGCGGGCGTGGTCCCGTGAAGGAGCCCTGGTACTGCCTCAGAGTCCCTAAAAGAACGTGCTAATCACGCTGGGGCCGTTGGGTAACCGGAGGCTTTGTGTCGAAGGGGAGCGAGCTCAACCCTTCGGCACTCGGCCGGTTGCCGCTGGGCGGCTGCGCCGGGAGCGGCAGATGCGCACTCCCCGGGCGTCTGGCTGCGACCATCACAAGAACCAGCAATGGGCTCCGAAGCTGGCGTCCTTTACTCCAGATGCTAATTCTTGGGACGGCGTACGCTTCTTTACTAAACGTCGGACGAGGATTTCTCCGGTGGAAACTCCAACAGGCATAGTCTACACACCAGAAGATAAGGCCAACGCCTTGGCAGATGTTTTTGAAGCAAATTTCCAACCGATGAACGACAATGTGGACCAGCAGCACATCGCCAACATCGAAACGGACGTCGATACCATTCTCTCGCAAGCCGACCCGGAAGAAGACGCCATACCACCAGTCACAGCAGAAGTTGAACTTTACGTACGAGGCATGAACAACAACAAAGCCCCTGGACACGACAGGATGCCAAGCAGAGCGCTTAAACAGCTACCGCAAGAAGCCTTTTCAAGAATAGCAGCCATCTTCAACAAAATTCTCCGCAGAAAACGATACCCACGTCAGTGGAAACATGCAACAATAGTCGCCCTGCCCAAACCAAGGAAAAACAGGAAGCAACCGTCCAACTACCTTCCCATCAGCTTGTTGCCGCAGATCAGCAAGCTCTTCGAGCGTCTACTTCTAATGTGCTGTTCTGTTGATATTCGGTTTAATCGAGAGATGTGTTAATTCCTGCTGTATCCACTCAGGAGAGCAGTGATTTGGGTCTCTTGTATCTGTTTCTTGGTCGTACTGAGAGAGTGTGTTTATTAGTTCATTGTGTGAGGTTCCGGCGTTGGCGTAGAACTGCTCTGCCAATTTCCGGAACCGTGTTTGTATGTTTTCTATGTCCGCAGCAGCACGGACACTCGAGCCAGCGATGCTGAGCGAGACGCGCCGAGCGCTCCGCTGCGCCGCTCGCTGGAGCTACGACGTCTGCTCCAGCGGACAGGGCCGCGTCCCTGCACGCCTCGGGGGTAGAGGGGAGTACGACAGGGCCACAGCCGAGTGACACTGAAACGGTACAGTAGTTT
This sequence comes from Schistocerca cancellata, assembly GCF_023864275.1. Taxonomy (NCBI): domain Eukaryota; kingdom Metazoa; phylum Arthropoda; class Insecta; order Orthoptera; family Acrididae; genus Schistocerca; species Schistocerca cancellata. The sequence continues at coordinate 447,388,487 of NC_064634.1, read as the reverse complement.
CCGCTCTATAAGCAGCAGGTTTCGCTGCTCGCTCGCACCGAGAAATACAAACAGAGGCGGCTCTGCCGCCAGTTTTATTGCACGACGCGGCAAGCCGCGGGTGCAACACAACCCATGCGGACGGGTGGAAAGAAATGTCAGGCTTCATAATACGTATTTATATGTGTCGTGTATTATGCATTTCTTGTACGTGAATGTGAATCTGCACATGAGCTTTCCTAATCCTGCTCACACCTTTCCGTAAAGTGTGGCCAAATCGTAGTTGGGAAGTAGTTCTGTAGTATAGCAGTGCCAACCTCACTCCTGGGTAGGGAATCAGAGAGACTTCACAGGCAGGTAAAAGTCAAAGACGTTCCAGTGTCACAAGATTTGGGGTGGAGAGGTTGGTCACGGCCAAGTGGTTCGACCATCCCCTCCACCGGGGCCCAGGAAGACCTCCGGGTGCCCGCCATATTCGAGGGGTGTTACAGAAGACGGGTAAGTGAGCAGACGTGCCCTCAGTGCGTCTGTCTCAATGTTCACGCATGGAAGAGAGGTATTTGAATATTTGTATTAATTCTTTTATTTCCAGCTTCGGATTGTGTAAGGAAATGAATGTTCTCGTTTAATTTCGGAAATTTGACCCGCTGTGTTAATGCATCTGGTCCCCAGTTCGCCCGTTATCCTCCTCACACTGTGGATGTCCCATGTAAAATATTGGGAGACTTTGGTGGTATACATTTGGCCAACGCAATTCCGTCTTGCCCGTAGAAATGTGCGTGCAGATTAGTATATAACATACCCGAGCTATAAATTGTAAAATTGTACTATCTGTAGACTGGAACAATTGCTGCAATCGCTGTAAAGTCGAGTGATAATGTTTAAAATAAATAGGTAACCAATTGTCATCAATCTTTAACATACCTTAAAAATCACAAAGAAGTCAAGTTAAAGGAATTCATTTAAAATAAAATATATAGAACGCAGGGACTCTCACATCAGTCCCTTGCCTAGTACCGTACAGAAAGGGCACGCTCTCTAGGTGGCGCTCTCAAGGTCCCCTCCCCAGTTATCCATTGCGCAATTCTCATTCAGGGCTTGACGACATCAACTTTCATCTGGCGTCCCTAGGCAAGGAGGTTAGGCGGGAATCTTTCAACACAGGCAGTAGTCCTCCCCTGCGGATTGACAGAAGCGTGTCGAGTGTTTCGGTAAGTGCCGTAACAGCCGCGTCCAACTCCCGCGAGTCAGTGACGCCCGCGAGCGTAGTGACATTCGCGAGTGCAGTAACGCGACGCCTCAGCCCACGGAGCAGTCCTCAAACTCCTCCACGCCACGAGGAGACTCCGATCGTGGCCTCCAGCTCCTAATAGGACTTATGCCACAAGTTTCTGCCACGGAGCTACCTGCGTCAGACGAAGTCGAGGAGCTCGTGGAGCAAGAACCTGTGCAAGAAAAGGAACAGCTGCCCTCACGGAAACGCGCGCAGTCGGATGATGTGCCACCTGCCCAAAAATATCGGAAGGAGGCAAGCGCCACACCACCGCCGCTTCCGCACCACCGCCGCTTCCGAAGACAGCGCGAAGACGCGCCAACACGAGGTCGACGGACGCCGACGACTTCACCAGAGCCACCAAAACGGCAAAAGCCGCGCCACGGCAAGGGCCAGCACCCGTCGGAGTCGCCAACAGCTTCAGCGCTCTAAGCGACTCAGAGGACGAAGACATTGTGCTCCCTCGACCACAACAACGACGGACACCACCGCCGATCGTCATAGAATACAAAGTAGCCTTCAGAGAGTTCCAAAACACACTCAACATCGCGATTGGCAAGAACAGTTATACAGTTCGCGCCGTCGGCGAAGACCTAGCGAAAGTTAACATAAAAACGACGGAGGAATACAGAAACGTGCTAACGCTGGTAGAAGAACGTTCCTGGAACTTTTACACGTATAGCGCTGACAGAAAGAAGCCACTGGAAGTAATTTTCTGTTACCTTCCGAGGTCACTCAAAACTGAAGAAAACAAAGAAGACCTCGAATGCGTGGGCTTCGTTGTCGAAGATGTGATAAAAATGAAGCCGCTGCGCACCAGAGGTCGCGGCCCCCTGGCGCTTGTTATAGCGAAAACCACAGCTGAAAACAGGAAACTGTTCCAGCTGACCAGAATCGGGAATGTGGAAGTGAGAGACGAGGAGCTACGAAACAAATCGGCATTCGCGCAATGTTACCGTTGCCTCGAACCCCGTGAAAAAATATTGCCGCATGCCGGACTATTGTGTGAAATGCGGCGAAAATCATACCACCGAATCGTGTGTACTTAAAGGTGTTCCACATCAGGACTGTTCCCGAGTGCAAACTGTGCTCAGCAGCCCATATGGCCGCCTATCGCGGCTGCTCAGTGCTCTCGAGCTACGGAAATCGCGCGCGTGGTAAAGTGCAGCAGCAACCACAAAGGAACTCTACCACGAGTTCCTGCCAACCTCCGGCCAGCTCCACGGACAAAGGAAATACAGGCAGACGCAGCCGTCGCGGGAGGAAAAAGAAAGCTGAAGCCCGCGCAGCACAAGGTCAGTCGCGTAATAGCGCATCGCAGCGCCAAGCCCCTCGCACGCCGTCGAGGCGCAGAGGCAGAGAGGTCTCCGCTTCGCACGCCGGCACCCGGTCGCCGCGGTAGTTCCGGAACTGCCGCTAGAGGGTACGTGGTGCCTCGCTGCCGCTTCAGCTGCCCTATCCCCCCTAACTTCCCACCAACCGACCGCACAACACCTGGAAGATGGAAGCGCAGCCAACTGCCAATAAAACTACCATCGCCTTCCTAAACGTGAATGGGTTCAACAAAAAGCAGCCTCTAGTTGAACGAATGGTTAGCTCAAATAACATCCACCTAATAGGACTCGCCGAAGTACGCGCCGGCCCCAACCCCCTCCGTCTCGCAACCAGTACACAACATAAAACTCTGCAAACCCGAGCAAATAGGGGAGGGGTGGCGGTCTTCCACAGCGCTGACTTCCCCGCTGTCAGAATCGACACACCGCCCCACTTAGCCAATCTTGAACTCATTATACTGAGGGCCATCAGCCCCTATTTGAGTCCCCCACACATCGCGACGGTATACATCTGCGCCCTCACCCCCCCCCCCCCCCAAGACCATTTTCCCCCAGACCTGATAACCTGATAACCTATCTAGTCTCCAAAGGAGAATTCATCCTAATGAGGGTCTTCAACGCTCGTCACACTGCCTTCGGAGATTCAGCCACAAACACCAGGATAGCCACCCTATCATTCGCCTCAACAACTCCTCACCAACTCAAACACACGAGGATACTCAATCCCTGACCACATCCTCTGCTCAGTAACGATAGCTAGCCGCTGCTCGGACTGCACCATAGGCGGCAGCGTGGGCAGCGACCACCTTCCCTTACTGTTTAACACAACAGCCTTCAGCACCTTCAAACCGCCCCGAGTGACAAAAGCCGTAAGAGTGGAAAACAAAGGAAACTGGAAAAAATTTGCAGAAATTCTCAAAAACGAACTTATACAAACGCCAATTTCGGACGAACCTGACCTAAACAACCACAACGCCAAAATCATAGAGGCCTTTAACAAAGCGTATTGTGACAGCATCCCCTCATCAACATTAAGGAAGGAGCCATTAAAATCCCCCCACCCCAATATCCTCCACATCATTAGGGAAAAAAGACGTGTATAGAGACAGTTTAAGCAGACTCTAGACCCCACCCTAAAGCGAGAATGGAATCGAATAAGCAGGCAGGCTAGATCTGCTCTGCAACGATGGCGAGCGGAAGAATGGGCACAAAAGTGCAGCTCCCTAAATCCAAAAGAATCAAAAAAATTCTGGCGAACTTTTAGGAACATCACAGGTCTAAGCCACGCCCCCTCAAGCCCTGCCCTTATCCTATAAGACAACAACATAGCGGACAATCCAGGGAAAGCCGAAGTATTTCGCGACTCCCTGGCGCTATTACACTCATTCCCCAAAGACCCTCTATTCGACGATCACCATGCAGAAAACGAACTACGAACAGAGCAACTATCCCAAGCCCCAACAGCCCTCACCAAGGACCATTCCGACCTTACCCAGCCCATCAGTGACAGAGATATCTACAGCTACCAAAATAGGTAAAAACTGAGCACCAGGCCTAGACGGCATCACATTAGGACAAATCAAAAACGCATCCGTACTGCACCTCCTCTCCTCCTCGTCTATTCTGTTCAACGCAGCTCTCCCCCTAGGAACAGTGCCGTAACAGTGGAAACATGCCAAGATCACCACGATTCACAAAACCGGAAAACCCCTTAACCACCCAGACTCATACAGACCAATTTCCGTTCTCCCCGTTATAAGCAAACTTTTCGAACACATTGTCAACGCTTGCATAACCAATTTCACAGACAGAAACAACATTATACCCGCGGAACAGGCAGACTTCCGTCAGGACCACTCAACAACCGACTGCATCGTTAGAATTAAAACCATGTAACCGAAGCCCTAAACAGAAGCGAGTGCATTCTCGCACTGTTCCTAGACATCGAGAGGGCGTTTGATGAGGTATGGCACAGGTGACTATTATACAAACTCTGGTCGCAAGGATTCCCTCCCCTTATCTGCAAACTAATCCAAAATATCCTCGCCAACCGGAAGGGACGGGTAACAGTAGGAGGAACTCTTATCAACCCCCTTTACCCCCGAGGCCGAAGTGTCACAAGGGGCGGTACTATCTCCTACCCTGTATAAACCGTACACAGGTGACATTCCAAAACCCGGAACGTGGTGCGAAGGCCTCGCCCTTTACGCCGACGATACCGCCTACTGGTGCTCCGGTACCTCAACAGACAATGTCCAAACTCTCGCCACAGACTACATCGTTAAGCTTGAAAGATGGATGTGTAAATGGAGAATAAAGCCAAATCCCACTAAAAGCCAACTCATTTTTTCCGACATAGGCATCTCTGCCAAAAACGAAACCATCCTCCAGACACCCTGAAAGTAAAACTTTGGAACGAAGAAATCCATCCGAAAAACACGGCCCGATATCTCGGAATCACGTTAGACTATACACTAAGTTGGCAACCACCCACCTCTCTTACCATAGACAAAGCGCGCGCCCGAATGAACCTAATAAAACTGATGAAAGGGAAATTCTACGGCACCCCCTCCTGGGCCCACACATTCAGTTGCTTTGTCAGGCCAGTACTCTAGGTCGCGGCAATAACCTGGCTAAACTCGGAAACTCAATCTAACAGAATTCAGGCACATGACAGGTGCAACCTCCGTACTGCCGGGCGACTTACCCCCAACACCACCTCTGCAGACGTCCACACCGAAGCAAACACCATCCCAATCCCGGAAAGATGCCGATTCAAAATCGCAAACTACGGATCTCAAAGACTGGCAACAAATGGACTCATAAAGGACATCTTAACGACAAAACATTGGAAATTCAGGCATCCCCACTTTCAGTATCCACTCCCCACATACACATAGCCAAATGCATACAACAGCACATACCAGAACACACCACACCTGTCCTACACATCATGCAGTAAATAGAAGAGTGAGCGATATCAGACACGAAAAAGGAAAAGGTCACATCAACCAGAAAGAGCACAAAAGAGATAGAATAATGCAAGTAACCTACGCTACAACCAACAACAGCCAAAATAAGAACAAGAAGATGCAAGAATAGAAAGTAACTTATGCTACAGCTGAATATTCGATCCGCCCTAGCTGAGGTTTTGGTGGTTTTCCTCCAGCTGTAAGGCGAATGCCAGGGCGAGTATTCCCACCAAAAAAGAAAAGAAAATAATATAGTATAATACAGAATATTCAGAAAAGAAAACATACTCTCATCAAGAAACGGAGTGAAACCCAACAAAAAGAAAAATAGTTTCCATCTGAATAAATAAACTGAGACCCAACAGCATAACATTCCATCCTTCATGGCTGAAAAGCGGATATCATCGCGCAACAACAGCCACACGTTCTCCATCCCAGAGACGTGTGAAAAAAAAAGAGAAAAAAAGCTGCCGCCTTCACCGCAGTTCCAGCTCGTCGTCGCTCCGGCAGTGAGCAGAGATGTGGGCACGCCCGGAGTTCCGAGGATCGCTCAGCAGAGCAATGGGTGCGGCGGATCGCCGTTCGGCCGAGCCTGCTCCGTCGACAGCCCCATCCAGCCCCCCAACTACGACGACTGGAGAAGTTGGCGTGGCAGACCGCCGTCCAGAGGAGCGTGCTCCCCCGCGGCGGCCCCGTCTGACCCGCCGCCTACAACGACTCGGCCACCGACCACGGACTTCGAGTCGGACGAAGATGACGTCATAATGAACATGGAAGACTTCTTGCCCATGAGGAGTCAGCAAAGGACAGCAGCCAGCGCACCGCATCTCCCTGATGGCGGGCGGCGCAAACGGCCCATGTCCGCGGCTCAACACGGTGCCAAAAAGGCGGCAAAGAAGAAGAGGCAGCCTACTGTCTCTACCACAGGAGGCAGAAGACGCGCCATCCCTGACGGGCGGCCAGACCCAGGGCGACGCCCTCCCCGTCTCCCACATCGACTGCAAACCGCTTCGGCGCGCTTGCAGACGACGAGAGGCCGGAGCAGTCGACGTCCTCGCAGACGGCGCCCACGACCGCTGCAGAAGATGGCTGCTCGGATGACGAAGGAGAGACGGCCCCCACCACCGGGCGGTCTCACCGATTGCCGCCGCCGATCGTCTTTGCGGTGGCCAAAGATTACAAGGGCTTCCTGCAGCCCGTGAGGCAGTGGACGACTGCCGACTTCACACTGCGAGCTGCCTCTGGAAACCTTGTACGGCTGCAGGTCTCCAATACGCAGGACTACATGAAGGTGACGTCGGAGGCGTCGAACCAGGGCCTGCACTGGTACACGCACTCCGCCGTCCCCGAGAGGCTACTAAAGGTAGTCGTCAAGGGCTTCCCCATGGCGGCCGAACCTGACCTGCTGAAAGAAGAGCTGGCGGAACTTGACTTCCACGTCAGAAACGTGACGCGGGTCAAGTCCCACGTCAGTCACAAAGAGTCGCTTTCCCTGCTGGTGATTGCCACCGATACACCGGAGAACAGGCGGTTCTACGAGCTCGAAAAAGTAGCCAATACAACGGTCACCGCGAAGATCCTCAAGCAGAAGAGAGGACTCTTCCAGTGCTTCCGCTGCCAGGGGATGGTACACGTGGCTCGACACTGTTCCTTTCCCGAAGCATGCGTGAAGTGCGCTGGCGCCCGCGCAAGTAGGCTCTGCCCACTTCCGAGGACGCACACACCGAAGTGTGTAAACTGCGGTGGCCCACATGTGGCGAGCTATCGCGGCTGTGAAGTGCTCAAAGCCGCGGTTGCTCGACAGCGCGGGACGAAAGCACAGAAGACTGCCAGCCGCTCCCTCAGCTGTCCGCGCCCAGGCGCAAAACCGGCGAGGCGGCAGGCAACAGCGAGGACGACGATGGCAGCTGCAGGAGCCAACGACGCCCCCACTGCATTGGAGAACAGAAGAAGGCGCATCCGCGCCAGCAAGCGTGCCCGAGAGGGCACACCCGAGAACGAGCGCGTTGTCCCCCCCTCAAGGGGAAAATGCGCAAAGAAGACAACAAAGGGAGGAGGCAGGTGTGGCAACACGTCAGCCACCGACCGTCGGTCTGCTGCGCCAAGGCAAGAAGCTGCAACTGCAGCGCATGAAGAAACCTTGGTTGCAGCAGTCTCTGCACTGTCTGCGGCGATCGACAAGGTCGCACACCTTGCCGACACGCTGCAGCGTGTTGCAGAGGCCCCGATGACCGCCACACCAGCGGCCGCCAAGCAGCAGCCGCAGTGAGGCGCTCCCTGCGCCGTCCGCGCCGGGATAAGTACTGTCTGCCCGCCCTGGGCCAGCACATCGGACTTCGAGCAGCGTGAGCTGTGTGACGTTCACTAAGGGGCGGCGTTATTACTTCGCACCTGGTGATCGTAGCGCGAAATTGTCGCGTTGTCAGGGTGACAGGGCGCAATAAAAAGCAGGAGAACGTCACCGGACTAGCTGGGGCTAGAAATGAGTAGCGCAGGGAATGATGAAGACCCAGGGCCTCAGACACGGGGCCCGACCGAGAGCAGGCCGGCCCCCCGCGCGCTGTACGTCCGCGGCCTTCGAGGCAAAGACTTAGCACTAGGGCTGAGGCAGAGCACGCGGGTAGGTCTGAGCCAAATACAAACGCCACACAAGAAACAGAAATGGAACAAGCACTCAGACATCAGATCCAAAAATTACAACAGGCACAAGAAGACAGCAACATGGCGACTCTCTGTAACGACAAACCAACCAATCACGACGCACCACGTCCGGACACAGATTCAAACTCAGCAAATGGCGACACCAATCATACATACGACGACGACAACTATTCACAATATTACCACTCTTCTGAATCTGAAATATCTGAAACAGAAGAGATGGAACAAGACGATGGGGAAGGGGAATTCCATACCCCTCCCCCACGTAAAACAGCGAAGAGAAAGAACACAGAAGATGACACTGCACCGCACAAACAATTCTCCATCCAGACAGAAAACCGATTCGAACCTCTTTCACCTCCACCTCAACGAAGCAATAGTACTGTAAATCCAGCAACAGCAACCCATCCAACTTCATCATCATCAACTGCTCCTCAAGCCATCCCCAAGAAAACAAGAATCCCGCCTATCACTATTCAATACAAGGGACATTTCCTAACGCTCAATGTTGCATTAAAGAAACACATGGACGGACCAATACAGGCGATCTACAAAGGAGACACCATCAAATACCATTTCGACTCAATGAAGGACCAACGGACAGCACTCGACTTTTTTCACCACCACAACATTTCCAACTTCACGCATCAACCACAGAATGAAAGACATTTAAAAGTTGTAATCAAAGCTTTACCAGAAACAGTCACAGAAGCAGAAGTAGACAAAGACTTACGAGACCTCAACTTCATACCGAGAAACGTCCACCAGTACAAGAAAAGAGACAATAACACGAAGCAACTAAGACCCATGGATGTATTCTGCGTAACGCTTGACCGAAAACCAGAAAACGACGCCATCTACCACGTCCGATACATCCTTGACACGAAGGTAACAGTCGAATCATATCAAAACAAAGACGGTCCACCGCAATGTAAAAAGTGCCAGGGATTCTTCCACACAGCAAACTATTGCTCCATGCCTACTCGCTGTGTCCGCTGCGGTGGTGCACATAGAGCACGAGACTGTAGCCTCCCAATTAACGCCACCTCACATTGCGTAAATTGTAAACAAGACGGCCACCCCGCATCCTTTCGCGGCTGCGAAGAATTCCAAAAAGCAATCCGGATATACCATGCACAACGACCACGAACCACCACTCCCGCAGTAGCAACAATTCAACCAGCCACAAAAAACACTCCAATGCCAACTCCAGCCGAAGCCAGCCGCAGAGGACGCAAAACATGGGCAAATCTCCAGACAAACCAGGAATCACCTTCAACCACCCAGACTCATCAGACAACAAATTCAACCTCTAAGCAATCAACCGGACCTGCTTCCTTCCTCGACTTCCTAAACCAAATAACAAACTTCTGGAAAAACTCACAGTGGACGATCATCATTTCAATCATCACCACCACATTTCAGCAATTCATGACTGCACCAGACTTAGTATCTAAAGTAATGGCAATTGTCGGTGGAATAATGAAATTCTTTGTCACCGACAATGGAAATTAGACCCACGAAGAACCAAAACCTCCGTTTTTGTAATTTTAATGCATCAGGAATCCACAACAAAGCAGACTTATTAAATGAATTCATTGATGACAACAAGATCGACATACTATTTGCCACTGAAACTCATTTACGTCCATCACAATCATTTAAACTTCGAAATATGATATGCCACCGAACAGACCGAACTAACCGAGAGGGAGGCGGAACAGCCATCTTCATTCGCTCTCATATTCGACACAACCCTGAAATTACGCCACAGATGACATCACTAGAAGCCACAATAGTTAAAATAGAAACAGCACAAGGGAAAATAACCCTGGTGGCTGCATACCTCAGCCCCAGAGTTACACTCGAAGAAAACGACTTACTTCAAATATTCGACAACAACAACAAAATTTTACTGGCCGGCGACTTAAATGCTAAAAACACTACCTGGAATTCACGACGGAACAATGCACGTGGAAACACACTTTATAACCTACAAGGAAGACTGAACGCTGTAATTTCTGCTCCTCAAGACATCACCCACATTCCATTCAATCACCGCCAGCAATCCGACGTCCTGGATATCTGCATAACCAAGAACCTCGATCCTGACTTACATCTCCGAACCCTTCAAGACCTCACCTCTGACCACCTACCTGTAATCGGCCACATCGGTAATGCAATAGAACCGCCTCACCCACGACACAAAAAAAAAAAATGGCTCTGAGCACTATGGGACTCAACTGCTGTGGTCATAAGTCCCCTAGAACTTAGAACTACTTAAACCTAACTAACCTAAGGACAGCACACAACACCCAGCCATCACGAGGCAGAGAAAATCCCTGACCCCGCCGGGAATCGAACCCGGGAACCCGGGTGTGGGAAGCGAGAACGCTACCGCACGACCACGAGATGCGGGCAGACGACACAAAACCATTATAAATTGGGACCAGTTCCACAGATGGCTAAAGAACAACATTCGTCCCACATTGGACCTAACTACTACACAAAAAATAGAAGAAGCTATCGGATCGTTAACAGACAAAATTAAAACAGCATATAAAAAAGCATCCACAACTACAATATTTCCCGAATCAAACGCTCACAATCTGCCACCACTCATACAAGATCTCAAATACCTTAAAAACGCAGCTAGACGCCGATGGCTCCACACTCGAAATCCGGAAGACAGAAGACAATTAAACAGACTCAAAAAGCAAATCCATCACCGTGTACAGGAATGGAGAGCCGAAGTCTGGGAAGACCGCATGAGCACCCTACAACTCCGGAATAAAGACGACTGGAAACTAATCAAAAACATGCGACGCACGAAAACACACAAACCGGCATTACTACACAATAACAATCTCATCTTTGACGCCTTTAGCCAGGCAGAACTTTTTGCAGCCACCTATGAACAACAAAATACCATAGAACCTCTTGGAAATCAACAACCCGATATTTTACAATATCAACAACATGTAACGACTACAGCCCAGAATATACGTCAGATACCTCCGCGCGATCTACCAGAACTAACCACTCCAGCTGAAATAAAAACCATTATCAACCGACTTGGCACAAACTCCGCTCCTGGACCGGACCTCATCTCCAACATACATCTCCAGAACCTGCCAAGAAAACCTCTTGTCCTGCTCACCAATTACCAGGAGCTCCTGTTATTTGTTTAAAGGTCTTCCAAAATTTAGCCGGTTCTCTAGGGTTGAGCTTGTTACATTCCCTTTGCCAGCAGTCCGCCCTCCAGCGTTTTAGATTGTCTTTAACTGTGGTGTTCAGTCTATTCCACTCAGTTTTTAGGGTGGGGTCGCCTGACCACTTCTATTGTCTTAGTAGTTGTCTTTTTTAGTTTAATTGTAGAGAGGATTGCCTCCATTTTGTTTCGGATTGTTCTGGTGGGGACGGCTTCTTCGATAGCCAGCTCATAGGCTGTGACTATTGGTTCATTGTAGTAGGCTAAGTCGTCCGCTGAGTTGATGTCTGCGGTTGGGAATTTTTCGTTAAGGATTCTGGCGACTTTTTCCCAGTTTGTTTTCTTATATAGTTTGATAGTCTTTGGGGAGCCGAATCCTTTTGTTGTTGTAACTCTGTCTCCTAAGGCACGGCTTCTGGCGTTGAAATCGCCCATTATGATGCATTTTCCGAGTGATACTAGGTGTTTTGAGTTCTTCGGGGAGGGGATCGTGAGTGGGTGAGTATATGGTCGCTACAGTTATTGTGTCCATTTTTTGGAGAGTCTACTTCTATTGCCACCACGTGCAGGTGCTGGAAGATCTGCGGAAGTTCCAGACGCACTGCTGGGACGTCCTTGTGGTGAAAGATTGCGGCTCCTCCAATGCTCGGATCGGTTTGCTGCGACCTGTGGCAGATCATGTTCTTTAACTGTTGGATCTGCTGGCCTGCTCCGACCTCCGTGATTCCTAATATATCGACCCTTTCTTCGTCTACCAGGCTTCGTATTAGGGGTTGCTTCCTGTCGAATCCGCAAGCATTCACGGGAGCAGCAGTGACTGGTGAGGTTCTTGTGCTAAGCGCCATCTTGCTGTGCAGAACCTAGGGGGTGGGGGATGAGGGAGTCACGCTTCGGTTGACTTTTGCGAAAAGTATGTGCGACTTGTTCTTTGTGACGCTCACCACCATTTTTCTACCGAAGAATTGTTCAGTTACTGAGGCCATAGCTTTCTTTACCATCTCACGTCTGTCTGGTAGGATGTTGTGGAGAGCAGTTGTGATCACTCGCACCACATCCTCCACATGGATAGATTCTTCACCAGAGGTTTCTGGGCATTTGGGTACTGGTTCATCTGTTATGGGGGCGTATACGCATTTGATAGGCTCTGTTGTTTCTAGGGACAGCGGCTGCTTTGGTTGTTGGGGACAGGGGTGGGAGACTGAGGGGTGATTGTCCCCACAGTTGGCACATTTTGTTTCCTCCCCTAGGCAATCTTTAGCTAGGTTTGGACCGGCGCATTTGCTGCATTTTGGTTGTTTTTCTTTTTTTTGCAGGCGTTGTGGTGTGATCGAACTCGTAACAGGGAGTGCATTGGGTCGGTTGAGCTGCTCTAGTCCTTGATGGTTCAACCGTGTATACATAGTAGTTGAATCGCAGGTGGAGTAGTAAATCGTCGCGGGTGTACTGATCGTGTGTGAACACACGAATCATACTTCTGAGTTTATTGTTACTTCGGCGATGACTCTGGTCGCCTTGATGACTGAGTAGCCTTGATGTTTCAGCTCTTCCGCGATCTCGGCGCCAGAGACGTCTTCTTCGGCGTTTTTGATAACGACTGTTAGAATTGGGGACCTCGGTTCCCGAATTGGTCTAGGTTGGCTCGGTCTGCGTGGTGGCAGTAGTTTTATGTGAGCCCCTGGGAAGCTGTTTGTTAGGAATCTTTGCTCCAGGTATTCTTTTAGGTCCGCGTGAGGGCTTTTAATAATTGCCTCGCCTTTTCTCGTCATCATGACTTCGGTGATTTCACCACCCAGAGCCGTCTTTTTCAGCTCGGAGGCTACTTTGTTTCTGGAGGTGCCTTTTGGGAGATCGTATAGCATTACGCTAGTGGGATCCTTGTTGGCGGTTGGGGCTGCTTTTGACCTGGTCGGGGTAGGAGGTCTGTTGTTGGAGTTTCCTTGTTGTGGGGGAACGGTTTGGTTTTTCATGGGAGACAAGGAGACATGTCTTCCAGTGAGTGGGAGGCATCGCTGCTGGCGACTTCTGCGTAAGATGCTCTTCTTACGCCAGGGATGGGTGAAAGAATGGGTGGTGCTGCATCGTCGTCGGCTTCGTCCCTTACATTGGAGAGGACGTTGGTATCGCAGATGCTTTCGGCTTGGGATGTTGGTGCCGAATTTTTTGCGTCCTCGGCTTTGGGTTTTTTGGTCTTGGTAGACACGTCTTCAGTGTGGGGACATGTATTTGTATGGTGGGAGGAATTGTTCACCTAGCTGTACCTGACCGCGAGGAAATAGGCCTGCACCCTACTCTGCGCTTTTGCCTCGACGAACGCGGGCTTGTCTGACCGCAGTCAGGGCCCTGTTTCGCCAGATTCCCTAGCTAACAGACCCTAAATCTCGCTGTCCAGATATCTGGCCTATATCCTACGTTCGCCCTAGCTTCGACAAGTTCGCTTTTTAGAGCGTGTAGCTGGAGCTGACACGTGGACAGTTTGCTTTTTCGAATTGTAGGATTCGCAGCTAGGCTGCTATCGGCGGCGAGCGGCCTTGGACGGCGCGCTGCGTCTGGCAGGCCGTCGCCCAGAACACAAAGGCGGCGGCAATGGCGTCGGCAGCCGCTTCGTGCATCCTCTGGCGGACCAGCTGGAACTGCCGCTCGAGCATCTTCTTCAGGGAGCCCCTCTTCCCCTGGATCGGCGGAGTCCTTGCAGGATCCCCCTGCATCGCCTCCTAGTCCTCATTTTTGTTGTGTTGGTTGAGTCTTCTCTTTTCATTCGTGTCAGCATGATGGCCTTCTCAGGCATTTGATGGCTTCTCTGTTGCCCGCGTGTGCGGACAACTGTGCTGGCCCTTTTTTTTTTTGTGCGTCGGCAACCTCCGGAGGAGGTTGGCCCCTCAAGTGTGCGGGGTAGGTTTGCTTACTGGAGACACCATTTATTTGACAAAAATGGGACACCTTATTTTCATTGGAGAGCCTTTGGGCACAGTATGTTGGTCCTTTAGGCCCACAGTCTTGGTATTTTTATATTTTATTGAAGATTCGTTGTTCTGATTGACCTGTTCTATTGATTTGCCTTTCTTAGTTGTATTGTAGGATTGAGAGCGGAACTCTTATTTTTTGCCAGGGGCTGGTGCTACAGTTGCTAGATCCTGTAATTGCTGCGTGGTAGGTCTGAGCCTTTCTATTTTCTCGATTAGTCTTCTTGTTGTGGTGATGATTTGACTGTCGACGGTCGGCATGTTACGTTCTTCATGTATGCGATTTGTCCTCGTCCACCATGGCGCATTAAGGATAAGCTTTAAGCATCTGTTTTGCAGTGTTTGGAGTGGTTTCCTATTTGTTCTGCTGGTTATGCCCCACGACGAGCAGCCGTAGAGCATCATGGGTATGACTATTGCTTTGTATATGTTTAATTTCGTTCTTTGAAACATTTCCTTGCTGGCCAGAAGAGGGTAAATTGCGTGAATGGTTCTTGATATTCGTAGACGTTTTTGTTCTATGTGCTGCTTGAATAGCATTTTGTTGTCTATTGTTACACCGAGGTATTTGACTGATGTTGTCCATGGTATTTGCGTTCCATTTAGCTCAATTTGGTCGTGGATCTGTGGTCGACGGCGTGCAAATAGAATGGCAACTGTCTTCTCCGGGTTTACTTTGATCCTGTTTCTTTTGGCCCATTTTTCTGTGTGGTCCACTTGTTGTTGCAGTCTATTTATTGTCGTTGATAGTCGTCGGTGCGTTTCTAGGAGTGCCGTGTCGTCTGCAAATTGCGCTATTGTCGAAGTTTCAGTTTTTGGTATGTCATTGACGTATACTGTGAACAGGGTCGGCGAAAGCACCGAACCCTGCGGTATTCCTTCCTGTAATATTTTTTTAGCTGATCGTTTGTTATCAATCTGAACAAAACATCTTCGGTCGTGCAAGAAACTGTCAATCATTTTAATGTAACATTCAGGTATGTCGGTCTGGTCTTTTAATTTCGTAATTAGGTTGCCCTTCCACACTTTGTCGTATGCCTTTTCGACGTCTAGGAAAATTGCGGCTGTATATCTGGAGAGGTTCATGTTTTTGGTAATGTGTTCTGTAATACGGAGGATCTGGAGTTCTGCTGACAGTTTTTCTTGGAATGCAAATTGTTCTTGTCGGATAATGTTGCCGTCGAGTAAAGGTTGTCGGATTCTTGGGAGCAGGATACGTTCCAGGAGCTTGGACATCGTTGGGAGTAGGCTTATCGGTCTATAGTTTTGTGGTTGCTTCAGGTCTTTTCCAGGTTTGGGTATCGGTACTATTTTGGAAATCTTCCATGCTTGAGGGAAGTAGTGGTTGATTAGGCAGGCTCCTGACACATTCGCCAAAGAAATCGAGGAAGGTCTGGAGAACACTCAGACAGCTCTCACAGAAGAGCAGGCAAAGCTTCTGGCGCCAATTACCGATGAGGAAATTGCACTAGCTCTCATATCCAGCAAGCAAAATGCTGCACCTGGCAGGGACAAAATTACGAGGAAAATGCTCTCGGCCACGCCTCACCACATGCTCCTTCCAACTAAGCCGTCTACAACGCTGCGCTCTGTCTAGGGATAGTGCCAAAACAATGGAAAAAAGCAAATATCATCATGATTCACAAGCCTGGAAAGACACTTAATCAACCTACCTCATACCGCCCAATCTCGATTTTGCCAGTAATAGGCAAGACAGTTGAATCAATTCTAAACAACAGAACTGACAAATTTATTAACAAATTAAATATACTCCCTCCCGAACAAGCCGGCTTCAGATAGGACCATTCAACCATGGACCCCGTCATCAGACTCATCAGCACAACATCAGAAGCCCTAAACAGAGGTGACTGCGTATTGGCACTGTTCCTAGACATCGAGTGAGCTTTCGATGAAGTGTGGCACTGCGGGCTGGCGTATAAAATGGCCAAGCAAAACTTCCCACCTCACTTCGTACGCCTCATTCTCGCCATAATAACCAATAGAACAACAACAGTATCGGTCGGAAACCAACTCTCCAAAAAATTCTCTCCTGCTGCTGGAGTAGCGCAAGGCGCTGTCCTCTCACCCACGCCCTACAGCTTATACACCGCCGACATCCCTCGCTCCAACAAATGGAACGAGCACTTCGCCCTATATGCGGACGACACCGCCTACTGGTGGTGCACGCGGCGCACTCGGTAGAGGAAGCGAGGAGTGTAATAGCATCCTACACACCCCAGCTAGAACAGTGGATGGCCGAACGGCGCATTAAACCTAATCCCACAAAAGGCCAGCTGCTACTTTTCAGACACTGTAACCTAAAGCAAAGTGCCAGACTAAAACATAACGACCTTTACATAACCCTATGGCAGAAGAGAGTAAACCCTGTCCAGAGTGCAAAATACCTAGGGATGACTCTAGACTCTACTTTATCATGGAAGCACCACACAGAAAACGCCATAAGCAAATGCAAACAAAGAATCAGTTCAAAATTCGGGGGCGCCAGCCCTGGCGCAGTGCTAGACACTTACAGAACATTTGTCCGACCTATCTTATAGTACGGTGCCTGTCTGTGGACGGCCTCCAGGGCACAGTATGAAAGAATTTCCCCATTCGATCGCCGTAAACTGAGGTTAGCAGGGAAGCTGCGCTATACAACTACTAACGATCTAGTCTATACGGGCACCAACACCCGCCCTATATTAGACAAGATAACTCCTGAAGTAGCCAAATACGGCCGGAACAGAGTAAGAATGGAAGGGATAATGAAAGACATAATATGTAGCCCAATTTACGAATTTAGAACCACCCAATTTGGATACCCCTAGCCCCCAGACTTCATTGCCCATGCAATACAACGAACATACCCCAATAACAAGGAGCTTACAGAAAAAATTAGAAAAAGAAGAATGCAGTAAATACAGTGAAGTGAAGCGTCCCATCAACTCCCTCCAACGACCCCAGAGAAGTGAAGAAGTGAAACGGCCCTCCACATACCCATATGACCATCCTCCCAACTCTCACTAATTTAGGAATAGAGTTTACCAATCACTCAATCAGTTACTCACACTCTGACGATATAGCATATAACATAGCCATAATTCATAATCTAGAACAAAAGCTCTACAAAGAGATAAAGTAATCCATCACTAGACAACAATTAAATTAAAAACCTAGCGTACCAAACTCTCCGAGATTAGCAAATGATAATCCAGTGTCATTCCAACTGGGGTTTTGGTGGTTTCCCCCAGTTGTAATGCGAATGCCGGGATGTGGAACTCCACCACTTAGATATAAGAAAATTAACTACAAAATGGCATAAGCCAACAAACTTAACACCCAAGCAGGCAGGATTTCCCAATGAAACAAATAAACGGTGTCCCAACAGTATCAAACATCCCCAGGCTGAGAAGGACCTGGGTTCTCAGCAGCCGCCACTACCCGAGAGGGTAAGGCAACCTTTTTTATATATAAAAAAAACTGTGGCACCTGAGGCCGCCAGCAATGGAGGAGGAGCTCCGCCCATCGCTGCGCCGCAAGCCCCCTGGACTCCCAACACCAGCCCAGCAGTGAGCCAGCGAACAAACGTTAAAAGCTGCTGTAGTCTTTGTAACTGTTTTACGAAGTTGCTGAAGTTTCGACTTCAACGTAACTTTCCGAGTACAGTTGGCAATTGAGCGTTCTGCGTACAAGCGGCCTATGTTGTCTGTCTTGAGCAGTTTTGGCTAAAATTGAATGTATCTCAGTTACTGTGTGACTTCGCTTGTTAAGTTCAATCACTGTACCGTCAGTGACTGTGTGGCGAGCCTTCTTCGTCGCCCTCAGAGGCGCATTTGTATTGATAGGAAGTCTTTAGTCTGGAACAACCAGACCAGGAGAATTTGTTTCGGGCTATACTCGTGACATTATCATCACCACCACGGGACGTCTAAGCAACCAGCCATCGCTTCCGGTACGCCAGATCGTGTCCTTGCAGTTAAGAAGACAGCTTGGTAACGTAATTCCGCAGCTCCGGCAGATTAGGGAATTTGCTCTGAGATAATCACAGCTCAGCAGAGCGCGCCTGTTCCAGTCTTTTCTTACGTGGTTCTGTCTTGGATGTTCATTGTCTGAGTTCTCACTACTGTAGCAGCAATTAATGTTGGGTTGGCTGGGTGCTTCTCTTAAGATTTGAGTTGCAAGGAATTGGCTCCACATACCAGTTGGTCATAAATGTCACAATCTAGTTTATGGACAACCTCACCTTCAGAGCATTTATTTGAGTATCCAATTTGACGTATTGTAAATGTTTCATGTGTTGTGTTTATTATTTTGAGTTTAGTCATAATAAATCAAATTGTTATTTTGGACAGAACTTTCATTCTGTTAATCGGTACAGCGACCCTTTCATTTCTGACTACGTTACTGAAACTTTCCTTTATTTAATTAATGTCTATCAAATTAAATTATTGCAGGTGCCAAACTCTTTTCTACTCCACTTGCAGGGTCGATTACAGTCAGTTAGCGTTTCTTCTTAATCCATGTGCAACAGCAAAAGTCGGAGTTAGAAAAGGGGGGGGGGGGCTTAGAGAGCATCATTTCCATATGAAGATTCGAGAAGAATTTAGTGTTAAATACACTGCTAGCCCCGGCACCTCGCATCTGTAAACTAAAGAGCGAGCAGCGCTTTTGGTGGGGAAAGTGGGCTTTCCCGGCAGAACGCTGCCACCAGCCTACAGGGGCACCCAAAATCAGTTGCCCGTTACCTGTCTAGCGGAGTAGATCGCCGTGCAGTGATATACGCCGTTTCTGTTCGTGGGACCTTAGTTGCCAGTGTCTGTCAGTTGACTTTGTATACTTCCTGATTTACTTCGACATCCGGAAGAGAAGGTATTTGCAGAGTAACGAGCGTCTCTTATGTTCTTACAGCGTGTATTCGAGAGGCGAACCAAAAAGAACTGTTGGCTAATATTACCAGTCCCAATCAAAGGGCTGCAATTTATGGTAACGTCAGCCTCGTCCAATAGGACGCATAAGGAAGGAACGCGAAAATAAGCCGCATGGCTTAGTGGAATCGCCGCGAAAGAAAACTAAATCTTGGGAGGAAACCGATCGTTACAGACAGTTAAAACCTTTGGTGCTTATGGAACGCTAAATCTCTATCTCGGTCACAATTCACCTGATTCTGAGACAAACTGCTTGAATTATGTGCATAATAGCTATTCTAAACACTGCTGAAATTTTCTTCGAAACATGTACATCGATTTTGGACTTCTAAGCAAAAAGCTTGACATACGACAATGTTATTCTCTTCAAAATATTCCCCATTGCACACTATACACTTGTGCCAGTGCTTTTTCCAATTCCCGAAATTCTTTAGGAACTGTTTCTTTGCGATAGTTTATAGGTCTCTTAACTGAGCATTTTTAATCTGAGCCATGCTTGTAAGATTGCTATCCTTTAAGGCTTGCTATGAAATGTTTATACCACTTGTATGCCCTTGGTTCGCTGGTAACAAGCTCACCAAAAGCGATATTTAACATTTGTAAAAATTTCGTACACTTTATTCCATTCCTATAACAAAATTTAATACAGACTAATTTGTTTATATACAGAACAAGCAATCGTTGATGCTACCAAAACACGTGTAACCTTTTTGGCAGCTGACGACAGAGTAAACACCCAATATGAATAACATTGTACACATACTTTTGAGACATGTTTACGACGACAGTGACAAAAAAGTAGTGCAGGTCGGACTAATAGAACACACATAATTATAAATTTCTGCTTACTTTTTAAACACTCTTCGTGTTGCAAAAATTGTTAAGTTTCAATGCAGTCCTTCAAAGAAAACTATCTTTTAAGAACAAGCCTTAAATTATACAGATTGATTGCATTATATGGGCTCGTTTTACGAGTAGTAATAGAAGAACATACAATACATTCACATGAACTGGCATTCGGTTTTATGTTTGTAGATAATCATGATTTCAATTCTTATCTTAATATTATTTACTCTATAATAATGTGTTTCGGAAGAAGCTATCGTTTTTTATATTCCTTATGGTCTTAATGCATTAGTCTAAAAATGAACGCAGCCGAGACGTACCTGTAAAGGCGTCGTCACAGATTTGAAGCGCGCGCCGCGGCAGGGCCGGCCCTACGTTGTGAAACAGCCTGTAGATGCGCCCTGAGACGTATCTGGGTAGGCAGGGCAGAGTGGGAACTCGCTTGCTCTTCAGTTTACAGGCAGACTGTAAGATCCCAGAGAGGATCCGCAAGTCTCAAGTTTCACACGGAATTTGCAGTCTCCCCTCCACAACGGCCACAGGCAGGTCACGTGATTCCACCTCCACGAGGCGGGGCGTGACTGCCAGCGCTCCTGGTTTTACTTGAGTGTACTATGTTGCCTTTCCCGCCAGAAAACAGACACTATTACCTGCTTTGTGTCTGTAAGCAAAACCAGCAAGGTGCACTACAGCCAGATTGCACAGATTCTTTTCAGGTTTTTACCACGAGTTGTTTAAAAACGTACAGCCCAAAAAGGGCGTAGAAGATTAAGTGACTTAACAAAAGTTTGCACTCTTTTTCCGTTTTGTTTCTCAAAATAAATATTTTTCTTATTAACTTTCGTGTGTAGCGAACATGAGTTTCTACTGTGATGTTTTTATTGTTCAAAATAAAATGTCTGTGACAAAATTGCCGAAGGAGTCGGCTTTAATTTCGTGTACGGCAATTAAAAAGGCTTAACTTCGTGAAATTTCCACTTTAACGTGCTGTAAAGAGTTGGCTATTTCTTTGTACATAAACATTTAGCAGATGCAAACAGTTCATTGTTCGTTTCGTTTCTTTATTAAAGTTGCTGTCTGCTGGTGTTCTTGTGAGATTTTATTCCTCATACTTCAAGCATTATGTTCATAATATGTCCATGTCTTAGGCTGATATAACATTTATTGCATAGTTTGGCAATACATTTACAGTCGGCTGAAGAATAAGTTTCCGACATTTTGTCCATTTGCTGCTCAAATAGGATACAGTAATTATTAAACTGTCAATATTTTCCACACAGTCGTCCTCAGCAAACTGCTGAATGGTTTTAAAGCATTGTACAATAACCACATATATTTGCTGCTGTGACAAACTCTGTTGCCTTTATTATGAATTACCTTATGTATCTATTGCATATCCAAAATATGTGTGTGTTATTAGTTTCGGAAACTTGTTCTTTTGAATAACATTGCACAGAAGTATGTTTCTAGCACACTTATATTTATCTAAAGAAATGAAAAATATTGGTAGACACTACGTGAAAATCAAATAGCGAATTACGGAAATGCGCTTTAATAACTAATTTCTTCTGGACGGATTACATTTAACAAATTAACTAGCCCAAAAGAATGTGGACTTTGAAGCACCAATTCTTGCCACTGCCCTTCAACAATACATTTTCGAAGTTTAGTAAACGCCTATACAAGTTAGTACAACCATATGCACGAACAGTTCGACGACGTTACCTTTGACGCTGCATCACAGACAGGAACACCTGCGATGGTGTACTCAACATAGTACACCCAAGTAAAACCAGGAGCGCTGTCTGTACACCCCTCCTCGTGGAGGTGGAATCACGTGACCGGCCTTTGGCCGTTGTGGAGGGGAGACTGCAAATTCCGTGTGAAACTTGAGCCTTGCGCGAGGATCCCCCCCCTACTCAACCTACCTGCGACACTCACTCCACCCCCTACAGCTCGCTCACGGCGGCTCCTCACCCCACCCCCTATAGTTTCCTCACAACGGAAGACCGGGTACTGTACCTACATTTGCGGTTTGGAGCCCGCGTGGTGTTGCTGTTTTCTTGCAGTAGCCGTTTTTGTTAGTGCGGAGTGCACGTGCTATTTTGGTTTTGTTCGTCGCTTGTTTTTTGAGTGCGGAGTGCGCGTGGTATTTTCGTTCGTTTTTCAATCATTGTGAGTGCGGAGTGCGCGTGTATTTCGTGCTTTCTTTATTCTCATTGTGAGTGCGGAGTGCACGTGGTACTTTTTTGCGTCTTTTTTTTTTTTACTGATTGTGATTACAGTGTAGCGATTGTGTTACGAAAATAAGTGCTTTTAAATGCGAAGTGTGTGGGCAAGAGTATAATTACAGAAAGAATCTCAGTCAGCATGTTAGCAAAAACCATCAACAGCAGCTGCCTGTTGCCACTAAAGCTAGTGTAGCTTCTTATGAGTGCTACGTGTGAGACAAAATTTTCTCTCTTAAAAACAAGTTGTATCGCCACCAACGAAATATTCATGGTTTGCAGGAAAGGGGGGGGGGGGGGGGTTCTTCAAGTGTACATCGTGCCCATTTGAAAGTAGTTCAAAACGGGGTTTGATAGATCATTTACAAACTGCTGATCTAATTCAAGTTAATTCCGAAGATCTGCAGTTCTCAAATGAAGACGAGTTTTTACAGTGGAGAGAAGACATTGAACGCACGACACATTCACATTAAAACGCATGGGTCTACTAGCTCTACACATTATTATGGCTGCCATCGGTCAGGTAACTTTATCTCCAAAGGTAAAGGCACAAGACATCTTAAATTGACAGGCAGCAACAAAATGAATGGAAAGTGCCCTGCAGAGATGAATGTAACTGTACACGAAGGTGGAACATACCTAGTACATTTTGTGTCGACCCACGCTGGTCACGAACAAGATTAAAGGCACCTGCCCCTGAGTCAAAAAGAGCGGGAAATTTTAGCAACAGATATTGCAATGGGACTTCCGTATGACAAAGTTCTAGATAACGTATGGACAAGATTGCAGGATCCAAACTTGCAGAGAATCCATTTGACTACCAAGCAAGACTTGTATAACATTACAGCAAGCTATAACCTCTCCTCAGAGTCGGTCAGACATAAAAATGATGCAATCAGTGTCGAAGCTTGGGTAAAAGAAATGAACGAAAGCGAGAATCCGTGTGTGTTATTCTACAAACCACAAGGCTAGACTAGTGAACATCAAGAACTGAGGAGCGAGGATTTCATATTAGTGATAATGAACAGAGCCCAACTCGAAATGTTATCAAAAAAGGGAGAAGACTGTATCTGTATTGATGGAACCCATGGGCTTAACGGGTATAATTTCGAAGTGACCGCTCTCTCAGTACTGGATGATCTCAGGCAAGGAATCCCGTGTGCCTCCCACCGCCAGCCCAGCAGCCAGCCAGCGGCAGGTAGCCCTGCCCGCTGAGCCACAGCAACAGCAAACGTTAAAACCTGCGAAGATCCCAGCGAGGATCCCCCAAACTCTACCTCCCTGCGACACTCACCCCGCACTCAGCTTGCCCACGATGGGTCCTCACCCCACCCCCATACCTCGTTCACGAACGGGACCTCACCCCACCCCCTATAGTTCCCTCACAACGGAAGACCGGGAACAGTACCTGCACTTGCGGTTTGGAGCCCGGGTGGTGTTGCTACTTTGTGCGTCGCTTTGTGAGTGTGGAGAGCGCGTGATATTTTCGTGTGTCTTAAAATCATTGAGAGTGCGGAGTGCGTGTGGTGTTGCTGCAGTAGCTGTTTTTGTTAGTGCGGAGTGCACGTGCTATTTTGGCTTTGTGCGTCGCTTTGTGAGTGCGGAGTGCGCGTGGTATTTTTTGTGCGTCTTTTTTTAATCATTGTGATTACAGTGTAGCGTTTGTGTTACTAAAATGAGTGCTTTTAAATGTGTGTGGGCAAGTGTATAATTAGAGAAAGAATATCAGTCAGCATGTTAGCAAAAACCATCAACAGGAGCTGCCCATTTCAAAGTAGTTCAAAACGGGGTTTGATAGATCATTTACAAACTGCTCATCAAATTCAAGTTAATTCTGAAGATCTGCAGTTCTCAAATGAAGACGAGTTTTGGCAGTGGAAAGAAGACACTGAACGCACGACACATTCAAAGTTTATTAAAACACATGGGTCTACTAGTTCTACACGTTATTATGGCTGCCATCAGTCAGGTAACTTTATCTCCAAAGGTAAAGGCACAAGACATCTTAAATTGACAGGTAGCAACAAAATGAATGGAAAGTGCCCTGCAGAGATGAAAGTAACTGTACACGAAGGTGGAACATACCTAGTACATTTTGTGTTGACCCACGCTGGTCACAAACAACATTTAAGGCACCTGCCCCTGAGTCACGAAGAGCGGGAAACTTTAGCAACAGATATTGCAATGGGACTTCCATATGACAAAGTTCTAGATAATGTTTTTCCAGGTCTTTATTTTTCCTACTGGTGACTTGTGCTGCATCCATGATCCATTGATAAGCTACTTCTATTTTAAAATCCTGTCCATGAAGTTTCTACATATTACCCTTTCTACTATTTGGAGCATAGAAGCAAGCCTCACTGTTTCCTTTTCTATACGTAGTATGCCATTAAACAGGCCCATTATTAAAGTATATTGTCAAAATTCAGACAACAAACTCCAGGGAAGGATATCAACAGTGTAGGAAAAGACACATTGCTGCTTACCATAAAGTTTGTATGTTAAATTGCAGACAGACACAATTAAAACACTTAAACACAAGCTTTCGGCCACAGCCTCCATCAGATAAAGAGAAACACATCATTCATTCACACAAGCAAGCACATCTCACACACACATGACCACCACCTACAGCAGCTCAGCCAAAATGGGGGAGTTGGGGAAACCTTCTCAGAAGATCCCTCCCTTCTCCCATCATCAAAACCATATCCCTAGATACTGGAGCCCTGATAGTTTTATCATAGCTTTCAAATAACTATTTAAGAACTCTGAATCATTATAACTGTTTTTCATGGAACTGAGGTATTTAATGGCTCACAAGGACTTTTTAATATCTGCCGTTATCCACTTGTTTTGTGAGACATTGATATGATGTAGGTACCTCTGGAAACGTCTTTTCAAAATTCAATTTAAAAAGTTTGAAAATTTAGAGATTTTCACATTTATATCAGTTTCTCCATATAATTCATCTCAACTTTGGTTTGCTTGTTATTTTGAAATATCTTCTATTTTTATTTCTGATAGATGTCTTTCACAAACTTGCAGTTTCGGGGATTTTCCGATGCCAGATTTTACTGTTGTTATTTGCCAGAAATGGTCTGACAGCCAAAGATATTTTTCAGTTACATCACACTTTTCCCTGTCCATGTTTGTGGCCAAAGTGTCAATCACCAATGGAGTCACTGCAGTAATATTTATTACACCATTGACAAACAGGGACATGCGAAAACTCTTAAGAATATTGATGAGGGTTCTACTTGTTTTGTTTTGATATTTGTGTTTATGTCTCCACAGAGATTTGTTTACTTTAGTGTCTGAGGCTTTTAGAACTTCTGTTAATTTCTTGAAAAAAGTTCCCACACTACTACTAGGAATTTGATACACACACAATATGATTAATTTTCTGGTTGTATCAAGCTCTGTTAATTCAGTAGCTGAAATTTCAAAGTCTTTGTCTTCACTTACTGTAGTAAGGACACACCTTGATTTGAGCCACATTTCTTTTCTTGTATAAATGCACAATCCTCAACCGTTTTGAAGTAGCCCTGCAGTAAGAGTCTGTCCTTTCATACAATGCTAATAATACATGTTTGATTTCTGTGTCTTTAAACCAGTGCGCGGTGACGGAAACTACTGTGCAGTACAAAGATTGGATCTCACCTTCAGACTGTTGTATTTTATGTTTTATTGATTGTATGATTTGATGAAGAGTTGTTAAGTCTCTGGAATGTCCCATGATATTTCTTCCGATGGTTTCTTGTTTTCTTATGACAAGTAAAAATATCCATATTGTAAACTATTGTATCAGATTTTTTTATCTGCACAGATACTCTTTAGTTGGGGAAATCTGTTATCTGGATTTATTATAAAAAGGATCTGCTTTTCTTGTGTATGACAGCAAATATTTCATCATGCTTGGCCCGAGGTACACCCCCTATACTATGGTGAATCTACTGTTCCACCCCTACCCACCATCACCACATGCTCATCTTTTGTGAAATCCGTAACTAAAGACCTTAAGTCCTCTATCATTTGACAAAGCCCTGAATTTACTTTGAATATACTCGTGACCTCGTATGTTACCCTAATTTTTTCTGTAACTGAGGCCTACATCTTGCCCATGACTACTACCTAGCAGCACCACATTTTTTCTTCCCAACTCGTTGTATACTCCTAGGTTTCCCGACATTGGTTGAAATGTATTGTACATTTCCTGATGCTAGTCCTACCCGAGGCTCTTCTCCACTGAACTCTGGCAGAAGTAAATACCTGTTTTTTGCGTTGATAATAAAACTATCAGATCACATTCTTTTTCTTCCTGCCCACTGCCAGTTCTTAACCACTGTCCTCCCCTTTATCTCTCTTGATCCTGATCAGTTCCTAATTGCTTCCTTTTCTGTTCTTCAGACAAAATGTTCCTACTGCATACTCTGCATTTCCAGGAGTGAGCCTCTTTTGTTTTCCCAGTGTTCTCCCCACTGCATCTCCCCCCCACCCCCTCCCACCACAGTGAGAATATTTTCTACAAGACTGGCAACAAATCACCCTACTCACTATTCTATAACAGCTCCTGTATTTCTCACTCACGATTGAATTCCATATAAGAATTAAGTTCAAATTTGTCAAGGACGTAAGATTGGCTGTAAGTACACACACACACACACACACACACACACTATGATTAATTGTTTTACGTTGTTGCCGCTGTTTACGTTCTGTTTTAGAGGTACGAAGAATTAATTACTAATTGCTTTGGTTTTTCGAGAATCACGTTATAAAGAATGTTTAGATATGTTTTTAAACGTTAGCAACTCAGAAATTGTATGCCTACATCACGTCTGTCTAACTAGTAACAAATACGAACTGTGTTGATAAAAATGAATTAAAACGTTTAATTACTCTTTTCTGGTAAGAACAGACAGAATAGACACTACTGGAACTAACTGCTGCCTTGTTTGAACGAAATTTAAATTATTAAGAAAACTTAAGCAGATATTTTAATGTTTATGTAACACAAAATTTCGGCCTACATCGCGAGTATTGGAATTTCTATTAAACGAATTGCTTTTAAGAAAAAGTATTACTGAGAACGCTAAATATTCATTTTCGTAACAAGAACGGACACTGCAGCAAGTATACAAAATAAGAGCTCCTACTTCTTAAGGCACTCCTGCATCCACACAACATTTAAGTCACTACAGATGGACTGAACGTAGATCAATAAATAGTACGTAATTTTGAAGCGAATTAGTCATTCCATTGAAGTATTCGGTAATTATAACAATAATTCATAGGTTGCAATATACTTACTTCTAACTTTACATACAGACACAAATACTATAATAATGAAATACCTCGTGTGTCATGTATGGAGAATACGACTGTCTTCATAATGTTTTTGTTATCAGTATGATTTTTATATTCTTCATTTCTTTAGGTCTAATGAGTCAATCTACATTTTATAAACATAAAAATATTGAGTCACGTGAGGACACTGTAAACAAGTAGGCCTGTCTTTTCTTATTAGATTACTGCTTCTATTCCGTAGCAGAATATTTTGGATGTTTGAGATACAGAGACTAGAAACAAGATAGTGAAGCTAATGCAAATAGTGCAAGCTGTTTGGTGGATAAAGCTTACATTTATGTCTCTACTGACATAATACAGTATTTTTACTGTGCTGTTTTGGTTTGTGTTTGTTCTGTGTCTTATAATCTGGAAAGATTTTTTTGGATGAATAAAAGAAATAAACTCTGTTGCCATGCTGCGACATCGTATGCTTTTATTACCGACATATGTAACATTTCCAACCACATTATTTGCGAAGTGTAGTTTTGCCGAAAGATCACGTTATATTAAGCGATTAATTTGATGATTATTGGCTCACATTATAATTAACAGACAGCACGTTTGTATTTCGCTTTCATTTATTATTTTAAATCGTTCGTGAGTTTTTGTTCCGCTTGTTGTAAATACCATTAGGTACCGGAAATCCATTTTAAGTTATAGACACTTCTACTTCATCAATAACACACAGTTATAATTGTAGTCGTGTCTGTAAACGTTTACATTAATACCTGAAACAAAGTCTTTGCATTATACGTTGGAAATTGTTCATTTTCTAGTTCTCGTTCTAGGAGTAACATATCTGCGACGATGTGTATCGCTACGGTTGGGCGGAGCATCTTGCTGATCAGGTGTGGAGCTAAAGTGTGGTGGGCGGGGACTATGTGTCGGGATCTTCGCAGGTTTTGAGCTCATGTCACAGCAACGCCAGTTAGCCGCGCCTCCAGCGCCACAGCCGTGCACCGAGAGCCAATCAGCACCGCGAGCGCCCGACCCAGCCAGCATGGCCGACTTCCCTCGGCCTTCATGGCAACGCAGAAACAGACGAGACGCGGCTCCCCTCCATGCTGTCGGCACCCGACAAGATGGTGCGTACCAGCCGCCCGCCGACCAACATGTCGTCGGCCCCAGCGCAGACGATGGACACATCGACCACATTCTCTCATGCATGGAAAAAATGCTGCAGCAGATGACAGACCTCATGGCCGAGGTGTAACATGTAGCATCCGCCATCAAACCAGCGGAAACTCAACATGCCTGAACGAACAAGAAACTTAAAAGTCTGCGTCTTTAATGCAGAGGGGCTTATCAAACAGGGCGCCGAGTTCACGCAAAAGGTCAGAGACGAGGACATCGACATTTGCTTGGTCTCCGAGTCCCACCTGAAGCCAGGTGCCTGTGCTGGAGTAGCTAACTACAAATGCTACAGGCAGGACAGTGACTCAAGGCGGGGGTACGGCCGTGTACGTGCGACGAACGTTGAGCCACCACCAAGTACCAGTATCTGATCTACGGCGATGGAAGCAGCAACCATCGCAGTCGAAACGGGGGTCGGGAAAAAAACTTTCTGCATGGTCTACAGGCCGCCAAGGATAGCGTTCGACCCAGCAGACTTAAACGCATTACTGTCGCTCCCTGGAGAGCTCATACTAGGGGGTGACCTCAATGCAAAGCACACTGCTTGGAGCAGCCGCCTTACCAACACCAGTGGCCGGCGGCTGCTCAACATGGAGGAGAGGCACGAGGCGGTCGTCAGTGGACCGCACAGTCCTACCATTTACACCAGATATGGCGAACAACCAGACGTCCTTGACATTGGGATCTCTAAGGGCAGCCGACTACACGCGACAGCCAGCACACTAACAAGGATGTCGTCTGACCATTTGCCGGTCTTAGTGGAGCTAGACATCAACGCCATCCAGGAAACGTGCAGAGGTCTGGACCAGCGCGGCATCAATCAGAACGCATTCCTCGAAGCAGTAACCGACAAACTGGACGACGCAGCCAACGCGGCAACACTCGCCGCCAATGCTGCACTCCATAATCTTACTCGCAGCATCACGGACGCCGCGGCAACAGCCGAGTGGCAGTTACAATCTGAAGACTGCAGACCGCGTCCACTCCCACAGCACATAAGGGACGCCATTGCCGCATAGAACAGACTCCTGCGTGAGTGGCAGCGAACCAGAGTCCCTGCCACCAAGCGAGAGCTAAACAGAATGTGTCGCCACATCAAAGCAGAGGTGGACCAACGCAGAAACCAGGAATGGGCGCACAAAGTGGCGCAACTGAACCTAGAGGACGGGTCGGCCTGCAGGTCAGTAAAAGGCCACATCCGACGAGTGCAAAGAACTCCACCGCTTCAAGTACGAGCGGAGTACATCAGCGAGCCGTCTGCAAAGGCCAACGCCCTAGCAGACGCATTCGCTGCCAACTTCACGCCTGTGAACGAACGTGCTGGCACTGCGCACGTACAACTGGTCACAGACCGCCTCCCTGTATTCCTACGAGCGCAAGACGACGATAAGGACAACCTAGCCTCCATCATAACGGAGGAGGTGAAACATCAACTCCGTCGTCTCGCCAGGAAGAAAGCAGGCGGGCCCGATGCTGTCACAAAACTACTTCTGAAACAGCTGCGGAACGTGGCAGCAAACCTTATCACCAGCGTTTTCAATCGGGTGCTGCAAACTAAGACTTCCCCGACGTGCTGGAAACACGCAGAGGTGATTGCCCATCCAAAGCCGGGAAAGGACGCTCGCCTACCCAAGAACTACCGCCCGATCAGTCTGCTCCCAGCACTGTCGAAAGTCTTCGAACGTCTATACCTAGCCCGCCTGCAGGTGCATATGGAAGAGGGTATTCTACCGGATGGTTTCCGGCTACACCACGCGACGACGCACCAGCTGCTACCCCTGACGGAGGAGGCGTTTCATGCCATCGACCGACGTGAGTACTTCGGCGCTCTCCTGCTCGACGTGTCGCGTGCCCTCGACTCCGTGTGGCATTGGGGCCACCCGTTTAAGTTACTCGACCTGGGTGTACCTGTGGCACACGTGAAGCTCATCAAGAGGTATCTAGAGGGCAGAACGTTTCACATTCGAGTGTGACAGTGGAATTTCCAAGGAGCGCCAGGTACTTGCGGCTGCATTTCAAGGCTTGGTCCTTGGGCCAACGCTTTACGCCCTATACACCGCCAACCTTCCGCATACTGATAGGTCCATCTCACTCTCTATGCGGACGATACGGCAATCTTTTCACGCAGCGTGTGTCAACGGTCTCAAGCAGCGTCTCCAGTCGGCCACAGGTGCCCTCACTGAGTGGGCAAAAAAGTGTCGCCTAGCATACAACGGTGAGAAATCAAGCGCGCATCATTGCTACGCACCACTACCGTGATGACGCTCCAGCAGTCACGGTACGCCGAGTCCCGGTCCCATGGAGTGCAACAGCAAAATACCTGTGTGTCACTCCAGACCGTCGTGTAACCGAGAGGCAGCACATAGAAGAAATCAGGGGGAAAGCACTGGGGCGACTCAGGCTCTTTAACTCCTGATCAACCAGACCTCCACGCTTCCAGATCATGACGGCCTCACACTATACAAGGCCACCATCCGTCCTCTATTAGAATACGCGGCCGTGGTATGGGAAACGCAGCCGACACTAACTTCAGGTGGCTCCAAACAATACAAAACAGAGCACGTAAGTTAGCACTCCACCTTCCTTGGGACTTCCTAACAGAGGAAGTGACAATCAACAGAGCACAACGCGAAATGTTATCAAAATATGGAGAAGATGCATTGATGGAACCCATGGGCTAAACGGGTATGATTTCGAAGTGACCACTCTCTTAGTATTGGACGATCCCAGGCAAGGATTCCCATGTGCTTTTCTAATTTCAAACAGGAGGGACGCTGATGTCTGAAGTATATTTTTACAGTATGTAAAATCTCAGGTTTGACCAATTTGCCCCAATGTATTCATGTCCGATTTCGCAGTCATACAGTATTGCATGGAACAGGATAATGGGTGCTCCTAAGATGAGACTCTATTCCACCTGGCATGTGGACAGTGCGTGGAAAACTAATATCAAGCGGAAAATTTCAGATCTGGATAAAAGAAATGAGGTGTATCGGCTCATTAAATCAGTGTCAATGCTGAGAAAGGTAAGTATGTTTCAGGAATCACTGCAGAAGCTCAGTAGTGACCCTCACACATCAGAATTTGCTTCATACTTCAAGACACACTACGAGGGAAATGTGGAGTGTTGGGCCTACTATCATAGAATGTATGCTCGTCTCAATACCAACATGCATGTGGGAGTATGCATAGGATGTTAAAGGAAATACATGGTAATGCAAGGCAGATAAAACGACTGGACAAAGGCATATCTACACTAATGTCCCTAGTTACAGCCAAGATGTTTGACTGGCTTATAGCAAATGTAAAATGGAAGGTTACAAGGAAAGTTCAGGACATTCGTAATAAGCACAAAACTAGTTTGTTAATGGACAAGGACCTCATCACTGAGGTAGATGGTGGTTGGGAAGTGCCATCCACATCATCTTCTGAGGTGTACATTGTTAAAGATAACAGAGTCAACTGTGAGTGCAAATTAAAATGTAGTGATTGCACTGTGTGCATACATAGGTATTATCGTACGTGTATGGCTTACAGTATTAGATTCAATATGTGTAAGCACATTCACACTGTTTGCCGAGATGACAGTGTCGGTGCAAATCCCCTGCAATCCCCTGCAAAGTCCAGAGGTACTGGGTACTGATGTTGATGTTGAAGCCACCAGTGAGAGAGCAGCAATATTAGCCGAAGTAAGCACAAAATCTGTTTCAAAAACACCGAAATCATTGTTAGAAGGGGCACAGAAGTTTATTTCATGCTTTCCAATATTTTCAGAAGAATGACGGAGACTGAACAGCAGTTGGCCAAAAAAACTGTGTTATCCTTAAAGGAAAATGTAGGAGCTGTTCGAGCCCGAAATGGTTATTTCAGAGAAACAGATGAGGGCCAGAAAAGGAAGCCAATGCCACAGAGGAGGCTGTTTTCTACCAAGAAGAAAACAGCACGTAATATTTCTCTGGCTGTTCCAAATGCTGAAGAAAGATGTGAAGTAGTAAAATCACTTCTGAATGAGGGTATGTAACCATTTTCAACTTACTGATGTGTGTGTGTGTGTGTGTGTGTGTGTGTGTGTGTGTGTGTGTGTGTGTGTGTGTGTGGGTGTGTGTGTTTTTTTAACCTTGGCAGAGTAAAATTCAATTCATGGTTAATATAGGAATTTGTGTTCAGTACCTGTCAACTTTGTGTGAATTATAATTTGAAATTTATATGCAGAGCTCGACACGAATCATGATGTTCCTGCGGGACATAGTCGTGCCATGCCAGATGTACAGCACAGCTGAACAGGTGAAACTTGATCGGATCTATCATTCCAAATATGTGTGATACTACTCTGGACCTGTGAGGGTTTCCCAGCTTTACAGAATCAGCACAGACATGAACGCGAATACCTGAAACAACGATTCCTCTCAGAACCCGTTGACCAAGGACATTGGCGATGTCCTTAAAATCCTACAACTCAACGTAGAAGTAATGAGTAGAGCTAAATCTGAC
This sequence comes from Schistocerca cancellata, assembly GCF_023864275.1. Classification (NCBI taxonomy): domain Eukaryota; kingdom Metazoa; phylum Arthropoda; class Insecta; order Orthoptera; family Acrididae; genus Schistocerca; species Schistocerca cancellata. Next base: position 447,355,124 of record NC_064634.1, on the reverse strand, counting down.
TACCTAATCAAAGTCCTGGACAACCATTCAGTGGATGCTGACTTGCTCCAGGAAACACACTGCACCGACGAAAAGCAGTTGAAAAATAGATGCAAACTTCCAGGCTATTCCCTTGCTGCAGCAACTTACAACGCTAACTATGGCACTGCCACCTACTTTAAAAACAACACGGACCAGGTCCACGATATAAAAACACACACTGACCCAAGTGCCTACTTCATAAGAACAAATATTGCTGATATTGAAGTCATCAACCTCTACAAACCCCCAACTCAGTCATGGAATGACTCTGCTATTTCCAACATACAACATTCTACAGTGATAATGGGCGATTTCAACAGCCACAGTACCCAGTGGGGATATCACAACACCAATGAGGATTTGGAGGGAGTAATGCAATGGGCAGACATAGAAGACGTCTTCTTGATCCATGATCTAAAGGATAAGGGGACTTTCCACTCGGCTAGATGGAAAAGAGACTACAACTCCCATCTGTGCTTTGTTTCCAGAGACGCCAAAAAGCTACCATTACGCTCCAATAAACAGATCTTGCCCGATTCAATAAACAGATCTTGCCTGATTTTCCTCGTAGCCAGCACAGGCCCGTCCTGCTACATGTCGGTATACAGATTCCAATAGCGAGATCTACACCTAAACCTTGATGGAATTTTGGCAAAGCCAACTGGGAAGCCTTTACCGCCGAAATGGACCACAACATCCAATGGATCCCACCCGCATCGAAGAACTACAACCGCTTTGTGGGATTACTCCTACCCATTGCCAAAAAACACATTCCCAGAGGCTACAGGAAAACCTATATTCCCGGCTGGAGCCAACAATGCATAGACCTATATAATGCATATTCGCAAAACAACGATCCTGAAATTGCGGACGAGCTTCTCCAATGCCTGGACTCAGCAAGACGAGAAAAGTGGCACACTCTCATGAAAAATATGGACTTCAAGCACTCCAGCAAGAAAGCCTGGTGCCTTCTTAAAAACATAGGTGAAAGCTCCATTAACACCTGTATGGGTGGCAACATACACCCCAAAGAGGTAGCAAGCAGAATAGTTAACCTTACGAGAAAAACACCACGCAACAACAAGGATAAGACTATGAAAGTAAAGAAAGAACTGAGAACCAAGCTCCAACAATCTACACCCGACAACAATTTCTCAAAAACCTTTACCATCCTAGAGATCACAGAAGCACTGAAAGAAATGAAAATGGGTAAAGCGGCTGGTTTAGACGAGGTCTACCCCGAGTTCTTATGGCACCTAGGACCTCGATCTCTACTGTGGCTAACTCAGTTTTACAATGACATCCAACGATCGGAAACACTACCACCACTATTTAAACAAACCAAGATCGTCACCATTCTTAAGCCTGGCAAAGATGGAAAGCTCCCAGAGGACTATAGACCTATAGCTCTTCTAAGTGTATGCTACAAACTATTGGAGAGACTTATTCTCAACAGAATAAAACCCATTGCTGAGAATTTCATTCCTATTGAACAAGCCGGATTTAGACCCGGTCGGAGCTGCTGTGATCAAGTATTATCTCTTACCACATATATTGAGAGTGGATTTCAAAGGAAGAAAAAGACAGTCGTCGTGTTCATAGATCTATTGTCAGCATATGACACAGTGTGGAGGGAGGCAATGATTCTTAAACTCCAACACATTATTCCTTGCAAGAAAACGGCTACCCTAATCAACAATATGCTTTCAAATAGATTTTTTGAAGTACACCTAGATGGAGAGAGAAGCAAGAAATATAGGTTAAATGATGGCCTGCCCCAAGGATCTGTGGTAGCTCCATTACTTTTTAATATATATACATCAGACCTACCAGAGACATCTTCTAAGAAGTTTATCTATGCAGACGATATTTCTCACATATCAACATCAAGACTTCCACAATTCCAAAAGAATCATTGAGGAAGACCTTATCAAAATGGATGAATTTAAGGAAATGGGACCTGGATAAACTGACTAAACCAGAGGTTGTACAGAGTTTCAGGGAGAGCATAAGGGAACAATTGACAGGAATGGGGAAAAGAAATACAGTAGAAGAAGAATGGGTAGCTCTGAGGGATGAAGTAGTGAAGGCAGCGGAGGGTCAAGTAGGTAAAAAGACGAGGGCTGGTATAAATCCTTGGGTAACAGAAGAAATACTGAATTTAATTGATGAAAGGAGAAAATATAAAAATGCAGTAAATGAAGCAGGCAAATAGGAATACAAACGTCTCAAAAATGTGATCGACAGGAAGTGCAAAATTGCTAAGCAGTGATGGCTAGAGGACAAATTTAAGGATGTAGAGGCTTATCTGACTAGGGGTAAGAGAGATATTGCCTACAGGAAAATTAAAGAGAGCTTGGGAGAAAGGAGAACCACTTGCATGAATATCAAGAGCTCAGATGGAAACCCAGTTCTAAGCAAAGAAGGGAAAACAGAAAGGTGGAAGGAGTATATAGAGGGTCTATACAAGGGCAATGTACTTGAGGACAATATTATGGAAATGGAAGAGGATGTAGATGAAGATGAAATGGGAGATATGATACTGCGTGCACAGTTTGACAGAGCACTGAAAGACCTGAGTCGAAACAAGGCCCCGGGAGTAGACAAACATTCCATTAGAACTACTGACGGCCTTGGGAGAGACAGTCCTGACAAAACTCTACCATCTGGTGAGCAAGATATACGAGACAGGCGAAATACCCTCAGACTTCAAGAAGAATATAGTAATTCCAATCCCAAAGAAAGCAGGTGTTGACAGATGTGAAAATTACAGAACTATCAGTTTAATAAGTCACAGCTGCAAAATACTAATGCGAATTCTTTACAGACGAATGGAAAAACTGGTAGAAGCCGACCTCGGGGAAGATCAATTTGGATTCCGTAGAAATATTGGAACACACGAGGCAATACTGACCTTACGACTTATCTTAGAAGAAAGATTAAGGAAAGGCAAAACTAAGTTTCTAGCATTTGTAGATTTAGAGAAAGCTTTTGACAATGTTGACTGGAATACTCTCTTTCAAATTCTATAGGTGACAGGGGTAAAATACAGGGAGCGAAGAGCTATTTACAATTTGTACAGAAACCAGATGGCAGTTTTAAGTGTCTAGGGGCATGAAAGAAAAGCAGTTGTTGCGAAAGGAGTGAGACAGTGTTATAGCCTATCCCCAATGTTATTCAATCTGTATGTTGAGCAAGCAGTAAAGGAAACAAAAGAAAAATTCGGAGTAGGTATTAAAATCCATGGAGAAGAAATAAAAACCTTGAGGTTCGCCGATGACATTGTAATTCTGTCAGAGGCAGCAAAGGACTTGGAAGAGCAGTTGAATGGAATGGACAGTGTCTTGAAAGGAGGATATAAGATGAACATCAACAAAAGCAAAATGAGGATAATGGATGTAGTCGAATTAAGTCGGGTGATGCTGAGGGAATTAGATTAGGAAATGAGACACTTAAAGTAATAAAGGAGTTTCGCTATTTTGGGGAGCAAATGTCAAGGAAAGCGTTTCTGAAGAAGAGAAATTTGTTAACATCGAGTATAGATTTAAGTGTCACGAAGTCATTTCTGAAAGTATTTGTATGGAGTGTAGCCATGTATGGAAGTGAAACATGGACGATAAATAGTTTGGACAAGAAGAGAATACAAGCTTTCGAAATGTGGTGCTACAGAAGAATGCTGAAGATTAGATGGGTAGATCACATAACTAATGAGGAGGTATTGAATAGGATTGGGGAGAAGAGAAGTTTGTGGCACAACTTGACTACAAGAAGGGATCAGTTGGTAGGACATGTTCTGAGGCATCAAGGGATCACCAATTTAGCATTGGAGGGCAGCGTGGAGGGTAAAAATCGTAGAGGGAGACCAAGAGATGAGTACACTAAGCAGATTTAGAAGGATGTAGGTTGCAGTGTGTACTGGGAGATGAAGAAGCTTGCCTGGAGAGCTGCATCAAACCAGTCTCAAGACTGAAGACCACAACAACAATAACAACAACATATTTGTTTTGTATTCTATTCCTTTCAAACATAATAAATTTGCTTTCTGAATTACTTATGTAGCTATGTTTTATCATAAATCACAAAACTAGTGCTGAAATCTCCTTGCAATATAACTGTCATCTCACCCTAATGCCTGGGGTGAGATGCCTGAACGACACTTCATAAAAAATTAAATACGCATATAATTAGTAATGGTTTCATAATGCCAACTGGCCTTTACATGAACAATATTTCAGTTCTGATCCTAAATCTCCAATTCTAACTCGCCTTTTGACCCTCCAAACAGTAAGTATGGCATCTTCCCCCGGTCTACTCTACTATTTTGGAGGGGAAGAGCAATTGAATCCATTCAGCTATGATAATTTTGTGGTTCCTTAACCGAATCAGTTTATATAAATGGAATTTTTTAAAGTCTTAACTAGATCCCAATTGAATAGTGGGAATCATTGCAATTTAGCAACCACAAGAGCGAAAGTAAATAACCAGGGGTGATCATGAAAGATGTTGGCACTTTGCCTGTCGTCTTCACCACCCAGATGTATACTGGGACTACCAGGTCAGCAGAAAGAATCAGAGGCTTGAAGATATCCAGTTCATCGTGTAACATAACCCATAAAAAGTTCTCAGTGAGGGTTGAGAAGCATTTTCACATACAGCAAAGAAAGCAGCCCCAAAGGCATTAACAGTGTACACATCGTGGTCAATTCAAGTAACTCAGTTGCCAGCTGAAACTCCACATTGAAGACCTCACCTATTAAAAGATGAGAAAGGTCTGTGTTTAAAACTAACCATTCAGGCAACTCAGCCCACATTCAAAACTTAGAATTGGAACTTAGACCTCTGTCATAGTTGGGGGGTGGGGGGGAATCACACCTTGACACCCCCCACCCAAGCACATCCTCTATATGCATCATCAGAACAGTCAACCAAATGTATAGTGTCAATGAGGTGTTAAGAGTCACCGACTATAATATGTGTTAAGAGTCACTGACAGAAGAACACGACGAGTCCTTTCAGCGTAACAGAATGGTCACCCAATTATGGAAATAGATGTCATCACCCACTCCAAAGAAGACCACCACCACCACCACAGCACACAAATATTTATAAGGCTACACAAAGAAACTCATCCAATGTGCTAAATACTTCAGCTTTGAGCACAACACACAAAATTGCACCAGCAAACGCCAAATCGCTGTGTGTGCACCAATTACTAGTTCACTACGTGCAAAAATCTTCGAGACAAACCAAAATGTCAACTACCTGCATGGCATGCCACTTGCCTGCTACAACAGACCCAAAACGGTGCTCTCAAAAGATTTTCAAGCCACCTGAAAATTACTGATCCCCCAGCCCTATCAACAAGACTATTAGAAATCCTGGAAGAATCAGTGATAAAAGAAGACCACATTCACCTTATCAGACCTGATTTCAGCAACTTGTTTCAGGATAGAAAGATAGAACCCATCAATATAATGAATTTTGTCAGAAGGCCATTCAACAGAGACTTTCATGTAACACAAACAGCCATTCAACTCCATCGCACAGTCGGGACTTCACCTACAGCTCAATCACAAGACTTCATAATGACTAGACTAGACTCAACTGGACTGGACTGGACTTGACTGGGAAACTCAATTTTTATCAATGTGGTCAGATATATAACACTTTACTGTATATAACAACACTTCTTGTTGTTGTTATTGTAAGAGGATATAGTAAATATACTGGCAACAGAAACTAAGACAGATTAACATAGTCATTCTCACAACAAGACATTCACTTACGTTAACTAAGTACGTGGAAAAATAGTAAACACATAGTGAGACAAACATTGTTGCTTTTGTATTAGTGAAAATAAATATAGTAACTACACTGACAATGTAGAGTGAAATTCTGAGTGACTAACACTCAGACTCTCGCAACAAAGTATTTATTTACATTAACTAATTGTATGGATTACACTAAATACATAGCGAGACAAACACTGTTGCTCTTTTATCAGCTAAAAAATATAGTACCTATACTGGTATAAGAGGAAACTCTTGCAACAATACATTTATTTACATCAACTAATTATGCTGATAATAATAAATACATAACAAAACAAATGCTGTTCCTCTTGTATCAACAGTAATATATTAACTATACCAAGGATAGACTGAAATGCTGAGAGACTATCACAGTCACTCTTACAACAAATTATTTACTTACAATAACTAATTATGTTGATAATAATAAATACAAGGCAAAGCAAAGATTGTTCCCCTTGTATCAGCAAAAAGAAATTTAATTATACTGAGGACGCAGAGTGAAATGCTGGGAGACTATCACAGTCACTCTCACAACAAGATACTTATTTGACAATAATAAATGCATGCCAAGACAGACATTGTCGCTCTTTTTTTTATCAGTCGAAGGAAATATAGTAACTACAATGACATAAGAGGAAAGATGTGATGATTGCAACACAGACGTTCTCACAACAAGATATTTACTTACATGTACTAGTTATGTTCATGATAATAAATACAACGCGAGACAAACTTCGTTGCTCTTGTATCAGTGGAAATAAATATAGTAGCAATATTGGAGATCAAGACTTGAATATGTGGAGCTAGTAACAGCCACTCTCAAAAGATATTTACATACTTTAATTATGTGGATGATATTCAATACATGGTGAGAAAACAATGTTGCTGTTTTAACAGTGAAAATGAATATAACATGAAGGTCATTTAATAATTGAACTAACAAGTAGCTAAAGAGAAAAAAATGGCTTAATAAGTCAATATATTTTTGTCTGTTCTTCAATATCAGCTTTCAAGTGCTTGTCCATTCCTCTTACAAGTTTCTGTATTCCCTCAGTGAAGAACTGTTTACCGCTATCTTGATTTATTTATCTTTTCTTTGCTGTACACCATGCAAAGCTTCTTTCATGGGATCAAACAGATATAAATCCAAAGCTGCTAGGTCAGGGCTGTCTAGATGATGAGGAAGGAGTTTTCAATCCACTTTACCAACAGTTTCGGACATCAGCTGAAGTCCAAAGTTGTCTTGAAGAAGCAGCATGCCTGTTATCTGCCATCCCAAAAATTTCCTCTACTTGTGAGGTTTGGCTGTTCTCAGTCACGCCTGGTTGATATATGTTGTTGACGGTGCATTGTTCCTCTGTCAAATAACAAAATCGGTCCTCAGTCAGTCCGAAAGATGGGTAGCATGACATTACCAACAGATAGATGTGTGTTGAATTTCTTACAGACAGTTGATTCAGGGTGTTTCCAGTGCATCCTTTTACACTGAACTCTGGCTCAAAATGTATTTCATCACAGGTTAAAATTTTGTCCACTGGTGGGTCACCTTTACAACTTAAATAACTTTTCATCACAGTGCAAATACAGTATCTCTGTTGCTTGTGATGAATGATAACCTCTCTGGGAATGCCTCTTGCACAAGTCTTACGGTAGTTTCATTTGTTCTGAATGATAGAATGAGTTTATTCACACTTACAAGACATTTATCAGCAATTAGTTTGGACTGTAAGTTGTCATTCTTCTTGGATCAATGAATAAATATGAATTTGGACTGCCAAAGTAGACACTGCTTCCAACCATCCTGCATGGTACTCATTTTTTTCAATTTTGTGGCTGTTTTTAAACCATTACACCCACTTATTAAAATTTGCACAGTTCATGCAACTACCAACACATTGTTTGTTCAACAGAGAGAATATTTCTGATCGTTTCACATTGTCTGTAAGTTCAAATCTGATCACAGAACACACTTCCTTGTAAGTAGTTTCTTCAAGCAGACATGCAGTCTTAACAGTCCTTCAATGCTATCTTTACATAAATATAAATCAAACAGATTCTTCACTAAATTAACTAAACATGTGGATAATATTAAACACAAAGAGACGAACAAAGTTGCTCTCTTGGACGTGACAGTAAATATAATAACAAAATGAATGTAATGTGTCAGACTAGTTTACTATTTGATCAACATTTTCTAAGTAAGTATGTGATAGATAGATAGACGGATAGATAGATAGACGGATAGATAGATAGATAGATGGCTAATATTTGTCATTACTGTGAACTTGTTTCTAATTCTGTTGGATGGCACAGTATTATTACACTGCCTGACAAAAAATGGAGCACCCTTACAGGCAGGCGGAAATGAAATTATACTTCACGAGTTAAGAGGGTAGGTGATGATACTTCTGTGATTACAAAACTGATTCACGTTTACGATGAACTTGGCAGTATCGGCCCAACAGTCACTTATCACCATTATGTTGCACCCCCTGTAGCCTGCATGTGTGCACCACTTTGGGAATGTCATCATAAAGCTGTTGTATCCTCTCTTGAGGCGAGCTGGTCCACCACTGCTGTATCTGGTTCTCGGTCTCATGGATACTGGCACTTTGGTTGCTTTGACGTCCAAGTTGGTCCCACACACACGTTCTATCAGGGACAAAACTGAGGATCTCACTGGCCACGGGAGCACCCAAACGTCATCGAGGCAGTTCGTAGAAACACGTACCATCTGCTGATGAACACTGTCTTGCTGATCTTGCTGAAAAACGGCACCACTATACTGTTGCACAAAAAGTAACACACGTAAATGTCTGCTGTCTGTGATGTGCCATAAAAGTTCTCTCCATCACTACCAGCCTTGACTTGAATTCATATGCAATGGTTTCCCACATGATTATGTCACAAGTAACAACACTGTACCTCTCCAATACATTGGAAGGATGTGACCCGACCCAGGTCACCACGAGAGACTACAACAATGGTCATCCGGGATAGTACAGAACTGCAATTCAATGTTTAACACTACACGGTGCCAGTCATCGGCAGTTCATCCTTCCCGGTCAGTGCACGACTCCGAACACAGCCATTTGTGTTGTAGTGTTAAGAGCTGCCTCCACACTGGACAGTAATTTCCTACTATAGCTGTTGCCAATCTCCAACCAATAGTACAGGACAGCACAGAATGTTGTAGGAAGTCCGTAACTTGTTCTGGGACGGTAGATGCCATTGTGAAGAGGTTGCGATGTGCTTCGTTCACAGTACAGCAATCTTCCCCTGCTGCGGTCAGGCACGGTCGACTGGAACCTCTGTAATGAGTACGACTGCCCTCACGTTCCCCCGCAGTCGGACATCTGTCCACTGTAAAGTTCGAGTGCCCCACAAACCTGGATACTGCACGATTCTATCAGCCTGCCAAATGGATACACCCAAGAGGTCCGTTTAAAACTCTGTCGGGTGCTGATAACACTGTCTCACACGAGGATGTGGCATCTTTGTGTCCTTCACAGTGAGCATCCAATGTCAGATGATGATGATGTCCGTCATATACCACACCAGGCCTGATAACAACACTAAATTTCAAATACACTAATGCACTCTGTTGGTTGTTCTGTCACAGAAATAACAACTCTCTTTCTTTACATACACACCAATAGTGTGTATGTGTACATTAAGATACATTAACATCTGACCATGCCTTCTATGTGCTCCACATTTTTGTCAGACAACACATTTTATAAAAGAAATTATTACTATTTGCAACATTATACAAAAAAAAAAAAATTTCAAGCAGCTTAGAAACATGTACAAAGTATTACCTAAATATTTAACCAAGTTATAAATTTTTCAAGATTCAGTTAACATGTTACTACAAAAAAAAAAAAAATCATTAACACACTGGTACAAAAAGTTATTAAGCAGTTGAAATGTAATTCAGAATAGCTTTTGTGTGATTGTTTACAGAAGCTATTTCAATAAAACTTGTACTAAAAATATTTGTCAAAATTGTGATACTGTCCAGCATGTTACTACAATTTGTAAAAAATAAACAAATTATGTAGCTTACTTAAAAAATTTGTAGCTTTTAATTATAACTCTAAATAGACCAGTATTCAAATACCATTTAATATTTTTATTACTGGAGGCTATGTATATATACCAGGAGATGCCCAGTCTGAGTCCAGTTTAGTCTATCTAGTCTGTGTTGATTCCATGTACAAAGTCATCTTACAGTGCAACCAAAAATGAATAAGTTGAAGAACATACACATAAAATCAATTTTGTCCAACAACTCATGCACAATTTGATTAATGCTTTCCACAATTAAGTATCCACTGGGGGGGGGGGAGGGGGGAGGGGGGGGGGGAAATCAATTTAGGTATATGTTGCCATTCTCTCACTTTGTCTCTTGATGATTTACACTGTCAATATGTTGCAATCATATCATCTGCACTGGTTTTTGAAGTTCAGATTTACAGAAATTTGTTTTCATCAATTAAGGACTCCCTGTTCTGCGCTCATAGGTAGCACACTGTGCCTTGTAGATGTGCACTGTGGCACCCGGGGGCCACAGCACAGTTGCAACCCCTGAGGATGGGCTTATGAGAGCCCGAAACTGGTCATGATGATAAAAGAAATTACAACTGAAGCAGTATTTTCAACCTCTGGAATTAAGGAATGGTAATGTCACAAGGTGGTTCTATGACCAGACATTGAAGAGACACACACACACACACAGTCACTCATGCCACACGAACAACAGTATTTAAATGTTAACTTGGAAGATGTGACTTTCACCACAATATTTCATTGAAACAAACAACTGTTCAACGTCTTAAGGTAGTTGCTATTACTGTTGCAAATTGTAATAGCAAATATTCATACAGAAGTATTCAATCGTATTTGGGCCAGGAGAAGGAACCACGCATGAGCGGAAAAGCTCTTAAATTTGGATGAAAACCAATTTGTAGTGCACCCTTCGGAGAGCCAGACATGTATTTCACCACTGCACCATTGGCAACAAATGTGGTATTTGACATTCCTGTGGTTAAAAGCTCAACTAAAACTCTGCAAAGCTTAGAGTAAGGTATGTAATTGGAGGTTCTTGTTGCTCTGCTTTTAATTTAATAGTAACCAGCACTGACTTTCAGCCAGAATTCATATTAAATCTCACATCCTGACTATTGAACTGTCTGCCGTCCAGACGTGTGTTGCTTCCTTAACAGCACCCCTACAGTGAAGATTCTGAAGATAAAACTTTACTCTTCTCATAAACCATGAGATGCCCCGTGTTATAAAAAGAAGCATTTGATTGGATGATTGATTTCTGCATAGCTGTGCTGCATCACTGGATCTGAAGGAGGATGAACAGAAATTGATAGGACAAAATATTTTACAGTTGTGATATAGCTCAATAAATTGTCTTTTACCACAACCTATGGAACTTTAAAATATTACAACATGTTGTGTATCAGTGTTTCAAGTCGTTTCTCAGTGCGTAATTACCTCCCTCTATCATGAAGATCACTACAAGCAAGTATTGTTCTTAAAATTTGTTCTATATTTTGATGTACTACTTAGATTTGTGTTACTTCCTATATATATTCTAAGTACAAGTCAACATCAAATTAATTTTCAGCTGCCAGAGACTGTGGTCATGTGTGAGAGTTGCATTGTGCCTATCTGCAACTCAGCATCTCTGTTATATGGTGAGTAGCAACTGTCCTTTTCATAATATTGTTCAGTTTATTTTCTCTACTTTTGTGGGACAGATCATGACAATTATCAATCAAGCGACATATGCAATGTAGATTAACTGCTTTCACTACTGTTTTTAACGCTGGTCTGCTTATAGTACTGTGTATGTGGCACTATTTTTTTTAATACTGTCTAGCCATTATGGTGAGAAAATCAAAACATAACTATGGGCATTCAGATGTAAATTACAAACATGACACGGATTACACCATACTACTCATATCCTCCCTTGAAGATAACTTTCTTTTCAAGTTCTTGTCTATATTTAACATACTGCAAGACTAATAATTTCTTTGTTCCCTTAAATGTCTTAAATATTTTCATCCTACATAAAAATTTATTGTTCTGAAATTGATTATAATTTAATGTAAATAAAAATGATCCTTAATCATGTGGGTAGATCACGTAACTAATGAGGAGGTATTGAATAGGATTGGGGAGAAGAGAAGTTTGTGGCACAACTTGACTAGAAGAAGGGATCGGTTGGTAGGACATGTTCTGAGGCATCGAGGGATCACAAATTTAGCATTGGAGGGCAGCGTGGAGGGTAAAAATCGTAGAGGGAGACCAAGAGATCAATACACTAAGCAGATTCAGAAGGATGTAGGTTGCAGTAGGTACTGGGAGATGAAGAAGCTTGCACAGGATAGAGTAGCATGGAGAGCTGCATCAAACCAGTCTCAGGACTGAAGACCACAACAACAACAATAATGTATTAACAATTACATGGAATTATATTTCCACACTTTATGCTGTATACAAGACAATCCAGTCAACCGCCAGAGTGGTGGATGGGAATGGTGGTGATTGTGATTACACCACTTCTGTCAGTCATCAGCTGGTAGTGGAGAACACAAACATTGGTAAACGGCACAATACAGTTAGGTATATGTTTGTTCAGACCGATTTTTCATTTGACACGCTGATCTGTAGTGATCTTCACGATAGTGGGAAGTGCATATGCAATGTGAAATGGTATGTGAAACTGTAATATTTTAAAGCATAAGGAATGTTATACGTAGGTTGTGCTGCAAGACAATTATTGAGTTATGATATGATGATTGTGAAATATTTTTCCTATCAATTTCTGTTCACCGTCCAGCACATCTGATTGTAACAATGTAGCACTGTTGAAACTGACCATCCAATAAAATGCAAAGAAGCCATTGAACCAGCTCCACAATGCAAATTATCCCTGCGCATGGTAAAAAAGACTTCAACACGGAATGTGCGTGGGCTACTTCAGACAGGAAAACTTGCAATAGTAGAAAGAGAAATGAGTGTGAATGACTTGGATATTCTCAAATCTAGCGAGACTCACTGGAGAGGAAGTGGCCATTTGATGACCCAAGGATGGAACACTGTGCACATTTCAGATAGAAGTGACCACGGCATAAATGGTGTTGGAATAGTTGTTCCTAAGAATCTGAACTGTGTTTTCAGTTATGAACCCATTAATGACAGGATCATTTCCATAAGAACAAACGACAAAGCCACAAAAGCATTAATAGTGATGGAGGCAGTATTTACCATCATGGAGTAGAGATGGCGGGCTGCAGAACACTCAAACGAAACCTGACATTATGCATTTGGAATGCCAATGACAAAAAAAGCAAGAAAACCGTAGCACAAGCCTTTATCATGGAAAATGACATCGACATACTGCTCGTTAACAGAAACCCACCTACGCCCACCTGACATCTTCCGCTTAAGAAACATAGCCACATACAGAACTGATAGACAACACCAGAGAGGCGGTGGCACAGCCATCTTTATCAAAAACAACATTACCCATGACACAGTAGAAACCCTTGCACTAGAAGAAATAGAAGCCACCCTGTTAAAAATAAACACAACCATCGGAGTACTGCTGATTGGGACAGCATACCTTGCCCCAAACAGAGAACTTCGGGAAAATGAGCTACGGCAGGTATTTGACCTCCATCCAAGGGTACTACTCGGGGGAGGGCGACTTAAATGCAAAGCATCCCTTCTGGAACTCCCAAGTGGCAAACCCCAAGGGCAACAAATTAGTAAGCTTAGAAGCACTACTTCAGATAACAGTCTGGGGCCCTGACGACCCCACCCACATCTCGCTATTGCCACAACAGAGGCCTGACGTCTTGGACATCGTTGTGACCAAGGGAATAGCAGACAACATCCACTTGGATGTCCAAGACGACCTATCCTCTGACCACAAGCCTGTGTTGGTTAATTTTCACAGGCTCATGCCACCACAGCACCAAACATTCAAAACTGACTGGGATTTATACCGAACTTCCCTAACGGCAACCATCCGCCCAGATACCCAGCTCAGAACAACGGACGAGATCGACTCAGCAATCTAATCACTCACCACACAGATCCAAAAAGTTTCGCGTCAGACGACCATAACAAATCAACCTCGCAATGAGTTCGAACTCCCACCCTTCCTCCGCGATCTCCGTCCCATCAAAAAGCAAAGCCAAAAGGCGCTGGCAACAAACTCGCAACCCAAGAGACTGTACTACAGCAAACAAACTAATGTGCGAGCTAAACAAATGGCTAACGGAGTGGCATGGGGAAGTATGGCCGGACAAAATGAAGTCATTCAACCTACAAACCACCGACGAATGGAAAATAGTAAATAACATAAGAGCAACCCAACCACCCAAAAGGGCCACGACAGGTAATCAGGGCACAATCTACGACGCCTTGTCGAAGGCCGAGTTACTTGCTGACACCTTTGAAGAGCAAAACACCCTCCCATCCCATGACGTACAGACACGCGACGATCAAGACCTAGAAGACAGAATTAAACAGACCATCGATACATTGAGGAATACGCCACCCTCCACAGCACCGCAGCTAACCACCCCAACTGAGATCAGAAGGGAAATACAAAAGACAAAGGGGGGTTCTGCACCTGGTCTCGACAAAATAATGCATATGCAACTAAAAAATCTTCCATGCAAACCAATAGTACTCCTGACCAGGATATTCAGCAAGTGTTTCCAACTGTCGTATTTTCCCACCTCATGGAAAACAGCAAAACTAATCACCATACCGGAAGCCGGCAAAGATCCAAAAATCCCTTCAAACAATAGACCTATCAGCTTACTACAGACCATGGGGAAGCTGTTCGAGAGGATTATACTACAGCGTCTCCAACCATCCCTGACAGACAATAACACACTAAGAACCGAGCAATTCGGTTTCCAAAAGAAGGTGTCAGCAGAACTCCAAGTGCTCCGTGTCACCGAACACATCGCAGCAAACATGAACCTGCAGAAGTCTACCGCAGCCGTGTTCCTTGACTGGGAAAAAGCCTTCGACAAGGTGTGGCATGACAACTTAATCTGGAAGACACTACATCAAACATCTGTCCCAGATGTCTACACCAAGCTACTTGACAGTTACTTAAACAAGAGGCATTTCGTGGTCGAGGTGGATGGCAAATGTTCCTCTCGTCGCCAGCTGAAAGCGGGCATCCCCCAAGGGTCTTTCCTCTCGCCAACTCTACTCAACATCTACGTCAATGACATTCCCTTGGAGGCAGGAGTCCACATCGCCCAATTCGCTGACGACACGGCATTCTACACCAGTGAACATCGGAAGCACGTACCCATCGGCAGACTCCAACGACAGCTCAACCGCGTGGAAAACTGGTGTAGAGCAAACAAACTTCAGCTAAACGCCACAAAAACAACAGCCATCTACTTCACTCGAAAGCGACCAGTCCTGCAAAACCATCTGCGACTCAACGCCCAGAGGGACGAGGTCAAGTACCTTGGTGTGACACTTGACAGAAAGCTGTTGTACCACCATCACATCAGAGAAAAGAAAACAAAAGCCCTGAACCTAGCCAAGGCCCTTTACCCTCTCTTCAAAAGCAAAAACATGAAAATAGAAACTAAACGAACGCTGTACAAGACAACGGTGCTGCCCACAATGGCATATGGTTGCTCATCATGGGCAGTGGCCTGCCAAACAATGAAACGAACTGCAGATGGTGCAGAACAAGGTGCTAAGGTGGATTCTAGGAGCACCCTATTGGACCAGAATCACACAACTACATGAACTACTGGAGATGGACACTCTCAATCAAACGATTGATAAACAGGCAACTAGAAAGTTCCAAAATATAGACAACATTAGAAACAGCTGCCGACACCTAACAGACGTAGGCACCCAAAGACCAAAAACCTGACACAAGCAGGGAGTGCCACGCTCCATCACAGAGGATCCCACAGATTAAGACAGGATATACACCCCCAACTCCAAGTCAAAACATAAATCAAACCACCTTAGACCAAACCAAATAGATTGGATAGCAAGAGACAACCTAGCAGCAAAGCAGCCGCAGAACCAATGTGGACGAAGAAGAAAGCGACACATCATCCGCAGCAACACCATGGACCGAGAAGAAAGGACCAACAAACACCAAGCCTTCTTGCAAGGCACAGTACCCCACAAAAGGCGGCAGATTTGTGAACTTTTTAAGTTCAACAAAATCACAATCCTGACCCCCAAAGTGAATAAATGGTGCCCCAACACCATTACCTGAACACGAACAACACCAATACACAGAAAATCGGCAAAGACGATAAGCCTGTTCATCAACATTATGACACCTAAATTCAACACAGTCCACAGCTATGCCCCTGCTTCTGCAGTATGACATGAGGTGACAGACAAGTTCTAAGAACAACTGGAACAATTCTTTAGCAAGATCCCTAACAAAGAAAAGCTAATAATATAACAGCACTTCAATGCTAAAATTGAAGATACACAATTTGTGGTTTGACATGACATAGGTGACAGAAATGACCAAGGCAGATACATACTTGATTTCCGTGTGAGTAACAACTTGTCTGATCGTAACACTAGGTTCCAACATCACCCATGACAACTGTACACTTCGTTATCACCTGGAGATAGATTTAGAAATGAGACTGACTTCATCCTAGTGTGAAGACATTGAAAGACTTCAGTCTTTAATTATAAGAACTTTCCTGGAGCTAAATGTGGAAGAGAACACAATCTGTTACCCAGGGAAATGCGAATTAAGCTCAAATCCATCAAGAAAATTGGAGCAAGGCAACTAATACTCACAAACAGGGAAGCTCTCTGGGAATTTTGTGAGTATGTAAGACTAAAACTACACATCATCATTCTTGATAAAGATGCACCAGCATCACAAACATATGACTAATGAAGGAGACCATTTCCTCATCACTTCCAACATCAGAATGACCAAAGAGTGCAAAACATCTTTGGAAATCAGAGACCACACTACAACTACTTGAAAAGAGGAGTAATCTGAAGGAAACTGGTATCCACACCTTTCAAGATCAAGACAGATAGAAGAACCTGTATAGAGAAACACAAAGAATTGCAGAAAGGACAGACCCTCACGAAGATCACTGTTGAATTTAATCCTCGCATGTGGGTGATAGACAAAGAGTATAGCAACCATATCAGAGGCAAAGAAGATGCTGTTGCAAGGTGGAAGCAGTACTGTGAAAAGTTGTATTCTGGGATTAACAACAGTATGGAAAGTGAAGCAGTTGAGCATGAGACCTACAATCTTACATAGCAAAATAGAGAATGCAATACAAAATCTGAAGAACTATAAATCCCTGGTCTAGAAAGTTTGTCTGGTGTAGTGATCAAGGAAATGCAGCAGTAAGGTGTTGATGTGCAGCATTCAATGTGAACAATATGGGAAACTGGGTGACAGTCAGATGAGTGGTTGATGTCACTCTTTGTCCCCTACAAAAGATCAATCAGGAGATGCTCCAACTACTGAACCATTGTTCTCTTATCCCACGTAAACAAAATTTTGCTCCCCATCTTGAACCATAAATTCAGCAGGTTCTGTTAAATGAAAAGAAACTCATGAATAGGTTTTCAACGTATGACAAATAATCAAGAAATTGTGAGAGTTCTGCGTTTCTGTCTACCTCTGCTTCCCTGACTATAGAAAACATTTGACTGTGTTGTCTGGGAAATGTTGTGGCAGGTGCTTGCAGAGTTCAGTGTCCCACCAAACTGATCAGAAGTCTATTGTCAAGACAAGTGCTGGTATGTGTGATTTCTTCAGTGTTCCAAAATGTGTCGGACAATGTTTTTCTCTATCCCCAACCGTAAAACATCAATACATTAGGAATGCCCTTAATGGTCAGACGCAAGGCATTTCTACTGGTGGCAGAACTATTAACAGCCTCCAATTTGCTGATGACACCATCCTTTCAGCCAGCAGAGAAGATAATCTTGCTGAGTTATTAACAAAAGTAAGACATCAATCCAGCATTTGGACTGGACCTCCATCTCAGCAAGTCCAAACTCATGACAATTTACCGAGGACTAAGGTTCAATGCACATGTCGGGTAAAGGAACTGGAGGTCGTGCATTCTTCCACCTATCTTGGATCAACTATCTGTGACATGGGAAGTTGTGAAGATGAGATAAGATGGCGAATCACATTATCCGTCACGTTCTCATCTTCACAACTTCCTGTGGCTATGAAAAGCTCACCAAGATCCGGCAGAACAGAGCAATAACGAAAACCACAAAGGTCCAGCTTGTTGAAACCCACGTGTTTTCAGTCTTCCTTTATGGTTGCAAGAGATGGAGCCTTAACGCCAGAGACAAACAGCACATTGACGCATTTGAGTTTTGGTGCTGGCCCAGAATGCTGTGTCTACATTGGGCTGGAAGAAGAACAAAAATGTCCATTATTGAGCAACTCTGTAACTCCATGTGTCTCCTCATGTCAACCATAAAATTCTCTTGTTCTTTGGCCCTATTGTGAGAAAAATGGAGAAACCTAAAAAAAATAATCAAAGAGCCGGTTAAGGGCAAAAGACTAAAGAGCAGCGAACAGGTGGATTTAACAAATCACGATGATCTCTAGTCTACGTTTTTAGCAGGCCCTAAGAGAAGCTGGTAACCGTCCAAAATTGAGAAGCTTGGTTCACGATGCTCAATAATGGGCATAACAACTTGGAATGATGACTGGGAACCATTTAATCTACCAAACTATATTGGAAGCTTAGACAGAAAGTGCATCAGAGTTAAAGCTCCTACTCAGTTTTTGTCAACACTTTATAATTACATAGGTTTTCCTTCCACAGTCTTATTAGCTGTTGATGTTGGCGAGTATGGCCACTACAATGATGGGAAAGTATTAATAGAAAATTAATTTGTTAAAATTCTGTTTGGTGGCAAGCTCCTGCTTTCGGAACAGACTTTCACAGAAAAAATGACTGCAAATTTCCTCATCTTGATGTGGACGAGAATTTAACCTCAATTAGCTAATGCAATACATATATTTAACCACACCTGGAAAAAAACTAGCCTTCCAGGCAGTCCCAAACCTGGATAAAGTGGGAGGGTTAATCATTGGGCTAACCATCCAACATTGAAAAAAAAAACTGACAGGTTTCTATACACTCACACCCAGCCTTGGATTGGAATGGATCTAACGGGAAGTGACCCAAGCTTATGAACAAAGGACTACAAACAAGTACATGGGAAGTAAAAACACTGTACACTGCAGGACACACAGAGATACTTGATGAAGGACTAACAAAGTACAAGATGGATATTACAGCCCTGAAGGAGATAAGGTGGCCTGGACAAGGTATGCATAGAGAAAAAAACTACATGATCATATACAACACAAAAAAGCATGGTCACCATGTATTTGGGACAGGATTTGCAGTTCATAACAAAACAATGGCCAAAGTGATGACACCAGAAAATGTCAATGAAAGAATATGCTACATCAGAATCAAAGGCAAATATAGAAATATCTCATTAGTAAGTATCCATGCCCCAGTGAGAACAAGGAGCAAGACATAAAAGACGAATTCTAAAACACCTTAGACCAGATGTACTCCAGATCACCAAAGTACAACATCAAAATTGGGCTGGGAGACTTAAATGCCAAAATAGCACAAGAACAGCAATGGCAACCACATATAGTCATGTTCAGCCTTCACACTGAATCAAATGATAATGGTATAAGGCTTATCACTTCGCCACAGCTAGAAACAAGAAAATAGCAAGTACATCATTCTCCCATAAAGACATACATAAAGCAACGTGGGCCTCATCACATGGATTAACTAGGAACCAAATAGACCATGTTTTGATAGAGAAAAAACGTAAGGCAATAACATATGTTAGGACAATTAGAGGGGGCTGACATATAGGCTCAGACAATTCTCTTATTCTTATGAAGACGAAACAATCATTACCAAAACCACCAAGTAAGAACAACAGTGGTAAAAGAACCAAAAGAGTAGATGTGAGTAGGCTAAAAGAGGTGGCGGTGAATAGATAGTTTAAGATTAAGCTTAAAAATAGATTCACTGAATTAGAGAATGACAACAACAGAAAAGAAGATGACGATATCAACACAAAATGGAAGAAGATGACAACAGTCATGAGGTAGACAGTGCATAAAGTACAATGAGATGATGATAATAGCAATACAAAGAGCAAATCATGGTTCACTTAAACATGTACAAAAGCAGTACAAGACAAGAGAGCCAGACAGACAATGATGAACAATGACACCAATGAAAACCAAGCATCATACAGGAAAGCCAAGTGAGAAATGAAGATTACAATAAGGCGAGAGAAAAGTGCATTCATATATAAACAAATAAAGAAGGCTGAGGAGGACTAGAACCAGAACAATAGTAAAGAGTTTTACAGGTCAATGAATAGCTATAGAAAAGAGTATAGAGCTAAGTCTGTGATAATGAAGGACGGGAATGGAAAACTTATCACTACGAATCAAGGAAATTTAGAGAACTGGACAAAATATTTCGAAGAACTGCTGAACAACCCAGTACATACAGGGTGTCCAGAAAAGGACTCCCTGATTTCAAAATTAAATATCTCGAAAACAAAGATCGATAGAGGAATGCAGTAAACGGTATGTTTATTGTGAAAGCTGTAAGAAGTTTATACAGCAGTTTGAAATAATAGTTACGAAAGCTGCTAACAGATGGCGCTGTAATCGCCATACGTAATGCCCAGTATAAATGGTGATCCGAAGCCCAGAGCGATCAGTTCCACTATTTAAACGTGAAAGGAGGTTAGCGTACCGAAGGAAGATATTAAAACCGTGTACTCCATTGAACAACACGTTTTTCTGGTGCTAGAGTACCACAGGTTAGAAGAGAGTCCTGCGGCAACAAGGCGAAGTTTTCAAGCATGATTTAATGTTCCAAAAGGACCCGATGCAAAAACCATTCGTACGCTCTTCGCAAAATTTCAACGAACAGGCAGTGTAACTGGTGATCTAGTGGGGCATGTTGGTCGCAAGCAAACCGCAGTTATGCCTGAAAATATCACCACAGTTTCTGGAATTATTCAGCGAAATCCAATGTCATCCGTCCATAGAATTGCATCTGAGACTGGTTTGAAGCGTTCCAGCACGCAGAAAATACTGAGAAAGAGCCTACACATGTTTCTATTCAAAATTCAAATGCACCAGGCCATACCCGTACAAGCTGTGCAACAAAGGGTTGCCTTTGGTAATCAGATGCTTACAATGATTGATAGCAAAGGATTTGATGTTGGATGCATCTGGTTTACAGATGAAGCACACTTCCACCTGAATGGATAAGTGAATAAGCAGAACTGGCAATTTTGGGGTTCCGAAAAGCCACATTGGTGTGAAGCGAAACCCCTGTATTCTCCTAAAGTTACTGTGTGGGCTGCAGTACGCAGCAGAGGCATTATTGGCCCTTTTTTTCATTCGAGAAACGGTCACTGGTGCACGTTACGTTGCAATTTTGGAACAATCTGTCGCCACACAGCAAGCGTTAGAGGATCGACCAGATACTGAATGGTTTATGCAAGATGGAGCCCGACCACATCAGATCGAACAAGTGTTTCGCTTTCTTGAGGAATACTTCGGAAATCGAGTCATTGCTTTGGAATATCCCAAATTTACTGGTGCAGGCATGGATTGGCCTCCATATTTGCCGGATTTGACTCCCTGTGACTTTTTTGTGTGGGGCACAGTGAAAGACATCGTCTACCTGAAGCATCCCGTCACGCTGGATGAGCTTGAATCAGCGATCTCTGTGGCATGCGAATCCATTTCGGTTGAGACACTACGAAATGTGATGCCGAATTTCATTCTTCGTTTGCGCCACCTCTGTAGTGCCAATGGTGAACATTTTGAAAACATTGTTATGTGACTGTTTGCAAAGATTGTTTTCATATGATTATTTCACTTTTATACGCTGACATTAGCTGTACAGCGTACAGCGC
The DNA here is from genome assembly GCF_023864275.1 of Schistocerca cancellata. Taxonomy (NCBI): domain Eukaryota; kingdom Metazoa; phylum Arthropoda; class Insecta; order Orthoptera; family Acrididae; genus Schistocerca; species Schistocerca cancellata. The sequence continues at coordinate 447,333,249 of NC_064634.1, read as the reverse complement.
CATCTGTTAGCAGCTTTTGTAACTATTATTTGAAACTGCTGTATAAACTTCTTACAGCTTTCACAATAAACATACCATTTACTGCATTTCTCTGTCGATCTTTGTTTTCGAGATATTTAATTTTGAAATCAGGGAGTCCTTTTCTGGACACCCTGTACCTACAACAATGAAAACAAGCCATAAAACAATCAGAACATACAACCATTAGTCGAAGAATCAATTCTGATGGAAGTGAAGGAGACAAAAGACTAAAAAATATGAAGCCCCCTTGCATAGACATGATATCAGCAGACCTCTACAAAGAAGGGGGAGAGAAGATACATGAACGGTTAGGCATACTGATAAAAGAGGTATGGAGAAAAAAGTAATGCCAGAGGAATGGAACACTGGTGCTGTATGTCCCAATACAAGAAAGGATAGAAAATGCTGACACAGAACTATAGAGGGTTATCTCTCCTAATCACATGCTATAAAGTAATATCAAGAATTATACTGAACAGGCTCAACCCATACATTCAGGAAATATTAGACATAGGAGAAGCAGAGTTCAGAAAAGGTAAATCAACCATCAACCAAATATTCACACTACGACAAATATTAGATAAGAACTGGCAGCACAATCATGATACCTTTTGTCTGTCTGTAGATTTCAACAAAGAGAGTGAGTGAGAGAGAGAGAGAGAGAGAGAGAGAGAGAGAGAGAGAGAGCGAGCGAGCGAGCGAGCGAGTGTGTGTGTGTGTGTGTGTGTGTGTGTGTGTGTGTGTGTGTGTGTGTGTGTGTGTGTGTGTGTGTGTTTTGGGGCTTACGGGCATTCAAAATTGAGGTCATCAGCAGCCTGACGTACATTAAAAGAAATGTGGACAAACTTAGTAAAATGGAAGCATGTGCAAAGAAAGTGGGAAAAGAAAAAAAAGGCTGTATAAGAAAACAAAACGTAAGGAAAATGCGAAAGGAGTGTCAAGGACGCCACAGGAAATTGTCACTGGCTGGCCACTTACATAAAATATGGGTGGGCCAGTCACCCTGTGAACAAATCAAGACCCTCTCCCTAAAATCTTGTTAAAAACATTGGACAACTCACAGAACTTTAAAACTGTAACCACATTTCTTTGAGTATTTCCTAAAAGAAATGGCAGATCCGCTGTCAAGTCAGCCGAGCCCTATGGTCAGAAAATAAAACTCAATCCAATAAAACATGATGCAAAGTGGCCTGGACCCCACAGGCACCATACATTGGAGGGTCCTCTCACCGGAGCAGGAAGCCATGTGTCATAGGACTGTGGCGTATCTGAAGCCAAGTGAGGAGAACCTCGTCCCATCTACGGGGCTGGAATGAAGTACACCACACACGCTCTGTTTAGAGCTTATTGCCATTCATTTCCAGCCACTCAGCCTCCCACCAACACATGGCTCGAGAGCTGAACAGCGAGGTGAGTGCATGCAGGGGGATGGCACACAGAAAGACTTGTGGATTGAGACACGCCTTCTTGGCTGTGAGATCTACCCTTTCGTTCTCAGCAATGCAAACATACCCTGGAGCCCAGCAGAAAGCCACCAACTTCCCCAGTCGTTTTAGTTGGAAGAGGGCACCCTGGATGGTCTGGACTATTTTTATCTGTGGGACACAAACATTCCAATGAGTGAAGGGCACTTAATGAGTCAAAGACAAGAAATTTAGGATGGGAAGAATGTCTCATCTGCTGCAGTGTCCGCAAGATCGCAGACAATTCTGCATCAGGATCCGGAAAAACAACAAAGCAACCAACGGAATCCCCCTGTTTCAACCCATCTGTAAAAACAGCTACATAGTCAAGGTGCTCAGATAAAAATGGCAGAAAATGTTGCATTAAAAATGGTGGCAGGAGTGCAATCTCTCTTGTACTGCACCAAATATAAAATCACTTTGGGCCTCTCCAGTAACCAGGGTGGCAGGCAGTTAAAACTCTGGGTTTGGGGCTGTATAGGCTCCACACCAAGGGACTCCAGCACACATTGCACATGGATCCCAAACGGGATCGTGGCTCTGGGACGGTGAGAAAAAAAAGACGGTCCAGACGTGGATGAGCAACATTATGGTGAGTGGGTGATGTTGGAGCTGTAAAAAACTTACAATGCTGCCACACCAGCAAGAGCTGCCACCATATGGTAAGTGGCAGTTCCCCAGCCTCTGCACAGAGGCTAGGTATGGGACTGCCAGTTGAATCCCCGTGTGGTGGACAGCGTCACGGATCCACAAATAAGAGAACCTTGCTAACCCATACACCGTGCACCCGTAGTCCAGCCGCGAATGCACAAAAGCCCGATAGATCTGGAGGAGACGCACTCTTTATGCTCCCAAAGACCTGTGGCTGAGGTACTTGATGTTCAGTGCCTTCAAGGTTCTGGCTCTTAAGTCTCTCAGATGTGGCAACCATGACAATCTGGAGTCAAAAATTAGGCCCAGAAACTGCACTGTACCTCTAAAGTGCAGGATAGTGTCCCCCATATGCAAGGCAGGCAAATTAAAAGGACGACAAGAATGATTAAAATGAAAACAGACACACACACACACACACACACACACACACACACACACACACACACTTATCGGCAGAAAACTGAAAACCCGTCTTTGTAGCCCACTCCTCTAACCACACTAAGTTGCAACTGACAGCTCACCTGGAGGAGAAACACAAAACAGCAGAGTCGTCCACAAACAAGGAGCACTGTATTGGACTCCTTACTGTATATGTGGTACTGTTGATGGCTATGGCAAAGATGGTAACTTAAAACGCTGCCCTGGGGGTCACCATTCTCCTGCTCAAATCGATCAGACAGTGTATTTACCAACTCAGGTCCGAAAAAACTGCAGAGACAGGAATGACCGAATGAAAATGGGGAGGTGACCACAAAAGCCCCATTGATGCAGTTTTGCAAAAATACAGTGTCTCCAAGTAGTATCGTATGCCTTACTAATATCAAAGAATTTGCTGATACAGTGATGCTGATGGAGGAAAGCCTTCTGAACAGCTGCCTCTAGGAGGGTCGGATTGTCGACCGTGGACCGAAATTTTCGGAATCTACACTGAGAGCGGCTAAGGAGTTGCCTGGTCTCTAACAGCCAGACCAGACGATGCTTAACCATCCGTTCCAAGATCTTTCTGACACAGCACGTCAAAGTGATACTCTGATAACTACTGGGACATGTGCAGTCCTTTTCTGGTTTGAGGAGAGGGATGAGAATTGCCTCCCTCCACAAGTTAGGGAAAATGCTGGTCTGCCACATTAAATTAAAACATTCGAGGAGGATTTCCTTTGACGCCGCTGGCAGATGTCAAAGCATGCAGTACTGGCTGTGGTCATGACCGGGTGCAGTGTCAAAAGTCTCATTCAGTGCCAATTTGAGCTACCACATGGAGAAAGAGGAGTTGTCAGTCTCAGAACTGTCTGGCCTAAAGTCCAACTTTTCCCTCTCCACAGTCACACGGTAGCGACAAAATACTGGATCCTGGCTTGCAGTGGCAGTGGTTTGTGCAAAATGCTCAGCCGGGGTCTGAGCGATCTGTAGTTCTCGGGGGAGGGACAGGCATAGAAACTACTGCAGCAGTGCAAGTTCATGGATAAATGCTGGTATTAGTGCAGACACTAGCAGCCTCCGTTTGTGTAACAGCATCAGCTTTCCGTGTGGGCTGTTTAACAACTGAAGTGAAGGTGGTAACACAACATGGGGGCAGCGTGGCTTTATAGAGCTTTTTTGCCTTAGTATAGGGGATGCACTAAATAGTTTTAAGCTCCTGTATCTTCCATTCTTCCAGACACACACTGCAGTCCTGACTCCAGATGGGGTGAGGTCAAGAGCAAGTCACACACTTCAACAGAGACAGACAATGGACACCTTCATGGGCGGCCTGACCACACTTCTGCACGACACCCAAGAGTAGTATGCCCAAAGTGCTGGCATTTGAAACACCTCATTGGGTTGTGTACATAAGGCCGTACACTTAGGCGATGGAAATCTGCCTTAATATCAGGATAAAGGAGTTGGACTTAACAAGAACCCTTGGGAATGTCCACCAGATCCCTGCAAGTCACAACACCTTTGCTGTAATTCAAGGTGGTGTGCAGCTCAGTTTCGATAGCATATTCCCCAAGGGAGTGAGCATTCTGGAGAATCTTAGCTGGTGGGAACTAGCTGTTTCCACCAACAGCGTCCCAATTCACAATCGCTTAACAGATTTCAAACTGCCAGCAATGCCCTCGAGCCCTTTTTGAATATAGCTGCAGAAGAATGGGAATCACTGTCAACGATGTGCAGATATTTCATAACGTTTTGCTGACCATCAATCTATTATAGCACAAGATTATTATGACCTTGAGTTCATGATACGATGTTTGTATGAAGAGTACAACGGATGGGGACTACAAATGAGTCTAACAAAAACAGAGTTAAACTTTAAGTACACATAAGTGACAAAGCAGTTATGAGAGAGGTAGATGAATTTAAATATCTCGGGGCAAATATTGATAAAAATAGATTGGGCCATACAGAAGTAAAATATAGAATACAGCAAAGCAGAAAAGTGTTAGAGTGTATGAATTCCTTTTGGTTAGGTAATAATATTTTCAACAGCAATAAGAAAAGAGTATGTAAGATAATGGTTGAATCAATGCTATGCTATGGATCAGAATTATGAATCTTAAATGTGGATCTCAAAAGAAGATTAATAGATGTGGAAATGGATTACTTGTGTAGGAGTGCCAGAATACCAAGAATCGAAATAAAATCTAATTAGGAAGTAAAAGCTAGAATGAAGGCAAATGATACAGTAATTGATAGAATAGAAAGAAAATCATTAAAATGGTATGGACATATGATGAGAATGCCAGATCATCGGTGGCCATAGAAGGTTTACGAGTGGAAACCACCTGGCAGAATCGTCCCTCGTTTTCCTGGGTATTGAGACAAACAACCAAAAGAGGAACTTTTGTTAACTGACACTATCACAGACATGGCTTGTGCCCACGTGGGGCACACCACATTCATCCTGCGTTGCCAGGTGTGCTGTATGACTGATACAATGTGTCAGTCAGGGGGTGTATGTTCCATCTGAAATTACAAGCTATACAGAAGCCTCATGCCATTCCATGGCCCACATCCCTCACCATTTCACTCTAGAGAGTATCAGTAACAATGGCACAGTGGATCATTCAGCACCATGCCTTCACTACTGAACATTATTTCGAAAGTAATGAATCTGTTACCACACTTCAACAACTTTCCCGCACACAGTTCAATGTTTAGCATATCGGTTCGTTCGATACCTGACAGCAACACTTCATTGGGTTAACTCTTTTTGCACAACTGGATCAGTTTTTATGAAATTCATGTAAGTAATTTCATGCAATATGTGACTTCTCTTCCCCTTTTTATTGCCTGTTACATGTTTCAAGATTCTGGTGACTTTTGGTGTCCAGTCATTATGTCTTTTTTTTCAGATTTTGCAAGGTCCCTTTTATTCTTTTGACAACACTGGAATGAGGATGGCCTCAGACGGTTATACGATTTTATTTGTAAGTAATGTATTTTAGAAATTTTGGCCACATATTTCTGATGTTTCAGACTTGAGGACTCACTCCCATTGATGTGTGACAGCGTTTTCATTATTACATTTTACACAAGATGATTGAACTTTTTAAGTGTTCCAAAAGCAGTCCTGTATACAATTAAAGACTGTTGACTCGGCAACTGTTCCATTTTTCATTTTACAAAATGGATCAGTTATGAAGTACAGCTCAAAATCCAGAAAATGTAGACAGAATAAGACTGTTTGTTCTTCAAAGTCATCATTGCTCCATTAAGCAGCGTACTCCAAGTTTGGTTACGCCTCATTACTCGCTACTCCACATCCTGAACTGTGTTACAATTCCATCCTTATAAAAGTATGATGTAATTGGGTAGATAAAAAAGCAACTCACCAAGTGGAAACATGAGAACACATATTTAAAAAAGATTTTACATTTGCAAGCTTTCAAAGCCAATGGCTCCTCCTAGCACAAGAACTGAAGGGGGAAGGAAGAGGGGTGAAGGAAAAGGACTGGTGAGGTTTAGGAAAAGGGGTAGAGTTCACGAAAGTCACCCAGAATGCCAGGTAAGGGAGACTTACCAGATGGTATGAGAAGGAAAGACTGATTGCTCAACACAATGTGTTTTCAAAGGTGAAGATCATTTCTGACAACACTTAACGCATTCCTCGATGTGCAGGTGAACAAATAATGCTCTTTTAATTTTCTATCCCGTGAGGATGCCTTTTGGTTCTTTCAAAATTCTGTGTAACTTACAGAATGTTATCCAGGGCTAAACCCAACACATGTATTTTTAAACTAAGCAAATGGATTGTACTACTTACATAAAGAAACACAGTTGCAGACATTTAACAATCAAACAAATCTTTCATACCCAAACACAAGGGAAGAACAACTCAGTTGCCTTCACAATATTAACAGAAATATACAGGATGCATCATAAGCAGCAGTGACAACTGACACACCTGAATGTATACGATAACAGAAACAATAACATTCCAGAAAACATGGTCAGTAAATGAACCATTTGGGAGGTAATTGCAGGAGTGTGGTCATAATCTGCCACTGGTTTCTTTGTGAATTTTTGTCTTACTTAGAACAAACATATTTGAAATTTTTGCTTTACCAGTAATTCCTCACCTAATAAGGCTCAAATTTTAGGCAGATGACCTATGGTTGGGGAACATGGTAAGTGCACAATGGGTCATTAGCTCATTTTGCTGCCTGTCTGCAGCTTGATATGTTTTTTCAATTTTTTAAGCAAATAAACTAATTCTTTTTATACATGGTATTTTATTTCATTGCTTGTTTTTTGTAGTCGAACAAGACCTTAAATACTTTTATTTCCTTATTACTTATAATTCTTAAACAAAATAGTCACCTTTTGGAAGGTTTCCCAAAAAGAGTAACTGTTGTAAATATTTCAACTCACTCACAGCTTTATTAACGCCTTTGATTATGTCACAAGAGAAGCAGGTGGACAAAAATATGTTACAATATCCAAAATCATACCAATGATAAATTGTTTGCCAGCAAAACTTTATAGTAGCACACCAGTCTCACCAGCTGTCAAAGAATGCAAGGATACTTTACTGAGAGAGCTCAAGACAAGGTATGGGTTAACTGAATTAAATCACCAAGCACCCATTACTGCTCTCCTAACACATTCCGGTCGTTGCCCGTAGAAACTACGAGCGCGCATTTATTCCTGTAACAGTCGGCGCTCGGAGATTCTCCGAGTGCCGCCTTCTCGATTATTATTTCAGGTTGCGGCGCATTATATCCGTGCAGTGACATCTGGAGTTGAGTGTTTCGGTCTTGTAGTACATCGGACGACCGCTAGATGGTGTTCCTGCATCCTCTAAGCGCTATGTCACTCAAAAACGGCGCCAAAACAATTCCCGGGCATTCACTCTTGCAGTGTGCTTATGTAGTTGTCTTTATCGCAAACGTTTGTCGTAAAATGGGGGACAGTTTGACTGAAGAGGAAATTCTGAGGCTGCTGGAAGAATCTGGATCTGAAATTGACGATGATGGATTTCAAACTGAAAATAGTTCTTCTGAAATAGATGGTAATTATAATGGTCAGTCATTGTGTTTACGAATCACAATTATAATCTCGGCAGTTTCACTGACTTATGTCATTTATTTCGAAGGTAACAACGAGTGGTCCGAAAATGAAAATGAGCCATCAGACGTATTAGAAGAGTGTGAAGCTCCCATTCAAAAAGGCAGAGGCAGAATACAACAACAGCAGTCCCAAAACAACGTTGTTGAATGGGTAAATGACGATGTCCTACAACAATTACCGCTCTTTGAAGGCGTAAGTAATGTCTTGGCACCTTTGAGCGCCGAAAGCACTGAATTTGACTGTTGGAGCGTCTTTATTGACGCAAATGTCATCAAAAATATAAAGACAGAAACAAACCGCTACGCTGCAGCAACAATTTCCAAATTGTGGATGCAAAATAAAATAACTTCCAGGTCGCTTTGGGCCAATTGGTCTGCTGTGAAGCTACATGAGATGTATCAGTTTTTTGCTATAATTATTCACATGTGCCTTGTACACAAACCAAATATTACGGACTATTGGAGCAATGACCTAATGCTAGATTCCTCCTTACCTGCAAAAATCATGAAAAGAGACAGATTTAGGTCAATTTACTTTATGCTTCACATAAATAACAACGACAATTATGTACGAAGGGGTCAACCAAACCATGATCCTATACACAAAATCCGACCTTTTTTTGATAACTTTGTACTGAAAAGCAAGAACAGTTTTTCTCCTGGCAAGAATCTCACAGTTGATGAAGGTTTATGTCCATTCAGAGGGAGAATTCGATTTCGAGTATATATCAAGAACAAACCGAGCAGGTATGGTATAAAATTTTTCATTCTAAGTGATTCAGCAACAGGATATGTTTTGAACTGTGAAGTGTACACCGGTGCAGGTGAAAAAGACAACAGTGCAGATTCAGTGGTGCTACGTTTGTGCAACAGTTATCTACGTAAGGATCATACATTGTACATGGACCGCTTTTATACTTCTGTAAAATTAGTTGAAAAGTTGTTTGATGAGGGCACATCTGCTGTTGGCACAGTAATGAGAAACAGAAGAGGCCTACCACAGGAATTCAAACAGAATAAACTAAGAAGAGGTGAAATCGTATTCAAGAGAAAAAATTCCGTGCTAGCACTTCACTGGAAAGATACTAGGGATGTGTTTGCCCTTTCTACCAAACATAGAATGACAAGTAGTGTTACTAAGACAAAATCCAAGGCTGGAATGGTAGAAAAACTGAAGCCTGATCTCATACTTGATTATAATAAAAATAAAACTGGTGTTGATCATGGAGATCAGCTGGTGACCTACTATTATTTTCAACGACGAACAATGAAATGGTGGAAAAAGGTATTTTTTCATGTATTTATGATGTGCGTGGTCAATTCTTACATTCTGTACAAGAAACTTCGGCCTGTCTCTCACAAACGAACCAGCTTGTTTACTTTTATGGTGAACCTGCGAAAACAAATACTGGAGAAATCCGGGGAAGTTTTCAACGAAAATGAAAAGCAGCGTTCAGCAGCAAACAGGCTAACAGCAAGGCATTTCCCCGCTCACGTCCCATCGACAACAAGCAAGAAATATGCATCAAGATATTGCATTGTTTGCTCTAAGAAGGGCGCACGGAGTACTGGCAAACGAGTGAGAAGGGAGACGAGATGGTGGTGTGAAGAATGTAATGTAGGATTGTGTCTACCTGACTGTTCAAGCAATATCACACAAAGACAAATTTTACTCAATGAAAAGAGTTGTAAAAATTCAATGAAATAATTTTGTACATTTATTTTATAATAAATTCTGATTTCTTGCAATTTCAAACTTTTTTTCTACCTCTGAATCACCTAATTTTCAAAATATAATAATTCTGTAAATATATGATATCTTACAAAAAACTTTAAACAAATGTTTAGATATAGGATGATAACACACACATCAGTTAAAAGGTTTTGCTTTCCTTCATTACCTTTTGGTCAGGAGCCATGTAAAAAAGGCGCAAAAGTCTACGACTTCTGAGGGATTGCAGTAGTATCTGTGGCCCGACTGCAATGTGTTAATGTATTCTTAGTGGGACACCCCCATCTGCTCCTTCAATTGTTCATGGGGAATGTAGTCTGCTGCAGATGTAATTTCAAAGTTCTTTTATTTGCACAAAGGCACATACACTACCTGGGTTCCAGGATAAGAAGCCCAACTTCAGATGCTTAATTGCGCACAAAAAAAACATTAAAATAGTATGGAGACACTAGCAAATTTAGTGAGTAGTATGATGGGACCAGAGTCCTGAGACCCATGTAGTGTACAAGCCTTTACCCAGGTAAAGAAATTTCACAATTATAAATGCAGTGCATTTTATTCATTATGAACATTGCTACTCTACTAGGTCTGAGGTTTAAAAATCTATATTTTTCAAGATTCAGCAGCATGCATCCGAGTCAGATGAAAACTCAAAGGTATGGTTTATAAACAATAAACTAGCCCAAGTGAATCAGAGGACGATGTTTCTTCATCTACTGTAACATAGGAATTCGGCTTTTGGAAACACCTTAAATAGTTAGCACGCGGCCACAAAATGAAAACTGAAACACATCAAAATGTCAAAACCTGAAATACCTTTAGAAAGCAACTTATTTTCAGAATGGGAGGGCATGAAAGTTATTTTCTGTGTTTGTGCAAATATGCTCGATTGAATTGTAAAACTACTCGGCAGGGCCATTGTGAAGGTATATTGGATGTAGTGGTCACTACAGGCCTTGCACTTTAAGCGGCCTCGCACTTTGAGTGATCTCGCACCGAACCTGTGAAGAGTGTTTCTAGACAGAGCAAGTGAAAGTTCAAGAATGCAAAGAAACTATGGAAATGAATTTTTAACTTTATCTGTGGTGCTAAGCAAGTTTGTCTCTGGTCTAATCACAGATGAAATACTACATCCACGGCAAGGTGGAGGGACAAGCGCAAACATAGTATGCCAGCCTCATATTGGGCGAAATCTGGCAATGCTTGAACCAGCGTTTCACTGTGCTACAACCAGCTAAAAATGAGAAGCACACATTTTTGTTTCAGGTGTTTCTTTAAGATTATTGTTCTCTTCAGCTCTGTTCCTCATCCAACCCAAATCAACTGCTGGCAATGGCAAAGGGACACCAGTTACATGCCAAACATTTGCAAACCTCACTGTGCATACGTGGAGAGTGCACAGAGCTTTTGGTTTTATGAACAACAACATCAAAGAGGTGAATTTTTCTTTCTTCACTGTTTGCTAATATGTGAACTGATAACGTTGAAACATCCAGACAGTCAATCATTCTAGAAGTTTTAATGCCATTTTTTTCCTTTTTGATTAAGATAACAGATTATGCATCACGGCAACCCACAGTAGAGACAGAGGGGAAAAATTTGAAGGTGGCGCTGAAAAAACTGAAAAAGAAAATTATGGGAAGAACTCCAACATTCACAAAAAGGTGCACACACGCATAGCAGTCATTTTACCAAACATCACTGTCAGAGTGACACAACAGGGGTGAAAGCAGAGAGGAAGACACTACAGAATGTGAAGTTTCCAGTGAGGACGACTATCAGTGTACTTCTTCCAATGATCGATCTGAGCCAGTGGTAGTGTTTACATCATGTGAAACAGCAAGATTAGGTTAAAAAAAAATTCACTAGCTCCTCAGTGTCAAAGCTATTTCAACCTTTGGGACTAGCAATTAATTTGCATGACCAAGGCAAAAATTCCAGACATTGTTAATGCTTCAATGGAGAAATTCTTGTACAAAAGGGTCCTGCGCAAATTCCTCTATTACTCACATTCCCAAGAAACGATGATGGTCGGTGCTTTTCCAAAGATTTTTGCTACTATAAATTATCAAATGGTGAAGTTAATTTAAGAACTTGGCTCATTTACTCTAAATCCAAAGATGTCACCTTCTGCTTCTAATGCCAAATCTTCAGTGTCAAATCCACACTGTACATGACAAGTAAACTCTGCAAACCTAAAGGATTTAACTCATGGAGTTGTCTTACTGATGCCCTTCAAAACATGACCATTGTGAGGATCACATTTCCTCCTCCATGAAATGACCGAAGGAGAACTGCACCATTGACAACATGAATGAAGCACGGGTAAGTCAAGATAAGCAACACCAGTGAGATGTTTTAACAAGAATAATTGCAGAAGAGAAATTATTAGCACAAACAAATACAGCATTTCAAGATTTTTCGTCAATTTACCAACACGACAATGGAAATTTCCTGGCGCTGATAGAAACGGTTGCATCTTTTGATGCACTAATGAAGCAATACTTACATTGTATTCGTGACGAGGAGACTCATCATCACTACCTTGGACCACAAATTCAAAATGAAGTAATTGAAACGTTGGGTAAGTTGTAACTACGTTTGTATTCATGGGTTTAATAATGAAGTCACAATTGTGGAGAAAGGCGGGAGGTGGGGGGAGAGGGGGGGATGAGAGTGTGTGTGGGGGGGGGGGGGCGATAACAAGGTGAAAGACTGGCTATAAAAAATTACGTAACTATAACAAATTTTACACACCCACCAATTTTTTGGATTTTCATTACATACTCTTAGTGTCTATTTGCCTGTAAAGTGAAATTTAAAATACATGAGCACGACTGCACTCAAGTTCCCTAGCATTCAAGTCTCCCATATGAATGCGTGCTAGTTGATGGATGGGTAGTACAGGTGAATAGCCTCACTCTTAGATATTTATTTTGGAAGACTTTTTTTGTGTCTGATTAATCACACTGATATTTAGTGTGAGTGAGTTGTGCTGGTAACAATGGCTGATATTTTGCATTGGCAAGCACGATTTGTTGCTGCACTCTCAATTTACTTTTTTACCATAATGCTTCTTTCCACACTCTGAAGCAATACCTCCCTAGTTTCAAAGCACATTTAAGGATATTTTAGTGGTAATGTAAAGATGTGACCTAGCACACAAATGCACTGAAATAAGACAGTAAGGAATAGTTTTCAAATAAAGGTAAAAAATTGTACATTACCGACAGCATACTGGCACAGAGCATCCATGATTCAAGTGTAACCATTTGTGATCACAGCAGCACTCACTTGTCAGCTGCTCAGCCCACATCCACTCATTCAAACCATGCACCATGTTCACGAACATTATGTCCTTGGATCGGTCAGTGTCAAGTCTTGGATCAGACAGCCTGCACAGTTCCAACAACCACATTATTTTCTCAAAGTGTTACCTCAATTAACATTCTTTAAAACTAACATAAAACCTTTAAGATCCTTAAATGTATCCTTCATTATAACTTGAACTTAGCTCTTGGAGAAATGGCCAAATGTAGTACAGAAGCAATGACATTTTTTGGTGTACTACAATATTTTCGACATCTATAGAATATTCTCACCGAGATCTGTTCTGAACTAACCTTAAAGACACATACAAATGTTAAATAGGCGTCTCATGTTGAGATCATCAAACTTGTCAGAGATGAGCTGATGCAGACATCTGACATCTCAGAAGTAAAACTCCTACAGAGAAGACCGCATCGGACACACGTAAGTACTTAGGCCCAATCAAAGAATCATATGCCAATATTGCCATAGCCCAGCACATTTTGCTCCTGATACCTGGCACCGTGGCGTCTGGAGAAAGAAGTTTTTCAAAATTAAAATTTTAAGAACTGTCCAAGATCTACCACGGGTGCAGGACCGCCTTAACTGGCTCGCTACTCTTTCAATCAAAAGGGACAAGGCACTTCTGTTGTAGAAAGACAACACAATTCAATAGTTTGCTTTGCGCAAATCATACAAAGTACTTCACGCAGAAGCATACACAAGAGCAATTGCATAGTTTTTGGCTGTTAAACTTAATTTGCTGACTGACATTTTTGATACTGTACCTATTCCTGTGTTTGCCAGGATCTTAATGCTATTTAAAATGTGGTTATTGATATTGATAATAGTTCTAGACGCATGCAAGTAAAATTTTTATGCGTTAAGGTAGCCCAAAATAACAACACTTCGTGTTAGCCAAATACTTTTCATATCTGTTGCTATGTTCCATGATTTTACACGTTTAAAATGTGGTAGATTGGTAACTGATGATTTTATTCAAAGTTGTGTTTGAGGTTATCAATTTGCCTATAAAGAACATGAGTTTGTTTTCAAGTAAGTTGGTTTTTGCTTTGGGCATTATTAAAAAGCTTCTTAGTGCCGGGAGTTTGAGGATATAAAGGTCAGCAGCCAATGACATGGGTAACTTTTCAGTGTACAAGTGAACATATCGAAATATAATATGATGCTGAATGCTGAAGTGACAGCCAGTGAACTTTTATACGTGTTCTGCAAGAAGGGAAATTCCTTCTCGTTCAATATGAACCCGATCCACATCAAGGAAGATCTGGAAATTATGAGGTATGCAGTTGTAGCACGTCCAAAATGACTAAGGACTCGCCGCTATTCTGTGTAATCACAGCAAACACTGAGAATAACAGACAATTTTCTAATTCCCTCTTATAGCAAACTTCAATTTGACCTCAAAAACCCTGAAGTCAAAAGAGCCATAAGCACAGTGTTTCAGACACTAACAACTGGGAACGTACAGAGCCACTGAGGCACGGATGCAATATGTGTAACGTGCAGGAGGGCACCCACCTCGTGAGTGCACGTCAAGGGCACACAGTACACAGACTTCACTCTAAATTGTGCACTGTGCTGCAGTAACCTCGCAGCAAATTACAAAAGCTGCAAAAACCACAAGGTCAAAGCCACGGTGGGATGGGAACAATGCGCAAAATGGGAAATGCGCATTTCATTGCCCACAGAATGTGCCCAGCAGCAGATCGCCGCTCGAATGAACTTGCTCCGACAATGGCCTCATCTGGCGTCCCACGCGATGACTCGCGCAACAAACGTGGGCCACAGTGAAGAAATGGATGTGGGCAGCACTGCTGTGGTCACACCTGTTGCTGCTAGCACTAGCACACAACAGAGCACACCAAGACTCCAGCACACAGCGAAGTCAACTGCCACCATCATGGCAGAGCTGGCTGATATGGAGCTGGCTGATACATGGGCAAGGACGGAGCATCACGAGAGGCAGTTCAACAAGCCAACCTCAGAGGCACAGCTGGAGTGGACTGTCAGTGGACTGTAAACCTGCCTGCAAAGAAGAGAGAGACAGCCTCTCGAGTTTCGGCTCGATAAATAGCATCAAGAATGCCAGAAACACTAGATGACAGCACCTGCAGATGATGGTGACAGGAAAAACCAGCCTGCCACCAGTGTCCCTCATGCAGACAAAGGGCGCAAGATGAAGGCCGCAGTTGACAAGTGAGGCTGGTCAACACTCACTGCCAGCCAAGCAAGTCTGGCACTAACACCAGTCATTGACAGGCAGAGTAGCACCAAGTTGCAACTCACTGGCTGTGGAGGCACTTTCATGACCCTTGATGAGGAAGGCAACAACATTGTCATGGCAACAGCCAACACTGAAGATGCTCCTTCTGTATGAAAGACTATTACAAGAGCTTCCAGCAAAAGGTTTAGCAGTGGATGAAGGCTGACTACACTGCGGAATCAGCATACAAAAATCTTGTGAGGGTCCCCGTGCAAAACAGTGAGGACTACCACAAATTCTCAATGAGAGCGTCTGATGAGCAGATGCTGTTCTTCACATATGCAACGGAGCCAGATGCAGTGATTAACACTGTATTCTGCAGCTTCTGCAGACAATGCTGACTGATCAGCTACAAGAAAAACTGGATAAGATGGGGTTCAGTGTGTGCTCCGCAGCACACACAAAATTGCTGAACATTGGAGAGGATGTACCACTTCTATTGGTGACTCCCACAAACACCGTGAATCAAGGGTTGTTAGATATCATCAAAATTATGGAAACATCCACGACCATAGAAAATCTGAAGTTGCAGCACAGATTGTGGCAATGCTACATGTGCCATGACATTGGGCATGTGGCACACCACTGCTGGATGCCTGACTTATGCCTCAAATGTACCTGTGTTTATTCCAAAAACCAGTGCGCACTGAGGAGAGAGGCAACACCATAGTGTGCTAACTGGTGGAGAGCTACAGTGGCTGCAAATATATCAAAGCTGTTTTAACTTGTCAACGTGGTATATCGTACAGAGCCCACAAGCAGCCGGCATCAGCACACTGCTACCGCCACCCACGCCCCAGCGAGGGACAAGATGCTAGCCGCAGGAGGAGGTGCGCCATCTGATGTCCGCATCCAGATGCTCCACAGGGTGTAAGCAAGGTGCGTCAGACCGACGGTGCAGAGCTGCAAGTTGCCAGCCACTCAAATAAGAAGAAAGCACACCTGGGCCAGAAAGCACACCCTGGTGCACAGACGCAGCCCACACAATGAACTGGACATGCAGGGCAGCCTGCATACCAGTGCATAGGCACTCACTGCCACCACTGCACACAAGACAACCAGTAGAGATGCCGACAGTGGAAAGGGGTAATGGCAGAAATACTACGACTGTCTACTGCAACATGTCAGTGCGAAACAAAAGCAGAGCCAATGCTGAGATACAGCAACACCGGCAGCCCGGTTGTCCTGCTTACCGGCACATTCGAGGGAATCACAAGCACGACGCAACAGATGTCACGGCAGATGACTGCTGCCACGATGTCGGCTGTGCAAGTCATTAAGTCGTCGGCTGCCAAACAGTAGATGATAGCACTACTGCTCAGCATGTCCTTTCGTGCGAGCAGTGCATCCGGTCGGCTTGCTGACAATCTCCACGTCACTACGCCAATGCCCGAAGTCAATAATCTGACAAAGGGTTGAGAGGTCAACCTACTAAGAACACGACACGTTCAACTCGAAAAGCAGAAGGAAAAAGATCTGTGTTCTGACCTCCACCAAACCCAGGGAGCAACTACCTCCATGAAGGCACCTGCTAGGGCAAACTCCAGCACTGCCGGCTGCTCACCACGTGACTGCAGGAGAGCAGCAGCGGCAGCCTCCCAGCAATCTCCACTGAAGCTTAACTCGGCTTCCTGGAGTTATCAGAAAGAGGACACTACCGAGAGCTGCACAGCGACAATCGGAGCAACATAATAACACTACAGGACTGTCCAAATGCTACAAATACTGGTTGGCCTCATCAAAACTGTCCCCCACACCTCTAAGGATCTACTCACAAAATACAGAGTCTGTGGAGAGAATAACGCAGAAGTTACCACAGCACCTGAAAAAATCAAAGCCATACATAGACAATCTCATGAGTTAACAACTGGTGTATTCAACACCAATGACTTGCACTGCCATGACATAGAATTCCACAACTTCATCAGAAACAAGAACCTGGCAATTTGCCTCTTCTCCAAAATGCACTTAAAAGTGGGAGTACAAGTGAAAGTAGCGAACTGCTTCTGTCATCAAGGTGATAAGCTGATAGCTGGCAGAGGCACCGCAGTGAATGTATGAAGATCAACAGAACACCAAAAACTGCCCCCGCAAACCTAGCCACAGAGCTCACAGGAGTTGTGAAAATGGAACAAGGCATGATCAACTTCGTGGCTGTCTACAGAGCATTGAGAGGATCTCTCCTACCACCTGAATTCCTGAGACTACTGTCCCTCCCTGGAGTGACTTTCCTAGGAGGAGATTGAAATGCCAGGAACCTTATCTGGAACTCTAGTCTCACACAAGTGGCCACTTCCTACAAAGATGGGCCAAACAACAAGGAGGAATGGTAAGTGGTAATAGGCCCACATGAGCCAACCACCTTTCCAGTGAGAGGATATGCACTGCCCCCCCCCCTCCCCCCCAAAGTCTTCGAACTTGCTATTTTTAAAGCTGTGTGACACTTCAAGCTACAACAACAGCCTCTATGTCATCAAATCAATCATCTGTCATCTTCGAACTGAATGCCAATGCTTCACTGAACAACATACACCTGGGAAGTACGCAAAGAAGAGGTAGCAACCAAATTAGATGCCACACCAGACCTAGAAGAGCAGGAAGCCGAGGCAGCCCTGTCACACATCACCCAAGAAATTACAGAAGCATTCATATCAGCCACACCAGGAAGATGTGACAGTCTTGAGATACCCCAAGCACTGGGATTCTCACTGCAGTTTTGAGCTGCCATCATGCAGAAAAACAGACTACAACATGAATGGCAGCTAATATGAAGTTCCACCACAAAAAGACAACTTATCTGAATAAATTGGGAAATCAAAGCAACTGCTAATGCTCACAGTACAGAAGAGTCAGCAAACAAAGTTGAAAACTTGACCATAGAGGACAGTACAGCCTGGAAAGCTGTGGGGGACTTAATCCGCTGCACCTCTAAAATACTGCTGCTACAAAAGGTAACACATAAGTCAGTGAACCAGATGCAAAGGGCAGTGTATTTTCAGATGTGTTCACTGCAAAAGTCATACCAGTAGAGGGCCTAACTGACCCTGAACACGCCACACCCATTGCAGGATGACTTCCAGTCTTCACAGTGACAGAAGATAATGAAAACATCATAGAACTGATAGCTGAAGACTATGCCAGCTCAACAGTCAAAAGGCAGGAGAATCTGATAATGTCACCAATCTGATAACCAAACCACTGCCACCAAATGAATGGAGAATCTGACAAGGATCTTCACCCAGAACAGGTGCTTACTCAGAGTGCTAAAACATGCCAAAACGGCCACAAAAGGACCACACGTGGGCAAGCAGCTGCCGTCTGATCAGTCTGCTGCCAGCAATCTCTAAAGTATTTGACAGACTATATCTCAAATGCTTGGAGAGCCATATTGATGTAGAAGGCCTCCTGCCTGAAGAGCAGTTTGGTTTCCGACACGTTCACTCCACCACACAACAGCTGTTGCCACCAACACAGGAAACATTCTGTGCCCTGGACTGACGTGAGCATTTCGGTGCACTTCTGTTCGATGTAACTCGTGCATCTGATTTAGTGTGGCACGACAAACTCCTTTCTAAGCTTTTGACATTGAGGATTCCCATGCCACACATGAAAGTTCTGCAGAACTACCTCATGGACCACATGTTTCATGTATGTGCAGCCTCTTAACTACCCACAGAACAATGAATATTTGCCAGAGTACCGCAAGGATTGGTCCTTGGTCCAGTGCTGCTCTCAAAGTACATTGCTGATCTAGAAGACTGGGCACCAAAGTGGCGGCTGGTGTACAATGCTACAAAATCCCATCCCATGATCACCACCCACAGAATCATAGCATCCGACCTCTAGGCCACAGTATGGAGAAGACCTGTTCCATGGACCTCTACTGCCAAATACCTGGGCACTATGCTCGACAAGAGACTCCCGTGGCAACCACACATCGAAGAATTACACATAAAGTGCTGGGCACAATGGAAATGCTCTTCCCTATACTTAATCCATCTTCTTCACAACCTGATCACCTAGACATAATCCTTTAAAAGCAATGCAGAATAGAGCACTGAAATGGTTGCTCCATCTCCCAAGTGATTTCCCCAGTGAATAACACAGGGGCAGACACACCAACACTTCATGAACATAATGATGAGGCTGCAGACAAATTCTATGCTGCCGCCGAGATATCACAGAATGCCAAGATACGTAAGGATGGCAGACGTGAAGAGTGGGGAGCGAACCTGCACTGGCCACACCAGCTCCATCAGCCATGCTGACAAAGCCGAATTATCTCAACAACTATAAACAAACAAAACTGACTGACCAGCAGAAAGCATGGACACTAAATTACACACAAATACATTAAATATATGGAAAGAAGAGCAAATAACTGCTAACACCTCAAACAAAACAGAAACTCATGAAAAAGATTTTCAGACTAATGGTGAAAGGTACATGGGTCACAGTCGAGAGTAAATGTCTGTGGAACGAGGGTGTGGTGGGTCAGCGAGTGAACTTTAAAGCAAATTGTGTTCAAAATAATGATGAGAACTGAAAAACTTTCAGTCTCCCCATGCCTGCTGCCCATACACTAGCTACCTTCAAACTCCCACCCTGGTAGGATTATCCTCTGTCACACCAAGGAACACAGCAAACAGAGTGACAGAACTCAACCTCCCAAATACTCGCCACTGCTGGTGGATGGGTACCGAGCACCCACCATTGGCTGTGCAAATGGCCACGTGAACAGCTGCATCACCCGGTGGAACCAGTATGCCCACCAGTCACTAGCACCACACAATGCAAAAATGACCTCTTGTCACATGGGCCACGGCTTGCCTGCAGATGAGGCGACACGCACAGACAATGCAGTGCTTTCGGGTAAAGTGTTGAGAGCTGCCATGGAGCATCCTCTCCACTTCCTCTTCTCAGTGGATGGAATATCCACTCAGGGTCCAGTCATTGGCTAGATACCCATGGGTGTGTATCCTAAGGAATCCCAGGGAAACGTGCCTAACCCCTACACCACAGGACACAAATGAACCACTCTCCTTCATTCAGGACATGATCTCTAGAGAGCAGTCATGAGGCGAGCTCACCTCAACAAAGGAGACATTCTGACCCTACTGCCAGATGAACACCTGCGTCTCCTCAGTCTCCAACAGCAACGACAATCCCCCCCCCCCTACTCACCACAATCTCTGGAATTTGGCCATCACTTTCTCCTCCAAAATCTTCTAGCCAATATGACTAGGCAAAGTCTGTCAAAGTTTCTCACCAGTCAGCTGAGATTTTGAACAACATGTCATAACTCAGAGATGGAGAAAGCACCTACATAACCAATGCCAAAAGACACCAAACAAACTAAATACAGCTGCAGATCACACAGGGAACCCCAAAACAGTAACTCTTGCCCTCCCAAAACTGAGGCACAAATAAAACTGCCACCTCATCCTGATCTCCTGCAATTAGTGTGGTGGTAAGCAAAGTCTGTGTGGTATACTTCCCTGATCAAGGCCTGACTGAACTAAAGAACATCAGAATATTCAAAATCTGGCACATACCCCAGATCACTCAGCAATTCCGAGTACTCTGCCACTGCCTAAGTACAACTGACCACACACTCCACCACGGGGGTCAAACTCTTTCTACAGCATCATCCAGTGGAACCATCATATTTCCCCCTTCCCTATCCACACAATGCCAAGCATTTGACGAACAACAACAAGGCTACCAGAATGAAACAATTGTCTGAAGCAAATGTAGCAGACATCACATCAGCTGCTGCAACCTAGAAACTGTCTCCCCAAACTGCATTCACTGTAATAGAGATCAGCCCTCAGATCATGCAAGTGCACAAAATGACCACAAGTAGCCAAAAGCCAAATCCACTCCAATCAGCATCAACCCAGCTGACACTCCAGAAACAGCAGAACAACTTAGGGAAGACCTGGTCAGCACTGATGATCTTCACAAAAATCATGACCCGTGTACTCCTCATCTGTTTCAAACACACAAAAAGGTGTGTGTGTGTAGGTGTGTGTGTGTGTGTGTGTGTGTGTGTGTGTGTGTGTGTGTGTGTACTGCTGACAAAGGCCTTAATGGCCGAACATTATGATTGTGTGCATCTTTTTATTGTGCCTATCACGGCTCAGCATCTCCTCTATATGGTAAAATGAAATCCAGTAGTAAATAATACACAAACAAAAGGATTTAACTTTTACAAGCTTTCGGAGCCAGTGGCTTCTCCTCCTGGTAGAAGAGCTGGAGGGAAAGGAAGAGTGGTGAAGGAAAAGGACTTTTGAGGTTTACGGAAAGGGCTACAGTTCAGGAAAGTCACCCAGAACCCCTGGGACAAGGGAGGCTTACTGGACAGGATGAGAAGAAAAGAATCTTATATGTATCAGTATTTTAAAAGCTTTCCACTGAATCCAAGTTGGCACAATGCACCTGCCACACTGTTGCCCCATGTCAGAAGCAGACAGCTGAAACCTGTGGTATTGGTTTGAGGACTGTTCAGAGGCTATCAGATGAAGCTGACACACCTAAGAAAGTCTGTAGTTCAGCTGTCTCTGAGTATACAGACGCAGGGAGAAATGGGTGACCTACATGATTTTGCAGCACATAGTATTTAGCATGCTCACTAAAGCAAATATCTGACAGCAGATAAATTACTTTCAGTTACAAAAGAAGCCAAAATTTGTAATGGGAGCAAACGGACTATGTTGATAATACTTACGGACATGGGGTTCACGTATCATAAAACAAACAGCAGGAGGAAATTACTAATGGAAAGTGGTGACATTTTAGCTGTAAGGACTGTTTTTAAGAACACGAGATAAAATATGTTGGCACATCTATAATCCTGCAAGAGTTTTATCGTGGAATATGAGCAATGGTTTCGATGTGTTACAAGTTCCACTTGGTAAGTGTAATAGAATTACAGTGCTTCATGTTGGATCAGCAGAAAGTGGCTCTAATTCCCAGAGTAAACTGGTACTTAAGCAGTCAAAGGCTAAGAATTCTGAAAATTACCACTCAAATTACATTCCTTGTCTTCAAATGGTGGTTTAAAGAGCAACTGTTATTGTATATCTCTGCATGTTCGGTTATTGTCTTGGATAATTCAAGAATCCAATAAGTGAACAAAGCTGCAAACCATGAATTTCAAATAGGCAGATATTAATGAATGCTTATCCTCCAACAGAATACCTCATAGTTAGCAACATACCAGAGCAGAATTGCTTGCTCTTGTCAATACCCACATGCTTGCATTAACTTAAAAAACAAAGCAGAATGGGCAATGTATTGTTACATTAACCCCATACCATTGTCATTAGAACACTAATGAACTGGTATTGACTCAGGTGAAGTTATGTATTGTGGAAAAGAGCAATATATTCAAAATTGCTGATGTTGAGAGGTTTACACATGAGGCAATAGACAGCATCTCCACTTCTGCATGCAAAAATTCATTTGATAATCAAAACAGATTGTTATTGTTGAAAAGAGGAAATATTAAACATGAACAGTATTTGAAGAAAGAAGCTACATAACAATTACTGACTACATCACAACTAACAGACCGAAAATACTTAGTGGAACTGCCAATTTTCTTCTGTCTCTGCAAAGAACACGCACCACACACGTCTTCGTAGCTGCTTTGGACTCTACCATAGCCGGCCGCAACATCACACAGCTGCACTGGAGTCAGTAGAGTGTCCGGTTCACTAACATCTCATTGTCATAACACACTGTTAGCTCTTGGCCTCTGCTTTCACTACATCTTAGGTTCTCTCTCTCTGGGTTAATCGTTGGATTTTGTTTGTCTCTAGTGCCATTTCCACTTCTCAGTTTGTCATTATCTGTCTTTCTGTCTTTATTCTGTGATCTGTTTTTGATCATCCCAGGCTGGTCACTAGCCTCTGTAGGATTCTTTTAAATCATTCCCAACACTCTGTCAACTCCTGGTCACAACAGTACTCACGTCATTTATCATAGTGCACCCTGGTGTGGCAAAGCATCCAAAATGCCAACAAGAAGTTAAAAACATCTTGGGAAATTTGGTTCTATTAATGCAGGAATGTACAGAAAGGCACTTGAGCCAGTCATCGATCTGATGACTGTTCACTGCTTACTGTTCGTCACTAAGCTTTTTTACTCATCTCTCATTCCCTCTTGGAAAGTACGACAAACTCACCTGAAACTTAGTTCTTTCGAGTCTTGTCAGTCTAGCTGCGAAACCAATGATGTGAACTAATAATACGATTTTTGAATATGAATGTGTGGTGTGTGTTCTTTTGGACAGGTCCAAAAGAAGAGAGAACATGCATTCATATAATTAATTCACCTCAATGGGCAATGAATTCACTACTTTCAGTGTGGATGCTCAGTTATGTTTAACCTCATGGTTGGCTGGTTTGAAGGGACCAAACTACGAGGTTGTCGGTCCCTCGTTCCTAATAAAACAATGCCCCAAGTGTGAGAATAAAACGGACGGAACATGTAACACAAAACGGAAAGAAAGGACAAGCCACAAGAACGAAGGGAAGGCCACGAACACCAAAAGGAACAAAAGAGGACAAGAAAACAACAGAGAGAAACTAGAAACAGAAGAGAGTAAAACATGAAAGTAGATTACAGTGGCTGGCCAACCACGAGAAAAAAAAGGGAAAGCCAGCAACTCTGCAACACATTAAAACCTCCACCCTAAAAGCACTAGGGTGGAGGACACAGAGGGACAAAGGACATGCACTAAAACCTACATAGGAGTATAAAACCCACTCATGGATAAAATGTAAAACTAAAGCTGCTGTGGATGCACTGTCGCCCAACAACGAAGGCAGGGTGCTGGGAACGTTAAAAGTCTGCCGCAGAGTGGCTAAAAGTGGACAATCCAGCAAGAGGTGGACGACTGTCATTTGGGAGCCACAGCGACACTGAGATGGGTCCTCACGACAGAGTAGGTAACCATGCATTAGCCACGTATGACCAATGCAGAGCCAGCAGAGGACAACTGATTCCCTGCGAGACGCCTGCATGGAAGACTTCCACACATTCCTAGTCTCCTTGATGACACGCAGTTTGTTGAGCATGCTGTCATGCCATTCCATCTCCCAAAGCCAGAAAACCCTACAGTGTAAGACAGAATGCAGGTCAGCTTCGGAGATGCCCATCTCCAGAAGCAGTTTCTGCATCGCCTGTTTGGCCAGCGTGTCGGCAAGTTCGTTGCCGGGCATTCCGACGTGTCCTTGAGTCCACACAAACACCACGGAATGTCGGGTCTGTTTCAGGGCATAGATGGACTCCTGAATGGACACTACCAGAGGGTGGTCAATACCTTGTACACTGCTCAATGAGTCAGTTCACAGGAGGAAGACTTGCCAGGGCATGAGCGGATGTACTCAAGAGCACGAGATATGGCCGCCAGCTCTGCAGTGAAAACACTCTAGCCAACTGGCAAGGAGCACTGTCCTCCATGAACATATGCGAAGCTTACATCACTATCAGCCATTGAGCCACCTGCGTAAACCACTTCGGAGCCCCGGAACACGTCAAGAATCGAGAGGAAGTGACAGCGAAGAGTAGCAGGGTTAATGGAGCCCTTAGGGCCATGCAAAAGGTCCAGATGAAGCTGTGACCGAGACGTACACCTTTGAGGCGTACATGAACGGACCTCAAGAAGAGGTGGTAAAGGAAAGGACTCCAGTTCGGAGAGAAGGTACCGCATGCGAACTGCAATCAGTAGCCCCGATCTGGGCCGCAGATGTGGGAGATGGACTGCCACAGGTGGGAAAAGGAGACTAATTTGGATGCTCAGGGGAACTATGAATGTGTAATAAGTAACTGGCGAGCAGTTGCGCACGTCTGATCTGCAGTGGAGGGACACCAGCCTCCACCAGTACACTGGTCACTGGACTCGTCCTAAAAGCTCGAGTAAATGCAATGCAGAAGGCACTGCCAAACCATAAACCACACTCCCATAGTCAATTTGGGATTGGACAAGGGCTCTGTACCTAATTGGTGTTTCTCAGGCAACGGAGGGCATTGAGCTGCTGTCAGCACTTCTGCTTAAGCTGACGAAGATGAGGGAGCCAAGTCAATCGAGCGTCTAAAATCAGTCCTAGGAATTGATATGTCTCCACTACAGTGAGTGGATCATCATTAAGGTAAAGTGCAGGTTCCAGACAAATAGTACAATGCTGAAAGAAGTGCATGACACACAACTTGGCGGCTGATAACTGGAAGCCGTGGGCTAGAGCCCATGACTGCGCATTGTGGATGGCTCCCTGGAAATGCCGCTCAGCAACAACAGTACTGGAGCACCAGTACGAAATGCAGAAGTCATCTGCATACAGTGAAGGTGAGATGGAAGGCCTGACAGCTGCTGCTAGACAATTAATGGCCACTAAAAATATAGAGACACTCAATACAGAGCCCAGAGGGACTCCATTCTCCTGGATATGGATGGAACTATGGGAGTCACCAACTTGGACACGGAAAGTACGGAGCGACGGGTAGTTTTGGATAAATATCAGGAGTTGTCCCCAGAGTCCCCACTCATACAATGTAGCAAGAATATGATGTCACCGAGTCGTGTCATATGCTTTACGTGAGTCCAACAAGACGGCAATCAGGTGCTGCCGTCTGGAAATGGCTGTTCGGATGGCAGACTCGATGGACACGAGATTATCAGCGGTAGAGTGACCCTGGCGGAAGGCACACTGACATGGAGCCAGCAAGCGACGTGACTCCCAGACTCGACCCAACCAAACCCAACCACCAATATACCATACGTTCCACCAGCTTACAAATAACGTTGGTGAGGCTGATAGGCCGATAGCTACCCACATCAAGCAGGTTTTTACCAGCTTTGAGCACCGGAATGATGGTGCTCTCCCGCCATTGCAATGGGAAGACACCATCGCACCAGATCCGTTTGAAGATGGCGAGAAGATGTCACTTGTAGTCAGATGAGAGTCGTTCAATCATCTGGCTGTGGATGCGATCAGGCCCAGGAGCTGTGTCTGGGCAATGTGCAAGGGCACTGAGAAGCTCCCACACTGTAAATGGGGCGTTACAGGATTCACTGCAGTATGTAGTGAATGAGAGGACATTCCCCTGCAGCCGCTGTTTGAGTCTGCGAAAGGTTGGGGGTTAATTCTCCGACGCAGAGGCTCGAGCAAAGTGCTCGGCAATCGTGTTTGCATCAGTACATAACTCGCCATTTATGGTAACACCGGGGACAGCTGTTGGGGGCCTGATACCCGAAAAGAAGTTTGATTTTTGCCCAGACTTGGGAAGGTGACGTTTGGCACCCAATGCTGCAAATTGATAAATCAATGGCCGAGTTACTACCATGAGACACACTGAAATGTGTGGCGGCCCCAGTATTTAAGAGGCAGAGGTCGAATTGCGACAGTGAAGTTTCGACGTCTCTGCCTCGGCCAGTAAGCGTGGTACCACCCCACAAGGGTTATGGGCATTAAAATCTTCCAGAAGAAAGAAAGATTTAGGGAGTTGATCAATCAGTACAGCTAATACATTCAGGGGTATTGCACCATCTGGAGGAAGATATACATTGCAGACAGTTATTTCCTGCATCATCCTTATTCTGACAGCCACAGCTTCAAGACGGGTTTGAAGGGGCACATATTCACTACAGACCGAGTTCAGGCCATAGACACAAACTCCACTTTACACTTTATTATAGCCGCTACAGTTCCTGTAACATCCCTTATAGCCGCGGAGGGCAGGGGTCTGCATTGCTGGGAACCAGGTTTCCTGGAGGGCGATGCAGATAGCAGGTGTAAAGATTAACAGTTGCTGTAGCTCAGCCAGGAGGTGGATGCAGGCATTCAAATTTTCTCTTAGTCTCAGTGTAGGTCAGTCTGTCCAGGATCTTGTACACCATGGTTTTCCTTTCTTTCTGGAGAATCCTGCAGTCAGGCAAGTAAGGCGAATGGTGCTGTCCACAATTGACACAGATGGGAGGCGGGGCACATGGAGTATTGGGATGTGACGGACGTCCGCAATCTCGGCATGTGACACTGAAGTACAGCAGGAAGACATATGGCTGAAATTCCAGCACCGCATTGGGGGAAGGACATAGGGCTTTACATCACACCGGTAGACCATCACCTTGACCTTCTTGGGAAATTTATCACCCTCAAATGCCCAAATGAAGGTACCGGTGGCAACCTGATTACCCTTCGGACCTTGGTGGACATGCCAGATGAAATTTACACCTCACTGGTCTAAAATGGCCCACAGCTCATTATCGAAACACAAAACAAGGTCTCTGTGGAATAGGGTACCCCAGACCATATTTAAGCTCTTATGGGGTGTAGTGGTTACAGAAACATCCACCAGCTTGCCACAAGCGAGTAACTCCTGTGACTGCTGTTCTGATCAAGACTGATCAAGACTGACCAAGATCTCATTTTGGACAAGCCCTCCACCTCCCCGAACAAAAAACTGAGGCTTCATCGTCATGAAAGATTCCCGATCAGCTCTCGAAGATACAAGGTACCAGGGTGAATAAGATATGCTGCCATCCTTAGCCTGACATTCCTGCCATGGTGTGGCCAGGGAGGGGAACGATTTGGGGTCGTACTTCTGTGCGATGAATTGAGCTCGTGATTGCTTAGGGACCACTGGTGTTTCACCACCAGCAAGAGATGATGGACTACACTTCATCCGCCCCGATGCCACCCACTCCGACCAGGGGCCCTCCCCTTGGATGCCACACAGCTGCAGCAAAGGCCACCTGGCAGGATGGCCATTGCCGGGAGTCCCAATGCCCAGGAGGAGCATCCATCCGTTGGCATACATGGGGAGTTAACAACGCAGGCATCAGCAGAGCGATCCCTGTGTGGTCAGAGGGCTACAAACCAACAGGGTACATGGCAGCCCATTACAATGGACTGGCACCCATACTGGATATGAGGTGCAAAACAGTGCATGGAGGAAAACGCACCCAGGAAAGTGTCCTCGCACAAGAGATGAAGAATGGGCAGGACTGCAACGCGACGACGAGAAAGCGGGCTAAAGATCTCAACGCACGATGGACACGATGCACCTTGTAAGGCGCCCTTCCCCAATTGGCAAGCTATTCGGGACAATTTTGAAGAATGGAGGTCAAATCCTACAGGGGAACATCACATACAGGCCAAAACATGTGAAACTCCTTTTAGTCGCCTCTTACAACAGGCAGGAATACCTTGGGCCTAACCTAAACCCCGGACCCACAGGGGGTAACCTCGTGTGAATCTCCAAGTAGAGGGCATGGAGGACATGGGCGGGGCCTGCGGATAAGTGACACTAAGTAGGAATGCTGGCGGAAGGCAGACCGAGATAGTCCACGCAGTTGCGGTAAACAATGTGTACAGATAGCGCACTGGTTGACTCAACTGCCTAGTAAGCAAGAGATCCTGGTTCGAATCCCAGTCCGGCATACATTTTCATTTGCTGCTGCCGATTCCAAAGGAACTACCGATGCAGCTGACATCAATGATTACTTCCCTTTCCATTCCTTTCTCCCCTGATGATCTACTCTTCAAGATTGCGGATTGAAACCGGTTGGCGGCAAAATAAATAATGGGATTGTGACTGTCATTTTGAATAATTGATTATAAGAAAATTAATCGTCATCTCCACAAAACTATGTTGTCTAAAAAAATTTGATGCTTACGTAGTCACAGTGAGGGGTTTGCAGTTTATGGTAGTAGCATACTGTACACATCTGCCTTAATGGTTATATATTTGACTACTTCTGTGGGAAGAAACGAAATGCATGCCCATTAATCAAAACTCCTTGAAAATTAAACTGTTCATAATTTTTTCCAATACACACAATAACAAAGTAGAACCTCCACAAGTTCCTATGTAATCGAAGATAATACCAAGTCAGGCTAACAGAATAAGACAGTAGCTGTTGTTTTTGTACACATATATGTGGAAATATGGGATTTACTGCCTACATCTCAGTATCTAGGTAAGTAGGCCTTATGTACAAAAACAAATGCACTGTCCAGAGAAAAGGCCATACTCAGCTTTAAAAGAAACCCATAATGATTCAAAAACCCAACAAGCCAATGACAGATCCTCAAACTTTAGGAATAATGTGTATGAAAAATGTGAGAATGCCAAAACTGGCAGTCTGTCTTGCAACCCACATAAAAGAAAAGAAACTCCTATGCCTCCCCGCTTCCCTTCATGTACCAGCACAGGACTGATGACCTACTCTTCAAGATCGTGTGAGGTATCAAGTAGGGCATAAACCTGGAACACTGCACTGTAACTGTGTTATTTGACAACAAAATGCACCCTCCTTAATTTACTGCATTATTATTTCTTGCATAAGCTGCTATCAAAATTGTAAAAACCATAAAAACATAACACACATACCCACAGTGTTCAAGAACTACATAAATGATCTGACTCTCAGCTCTACCAGAACATGGAGGCAATTAACCTCACACGCTACTCAAAGACAACACTTTCCCAACATTTCCAAGTTACAGAAACATCATACCATAGTAGGGATGTAGTACAAATAAAGTGCAACTCAATACAGGCAAACATTTTAGTTTGACAGCAAAGATGTGTGACAGTGGTTGCAGCATGTGTGTGGAGGGTTAAAGTATGCCTAGGGTTGACACTTTATAGCAAGTTATTTTTTAACATGTATTTTATTGAGAACTGATAAATATCCTTACAGGTGTTAGAAATGCAAGGAACAGTCTTCACTAACTCCAACTTAAAAACAAAACTGATATTACATGTAGTGTGTTGGAAAGGTAACAGGTATCTCGTGTGTTGTGCTAGTCCGATCTGAAGGATTTCTTTCATTGTTGTATTGGTGAACATGCCTGAAAATCTGATATGGCTAGCACGGTACAGGTACCTTTCAGTCTCATCAGCTGTCAAAAAGGTTAACGTATTTACTCAAATCTAAGCCGCACCTGAAAAATGAGACTAAGTCAAGGAAAAAAATGTTCCCGAGTCTAAGCCGCACCTGAAATTTGAGACTCTAAATTCAAGGGGGATAAAAGTTTTAGACCACACCTCCAAATTGAAACAAAGTAGGTCCATTGTAACATGAGAGAGAATTTACATTGAATGGATGAAGATACAGCTATAGTATTTGGTTCAAGTCTTAAGCTTAACAGTTAAGCTTTACCAGGTAGCCATTGCTATGTGTCAGGCGCTCCGTCCATATTTATACAGATACTCTACCTTTTTCACATGCTTCATCTGGTTTGAATCGATTGCTTATTTTGCTTTTATCTGATAAGTGCCGTTCTCTTTGTTATAGGTGTTTACATCAGTCTAAGCTAAAAAGGCATTATTGTACTGTGTCATGCATTGTTTGTCACATTCTGATAATGACTGTTTATGACCTGTCACCACTCGCGGCATGGCTTGCTTTTGTGCGCGCTACCGCTGCTTTAAAAAAAAAAAGAGGAATCGTCTCATTAGCGAAACAATGGCAAGGGACTGTTATTTCTTGTTACTTACACTGCTGCTTTCTTTGATAATGATCAAGAAGAACCAAATAATAGACTGTGTATGATGGATAATGTTCTGAACGAGAATTTGGCGAAAATTTTTCTCCGTTTGAAAATCTTTGCAGAGGCCTCTTCAGTACATTACATTCTGCACAGAAATTAGAGTCATCTTTGATTTAAAAATCTAGTCAGTTGCCACGTTTCATTTCTGACTGTATCACTATTCAGCATAAGAATAATACACATATAAACATGACATGATTATTCTGCATTTGCTGCTGCCTCACTCTAGTTTCATTGTTTATTAGGCAGACAGGGTTTAAATGAGATAGCTGCGAACACAAAAGAATACATGGCATAATGTTTACATTCTTCCACCTTTTCTTTTAAGTTATTTACTGACGCAACAGTTTTGGCACCAGTATTTATCTCTATGAAGGTTTCTTGGGTCTCCAGCCGGGTGGTAGCGTTGGTATCTCACGACGTTTCGGGAATCGTCATACTACCCATCTTCTGGCGAAGAGTATTCGGCACCTACCAACCAGAACTTCTGCTTACTTTTAACTCGATTCTAAGCTGCAGGCGGTTTTTTGGATTACAAAAACCAGAAAAAAAATTAAGGCTTTGATTCGTGTAAATACGGTACATGTGTTTTGGTAGCATTGGCAATTATTCTGTATGAACATGGATCAGAAAATTCATATTAAATTTGGCTGTAAAAATGGAATAAGGTGTAGCCAAGTTTTAGAAATGTTAAATACTGCTTTTGATGAATCTGCTATTTGTAAAACAGGGGTTTACAAATCCAATAAGTGTTTCAAAGATGTTTAAGGAGGCATTCGCTCTATATGCCCCAACACATACCGTATTTACTCATATCTAAGCCACCCTTTTTTCCTGTTTTTGTAATCCAAAAAACAGCCTGCAGCATAGAATTGAGTAATTGAGTGCAAAGTAAGCGGAAGTTCTGAAAAATGTTGGCAGGTGCCGCCACAACTAACTTCTGCCGTCTAATATATGTAGCGCTACAAAGGCATGCTTTGCAGGCACGAAGATAAATACTGGCGCCAAAACCTCTGCATCAGTAAAAAAAAAAAAAAAAGAGAAGAAGAAGAAGAAGCTAGAAGACAAGCTTTTTTTCCTCTGCCCCGAGTTTCGACCACTGCATTTTCATACATTATCCAACGAAGTAAATAGAAATTCCATATTGTTCATCTTCAAATGTAGAGGCCTTTCAAATATTTGTAGCAACTAAAATAAATTTCTTAACACAAAAATACCAACAATACACAAGACTTTAGGATTGTTGCACGAGTTACTACACGGGGCTCATTAAGAATTCACGTAGCACACCTATTTCTTCATGGAATTTTGTGAAGTGTTTGTTGGTGTTAGTGAACCATAATGAAGCACTTTCATTACAGTGCCAAATTCAAGAGAGGATTTATTTCTTTTCCGGAATAAAGTTCTAATCGTGCTGCAGGTCTGCGATATGGGATCGATGAGAGCAACGTCAGGCAATGGCGACTGAAGAGAGACAAATTATTTGAATGTTCAAGTAGCAGGAAAGCATTTAGTGGGCCAAAGTGTGGCCGATATCATGCACAAGAAGTGATTTTAAATAAATTTGTTAAGGAACAGCGTCAGAAATTCCTGCCTGTGAATGCCAAAGTTTTAAAAATTAAAGCACATGAAATTGCTACAGAGCAAAAAATTGAAAATTTTAAAGCTAGTCGCACCTAGATTGATCTGTTTATGAGGCGCTGGGGTTTTTCACTTCAGAGGCGAACTTCAAAAAGCAATACCTTCTTGGTCAGATAGGAAATTCTGACCAAACTCCCGTATATATTGACATGGCGTCAAATTATACAGTTGACGCCAAAGGAAAGAAAGACATAAGTGTTCTTACATCAGGGGGTGCAAAACAGCGGATATCTGCCATGCTTACTTGCATGGCAGATGGACATAAATTACCCCCATTCATAGTTTTCAAGCGAAAGACTTTACCGAAATCAGAAGTGTTTCCAAAAACTAATTGTATGAGCAAACGAAACTGGGTGGTTTTCGGAGGACATGGTGTTGGAATGGATTAGGCGTGTGAGGAATTGTTGTCCTGGCGCAACGCTTGATTTACGCAGTCTATTGGTATTCAGATGCGTATGCAGGCCATACAACACCTGCAGTTAAACGAAAATTAGAGGAAAACAAAATGGACTTGGCAGTAATTCCTGGTGGGATGACGTCAATTCTGCAACCACTTGACGTCAGTTTGAATAAACCATTTAAGGACAAGCTTAAACGCATGTACACTGACTGGCTTTCAAATAGCGATGACAGACAACTGACACCAACAGGACATGTAAAACGCGCAAGTTTGTCGCAAGTGTGCCAATGGATTTATGATGCATGGAAGTGTGTTCCAAATCAGACTGTGCAACAAGCATTTAAAAAATGTTCGATATCCAATGCACTATATCGTACGGAGGACAATGCTCTGTATGAAGAAATGAGTAACAAAGAACTGAGTGATAGTGATTCAGAATCATGACTGATATTTTAAACATTTTGTGTAAGATGTATTACAAACCTAATAAAATTTTGATTTAAATTTCAGCATTTAATTTCCACGTCATTTTCATTCTTATTTTATAAGTGTTGCTATTCTGCATTGCACAGGATAGAAAAGTGTGGAGAGCTGCATCAAACCAGTCTACGGACTGAAGACAACAACTTTTATGAATCGTGAATCACATGCAGTATTCTCTTCACCATAAGAATAATACGAGTGTAAACACTATGTCATGTATTCTTGTGTGTTTGCTGCTATTTCATTTAAATCCTGTCTGCCTAATAAACTGTGAAACTAGAGGGAGACAACAGCAAACGCGGAAGGATATACATACCATGTAATATTTATATTCATATTATTCTTATGCTGAATAGTGATGCAGTCAGAAATGAAGCATGGCAACTGACTAGATTTTTGAATCTAAGATGACTAATTTCTGTGCAGACTGTAATGTACTAAAGAGGCATCTGCAAAGATTTTCAAACGGAGAAAAATTTTCGCCAAATTCTCGTTCAGAACATTATCCCTCATACGTAGTCTATTATTTGGTTCTTGTTTATCATTATCAAAGAAAGCAGTAGTGTAAGTAACAACAAATAGCAGTCTCTTGACATTGTTTCGCTAATGAGACAATTCCTCTTTTTTTATTGTAAGTGGCAATAGCGCTCACAAAAGCAAGCCATGCCGCGAGCAGCAACAGGTCATAAACACTCATTATAAGAATGCGACAAACAATGCATGACACAGTACAATAATGCATTTTCAGCTTAGAGTGACGTAAACACCTATAACAAAGAGAATGGTACTTATCAGATAAAAGCAAAATAAGCAATCGATTCAAACCAGACAAAACACATGAAAAAGGAAGGGTACCCATATAAATTCGGATGGAGAGCCTGACACATAGCAATGGCTACCTGGTAAAGCTTAACTGTTAAGCTTAAGACTCGAACCAAACTACTGTAGCTGTATCTTCATCCATTCAACCTAAATAGTGTCATGTTACAATGGACCAACTTTGTTTCGATTTGGAGGTGCAGTCTAAAACTTTTCTCCCCCCTTAAATTTCAAGTCTCATTTTTCAGGTGTGGCTTAGTTTCGAGTGTGCCTTAGATTCGAGTAAATACGGTAATCAGTGAAATCACGAAAAGAGTCATAGAAATTATTATGAACAACTGCCAAATCACAATCAGAGAATTCATTGTTGGCATGTCAACTGACTTATTGCATGAAATCTGTTCAGGTGTTTTGGGTACGAAAGAGACAAAATATGTTATCAAATTATAGAATTTTGAACAAAAACAGTGGCAAATGGAAGTCGCTCATGAGTCACTGCATGAATTCCACAATGCAGAACTTGCTGAAACATATCATAACAGCTGATAAAACAGGAGTTTATGGATACTGAGAATCAAATATCACAGTGGAAACATTCTGCATGGCCAAGACAAAAAAAAGTGAAAATGTTTCAATCTGGTATTATAAGCCAGGGTTTCCCAAACTGTGCTCCACAGGAAGTGAGTAAGTGCTGCATGAAAAACTCATAATATCATGGCAGTTTCTTTTGACATTTTGACAATACTAATTACTTTATTAAAATTTTATGATTTTTGTGTTATTACTCATGAGATTTAAAATTTAAGTAATCTATGAATACAATAAGTTTATATTATTTTTTAAAAATTTTGTCAACCTTCAAAATAAATAACATGTTCCATCAAAGTAATAGGATTCCCAGTGAGTTCAGTCAGAGAAAATATTTAGAAACTCCTGTTATAAACAGTACATTGTTGATGCATTGGTACTTTCTCCAAGATCTATTACCAATATCAACACAACACATGACCAACTCAATTGCTTGCACCCTAATTAAGTTACAAAAGAAAAATGAGGTAACAAAAGTATATAAGTTTTCTAGATCAGCAAATTTCAAACTTTAACTGCCATCATAAATTCGGAATATTTTGTAACCTCACCACTACAGACTGTACAGTTAGTAACGCATGTTGCCATTATGAGCCACAAGTGAGCCCATTTCAATTCAGTGAGACAGTTTTAGCAACCTTTGACTACATGATAATGAAATTAAAAAAGACCTTGCGATCTTGCAAGGAGTGGTTATCTGTACTGGTTTCAGAGCAAGAATGTTTACAGAACCACACAGACAGAAAAATTAAAAGAGAAAGCATAGATGTAACTCATGGAATTATGTTATAGGGAGACGATGTCAAGTACAAACAATGGAAAGTTCAGTTTGGAATGTTGTGTACAAAAAGATTAAGTTCACCAATCACTGTTAGACAAAGTCGCACAACTATTCAAGTAAACTAACGTAGGTATCAGCTTTCATACAGACAATACATTACAACAGAATCCAACAACAATGGTAGCACCAATCACTTTGCAAGATACTGAATGTGGCACATGGAGAAACTGGGTGGGTGTTCAGTCACATTTAAAGTGCATACCAGGTAGGCAGAACAGTACCTCCATATTCTGTAAATGTTTAGTGAGAACAAACATGAAGCCAACAGCCTAAGAGCTAGTTCCAAAAATTTCTGCACACATTGCCTGAGAGTACAATAATGAATCTATAGGGTGGATGTGAAGTTTCTCTCCCAAGTTTTTACAATACACTTTTTTTCCGAAAAACACATTTCTATATTAGAATGAAATGATCTGGGTAGTCATCTGTTCACTTTTCAGTATGTTATATGGTGTCAACAATTATGCAGACATTCTTCAACTTGTCTGAACACTGTTGTCTCTTCAGGGATAACAGAGTTCCATTCCTCCTGAACACATTCAATAAGGTGGGAAGATGCTCTTTGAAGACTAGCCCACATGTGCTCTGTAGAGTTCAGTTCTAGACCATTTCAGGGCAGTCATCTCAAACAGGAAATGTTCCTCCAAGAAGCACCATTGTTTGTTTGGCTGTGTGAGCTGTCGTTCCATCTCGCATAAGAACAGGACTGTCTGGATTTAGGAAAAGATAATTCTGGACTGATTGAACGTAGAGAGGAACACTGCATTTCCAATAATAATGACCACTGACAGTCCTTTCTGCATCAATGAAATACAGTTCAGTTTTTCCATGGCCAAACATGCTGCCAGCAGCCACTCTTCAATCAGGGCTTTTTTCTGTTGTATGTGGAAATTCTCTCTATTTCATCTGTACGGATCTGGGCATTTCATTTGTTGAGCTTTGGATAAAGGTCTAAACAAAATGGGCAACCTTTTCATGTTTCCTTCAGTACTGACATCACAGACCCATTGCACAATATGCTTCCACAGAATGCCTGATCAACTGTATTTTTTTCTGACAACTTTGCTTTTGTTTGTTGAATGTAATCCTGCTTCCCCAGGATTGTCTATGTGTAAAGTTTTTTTAATAGTTGTCCTACTAACAGTCTTCTGTCTTTGCTGGTAGTCATCACAAATTCAGACATTTGGCAACTGCCCACATATGGACACCAATTTAATCATATAAGAGATGTCTGATTTTGCTCTTAGTGTTTGGTGTGAGTTTTGTTGGCCATTCAACTTTGTTTCTGTAACTACATTATCATCACCTCTAATTTCTATCCACCTTGTACTTCAAAATACAGAAATTGTCGAGACAACTTGCTTAACAATCAGCCAGATTTAAGAAACAGGAGATTTTAAGATAGCTCCCTGGCAGGTTTATTTGACAATAACAAAGCAACAGGCTCAAGCATGCATAGTTTTCCCTATTTGATTTAGGTTTACTGACATAATTTGTGCAGAAACATGTGTATCCTTGTTTTATAATACGAGTGGTGCTGTGATGTCTTCATATGAAAACAAGGGAAAAACATAGTCCCTCACATTTTTTTAAATTTTGATTTTTAAATTCATAAGACTTGTATTTTATTTTAAGTAATGTATTTTAGCAATTCTCCACATCACAGGCCGTTAATGAAGGTACGAGCATATGGAATAGGTTCCCAAATACATGACTGACTGACAATTCTATAAGTAGTAGAACCCACTATGTTGTCCTCAACAGCACGTGTTCATCACGGACAAGGGTAATGTCAGGAATGCCCAGGGAAGTGTGACAGTACTGCTCTTATTCTCTATATACACGAATAACTTGATGCCGGGCGGAGTGGCCGTGTGGTTTGAGGCACCACGTCACTGACTGCGCAGCCCCTCCTGCTAGAGGTTTGAGTCCTCCCTCGGGCATCG
Organism: Schistocerca cancellata; assembly: GCF_023864275.1. NCBI lineage: Eukaryota > Metazoa > Arthropoda > Insecta > Orthoptera > Acrididae > Schistocerca > Schistocerca cancellata. Next base: position 447,295,944 of record NC_064634.1, on the reverse strand, counting down.
GTATGTTGTTCTTAGCATAAGTTACTTTAAGTAATGTGTAAGTCTAGTGGCCGATGACCTCAGTAGTTTGGTCCCTTAGAAACACACACACACATTTGAACAATGATCTGACCTACAGGGTGAGCAGCAATCTATGGCTGTTTGCTGATAATACTGTGGTATACGGGAAGGTGGTGTCATTGTTTGGCTGTAGGAGGATAGAAGACAACTTAATTTCTATTTGGTGTTACAAATGGCAGCTTGCTCTAAATGTAGAAAAATTTAACTTAATGCAGATGAGTAGGAAAAGTAATCCTATAATATTCGAATACAACACTTTTAGTGTGCTATTTGGCATATGGCAATTAAGTATCTATTTATAATCTTGCAAAGCAATATGAAATGGAATGAGCATGTAAAGACAATGGCTGAGAAGTGAACTAGTCACCCTCGTCATTTGAGAGAGTTTTAAGAAAGTGCAATTAATCTATAAAGAGGACGCATATAAAAAACTTCTACAACTCTTTCTTCAGTACTGCCATTGTGTTTTTTTTTTTTTTTTTTTTTGTTGGGTTTAAGGGCGCTCAACTGCTGAGGTCATTAGCGCCCAGTCACTGTTGTTTGAGCACATGGAATCTGGTAAAACTCAAGGGGATGGAGGGGACACCAGAAGGACCCGACAAAGATGCAGACAAAATAAGTAAAAAGATTAAATGTCCTTGGACAAGCCAGTTAAAGTTATAAAACGCAGAATACGAGCAGCTGCTCGAGCGTCATCAGCTAAAACATCCGGTAGAGTAGATGGCAGGGACAGGACAACACGAAATTGACTAAAACGGGGACACGACAATAAAACATGGCGCACTGTTAATGCCTGACCACAAGGGCACTGCGGGGCTGGGTCACCGGAGAGCAGGTAGCGGTGGCTAAACCGGCAATGCCCAATCCGCAACCTGGTCAGAAGGACCTCCTCGCGCCGAGATGGTCGGGAGGATGTTGTCCAAGCAGTTGGTAGCGGTTTTACTGCCCGGAGCTTGTTTCCTTGGAGGGATGACCAAGCATCCCACCACAACGACACAAGACTCTTACAGACATCCCCACGAACGTCGGATGACGGGACACAATGGGAGGCTGGCCGAGGCAGGAGGACTGCAGCCTTGGCTGCAGCATCCGCAGCCTCATTCCCAGGCACTCCCACATGTCCGGGAACCCACAGAAAGCTGACAGAACCACCGTTATCAGCCAAAGAATGGAGGGACTGCTGTATCCGTTGTATCAAGGGATGGACCGGATAGGGAGCTCCAAGGCTCTGAAGAGCACTGAATGAGTCAGAGCAGAGTACATATGATGAATGGTGGTGGCGGCGGGCATACTGAACGGCCTGATGGAGAGCAAAAAGCTCGGCCGTAAAGCTGGAACATTGGTCGAGGAGCCTGTATTTAAATGTGGCGGCCCCGACGACAAAGGCACAGCCGACACCATAGTCAGTTTTGGAGCCATCGGTGTAAATAAAGGTGTGACCGGCAAGTCGAGCACGAAGTTCGGCAAACCGTGAGCAATACATTGCAGCCGGAGTACCATCCTTCGGGAGTGAGCTGAGGTCGAGATAAATATGAACCGGAGCCTGGAGCCAAGGTGGTGTCGGGCTCTCACCCTCTCTGAAGGTGGTAGGGAGGGCAAAATCCAATTGTCGAAGCAGGCGACGGAAGCGGACTCCGGGGGGCAGCAGGGCAGACACATACAACCCGTACTGACGGTCGAGAGAATCGGCGAAGAAGGACTTGTAAGAGGGGTGGTCGGGCATAGACGACAGCCGGCAGGCATACCGACACAGCAGTACGTCGCGCCGGTAGGTCAACGGTAACTCGGCAGCTTCAGCATAAAGACTCTCGACAGGACTAGTGTAGAAGGCTCCGGTCGCAAGACGTAACCCCCGATGGTGGATGGAGTTGAGCCGGCGTAAGAGGGACGGCCGAGCGGACGAGTAGACGAAGCTCCCATAATCCAGCTTCGATCGGACTATGGACCGATACAAGCGAAGCAGGACAGTGCGATCCGCTCCCCAAGATGAACCGCTAAGAACTCTGAGGACATTAAGGGAACGTGTACAACGGGCCGCCAAATAAGAGATGTGTGGAGACCAACACAGTTTCCTGTCCAACGTGAGCCCTAGAAACTTAGTTGTGTACACGAATGGGAGAACAACGGGACCGAGATGTAAGGATGGCGGAAGGAACGCTTTATATCGCCAAAAGTTGATACAAACCGTCTTTTCTTCAGAGAACCGGAAGCCATTTGCCACGCTCCATGAGTAGAGGCTGTCTAGACAACGCTGAAGGCAGCGCTCCAGGAGGCATGTTCTCTGGGCACTGCAGTAGATCGCGAAGTCATCGACAAAGAGAGAGCCTGAGACATTAGGTGGAATGCAATCCATAATGGGATTGATCGCGATGGCAAAAAGGGCTACGCTCAAGACGGAGCCCTGAGGCACTCCGTTCTCCTGGAGGAAGACGTCGGACAATACGGAGCCCACACGTACCCTAAACTTTCGATCCGTTAAAAAGGAATCAATAAAAAGGGGCAGGCGACCGCGTAGGCCCCACCTGTGCGTAGTGCGGAGGATACCTCCTCTCCAACAGGTATCATAAGCCTTCTCCAAATCGAAGAACACGGCTACCGTTTGGCGCCTTCGCAAAAAGTTGTTCATGATGAATGTCGACAAGGTCACGAGGTGGTCAACAGCGGAGCGGCGGCGACGAAAGCCGCATTGGACATTAGTAAGTAGCCGTCGAGATTCAAGAATCCAGACTAACCGAGCATGAACCATGCGCTCCATCACCTTACAGACACAGCTTGTAAGAGAAATGGGGCGGTAACTAGAAGGAAGGTGTCTATCCTTCCCGGGTTTGGGTATAGGAACAACAACGGCGTCACGCCAACGCATGGGGACTTGACCTTCGGTCCAGACGCGATTGTAGGTACGGAGAAGGAAGCTTTTGCCCGCCGGAGAAAGGTGTGCCAGCATCTGAACGTGAATGGCATCCGGCCCCGGAGCAGAGGACCGGGACAGTGCAAGCGCACGTTCGAGTTCCCGCATAGTAAAGGGGGCATTATAGGTTTCCAGATTCAGCGAGTGGAAGGAAGGTCGCCGAGCCTCTTCTGCCTCTTTCCTGGGAAGGAAGGCAGGATGGTAATGGGCGGAGCTTGAAACCTCCTCGAAAAAGCGGCCAAAGGCGTTGGCGACAGCCACCGGATCAACAAGGACCGCATTACCTGAGGTCAGGCCAGGTACCGAGGAGTGGGCCTTAATACCCGACAGCCGGCGCAGGCTACCCCAAACGACGGAAGATGGAGTAAAACTGTTAAAGGAGCCGGTGAAAGAGGCCCAACAAGCTTTTTTGCTGTCTTTGATGACTCTACGGCATTGCGCTCGGAGTCGTTTGTATTCAATACAATTCGCCAACGTAGGATGGCGGCGAAAGGTGCGTAAAGCACGTCGTCGAGCACGGATAGCGTCCCTACAAGCCTCGTTCCACCAGGGGACGGAAACGCGACGTGAAGAAGTAGTACGAGGAATGGAACGTTCGGCAGCATGGATGATAACAGCCGTGAGGTATTCGACCTGACTGTCACAACTGGGAAAATCGTGGTCCGGAAAGGTCGCCAGGGATGAGTAAAGTCCCCAGTCAGCTTTCAGTATGTTCCAGCTCGAAGGACGTGGGGATGGGGTGTGGTGCAGGAGACGAACGACACAGGGGAAGTGGTCGCTCGAATAGGTGTCAGAAAGGACATACCACTCGAACCGACGGGCAAGAGTGGTAGAACATATCGAGAGGTCCAAGTGGGAGAAGGTATGAGTGGAGTCCGAGAGGAAAGTCGGTGTGCCGGTATTGAGGCAGACAAGATTGAGATGGTTTAAGACATCCGCCAAGAGTGAGCCTCTTGGACAGGATGCAGGAGAGCCCCAAAGGGGATGATGGGCATTGAAGTCGCCAAACAATAAAAACGGCGGGGGAAGCTGAACGATCAGGTGCATCATGTCAGCCCGACTAACGGCAGACGACGGTGGAGCGTAGATGGTACAAACTGAAAAAGTAAAAGCAGAAAGAGTAATGCGGACAGCTATTGCTTGGAGTGGGGTGGTCAATGGGATGGGATGGTAATAGACATCGTCCCGAATGAGCAACTTGACCCCACCATGAGCTGGGACACCGTCCACAGGGGTAAGGTCATACCGCTCCGAGGTATAGTGGGTAAAGGCAATACGGTCAGTCGGGCGCAACTTTGTTTCCTGGAGTCCAAGGACGAGCGGACAGTGCAGGCGGAGGAGCAGTTGTAATTCCTCCCGATGAGATCGAATACCTCTTATGTTCCAATGAAACAACACCATCGCTAGTCAAAAAGTTGGGGGAACGAGACGGGGGAAGAGCTGGTCACCTTGACGGCCGCGGAGGGCCAGGTTGCGAGGGAGCAACGCTACAACCGACGGGAGGCGGATCCGGTTCCATCGACTGGTCGCCAGCTGCGGCCGCTGTCCCTGGTTGTGTAGGAGGGGCAGCATCATTTGCCGACGATAAGCCAGCTGAGCGCCTGGCAGCAGAGCGTCCCGGCTAAACTGAGGACGGCCGGGAGCGGCGACTCACGGATGGAGCGTCAGTCGAAACGCGCCGGGGTGGAGAGGGGGATAGAGATTTCTTTTTGGAGGCCTTCTTGGAAGGCCGAGGAGGCACAGGGATGGTGGGCTGGACCCGAAGAAGGTCCTCACGCGCGGGGTCCGTTTTGGAACGCCGGACCTCGGAAGCCGGGGTCCGGAACGTGTCCCCGAAGGACACCTGAGAAGAGGATCGCTTCTCAGGTGGCGTGTGGGGAGAAGGAGGAAGAAGGATGGCCCCTGGGGCAGAAGGGGTGGGGGCCACGGGGGAGGAGGATTTGGAAGGGAGGGATTTGGGAGGCGGAGGCAGAGCCCCCTGATGGGCGGAGGAGGCGGAGGGGGGACAGGAGAGGGGTGAGGATACCGCGGAAGGAGTGGACACAACTGAGGCAAATGAAGTGGTCAATGGCACGGGATGGAGGCGGTCGTACTTCTTCCTGGCCTCAGAATAAGACAGCCGATCCAAAGTTTTGATTTCTTGTATCTTCTTCTCCTTCTGATATGCGGGGCAGTCTGAGGATCTAGGCGAGTGAACGCCAGGACAATTAACGCACCGAGGTGGTGGGGTGCATGTATGTTCCTCACGAAGAGGACGTCCACAATCGCCACAGAGGGGCTCAGCCTCACACCGTGACGACATGTGCCCAAAGCGCAAACACCGAAAACAGCGCATAGGAGGCGGAACGTAGGGTCGCACGTCACACCGGTAGCACATTACCTTTACCTTCTCCGGGAGAACGTCCCCCTCGAAGGCGAGGATAAAGGCCCCAGTGTCGATGCGACGGTCTTTGGGGCCGCGCTGGACTCGCCGGACGAAATGCACGCCTCGGCGCTCCAGGTTGGCCCTGAGCTCCTCATCAGATTGTAGCAGGAGGTCACGATGAAAAATAACCCCCTGCGTCCTATTGAGTGCCAGATGTGGGACAATGGAGACTGGGATGTCCCCTAGGCGGTCGCACGCCTGGAGCGCCGCCGACTGTGTGGCGGACGTGGTCTTGATAAGTACGGACCCTGAACGCATCTTGCTGAGAGCCTCGATTTCCCCGAAGATGTCCTCAATGTGCTGAACAAAGAACATGGGCTTGGAGGTGGCGAATGTCCCCCCATCGGTTCGAGAACAGACCAAATAGCGGGTGAAGTACTTCGCTCCAAGCCGGCGGGCCTGTCCCTCCTCCCATGGAGTGGCCAAGGGGGAAGGGGCAGGAGAACCAGATCCAGAAACGGTACTTTTTCTTTTAAAAGACTCGGCCGCAGAGCGACCCGATACGTGGTGACGTTTCATCTGCGAAACGTCCGCCCCGATACCACCCACTCCGACCAGGGGCTCTCCCCACGGGCGCCACCCAGCCGCAGCAAGGGCCACCTGGCAGGATGACCATTGCCGGGAGTCCTGATGCCCCAAGGAGACGGGCATCTACTCCTTGGCTGACGTGGGGAGGGTGCAGCTCAGGTATCGGCAGTACGATCCCTGTGTTGTCAGGGGGCTACACCCTAGAGGGTACATGACGACCCCACCACAACGGGCTGGCTACCGTGCTGGATTTCTGGTGCCATGGAAAGTCCATCATGATCGCTGGTGCAGATGGAGACGCACTATGGGCGTAACTGGGACAACCCAAAAGGCGTTTAGGCCCAATTTGAGTAATAGTGGGTATGGTTACAACGCCGGTGCAATGCTGAGTGCCAAGGTCTGAGTGCACTTAGGACCAGTGGTACACCATGTAAAGTGTCCTTCCCCAAAAGGCTCGTACTTCTGTAGAAATTTAGAAAAATGGAGGTCAAACCCCAAGGGGGACCATCACATGGAAGGCCGAAACAGTTGAAACTCCTTTTAGTCGCCTCGTACGACAGGCAGGAATACCTCGGGCCTATTCTTACCCCGGACCCGCAGGGGGGGCCATTGTGTTTGGGATCCCACCAGTTCAGATTACAGGAAGACATTGAGACAATTCAGAGATGTGCTGCTAGATTTATTACCTACAGTTTCAATCAACATGTGAGTTATGGAAATGCTTCGTGAGCTCAAATGGGAATTCCTGGAGGGAAAACTACTTTCTTTCACAGACTACTACTGTGAAAATTTAGAGAACCAGTATTTGATGTTGACTGCAAAACAATTCTACTGCCACCAACATACATTTCATGTAAAGACTGAAGGTAAGGGAAATTGGGGCTCATATGAAGGCATATAGACAGTCTCCATCCCTTGCTCGAATTATGAGTGGAAGAGGAAAGAAGATGACTAGTAGTGGTACAAGGTACCCTCCACCATGCTTGCAAAGTATGTATGCAGGCGTAGATTGTGTAACCAGTCCTACAATTGCAGCTCAAATAGCCCTTTGTCACTAACATTCTAAGGACCATGGAATTGTATGACTACATTTACAGTTTTTTGTGTTTTAGCAATATATTTCACACATTAGTGGTACAAGAAAGTGTTCTTTAATTAGTAGGTAATATTATCTCTTCACACATCTTTGTTAAATTTACTACGTTTTGTTTTTGGCTGTTATATTACATCAGTTCATGTAGAGAAGTGTTGTTGACGTGATTCCTATTTTTTCTGACATTTACCCATTATAAAGTATACCCACGTAAAGTAAAGTGGTAAGTAAGACATTACTGCCTTTTTTTTTTAAGTATCCAAGCTATCTGAAGTCTTCTATAACACTCAATGTACATGCCATTACCCTACAATTTGTTCTCTATGTTTTAGCTTCTGCACTATCCACTTGGTAACGGTCATAAGGCCAAAATTGCAATTTTGAAAACAAACAATTCTTACATGTTCTTCACACAGTACTGCATTAGAAAATTTCTCAATGAATGAGACACTAACTAGTAAGCACATCTATTGCATGGACATCAACCTGTTCAGATATATCCTCCCCCCCCCCCCCCCCCCCTTCTTCTTCTTCTTCTTCTGTAAATGTCTACAAGCCCCCTTCACCTTCCTCATACTGGACTAAGCTCCCAGGTCAACAAACACCAACAGACTCACATCTGGAGTTGGGAGGACCATGCTAAACACTAAGAAAGAGGGCTCTCCTTGTGGGATGACTGTTCAGCAGCATAAGTCACACATATGTTGGTATTATTTTATCCACCCCGCCTTTATGAAGGTCCTGTCAGTGTGAAAAACAAATCTGAATTTTAATTGTGTTGCTCCAGAAACAAATATGTAAACAGTGCAGAGATGCTGGATAACCAATACTCAATACACAGGAATCTATATAATCTATTGCGAACATACTTATGCCCTCCCCACAATGATATTTACCTTACACCAATTTATAAAAGAACTGTACATGTATGTAGACAACTATTATTTCAAAACCAGCAGAGACCATTATACATAGATTCAGAATTTATGAACTGATAAATGTTAGCAGGTAATGCCACAACAATAAATTACTCTTTCATTACCAATATCAATTATATTTTTCTCACCATAAAATGTAAACAATCTTCCAATCAGGAATTAAATATTTTCCCCACTCTTAAATTACCTTAGGAATGTTCCACTCCTGCACCCAGAACAAATGAGACACATCCATTCTCAGAACAGAGGGCACTGACAGACAGTTTGTAGGTCTGAACACTGAAATGAACGTACAACAATTTGTCGAATCCTGAACAAATGCTGGTGCAACAATGAATAAAGGAACAAAAAATAATTCTATAGTACGCTGAAACTATTTGGGCTGGATTTATCAAAGCTACACCAGAAATCACAGGACACTCATCTTAACACTAAACTGATTCTTGGCTAACAAACTTCTAGATAATCCAGAGAAAACTCGGCATCTGCAGTTGGGACTGGCTAATGAGGTAGAACCAAAATCCATAAAACAGCTTGGGACACACATTGATTCCAAACTTAATTGGCAACCCCATATCAACCAGGTCTGCAAAAAGTTATCGAGGGTGTCCTATCTCATCTGGAAACTGTCTGATCTAGTGAGTAACAAATATCTCAGAACAGCTTACTTTGGACTTTTTTAGTCTCATATCTTATGGGCTGTTACTATGGGGCCACTCATGCCATGTCAGTGACGTACTACTGATGCAGAAAAAAGGTGCTACGAATAATGTGCAAGCAAGGTTGGTCCAAGGGAACATTGCTGTCCCTTATTCATCAAAATGGAAATAATGACTGTGATAAATCTTTTTATTTATGCATCACCGATATATGCTAATAAGAACACACACTTACATGACACCAGAAACAAAGAGAGTATTGACATTCCTAGACATAGGCTAACAAAAATACGCAACTCTCACAAAGTGAACTGTTTGAAATTAGCCTATTTAACAAATTACCACAAACTGCACTCAATACAACTTTCAATCATTTTAAAAGTAAAATGCAAAAATGGTTAACAGACAATCCATACTACAGTCTCTCAGAATTCATGGATATTTGTAACAAAAAAATTGAGTTGTAAGTCTATGATTCCAAAGCTGTATATTGATTAATGTAGCACAAATAATTTGTACTTGTAATGTAAACACTCACTAATGAAGTAAATTCTTATGTATCTTAACATAATTGTAATTCCTATTTCACTGCATGTGGTCAATGGCAAAAAAAGAATCTGAATCTGGACAAGGGTAATATTTTGATCCATGTAGTGTAATGGAAAGTTTTGCACCTTTCCACTTGCTGTCCATTTTCCATTGGGTGCATATTCTATTTCTGTGAATATCGTCTTTATATTAGCTATAGCAAGGAACTGAATTTCAGTAGTATAACAACAGAATTGTCCTTTTTTCCACATACTCACATATAGTTGAATTATTTCTTGAAACATCACTTCCTCTGCTTCATCATTCACACCCATTTTGGGCTTGTGGGGGAGCAAATGTGGACCTGTGACAAACACAAAACAAATTTTAACTTGTGTCAAACCATATTTGAAGCTACTGAAAACTTTTACAAAACTTGTGTACCTCTTCGTAATAAGGAACAGCACACAAGCTTATAAAAACAACAAGGAAACTGCGAAGTACGCCACAGAGAGATGAGACTGTGATGGAGTCACAGTGCCATAAAGTGAGGGTGTGGAGTTTTGGTACATGAAGAAAGGAAGAAAAATAAACAGGATGTAAAATAATGCTATTAAAATTTTGCAACAAAATTCACAAGAATCAAGAAAATTAGAAGGAACAGAACTTATTGCCAATGGTATACCATACATTTATATTATGACTGAATATGTATTGAAAGAAAATTAAATAGCTCTTATAGTCAACAGAACCACAATAGACCATCACAGTTCTGCATAAGATAATAAGGAGAAGAGCCCCAAATATACTTAAGCACTGAAATCAGAGACAACACCCACAGACAGCAGAAAGCTGTTCAAAAGTGTTTGCTAATATTCCAGGAACAGCAATTCTACCTCTTTACCAATAATCTAGCTAATGGAAACGGTTTCCTAATGAAATTAAAAGGTCTTCTACATGACACTATGAAGCCTAGTAATGGAAGGTTGTCTAAATGAAGAACTATTTGTCATAAATAAGCACCTAGAATCTCATTAGTCCTTCAAAGCACAAAAAGGTGTAATCAAACATCATACAAATGAATGAATTATGTCATTACTAAAAAATTCAGAGTAGACAATTTGTTCAAGTGCTAAATACAACAATGTCAGATAGAAAAGACATTGTAAAATCCTGAAGCAGTAAAGGTAGCCACTCAGCAAACATGGGTGGGGTTGGGAGGGAGTGCTGAATAATCAAAAGGATATATTAATACAAATACATGTTTCTGAATCTCCAGGCAGTGACTTCCAATGCTTTAAAAACAAAACACACACACACACACACACACACGCACACACACACGCACACACACACACACACACACACACACACACAGGGCAAGACCACCTCAAAAGCCGACAATGTCCAAAAACAGAGCAACGTATTTTAGTCTTTTTTATGACTATAGCAAACAAAAATTTTAAGATCAAGTAGCAGAAATCGACGATAAAAACCTAGGTCCGAAAAAAATATTTGTAATGGTAAGGGAAACAATGGCAGATAATTTGGTCTAGAGCAAGATATTGGTCGCCCTTTGAAATCTTGGTTGTGATCATGTGCTGATCTGTGGCGCGGCGTAAGGCCTAAGTTAGGTTACGTTGAAAGATGATTAATTGCAAGTTGGAGAAACCAGCGAATGTGGATGCCAAATAAAGGTTGTGCTGATAGGGTGACCGGTGTTAACGCCATACTTAAACGCACTTTTCCTCATTAAAAAGTGGACTCCAACGTAAACTATGAAATTGTATATTAAATAATACACTCATCTCTCAGTATTTTGATGGATATTATGTAAGTTTCTGTCAGGGGGTGTACACAACTTTTACTAAAATTTGAGCACTCTACAAATTTTACACAAGGAGAATAGTGGAAAAGAATCAACCATTACCACCCAGGAAGAAGAAACAGGGAAACAGTTTCTCAACATTAGGATATTACGTAAGTATTATGTGTTCTAGTAACTACACAAGCGTACATGGAAACAGTGTCTCCATTCGGAGTCCTGCAACTAAGAGAGAAATTAATATCAAGTACGAGGCACACAATTGTGATTACCACGAATCTGAAATAGGTGCACCTTTGTATCACGCAGTGGTGTATACATATTATTTTAAACAAACAGGTTAAACTATTTTTTTAAAAAAATCACCAAAAACACTTTTACAGAATGAAGTAAATTAGAGTACGACACTTCCACACCAACCATCAGACTTTTCAAGTCAAGCACATCTATTATGACAAGTAGTCATATTAACATTTATTATGTAGTCCAAATGGGAAGCAATGTCAAAACCTGTTTCCAAAAGTAAACTCTCTGTTTCAGACCAACAAATACACTGTATCAGATATAGTTAAACATGTCAGGTGCCAGGCCACAGGGATTCCTTCACGTTCAATACACTTACCTGGAAAATTTACGTTTAAGGAGCAAATATTCATCCACGGATAACAATTAAAAAATGAGATGCTTTTCAAAAAACCCCATTGTTGTGGACTACAGCCTGCCTGAAAATTGAAGTGCGAGTACGTGAGTTCGCGAGGACCCGAACAGCAACTCGACTGCTGACACACTATTGTGGTAGTCAGCCAGAGGGTAAACAAACAAGAACTTTTCCTATCGTCACAATAGTATTTTTGATTACTAGTACTTTCATAGCTGCTGCTCTTCCCTTAACATCATCATGACCATCAGGAAGTAAAGGCTAATCCTATGCCTTCACTTTATCAAGAGGCTTCCTCACCAACCGCAAGAGTTGGGCTATGGAGCACTCTTTGTTTCTCACGTTTTGAGTTTGTACCACTCGTCGCACTGAACACGGTTTGAAATAAAACAGAAGTGAATAAACAACGACTACGAACTACATATTTCTAAATAAGCAAAGCGAAACGCTAGCATCTGCTGCATATTACACTCTCACCTTTAAGCTTCAGACACGCGCGTTCGTCTTCCAGCGCGACAACGTTGCTCGAACTGTCTGTTCGTGAGCAGTCCGTCATTGGCTGGCTTGTTGCGGTCGCTTAGCAACGAAACGACGCTGTCGGTCTGCCAGACAAAGGACTGTTCGAAAGGCTAGGAGTGGATAAGGGAAAGAAGCTTAAGCTCTTTTTAGCAGACTGGCATCTTGCGCCCGCATTATGCCCACCTACAAAAGTGTAATTGACCACATTGTATTGACATAATGGACACGTGGACCGCCGAGCACGTCTGGTTTTGTGAGGGTTGCACTCGAATCCACTTACAGGCTATGCTTTTAAGTTGTTCTCTCACTTCAAATAAGAAAAGAAAAAAAGAGCAACGCACAACAGAAACCAAAGCGGAGTGGGAATACAAAGCATTCGCTAGCGGTCATATGAGTACAGGACAATTGATTGCTGAGCTCGGCAGTGTCGTAAGACGTAAATACATTAGCTCAGGCCCGATCTCTACCGGGATTTTTAGCCACCACATACAAAAGAAAAATCGGTGAGATTTATGGTAGGCTGCCTCATACTGAATAGAGGCTATTCTCCAATATTATACCGGTCCTTTCGCAAGTCTCTCATTCAGACGCTACTGGGGGCGTTTATTTTCAATTCAACGTGTTAATAATATAGGTAATATAGCCTAATAATTAATGTAACTTAACACAAGAAACGCACATCGACAGGATCTACGTAAATTACCACACGCTGATGGTAGGTTGGTAACGAAAGCGATTAAGATGCAAAACCTCTTAGCAGCTGAAACAGCAGAAAACCCCACAAAATGATTAAGGATACACAGTAAAGTGAATTTAGCTTGCTTCACCAGAATATTACAGAACTGAGAAGGAAGGTACACGAGCTTGTCTGTCTGTAAAATTTAGACAACTCTGAAAAGACAGAGATCATGTGCTGTGCCTCTGAACGTCACATAACCACAGGGTTAAATACAAAACAGTACACTGTAGAGTTGGGCAACACGATTCTTTTTCCTGATTCGATTCCTACGATTCAATCTCACATTGCGAATCGATTCCTAAGATTCGTTCACGATTCTTTCACGATTCATTCTAGTCTGCGATGGCACGATTCTAACGGAATGCAAAAAGTTCTACATCTTACTCACAGATGGCAGGACAGGTCTAAAATTGTCAAAGGGGTTAGAATCGAACTGATAAGATATGCCAGAAATAGTTTATTTATGAGTAAACATGCATATGACGTTACAAGTGCGATTCTCGATTTATACGTGTAATGCCTTAATTGTTGAAAGGTCACGTTTGATTTGATTGCATCTATTGTTTTATTTCAGTATGCCAGGAGAGAGGAGTCGATTTGTGCGGAAGGTGGTGCAAAATTACGTGGTATGCCAGTTTGGTTGTGTGGCTTGAACGCGCCTAACTGCAGACGTCTGTTTTATAATAACAAAATCTAGCAGTGAGGCAGACGTGGTTTGGCTCATATCATTCTAAGTTTTCCTGTGCTAAGATGTCTTTCCAAGTCCACATCACCCTTGTAATTCATAACGCAGCTGACAGCCCTCCCACACAGGAAATTTAGCTTAACTTTCATTTCTTCTAAATACAAAGCATAGGTATTTGGCTTTTAATTTGTCTGAGAACTTGCCGCCGTCACTACTGTTTACGTGAGAAGACGACATACTTCTACACAATAGGATTCAGTCGTATACGTCGACATTACTTCACTAAAATTTAATATGAATGTGAACAGGATAACATTTTAAAACTCTAACTGGAAATTATTACTTAAAAAGCTTTAGTTTAAAGACTGTATGTAGGCTCTGTAATATTGGTCTAGTGCGACAGCCATTTAGTGGCGGGACTGGTGGAACTAACAGAATTAGCAAATTAGCAGTGAAGTAATGTCGCTGTATACGATTGTGTCCTACACTTTAGAAGTATGTCGTCTTCTCACGTAAATAGTAGTGGCAGAAGCAAGTTCTCAGACAAATTAAAAGCAAAATACCTATGCTTTGTATTTCGACGAAACAAAAGTTAAGCTAAATTTGCAGTGTGTGAGGGCTGACAGTTGCTTTATTGTGAAATATAAGGTGCTGTGGAATTGGAAAGAGCACAGAAAAACGTAGGAGGATACGAATCCGCGTATGTGCACTATATAGGGACAGTAAATGGGAAATGCCTTTACGCTCGTTCCCATCAGCCACCGCCAAGTGTCAGCTTGGTTTTCATGTCGAGTAACATTACGGCCCACGAACTTCGTTTGTTCCTTCCGAGCTTCCTTTGTTCACACGCATCCTCCACTTGACTGCCATCTGGATCGTCACGACTCGGAAACACGCAATCGTTCTTACGATTCTTTTGAACGACGATTCGTCCGTATCACGATTCGATTCTTACGATTCTTTATTTAGAGTCGTTCAAATGAACGACTCATTCACGAATCGCCACAACTCTAGTACACTGTAGCATCTTACTCATGTAAAAGTAGCGTGAGGCGAAGTTGTTTCATATATTTGGGGCCGGTTGTACAATCTCGAGATAAATCAAGGAATAACTAACCGAGGAATGGGCTAACCACGGGTTAACTTGGAATGTGCATTGTACGACGTGATTTTATTCCCGGTTACTTATTCGTGGAATGGCGTTCCTGACCAGTGAAGTTGACAACGACTGAAGAGTACTCTGGGACCTGGGTATGCTCGCGTACGTCATTTCATATTTGTTTAGTCGTCGTCTGCAGAAATAGGTTGTCGAAGATGAGTGATAAGCGTTCCTGATCGCACAACTATTCGCTTGAGGATACTTTGAAGCTGGTAGATACTGTAAATGTATTCAAGAGTGTAGCAGAAAACACGAAAACTGCTGCAGTCCCAGTCATTGAAAATATTAGTGCAAAACATTCAGCTAGGGTACTTATGCTAACGATCTATCTTAGCATTAATTAAATGATCAGGTATTTCAGCAGTAAGAAATCTTTTTAGATTTCTGAATAAAGTATGGGAAAAAGTATGCAACAGTTTCCATTCACAACTTCATACAGATCGACAGAGCAGACGTAAGATTTTTTTAAGAAAGAAATATGTTAACATATCCAGAAAAGGTAGGAGCGGCTACAGATTTATAGAACCCCATATTTGGAATGTAAGCCCCAAATTGTGTACAATGAAATACACGATAAAGTTTTCAACATGAGGCCACTACAGTCATTTCGATTCAGACGCAACATTTCCACGCAATAGTATTACACCAGATGTAGCTGTATGGTAGAGGGTGAATCGCAAGTAGCCACATAATATAGAAACAACTGTGAAATGCGTTATGCTTTGTGAAATAGTAGGTCTTTTCAGTTTCTCCAATAAACTGTGACATTACAGATATCATGGAGATTGATTTGACAGAAAATTGTGAGATATGTTACTGGCTAGTTTGCTGTTGTATTTATCTCTCAGAGTGATTAATTCATTGCAGCAGCAATGGGTGCTCTTTAGAAACTGCCCTTGCTGAATAACTGAATACCATTTGTGCACCCACTTTGCAGTTCTTTGGCATGTACAAATCCTGTTTCTATGATGTGCTTATTAATTATATTGGGGTTACAAATGAAGAATAAGATGCCAGTACTTAACAACAAGCAACCATTACCTTTGCTATAATCCTGAAGTAAAAACGTACCTGTGGCACATCTCAAACTGGAGGCTATTATTATTGTATCTCATGCTAAATGTTTGAGGAACACAAATTTCATACATTATTTTGGCTTGTGCAGTGATCTCTAGCAGCTATATGTAATCTGGGAGGGAAGGGAAGGTAACCGAAGATATGACATCTCAGCTTAAAACTCTCGGTTTTGTTTTCAGAATAAAAGTACCTATTCTCAAATTTGAAAGGATTAGCAGAGTCACAGGTGGTGTTGCTGCAAAAGTAACTTGACAAGAACCAGAGAGTGGAGGAAGATCTGTAATGTTTTAATAAAAAGGTCAAAGTTAGGACCAGAAAATAAATATCGAAACAAATGGTTCCACAATAAAAATATTAACCCATAAACATTGGTTTTTATTTTCATTTAATTACATCAAAGAACTGAAATATTGCCAATACCATTGAATTCTCCAATAGATAGAAGGAAATCACCAGAGGCCAAATATCTGAGTGTCAGTAGTAGCTGGTTCACTCGTGGAACAGTCAGTTCTGAAAGAAAGAAAAGAATGGCATGAGACAATTCAATATAAATTTAAAAACATTACTTGCCAGCCACTGCTTCCACTGTTCTGATTATATAGTTTCGGCAACTAAACATTCCAGTTAGCTGAATGACATGTACCTATGTTCTTATAACACAAAGATAACAATTACTTTATGATAAATATGGATGTAGTTATGTGGATAAAACTAATAATTGAGAAGTACAACAGCTATCTGCTATAGCTTACTTTAAAAAAAACCTGACTTTCTTGTAAATTTTATTGTGTTAAACTAAGCTTGAGTAAGCACAAATAATTAACATGTTTATGGGAATAATGCTAGGTGGCAGACAATTTTTTTGTTCTGAAGCAGTCATTAAAAAATGGAAAGTTGTTGTCTCAGTGGGAGATAAAAAGCAAATAATATTTTCTGCTACGTATGTGGCTGAGAGAACTTGGGATATTAGTGTACTATCAAACTTTTTGTTACATTAAACAATCAATAAGCCATGATGTTCAGAAAAATGGTACTTCACACAAGTACAATATAAAATTTTTGAATTTAAGTTACCTTCAACTAGCTACAATTTGACATAAAGGAGGACACTGTAAATTACTTCATATTTAAGGAAAGTTAAAAACATAGCATTCCATGGACTCCTCGTACGTGTTACAACTATACTGATTCAATAACTAGATTCCTGTTGTGCTCTTATAACATACATACATAGCTGCAATTTTATGATAAATGTGGGTGGGCATATGTGGATAACACTAATAACAGAAAAACACAGAAGCTGTTTCCTATGCCTGGGAAGCATTAAAAAAAAATCTAACTTTCCTCTTAATCTTACTATCTTAAACTTAGCATGAGTAAGCACATATACATCACATAGCTCACAGGCTTCTGTGAATAATGTTAGGTTCAAGATAATGTTGTTCACATTGAAACATCCCAATATTTTCAATAAAAGGCAGAAAGTTGTTCTGACACTTCTGTGGTGTTTACAAAAAGGAGCATTCCCAATAGAAAACTGAGCAGAATGATATTTCCTGCTATTGATGTAATGTGCCTTAGTGAAATTGGGACACTACCGTACTGTTTTGATAAAACATTTTGCAACACGAAAATCTATGTTTTGTCTAAAACATAAAAAACTGTTAAAACAAATAGTCCACAAAACAGGTGTGGTTTTTTTTAATTTTTTGAAGTCTATTATGGCACTGTCTGCTAAATAAAACGAAACAGTTCTTTTCACTACTACAGCAATGGTAACACACACCAGATAAACAAAAATATTTTTGCATGAATTGTCATTTTAATGTGCCTGATTTACATAAATAACATGACAGAATTAACGAAGTACTGCAATCAAAATTATATTACTATAAATAAACAGTGTTATTGAAGAAAACAGAAATAGTGTCACCTGTCCATTATATGCTCCAGTTTCTCATGTACAAGATTGAAAACACAAAGCACGGCTTCCTTTGATAAGTGAAATCTGGATACAAATTCGGAATCGGCGTCATCTTATTTTCTTCTCCTTCCTCTCTCTCATGAAAACTTCAGTCAAAATATCGTCACCACTATCTGCATCTGTCACCTTTAGACATGCCATTGTGGTTATTACGTTATGCTGGTCGGTAATAACACACTTTAAATATCATAAATGCATTTATTAGACACAAAGCAAGAAGAACAAGGCATGGCAGTACCCAAGTTGCGCGCCGAGAAAGACATACTACTCAAAGTTGCCACTCGATGCGGTGGGTGATGGGAGACTGTAAAGGCATTTCCCATTTACAGTCGCTCCATCAACCAATGTGCTGAATGTCAACTTTGTTTGCGAGAGTAATAGAACAAAGGAGTTCAAAGAGGTCAAAGATAGGTCGCTCCACGCAAGAGATGACACAGAGCTCCCCCCCCCCCCTCCCCTCCCCATCACAGTAGTGCGGAGCATGGTGGAGGGAAGCTTCATCACTCGAAATTGTAATCCTCGTGCCAGCGCGACAGTTGTAGGTGGCGGCCAGTGTGGGAAGTAGGCACATCAGAAACTGCACTGCAGGAGTCCCGTGCAGCCAACTGCTGCATATATGGAGAGGCATCAGTTGAGGGCAGGTCGGCGGCGTCGAGATGTGGGGCGGCAGCGACAGATCAGAAGCATCAGAAGGCAGGTCAGAGAGTGACCACGCCAGTTTCAGGTGACTAGCAGACACGGTCTGTGGTCCTCCATGTGTATTCACACCTCAACATAACACTCAGTGAGGCCCCGAATAAGATGGTTGCAAGGCCACTCACACGGAGTTGTCACGCAGCATTACAAATTCACAAGATGCGAGATCCTTGTGGAGTAACACAGGCGTGGTGGAATGAGGGCGAGGCAGGGAGGTGCGGAGGCGTGTGACATGCATGCAAAACCGTTCGAACAGAGCCGGAAGGTCCATAGTATCGGCCGATGGTAGTCCTCGACGAATTCTGATGGACAGAGGAGGGGCTCACCATATAGGATCTCAGCGAGCAATGTGTTGAGGTCTTCGTTATGTGCCAGTCGGATGACCAGCAGGACGTGAGGGAGGGCTTCGGACCATAAACTGCCGTGGCACATAAGCGCGGCCTTGAGGGTGCGGTGCCAATGTTTGACCAGGCCTCCAGGTGGTAGGCCATGGTGTGGAATGTAGCAACACAGCAGAGTTCGCAATGCTGTGCAAAGACAATGGACTCGAACTGTCATCCCCAGTCTGTTGTAAGCGAAAGAGGACAACCGAATCGCGTGACCCACGTGTATACGAAAGAATGAGCAATGGTCACGGCTGTGATGTCAACAAGAGGGACCCCCTCGACCCAGTGGGTTATGTGGTCGACGGTTGATAAGTGTATCTGTACCACTCAGAAAGGGGGAGGGGGCCAACAATGTTGATGTGGATGTGCTGAAGGCGTCCTTTTGGAATGTCAAACTTGGCTAATGGAGTTGAGCACACCTCCCGACCTTGCTACGCTGACGAGGTACACGTGCACGGGTCCAAGTGGGCAATCTTACTTCACTCCGGGCCAGACAAAGCAATCAGTAACCAGCCTCGTCATGGCCCACTTTCCCGGGTGGGCCAAGCCGGTCAAAGAAGTAAAGACGCAGTGTCGAAAAGCAGTAGGGACGAGTGGGCGGGGAGTGCCCGTAGAGATGTCGCAAAGGATCAGGGTCGTTGAGCTGTGTAGGATGTGGGGTTGGACAGAGAGCGATGACTCACTGTCTGAAATTAATCACTGTATATCATCGTCTTCAGCCTGAAATCAGGCGATATTTTCCAAGTTCAATGGTGCGATTAGGTAGTCTGCAATGACATTCTCTGCACTGCAGATATAGAATTAGTTGGAATAGTGCTGACCCCCATATGACGGAAAGGCCTCAGTGGAAGGTCCTTAGCTGGATTATGAATAGTGTACACGAGAGGCTTGTGATCTGAGTAGATCATGAAAGATCACCCCTCGAGGTCACTAAGGAAGTGTTTAATCGCCCCGTACACAGCGAGAAGCACATGATCGTAAGCTGACCACTTACAGTGGCTTGTAGTCAGTTTCTTGGAAAAGAAGTGGAGCAATTGGGTTGAGTCGGCAGTGTGCTGTTGTAAAACAGTGCCAACAGTTGAGTCACTGGCATCAGTCATGATCAAAACACGGACGTCAGGGTCAGGGTGTGCAAGTGTAATGGCTTTCGCGAGAGCAGTTTTAAGGTTACCATATATTCAAGCATGGGTTTTTGTCCAGTCCAACTTCCATTTCCCCTTGGTGTTTTTGCCAGAGAGGGTGTCAGTGAGGGCCAATTGGACAGATGCAGGCTGAGGAATATGGTGGGGGTAGAAGTTTGCCATACCCAGAAAACAACAGAGCTGAGCGTAATCTTCAGGAAGAGGGAGATCGAGTATGGTTTCAACACAAGAACTTGTCAGTCAGAGGCCTGACAGTATGGCCAAGGAACGCATCAGGTACGGAACGGAGTTGAGATTTATCATGCTCATCACCACGCCGTTGGCAGCTAAGGCTGAACAGACTGCATCGAGGTGAACTTGATGTTCCTCAGCAGAGAGAAAAAGATCAGTATATCGTCTAAGTAAGCATAAGCAAATGGCAGAGGTAGCAAAATGGAATCAACGAACTGCTGCCACGTCTGCACAGCATTTTTCAATCTGTAAGGCACATAACGATATTCAAATAGGCCAAAGGGTGTGATGATGGCCGTCTTCGGAATATCCAGAGGATGCATAGGAAATTGGTGGTATGACAGAGAAAGCCTTAGAACCATGTAGTAATTGCATGAGATCCTGTATATGGGGAATGGGATAGTTATCAATAGTTGCGCAAGCATGAAGAGACCTGTAGTCCCCGCACATGCGTAAGGTGAGGTTAATTTTTAGGAACAAGGTGGATAGGTGAAGACCAGTTGCTGTTGGAGGGGCGGAGCATGCCCAAAGCCAACAAATCATGAATGATTTCTTTTGCGCACAGAAGTTTAGAAGTGTTAAGGCACCTAGCCTTATAACATACAGGTGGGCTGTCTGTGGTGTGAATCCTATAACAAGTGTCATTACTGATGGCCAATACTTGTAAAGGGAGGCCAGCAAGAAGGGTCAAGAGATGGTCCAGAAGCAACGTTGGTTCACTGACCTTTCCAGATCGGGGCAGTGTAGGGGGGGCGTCGGCTGTAGTCGACGAAGGAAGGCGTGGTGCAGCAGCCACGTGGTGCGAGGAACCTGGAGTAGCACAAGCAGGTGCATCCTGGGGATTCGTCCGCAGTGATGCGAAAATAGCAGCAGGCGGTGGAATGCTCAACATGTTACCAGATTCAGGAGAACATTCAGCAGAGGCCTGTGATGGGTCACCTCATTGTGGTTCTGCAGATACTATACGTATCATACGCCATGCCTGTGACAATTCAGCAGAGGTAGAGGCAATATGGGCATGTAACGCATCATTCTGGGTGCAGAGATTGTCTATATGTGTGTGCACGTCCGACAAATCACAGAGCCATGTAGAAATACACTCAAGCAGAGATGCACAAGTGGGAAGCATAGCTAAGGAGGTGGAGATCGAAGTCGTGCTGAACTCGTTTGAGCACAAGAGTGTGGCAGCCTACAGGTCCAGTGAAAGTTCGTAATGGTGTAGAAAGACCAACCTGATCACAGGTTCATACATGTTGGCGATGTGGAAAGTCCAAGGGAGGTTGTGGGCTGGTGATAGGCGAAGCGACATCTTGATGGAGCCAAGGATCGCAACAGGAGAATGATTTGCAGTGATCAAGGCAAGATTAGCAGGAATGTTGCCTGCATGCTTGGCAAGAATAACACTGACATCGGCGCCAGTGTCAATGAGAAAGCAAGTTCCCAATGACAAGTCAGTGGTGTAAAGGTGTCGCACTGCTGAAGCGAGTGGTGCTGCATCAGACGGAAGGTGCTGTGAAGAAACATGGGGGACATGGAGCCAAAACATACCCGCTGAAATTGTTTGGGTAAGCACAAGGCACGTGACAGTAGCGTGCGGCATCCCTATAAGTAGCACGGTACCAGCACAGTGGGTAGGCTGGGAAGCGAGGCAGTGTGGAGAGGGAGGGGGCAGCAGCTGGCTGCTTTGTTGCTGGTAGCCGCTCGGCCTGCAGCTCGGGTGAGGTCAGCTGCTGTCGGGAGCCCGCAGGCAGTACCCCCTGTAGGCTGCTAGGTGGCAGCTCCTGGCTGGCAGCTGAGGTGCCAAGGCAAGAATGCTGACCTCTGCCAGCAGGGCACGGCACCAAAAATGCAGGTGTGCCAACTGATGGTGATGGAGGTGTCGTCAGTGACGGGTAGTGTCAGTGACAAATGATAGCGTAAGCTCGATCAGCCATTCGGTAGTGAACCTCAAGTGGGTCAGTGACGTGAGACAGCAGGTGAAGTTGCAGATCTGAAAGCATTTTGACCATCCACAACGTCCAAAGCGCGGCATCATGTAATGCTTGATATTCAATTAATGCACGGAGGCACTGCCAAAGCTGCAAAGGTGTGCGGTTGTCGAGGTGCTCGTCATGAATATTGTGATTGTGGTGGATAGCCTCTGCCGGGGGGAGGAGGGGGATGAGAAAGGCGCTCCATGAGCAGTGCCTTTGCCATCAAATACTCGTGCGAGGCTGGCGGTGAGAGATGCAGATCACTGATGAGATCCGAAGAGTGTGGAGATGACTCACCAGCCAGACAAAATGTGCGTCATCATTTGAAATACTGTGGATATCCAGTAGGTGATACACTACTGTGAACCAAGTCTTTGGGTTATCTTTTTGCAAAGCAGACAGCTTAGGAAACCTGCCCGGTAACACATGTTGATGCAGCACCGGCAGACAGAGATCCGTGTGAGCAGAGCAGGAAGCTTCCAACACCGGGAGTGCAGTAGCGGTTGACAGTGGGTCGCCCGTGGTGTGTGTGGGGGGGGGGGGGGGGGGGGGCGGCGACCGTATGTAGCATACAGTGTGGAGTGTGCAGGTGCTAAAGTGAGTATGGTGTGTCCCAACTGCAGGCCCAACAATGAACATGGCACAGGTGTAACAGCTGGTGCCGTTGCAAAAGCGGATGGAAGGTGGTCATGGTGCAGCTACGGGGGAGGGGGGGGGGGGCTGACCCGGTAACTGGCGTGGGTGGAACGGCCGGCACTGTTAAGAAAGCAGATGGGAGGTGGTCGCATTATAACCATGGAGCGACAGTCGCGGAAACCGGCATGGTCGAGGCGACCAGCGGAGCCAAGATGGCAAGCAGGGTGGACGTGCTGCGACACTAGGCACATAAGAATGTGCAACCCCATGCATAGAAATGTTCAAATCACAGTTCTGTAACTTTGTTGGCGCATCAAACCAAACCGAAGGAGACTGTGTAGC
Source organism: Schistocerca cancellata (assembly GCF_023864275.1). Lineage (NCBI taxonomy): Eukaryota > Metazoa > Arthropoda > Insecta > Orthoptera > Acrididae > Schistocerca > Schistocerca cancellata. The sequence continues at coordinate 447,272,753 of NC_064634.1, read as the reverse complement.
TGAGGGGTGAAAAAGATGTTCTTCACTGGGTGGTTGTCCATGATGTCATTAGTTGTCGTTCACCGTCCATGTTGTGGCCGTTGTTGAGCTGTCACACTTGACAGTGACCATGTTGGTCTGGTTAAGGTTAACTGGCTGCTGGCATGTGCTTTAGATACGCTCGACCACTCATGGTCACAAGCACAGTTAGTAGGATGCGTGGCACTACCACCAAAAGACACTGGTAGATCCATTGTTCCAAAGACAATGTGGGCTGGCATACAAAATCCATTAGTGATGAAGAGAAGCACAAAATAACTCTCAATCACAAGACAACGATGTCGGGGTCACAACTGTGGTTATCACGTTGTGCTGGTCGGTAATAACACACTTTAAGTATCATAAATGCATTTATTAAGCACAAAGCAAGAAGAACAAAGCACGGCAGTACACAAGTTGCTCACCTAGAGAGACATAGAACAAAGCAGTTCAAAGAGGTCAGAGTAAAAGACCGGGTGCTCCGCGCCAGAAATGCCACACCATCTTGAAAACTTATTCCCCAGTTAAGCTCGCTGACCAGCCAGAAATCGCCATTTAGCAGGCATCGTATGAATCCTGAATAATGCCTAACTGGAGAATATACTCAGGATAACATAACTGGAGATTTCTCACCAGTTAGCGAGTTTAACCATGGAATAACTTTTCAAGATGGCAGACATGTTGATAGATTCTGAGAGCAATGACGAGATCTTGGTGGAGTTGTTCACGAGGATGGGTAAGACGAAGAAACTAAGATGTGCCCTGATTATTTAGAAGAATTTGGCAATTCTGAATTAATGTGCAGATTTCACCTGTCAAAGGAAGCCATAGTTGGTCTTTTCAGTCTTGTGCATAGGAAACAAACAGATGACAAACAGGTGTGACTATTTCTCTGTTTCCTAAAATAATATTGTTTATTTGTTGTAAAGTGCATTTTTTTTCAATACTTCACACATTCCGTCATGTTATTCATGTAAGCTATGCAGATTAAAATGATAATTTGTGCCAAAATAGTCTTGTTTATCTGGCATGTGTTACAATTGCTACAGCAGTGGAAAGGGCTGTTTTGTTTTATTTAGCAGGCAGTGACATAATAGACTTAACCAAATTGAAAAACAATACTAGTTGTGGGTGCAGTTGTATTAACAGAGTTTGCATTTTGACGAGAACAATTTGATCAAACACCAGTGCCTCAATTTCACTAAGCCACATTATGTCAGTAGCAGAAAATATTGTTCCACTTGGTTTTCAGTGGGAATGATCCTTTTTGTAATCACCCCAGCAGCATCAGAACAATTTTCTGTCTTTTGGTGAAAGTATTAGGATCATAGGCTCATTAATGCTCCAGAGCAAAGTTCATTAACACAGCAAGATTAAAAGGAAACTTAGTTTTTTTAAAAAAAAACGAAAAAGAAAAAAATGGTGTTGCTTCTCCAGCTATAGAACACTGTTGTGTTTCTCAATTATCAGTATTATCCACATAGGCCCACCCCTATTTGTTATAAGATAATAGCTATATGTGTATATTATAAGAGCAGAACAGGAATCTAATTACTGAATCTAGATAGGAGTAGCATGTGGAAGCTGTGCCTGGAATGCTATGTCTTTAACTTTCCTTGAATATCAATCTATTTTCAGTGTCCTCCTTTGTGTCAGATTTTAGCTAGTTGAAGGTAACTTATTTTGAAACAATTTTTATTGTACTGGTGTGAGGTACCATTTTTCTGAAATTGATGGCTTATGATTGTTTAATGTAACAAACAGTTTGATAGAACATTAATGTCCTAAGTTCACTCAGCCACATCTATAGCAGAAAATATTGTTCACTCCTATCTCCTGTTGGGACAACAGCTTTCTATCTATTATTGAATGCTTCAGAGCAACAGAACTGTCCAACACCGAGCAGTATTCCCATAAACATGTAAATTATTTGTTCTTACTCAAGGTAAGTTTAACACAGTAAAATTAACAGAAATGTCAGTTTTTTACACAGAAGGCACATAGTTGTTGTATTTCTCAGTTATTAGTAATAGCTATATATTTATTTTATAAGAGCAGAACAGCAAACCAGTTATTGAATCTACATAGTTATATCACGTGTGAAGAGTGCTTGTAATGCTATGTTTTTAACTTTCTCTTGAATATCAAGTTATTTTCAGTGTCCTTTGTCAAATTGGAGCACGTTAAAGGTAACTTGAATTGAAATAACTTACAGTGGACTTGTGTGAAGTACCATTTCTCTGAAATTGATGGCTTAGTGTGATATCAGACCACCTCCCCCTCCAAAATCTTGGTGTTTGTGATTCTTAACAAGAGCAAATGTAAGATTAATTACGCAGTTCACAGCCACAACACTGAAATTAGAAAAAGAATTTTATATAGACTATTGTTTCCTATGCAGGGTTCAGAACAGTGTTTAATATTCTAGTGCTAAAGTATGCAACATATCGACACTGTAAAGGACATCTGAAATACACAGTTATCCAATACCAAATTAAGAAAATACCTCAACCACTCCTTCAGTTTCTGTGTATATGGACTTGAAGATGCCAGTAGGTCTATACAGTCAATAGTAATCTGTCTACAGTTACATTAATTCTTTGTTTCAGAACAGTGGCTGAGTGGTTGTAGAAGAGCACTGACTTTTTGAAAAAGAAATTGATTGTCAGATTATCAGTAGTTTGAATTTGTTGTTCATATACTTTACCAGAAGTAGCCTATAGAGTCTGTTTCTGTACATTAATAACTTGTGCCACGACCTTCCATGCCCTTCATGGCATATTAAAAGTTTCTGAATGAATAACATGAGTCTTAGTGGGTTTAAAACATAAATAATGTGTTGTTCAGCTTTAGAGGAGGGTGTAAACACCATACTTACAATGAATTACATATTAAGACTCAAACTCAGTTGTTACACAAATTCATTTATTTCATTTCTTTCTTTTAGAAATGATTCTCTCCCACCAATGAGCTAACTAATGCTTACACTGAAATATTTTGCCTCAGGAAGTTTCCTAATACCTGTTGGAGACTTCATTGAAATAGACAAAGGAACAGCCAGCAGACTCTCAGATATGCCTCAGAGACCATCACTCACCTAGCACCAATATTTCTAAAACTTCGAAACATGCAAGAGAAAATTGCAAGAGCGCACAAGAACTTCTTCAAAACAGCATCATTTTTCCAGAATTTGTGGTGCCATAGAGTGCACTCATGTTAGAATTAAGTCCCCAAGTGGCGACAGTGCAGAAGAATATAGGGGAAGAAGAGGATACTTTTCATTGAATGTGCAAACAGTGGCAAGCTACCATTTAAAAATATTGGATATTGTGTGCAGGTGGCCAGGTTCAGCACATGATCAGACCATTTTTAATAACTCTAAGCTGAAAGCTAATCTTAAACGTGGTGAAATGGGCACTCCTGTGTTGAGTGGTTCTGATTATGCAATGTCAAATTATCTTCTTCCTCTATTAACCAGTCCAAGGATACAAGCTTAGAATCTTTGTAATGAATCACATATAAGAACAAGAAATGTTGTAGAGTGATTGTATGGTGTGGGGAAGAGACAGTTTCCAGTGCTAGCTAGCAGAATAAGACTGCATGCGGCTTTTTGCGGATGATGCTGCAGTATACAGAGAAGTTGCAGCATTAGAAAACTACAACGAAATGCAGGAAGATCTGCAGCGGATAGGTACTTGGTGCAGGGAGTGGCAACTGACCCTTAACATAGACGAATGTAATGTATTGCGAATACATAGAAAGAAGGATCCTTTATTGTATGATTATATGACAGCAGAACAAACACTGGTAGCAGTTACTTCTGTAAAATATCTGGGAGTATGCGTGCGGAATGATTTGAAGTGGAATGATCATATAAAATTAATTGTTGGTAAGGCGGGTACCAGGTTGAGATTCATTGGGAGAGTCCTTAGAAAATGTAGTCCATCAACAAAGGAGGTGACTTACAAAACACTTGTTCAACGTATACTTGAGTATCGCTCATCAGTGTGGGATCTGTACCAGGTTGGGTTGACGGAGGAGATAGAGAAGATCCAAAGAAGAGTGGCGCGTGTCGTCACAGGGTTATTTGGTAACCGTGATAGCGTTACAGAGATGTTTAGCAAACTCAAGTGGCAGACTATGCAAGAAAGGCGCTCTGCATCGCGGTGTAGCTTGCTGTCCAGGTTTCGAGAGGGTGCGTTTCTGGATAAGGTATCGAATATATTGCTTCCCCCTACTTATACCTCCCAAGGAGATCACGAATGTAAAATTAGAGAGATTTGAGTGCGCATGGAGCTTTCCAGCAGTCGTTCTTCCCGCAAACCATACACGACTGGAACAGGAAAGGGAGGTAATGACAGTGGCACGTAAAGTGCCCTCCGTCACACACCATTGGGTGGTTTGCGGAGTATAAATGTAGATGTAGACATACTGAAAGGGCGGAGGCAGTCATCGTTGCATGTGATGTACTACGCAACATGGTAGAAGAAATGAATGAGGTGTTGCCGCCACTCGATCCAGTTTTTCTGGCAGCCATTGATATATCTATTGCAGATGAAAGACTCCAGGATGAATAAGAAAATGGACAGCATACCACAAGGGATATAATTGTTAAGTACTTCAATTCTCTTTTGTAATTAAAAATGGAATTTAAATGAAAATAAAAATCGTTTATATGAATAAGTGTTTTTATTCATAAATTAGTTCTTTTCAATTTCTCTTTTCGAATCTTAATATTGAGCTCTAGGCGCTCTTTATTTGACATAAATAGCTCTTGTTCCCTCCTCTGGGACACCTCATGCTGTTTCTGGAGCACCACCATTTGTAAGTTGACTAAGTCAGTCTTGACAGTGGCCCATGGACCCAACTGTTTAGCAGTTGCATACAGTGGCACTCTGCCATTTCTATCTCCTTCAGCCTGACTGGTCTCCTGCAACAAATAAATAAGCATTTCTTTCTGGCATAGGAAATGAATCAAATTCTGTGTAACTTGTTATAAAAGCTAATTAATGTGCTTTAAGTTTTTAGAATGATGTAATGGAAAATATCTTTAGAAAAGAAGTGCAATTTTCTGCTGTGAATTTTGAGCTTTACTGTTTACATTTGTGCTTAAGAATTCTGATAAACTGCAAGTACAGCATGCCAAGAGCGTTGTGTTGTATCTGACACTTGTGTAGCTGACAGTCATTATCCTGGACTAACTGCCCCATCTGCGTCAAAAATTTAAGAAAAGAATTTAAAATATTTCTATTTTAGAATTAGTATTTTTTAATTTATTTTAAGCCTGAATATCTTGTACCGCCAGCTGGGGTGGCCGAGCAGTTCAAGACACTTCAGTCTGGAACCACGCAACCACTATGGTCGCAGGTTCGAATCCTGCCTCGGGCATGGATGTGTGTGATGTCCTTAGGTTAGTTAGGTTTAAGTAGTTCTAAGTTCTAGAGGACTGATGACCTCAGATGTTAAATCCCATAGTGTTCGGAGCCATTTGAGCCATATCTTGTACTGTGTAAGCACAAAGATATGGGCCTGATACAAAATGTTGAAGACAGTTTCACAAATTACATTTAAAAACAACAGGTGTTAAGTAATTTCAGCAGTAACCTTTCATTAGTTGTAAGCAGCAAAATAAACTGAAATATACAAGAAGATTCAGCACACATATCGTGCAAGAAATTAGTGTATTTTAAATACCATAAATCAGGGTTACTTTGGCCTGTCTTTATATATGGTAAGAAATAAAGGAAATAGTGGCAGGGAGAAAATTTCAAATGTGTGTTCCTAGCCATGGCAAAGACTGGTGCCATCAATTAAAAGAATGTATTAAAACAATACATCTGTTGCCGTGGAACAACTTAAAAAGAGAGGGTCAGTGTTATCCTCAGTCAAAGCTACTTTGACTATCCTCATTTCCTCATAAAAAGTGATAATACAATGCTTATGCAAAATAAAACCAACGCTTATTTCTAGAAATGATAAACAGAAGTATGAGGAACCAATATATCATTAAATTTTTAAGGCAGGGACAGGAAATATTCAAATATTTCAGAAAGAGATGCAGTAAATACCCAAGTATACAATAGTTCAGCAGTGAAATTCATTTTGAAGCTACACTATTTTTAAGTACTTGGAAACAGAATACATTATATGCTACGGATATGGTATGATATGGATGTGAACTGTAGTACACAAACAGCTGACACTATGGCACTGCTTTTTTTTTTTTTATATCAATGTATGGCAGTGTTAAATATCCTACCTAAATTGTATTTTACACATATGACTTTTCTCACCCATATTATGTAATACTGACAGAGTGTAAAATAACATTCACCTAATTTTTAATTTAACAGATGTGACCCCCCAGGCATAAACTTTTGGGATGTAACAGCAGTTACAATATTTACAATCAGCATTGAGTATCATGCTGCAAAGAATATATTTTGCTTACTCACTTCCTTCAGAATCATTCTTTCCATGCAGAGGATGCATGATGACTTTTTTACACCTTATTAAGATGGTAACTTTCAAATGGGAAAAAACTGAAGATTTCTTCTGACTAGTCGGTCATAGTTATCTGCAAATGGTATAAGTAACCCGAGTTGATGGTACTAAAATGTAGAATATGCATGGAAATTTCTTAAGACATCGTGTTATGTAAGAGTTCAACATATTTCTTTGTTGCTCTATGAGACAGATAGCCGAGCGGTCTAAGGCGCTGCAGTCATGGACTGTGCGGCTGGTCCTGGCAGTGTTTCGAGTCCGCCCTCGGGCATGGGTGTGTGTGTGTTTGTCCTTAGGATAATTTAGATTAAGTAGTGTGTAAGCTTAGGGACTGATGACCTTAGCAGTTAAGTCCCATAAGATTTCACACACATTTGAACATTTTTTTGAGACAGATAGGAAGCTTCTGCTTTAAACAGAAGGCAAGCACAATAAGTAATAAGCACTGCTGACCTCTGTACATACCAAACTTTTAGGTTCTCCCTCCACAGCTCCATATGATTTAAATTTTGTGTGGAAGAGGATGAGCTCAACAGTTAATGCAATATTTGCAGACTACATTACAAGGGTCGATGGGGGCATCCGATCCCACTCATCTGCTTTGACCCATGATGTAAGGGTGTTGTGTGTGTGATATCATGACAGCACTGCGTTTGGTTTATGAGTGTGTTGTGTTTGTAGATGTCATCTTGTTATGGTTGGTGGTGTCCTCTGGTGCTGTATTGGGTTCATTTGTGTGTCGGTGCTTGAAGTATGCATTTATTGCTCGTGACTGTTATAGAAGAATGGAAATTAGTTTCAGTGAGTTAAGAATTAAGTTCCCATTGTGTTTATCTTATTGCAGTGTCCTTTGTCCTTATTGGTTTGCTGTTTGTCATGCGGTAAGTAGTTTAATTCAATTTCTGTCTTCTTTTGTTAGGTATGGATATGGCTTCTAAGTTTAATAGTGCGCGTCTTTGGGCTGAAATGGGAGATGACATGTTGTCCGTCATTAAGATTCTGCAACTTTTTGGGCTTGTGGTGGAGATAGTGAAATGTGGCGTATGCAAGCAGAATATGCAAGTTAGGGGTTAGTGTGTAGTGCCAGAACTTTTTTATGGTAAGTAGTTGTTTTTTTGGGTCTACTGTTACGATCTTTGGTGGGATTTTTATGTATTGTTGGGTCAGTGTTATTTACTGCATATGTTGGTGGCTGATGTTTTGGTATTGACACTTATGGTTGGTATTGACACTTATGGTTGATTTATGTATCTTAGTGAAAAGTACTCGATTTCAAGTTTTTTGGTATTGTCAATTGTATTTGAGCTGCATAGGTCATGGTAAGTGACCTATTTGCAATTTGTCATCGTAACTATGCGTGTTTTGGTATCATGAGCTGTTGTTGACCTATATAGGCCAAGGGAAGTGTCTGATTCTAATGTGTCATCGTAGCTATGTATGTTTTGGTATCGTGAGCTGGTTTTGACCTATATAGGTCAAGGGAAGTGTCCAATTCCAATTTTTGTTGTTTTAGGTGTTGGTTTTGTGCTATCGTTAGTTGTGTTGTGATTATAATTTTTCGAGTAGATGGTTTTTATTTTGTGGTATTGCAGTTGAGCTATGTAGGTGAAGGGAAGTGACTGATTCCTGTCAATATTGTAAGTGTAGCGTAACTTGGGAATACTGTGGTGTTTTTATGTCATCGTTTTGTGTGGTTTGTGATCATGGTGTGTGTCTGTATGTGTTTATATGTGTACTAACAAACGAACTAAGAAGCAAGAATCAGCCAAGAAAGAAATGTAAAAACTACAGATTTGAGGCATCCAACATAAAACACGATTCACAACACAGTGTGCATACCACAACACAGAATACAGTTCAAAAAGGAAAGCAATCTAAGGGCGCAGCAATGAAAATACAAACCTTTGCTCCTGAGAGTGAGTCAGTAGGAAATAATAGTCAAAAGTGCGTAAAAAAACCACTCACACTTCCGAGCGAAAATAATGGCTGAAACAAATCAAATAGACATGTTAGTACGCCTACCAGTGTGAACAACAGTGGACAATGTGTAATAACACCTAACACCTGTAGGAAATGTGTAGAAACAGAACATGGCTTCTGGGCAAATAAATGTTTCCATAACATCGAGTGCAAAAAAAGTAAAAACAATCTTTTTGTGTTAGGTGATAGTAGCCACGGATGTGGAATTTCTACACTGTTGACAGAAAAATGTAATTTAAAGGTATCAGGCTTTGTCAAACCAGGAGCACTGTTTCGTGGGATAGCAGAACAAACAAATTCTGCTCAGATATCCAACATAAATAAAGATGATTTTGTTGTAATTTTAGGTGGCTCAAACGATGTTTATCGGAATGAAATGTACCAGTTAAAAAAAGAACTGAAGAAGTGTTTAAACAAATTAGTACACACCACTATTCGCGTTGTAAATGTACTACCTTGTTATGACTTGCCTATCTGGTTGTGCGTAAACCGTGAAATTTGTGCTGCTAACAAACAAACCTCTGAAATATGTTCTGACTTTCAGAATATAGAAGTTATTGACATACATGGCTTAGATCATAGGTTTTTCACAGCTCATGGACTCCATTTAAATAAATTATGAAAAGAACTTTTAGCAGGAAAACTATTTACCAGTACCTGTGTCATGAGGACATATACACCAAGCTTAAAAACTGCCAGAAAAACCCGAATTATGGATTGGTTTAAACCAAAAACTACAATATTGTTAACAGAAGCAGATCACTCTCACCAACTTGAAGACATATTATGTACTGATGCACAGGAGAAACCATCCCACCATCAACAGCCAGCCCAGCAGCAGAAACCAATCCACCACCAACAGCCAGTATGACAGCAACAATCACTCGACTCCCAAATAGAAAAATCAAACAACCATTGCACTTAAAGGATTTTTAGTGCCAGTGAGCCTAAGGCAAATACAAAGGTAAGAAACGTTTTTATTCATGATTGTACTGGTTCCCAAATATTTCCAACAAAAACTGTAAATAGGGAAAAAGAGAATAGAAAGTTTAAAAATCCTATAAAGAAAGCTATTCTTGAAACCTTAGGCAAAAAAACAGCACTTTTTTAATGGACTTGAACATAATTGGCATGGTTACAACCCACCAAAATGAAAGAATGAATAAAATTTATGAACTACAAATTTTACTCTCAGGATGTAAAAATATTAAAATTGTTCATTTAAACAAGCATTGGCTTACAAAAGATAGTATCATTATTTTAAATAAGTTAAAAAATTTCAATGTAGCCTCAAGTTTTTGTAGAACAAATAGTACTCATGGGGGCATGTGCATACTTGTAAATAACTCTGTAGAGTACAAAGTGAAAGACGATTTCAATTTTCTAAATGAAGAAGGATTATTTGAAAGCTGCTCAATTGAATTAGAAACACAAAATATTATTGTTGTTTTTATGTATAGAATCCCAGGTGTAGAGATAGCAAAATTATTTTTACCAAAATTAAAAAATCTTTTACAGGAAGTCGTCAATGAGAAAAAGAAAAAGGTATTAATAGCAGCTGATTTCAATATAAATTTATTAAATCAAACAAATGACTCATTAAAGTTTATGGTCTTAATTCAAAAATTTGGGTTCAAAGTAAACTTCATGGAAATCACAAGAGAAAACGGAAATACAGGAAGCTGTATTGATAACATTTTAACAAATTATGAATTTAATGATGCAAAGAAGTTATGTGTGGAATTAGGACTCGCAGACCATTCTGCTCTGTTCATTGAAATAGGAAATTCAGATGAACCAAGCATTAAAAATACTTACAGCAAAAGACATTTTACTGCTGAAAATTTAAAACAGTTCTGCTCTAAATTAGAAGAGGCGGAGTGGCAAGTTGAAGATGATACTCCAATCTCTGTACGATTTAACAGATTTCTAGAAAGTTTCTTACGTGTATTTAATGAAATATTTCCACTTAGAGTATTCAACACAAAGGTGTCAAATAAGCTAAATTGGATCACCGCTGGAATAAAAATATCCAATTGGAAGAAAAGACAACTGCACAAGGAGTTGAAATAAAACAAAGACCCTGTTTTCATCAGCTATGTCAAACGATATAAAGGCTTATTTAAAAGGTAGTGAAAGCTGCAAAAGAAACAGTAAATAATAAATACATCTTGGCTCGTGAAAACAAATCATAGGCAGTGTGGTCTCTCGTAAAATCAGAACTGGGGATGGGAACTAACAGAAAAATTATCTTCGAAATTAAGGTGGGAAATAAAACTATAACAAATCCTGCTCTGACTTCAGAATATTTTAACAATTTTTTTTATAAATGTATCAAGATGAGTTGCAGATGTAAATGGTTATGGCAAAAAAGTACAATTAGGTCAGAAGGCAGAAGAATGCTTTAAGCAACTTTAAAAAAAATTCAGCCAAAGATGTAGAGAACACTGTATTACAGCTCAAAAACAAAAATTCCTCAGGGTGGGATGGTATACTTATTAAAGTAGTTAAATCAGCTGCCAGGATAATAGCTCAAACCCTTTGTTCAATAATCAATAAATCACTCGAAGAAGGCCACTTTCCAGGTGCTCTGAAGCATACAGAAGTAAAACCTTTGTTCAAAAAAGGATCAAGAGAAGATATGGGAAACTACCACCCAATCTCTATTCTCCCAATTTTCCAAAAATATTTGAAAAAGTGGTAGGTATGCAAATCAGACAGTTTATAGAAAAATCAAAGATACTAGCAGTTAATCAATACGGCTTTCAGAAAGTCAAAAACACAATAGACGCCATAAATGAATTTGTGAAAAAAAATTGTTCTGTCTTAGACAAGACTAGCAAAGTTGCAGCATTGTTCTGTGACCCCACAAAAGCTTTGGATTGTGTAAACCATCAATTTCTGCTGTATAAAATGGAAAAATATGGAATTGGAGGTCGTGTTTTAGAGTGGTTCAGGTCATGCCTCACAAAGAGAAAATAAAGAGTAGTTATATCATCAAACAAGCGAAATTTCTTCTCTGAATGGATGATTATTTCACAAGGTGTTCTACAAAGCTCAATTCTGGTTCCAATTTCATTCTTACTTTACATAAATGAGTTGCCACTAAACATAATCCGGCCGGTGTGGCCGTGCAGTTCTAGGCACTTCAGTCTGGAACCGCGTGACCGCTACGGTCACAGGTTCGAATCCTGCATCGGGCATGGATGTGTGTGATGTCCTTAGGTTAGTTACGTTTAAGTAGTTCTAAGTTCTGGGGGACTGATGACCACAGATGTTAAGTCCCATAGTGCTCAGAGCCATTTGAACCGTTTGAACTAAACATAAATTCACACTCAGTTTTATTTGCTGAAGATATGTCTGCCCTCATCGAAAGCAGTCACTCAGAACAAATTCCCTCAACTGTCACAAATCTACTAGACAGTTTAGAAAACTGGTTCCAACTAAATTGAATATTGGGAAAACACATTTACTACAGTTTAAAACTAAAAACTCTAAGATAAATGAAATTCATATTACCTGCAGAAACCAGGAACTGAAGGATTCAGATTGTGTTAAATTTTTAGGAATATGTTTGGACCAAAATTTATTCTGGTCTTCACATACAGAATACTTAACAAATAAGTTAAACAGCCTGACCTCTGCTATGAAGATTTTGTCATTTTCAGCTAGCATGGAGATAAGAAAAGTAGTTTATCACAGCTATTTTGAAGCTGTTATAAGGTATGGCATTATCTTTTGGGGTAATACAAGCAAAATTGTGAGAACATAAAATTACAAAAATCAATTGTTAGAAGTATGTGTAACGCAAGACCAAAAGAATCTTGTCGCCCACTGTTAAGAAATCTAAAAATATTAAGTGCCCCATGTTTGTACATCTATGAACTGATTATTTTTGTATACAGTACCCTTTGTTATTCACAGACAACAATTTTAAGCATCAATACAGCACTAGGAATAAGACAAACTTCATGCTTCCTACTCACAGGTTAAAGTTATGTGCACAAACCCCAGAATATATGGGCATGAAAATCTACAACATGCTAAAAAAGAAACAAATAAACAGCATGGAGCTAGGGCAACTGAAACCAAAGCTGCACAAGTTATTAGTGGAGAAATGTTATTACTCCATAGAAGAATTTATGAATGATGATGTGGAAGTCTGAGCAAGGAAACATCACCTGTAAATGAAGCTTGTGTTAAGTTTTGTGTCAAATAAATGATTATAAAAATATGTTCATTACATAAACACTGTTGTTATATATTACTTTGTAATACATGGAAACTGGAGTGTTGATATATTGTTTTTGTAATACTGTATATACAAATTTTTATTGAAATGCAAATGTAATGTTGACGAGTCCCCAGTACATCAGATCTGTGATTTGACGTTTTCTTTATTTATTTATTTTGATCCAACATCAACTGATAACAAAAAAAGGTTTTTCTTACTCTAGTCTTCTGGATAAGTCAGAGCCTTACTTACTAGGGTTACATATTATTGGCTGGCACTTTTATCTACACAACTTTTTCTAAATTTAGTTGAGAGAACAGAGTTACATATATGGACTATACATTAAAAAATTTGTTATTGCCATACTTAGATTAAGGAATCTACAGTTTGTGACACAGATTACATATATTTTTAGATAGATGGTCTTCCATCATACGAGTGTACTAAATCTAGAAACTCATCTATTGAATATATTATATTGTTTAGGAGCCATAATTTTAATTTTGCTTTTAGTTTTGTAATGTTATGGGATAATAAAAATTCTGATTCTGATTATATTTAGTTTGTCCCCACGCCAAAACCTCCAATTTCCCGCACTGGTCCTGTTAGTTTGATTATACTTTTGGAAAGAGATGTGTGTTGGTTGTCGTTTATGTAAAGACATCATAGGTGCCATATTGGAGATGTTGAGAATGGTCATTTCCACCATATGGATGACATCATAAGTCAAAGTAGGCAGGTGGAATCGGACACTTCTGTATTCCCCATTACAATACTGAAAAAATTTATGAACAGAGTAACATATTAATTTATTACCAGAGTTTATTCTCTGGTCAGGCATTATTCTGGTTTCGTACAACATATTTCTTGCGCTATTCCAAGAATAGCACTGCTAACCGGAGAATGTACAACTGGTCCTTAGACATAAGTTTAAAAACATTGGAAAAATTAGATTTTGTAGTAATCAGCACATAGAAATATGAGTATGTGAATTGCTACTGAAAAATAGCTCACTTTAATGGAATGGATCCCATTGCAAAATTTTGAATTATTTATGAGACATTTGGATTCTTTAATCTATATGCCAGACAACTGCAAACTGTAAATAGTCTGTGATGATTCAATGAAGATTTTCTTAGGGATTCTGAAAAAAAATGATCTGGAAATTTTTTTGGATCCTACAATTTGATCTCAGTAATTACAAATAATGACTTTTTTTTTAATAATATAAAAACTGTGAGGTGATGAAAGCCATGGAAACCTCACAATATCGTGGCGGATCTCCTTTTGCCCAGCCTAGTGCAGCAACTCAACGTCGCAAACACTCAACAAGTCATCAGAAGTCTCCTGCACAAATATATTGAGCCACGATTCCTTTGTGGCCGTCCATATATACAAAAGAGTTGGCAGTCCAGTATTTTGGGCACGAACTAACCTCTCGATTACGTCCCATAAATTTTTGATGGGATTCATCTCAGGTGATTTGGATCACCAAATCATTCACTCGAACTGTCCAGAATGTTCTTCAAACTAGTAATGAACAATTGTGACCCATTAACAAGGTGCATTGTCATCCATAAAAATTCTACCACTGTTTGGCTGCAGATGGTCTCCAAGTACCCGAACATAGCCATTTCTAGTCAATGAACGGTTCCGTTGGACCAGAAAACCCAGGCCACTCTGTGCAAAAACAGCCCACAGCATTGTGGAGCCACCACCAGCTTGCACAGTATCTCATTGACAACTTGGATCCATGCCTTCATGGGTTGTGTGACACACTTGGACACTACCATCAGCTCTCATCAACTGAAACAGGGACTCATCTGACCAGGCCATGGTTTTCTAATCATCTAGAGTTCAAACGATATGGTCATAGCCGTATGAGAGGTGCTACAGGCTATGTTGTGCTGTTAGCAAAGGCACTCATGTTGGTCGTCTGCTGCCATAGGCCATTAATGCCAAATATCGCTACACTGTCCTAACCGATACATTTGTTGTACATCCCACATAGATTTTGCGGGTAGTTCACGCATTCTGTTACCACTGACAACTCTGAGCAAATGCCGTTGCTCTTGGTTGTTAAGTGTAAGTCATCAGCCACTGAGTTGTCCATGGTGAAAAGTAATGCATGAAATTTTGTATTCTCAGCATGCTCTTGACACTATGAATCATGGAATATACACTCCTGGAAATGCAAAAAGAACACATTGACACCGGTGTGTCAGACCCACCATACTTGCTCCGGACACTGCGAGAGGGCTGTACAAGCAATGATCACACGCACGGCACAGCGGACACACCAGGAACCGCGGTGTTGGCCGTCGAATGGCGCTAGCTGCGCAGCATTTGTGCACCGCCGCCGTCAGTGTCAGCCAGTTTGCCGTGGCATACGCAGCTCCATCGCAGTCTTTAACACTGGTAGCATGCCGCGACAGCGTGGACGTGAACCGTATGTGCAGTTGACGGACTTTGAGCGAGGGCGTATAGTGGGCATGCGGGAGGCCGGGTGGACGTACCGCCGAATTGCTCAACACGTGGGGCGTGAGGTCTCCACAGTACATCGATGTTGTCGCCAGTGGTCGGCGGAAGGTGCACGTGTCCGTCGACCTGGGACCGGACCACAGCGACGCACGGATGCACGCCAAGACCGTAGGATCCTACGCAGTGCCGTAGGGGACCGCACCGCCACTTCCCAGCAAATTAGGGACACTGTTGCTCCTGGGGTATCGGCGAGGACCATTCGCAACCGTCTCCATGAAGCTGGGCTACGGTCCCGCACACCGTTAGGCCGTCTTCCGCTCACGCCCCAACATCGTGCAGCCCGCCTCCAGTGGTGTCGCGACAGGCGTGAATGGAGGGACGAATGGAGACGTGTCGTCTTCAGCGATGAGAGTCGCTTCTGCCTTGGTGCCAATGATGGTCGTATGCGTGTTTGGCGCCGTGCAGGTGAGCGCCACAATCAGGACTGCATACGACCGAGGCACACAGGGCCAACACCCGGCATCATGGTGTGGGGAGCGATCTCCTACACTGGCCGTACACCACTGGTGATCGTCGAGGGGACACTGAATAGTGCACGGTACATCCAAACCGTCATCGAACCCATCGTTCTACCATTCCTAGACCGGCAAGGGAACTTGCTGTTCCAACAGGACAATGTACGTCCGCATGTATCCCGTGCCACCCAACGTGCTCTAGATGGTGTAAGTCAACTACCCTGGCCAGCAAGATCTCCGGATCTGTCCCCCATTGAGCATGTTTGGGACTGGATGAAGCGTCGTCTCACGCGGTCTGCACGTCCAGCACGAACGCTGGTCCAACTGAGGCTCCAGGTGGAAATGGCATGGCAAGCCGTTCCACAGGACTACATCCAGCATCTCTACGATCGTCTCCATGGGAGAATAGCAGCCTGCATTGCTGCGAAAGGTGGATATACACTGTACTAGTGCCGACATTGTGCATGCTCTGTTGCCTGTGCCTATGTGCCTGTGGTTCTGTCAGTGTGATCATGTGATGTATCTGACCCCAGGAATGTGTCAATAAAGTTTCCCCTTCCTGGGACAATGAATTCAAGGTGTTCTTATTTCAATTTCCAGGAGTGTAGAATTCCCTAACGATTTCCAAAAAAGAATGTCCAATGCATGCAGCTGCAATTACCATTCTGTGTTCAGAGTCTGTTAATTCCCATCGTGCATTGATAATCGCATTGGAAACTTTTTCACATGAATCATGTGTGTGCAAATGACAGCTCTGCCAATGCACCATCCTTTTATGCCGTGTATCTGCAATTCACCGCTGTCTGTATGTGTGCATATCACTGTCCCGTGACTTTTGTCACCTCAGTGTATACCTGATAACAGATATTCTCTCTGATCGTGATCCACATTTAGTTAGGATAAATAAGGTAGTGCCGTACAGAGTAGATACTGCTCAGTGGAAATCAGAATAATTAACATTTCCAGGACAAACATTTTTAAGAATAGTTTACAAGAGATGACCTGGGATGAAATTTATAATGAACTAAATACTACTGAAAGTTTAATCTATTCCATGATAAATTCATATCATTATTTTGAAAATAGCTTTTTGCATAAGCTAATTAGAAAGAACATCAAACAGCCATGTAAAAAAGCCATGGATTACTAGAGGTATTTAAATATCTTGCGCACTACAAAAGCTACTACAAATTACTAATAAGAAAAGTTATTAAAAATCAAGGAACATGCACATTACCTCAGATATTAGTAATTCTGAAACAGACATAAAGCTGTATGGAATGTACACTCCTGGAAATGGAAAAAAGAACACATTGACACCGGTGTGTCAGACCCACCATACTTGCTCCGGACACTGCGAGAGGGCTGTACAAGCAATGATCACACGCACGGCACAGCGGACACACCAAGAACCGCGGTGTTGGCCGTCGAATGGCGCTAGCTGCGCAGCATTTGTGCACCGCCGCCGTCAGTGTCAGCCAGTTTGCCGTGGCATACGGAGCTCCATCGCAGTCTTTAACACTGGTAGCATGCCGCGACAGCGTGGACGTGAACCGTATGTGCAGTTGACGGACTTTGAGCGAGGGCGTATAGTGGGCATGCGGGAGGCCGGGTGGACGTACCGCCGAATTGCTCAACACGTGGGGCGTGAGGTCTCCACAGTACATCGATGTTGTCGCCAGTGGTCGGCGGAAGGTGCACGTGCCCGTCGACCTGGGACCGGACCACAGCGACGCACGGATGCACGCCAAGACCGTAGGATCCTACGCAGTGCCGTAGGGGACCGCACCGCCACTTCCCAGCAAATTAGGGACACTGTTGCTCCTGGGGTATCGGCGAGGACCATTCGCAACCGTCTCCATGAAGCTGGGCTACGGTCCCGCACACCGTTAGGCCGTCTTCCGCTCACGCCCCAACATCGTGCAGCCCGCCTCCAGTGGTGTCGCGACAGGCGTGAATGGAGGGACGAATGGAGACGTGTCGTCTTCAGCGATGAGAGTCGCTTCTGCCTTGGTGCCAATGATGGTCGTATGCGTGTTTGGCGCCGTGCAGGTGAGCGCCACAATCAGCACTGCATACGACCGAGGCACACAGGGCCAACACCCGGCCTCGTGGTGTGGGGAGCGATCTCCTACACTGGCCGTACACCACTGGTGATCGTCGAGGGGACACTGAATAGTGCACGGTACATCCAAACCGTCATCGAACCCATCGTTCTACCATTCCTAGACTGGCAAGGGAACTTGCTGTTCCAACAGGACAATGCACGTCCGCATGCATCCCGTGCCACCCAACGTGCTCTAGAAGGTGTAAGTCAACTACCCTGGCCAGCAAGATCTCCGGATCTGTCCCCCATTGAGCATGTTTGGGACTGGATGAAGCGTCGTCTCACGCGGTCTGCACGTCCAGCACGAACGCTGGTCCAACTGAGGCGCCAGGTGGAAATGGCATGGCAAGCCGTTCCACAGGACTACATCCAGCATCTCTACGATCGTCTCCATGGGAGAATAGCAGCCTGCATTGCTGCGAAAGGTGGATATACACTGTACTAGTGCCGACATTGTGCATGCTCTGTTGCCTGTGTCTATGTGCCTGTGGTTCTGTCAGTGTGATCATGTGATGTATCTGACCCCAGGAATGTGTCAATAAAGTTTCCCCTTCCTGGGACAATGAATTCACGGTGTTCTTATTTCAATTTCCAGGAGTGTAGTAAACGAAGAAACATGGCAAGAAGTCACAGAACAGTGTAACATCACTATTAATTAAAATTGAAGGACCATAAATGATGAGTAGTACGAAACAGAGAAACGAAAAATTCAGCAGAGAAATCAAGGGAGTATATTTAACAAGAAACTTGCATAAAATTAGATCATATAGATGTCTCACACACTTTACCTTTTGAAATTTAGAAATTTATATATTATCTCAAAAATACAAGTTCATTGAGATCTGATGGCGTTTCTCGTAGAGTACTAAAGACTCCTATATAATAAGTGTCGACCCGTGTGACACATGTAATACATCAGTAACTTACAGCATTTTTTCTCTGCCATTTCCCTTCGCAGTGGTTTGCACAGTATAAATATACATGTAGAGATTAAGATATGCCATTTACAACCCCTCAATAAGAAAGATAATAGTCTTCTGTTTTCAATAACTGCTGACCCATTTCAGTATCAACAACGTTTTCCAAAATTTTTGAGATCATGTGTTTCAAAGCAGAATCCCAACTGAGTAACAATAAACACTCCGAATATCACAGGTTGGATTTGAAAAGAAGTGCACAGTTAAGAACGCTATTTACACATTCACTCAACAAATTTCATAAGCATTAAAAAGCAAAATAACAGCAGTTGATATTTTCTATGACCTCTCTAAGACATTTGACTATGTGAGTCACAATATTCTCCTAGATAAATTGAGGTTTTATAGAATTGATTGTATACCCTACCAATTGATACTGTAATGTCTAACCAGAAGAATGCAGAAAGTTGTATGTAATAATTCAAGCAATGTAAGCAAGGGAGTGTATTCTGACTGGGAAGAAATTGCTTATGTGGTTCCACGGGGCTCAATATGAGGTCCTCAATTATTTCTCATATTTGTAAACAACCATCTGCGTAAAAAACAATATAAACAGAATTAGTTATTTTTGCAGATGACACTAGTATTGTAATCAGTCCAAACATGCATACAGCAACAGAACAAATGGTAATTAATGATCTTAGAGGTATTATTGAGTAGTTGCCTGTGAACGATTTCTCTCAATTACAAAATGACAACTTCTACATCTTCATCTACATATATATTCTGTAAACTACTGTGAGGTTCACGACAGAGGTATGTCCCATTGTACTAATTATTAGGGTTTATTCCCAGTACATCCACGTTTGGAGCACAGGAAGAATGATTGTTTGAATGCCTACTTGTGTGCAGAGATTATTCTGATCTTAACCTCATGATTAATATGTGTGCATACATAGGGGATTGTAGTATATTTTGCTAGAGTCATCATTTAAAGCAGGCTCTTGAAATTTTGTTAATAGACTTCCTCCAAATAGTTTATGTCTATCTTCAAGGGTCTTTCTGTTCAGTTCATTCAGTATCTCTGTAACAGTCTCCCACGGATCAAACAAACCTGCCCTTCTTTGTATATGCTCAATGTCCACTGTTAGTCCTATTTGGTATGGTCCCACGCACTTGAGTAGTATTCTAGAACTGTTCTGAACATCCAGACATGATACACCAACAATAAGTGTAACACAAGGTGAGGAAACGATAATTACACAGGAAACTTCAAAAACTTTAGGTGTCCATATTGATGAGAATTTAAGTTGGGAAAAAAACATATTTTGGAACTCCTGGAACAACTTAGTTCAGCCACAATTATTAGTAAGTGGACATATATCGGATATTTTCGTTCATACCGTCATATGGAGTAATATTTTTGGATAACTCATCATTGAGAAACAAAGTGTTCATTTTGACTACTGCTTCACAGCACTCTTATTCTCTCATGAAATTCGTTTATTTATTTAATCCACTGAAATTCAAAAGCAACAATGATGCACTTCGTACTTACAATACCAGAAGAAAAAATGACATTCAGTACTCTGCAGGAAGGTTGCCTTTAGCTCAAGAGAGGATGCTCAATGATGCCAACAAAATTTCTGATCACTCACCCAATGATATAAAATATCTGACAAATAGCAAAGTTAAATTTGAAAACAAATGGGAAAGTTTCTTCTCGACACCACCTTCTATTCCATAGAAGAATTTGTATTTTTGTAATGTCTTAAAACTGGTGGTGAGGAATTAGTAACTCACAACCATATTTAAAAGAATGTAAATAGTCAGCATGCTGCCATATTTACTTATGAACGTGTATTGTGAATGTAAAATGCTTTTTTCCATATCATTACAATTAATCATACAAATTATCCATGGAACATCTAACTGACTAATTAACTGATCCTTAGCCATGTTGTTTATAGAGATCAGAAAAGAACTCCATGAACTTGCTTTTAAACTCACCAGTTGGTCCTATGATGTCATCTCCAAACTCATTATCTCCATACATATGGAAATTTGACTCTTTAGCCTTCGCCGCTACTCATGTAACTGACGGAACATCATTTGAGTCTGTTGACAGGTACAAGTGTACTATATAATCATGGAAAGAAGAGCAAGTACATGCATTCATGAGTACAACTGACAACTCACAGCATTACCATTACACACACACAATGGTTCCACAAGATGATTTACTATACATTTTATAACTAAAAGTTCTCCACTGCATTTCTCTGTCTGTGTGTGAATGAGGATCTCAGCAACTACTGTAGGAATTCTAATACGATATGCATTAGGAGTTAGACTGATTTACAAGAAAGATTTGCATACATAATTTGTTACCATTTTATGAGATAAGTTGTCCAATCATTGATACCTGTGAGAATCAGGGGCAGTTCACTAGTTACTTAGTAGTACTGATTAGTTAGCAATGAATATAGTTCACACACACACATATGTACATGTGTATATAGAACATGATAAGCATTAGTAAATATCAACCAATGAGATCTGGGTTCACATGGGTAGCATATATCTACTGCCAGATGACTTATCTGGCATAGCAGTGATTATATATACAGGAGTAATGGGACAATATTCAGTCTTCTGGCGCTTTAATTTACTCAAGATGATGGACTCTCCCCCTAACCTCTGCTCCGTGCTGTCTGATCAATCAATTACTTCTCCCTGTCCCTCCTCCCCTTTACCTCACCCCATCTTTTCCCCTTTACCTTCCTTTTCCCCTCCTCTCCCTTCTCCCCTCATCTCTAAGAAGAAACTGGTGTGAAAAATCGCTCTGTCTGTTTTGAGCTGTTGGACTGGAAGGATCTCATGACACAGAATTGAAATCACTGTCAATTACATTGCAATTACATCATGGAAGATACAATGTTTATTTGAAAAATTGCATATTCTTTATTTAATCAGTTTGCAGGAGACAGGGCTCCTCTCCTTCCCACTTGTAAACTGGCAGGAAGAGTCCTGAGTCTGTGCTGAGCTGTTGGTGTGGAAGGGCAAATGATTGTTCTTTCTTTATTTTGGTGTTTTATCCTGCTGGAAAATGATTACTAAATTTTGTTCTTGTAAACCTGCTCACCTTGATGTGTGGAGACTGACTGACATAATTCACGTTACAACCATCACAGGGAACTCGATATTGTGATGCCATGGGTGAAAAAATTGGCGAGAACCAATTATAACTCTACATGGCGTCACATGATTGTGGCACCAGGGATATTACGGCAAGCACAGTAGCCTGTGGTAGGAGCATGAGACATCAACAGCAGCAGCAGCCAAGATTGTTCAGTATCTCCCCCCCCCCCCCCCCCCAGCAGAATGCGAATAAGCAGAGGAATAAGTACTAATTACATGTCTTTCCTATTGCTATAGATTCTTCTTTGTTCAGCCCCATTTCTTTGTCCCAAATGTAATGGTTCTCCTTCTTTGTTCATCAGCTGAGGTGACCTTCAGCATGTTGGGACCTGCAAAGGTGACCTCCAGCTTATCAGAACCTGCAGCAACCTCTAACTTGTTTTAAACCTGTTCCCACAAATGACCTTTTTGCCATCATTAGGGTACAAACCGTGTTTAGATTGCAGCACGATTTACACATCATGCCTTCGGGGTTGAATACTAGTTTTCTGTACCATATGCTGCGGGTGTGGTGGAGTACCGTGAACGCAGCTTTACAGGTACTGCAGATAATCTTCAGTTGCAAGGGCTCTTGATGCCATACAATGCAAACTCTCTGTCTGTCTGTGGTTGGCACCTTCTAAAGTGTGATACACGTATATTTTGGATGTAAGATACACAAAATCCACAATCAGCAACCCATTCACCTCGTCTTTATTAAGGCCGATGAGCTTCTTGTTCTGTGGTACAATATCATAAGGGTTATTGGCAGTGTAGAAAGACATATTGAATACATTGGCATGGCACCTCATTACTTCATGTGGATCACAGCCTTTCACCCCAATAGATGAAGCTATCTGTACCCATATAAAGAACTCTGGATCAGCAAAATGAATTTTCTCAAATTCATTATGGAATCGGTACCTTTGAACTTAATTATTCTTTCAAAACTGACCATGAGTGGGAAATGTGGGAACTGTTATAGGGTAGTGAATAGAGGGATTTGTTGCTAATCTTGTAGGAAATATTTTCACTGGGGGGGGGGGGATGGGGGGTTGGGGGGATGCAGTGGGGAGAATGTTGGGAGAACAGAGAATCCTGCTACTGCAGAGTATGCAGTAGGAACATTTTGATTGGGGAACAGGAAAGGAAAATCTATGCCCTTCAGGCACAGTTGGAGAGCAAGGAAGGAACTGATAAGGATCAAGGGAGACAGGGGGGAGGAGGGTGGTTCGGAACTGGCAGCTGGTAGGAAGATAGGAAGAAAAAGGACGCGATTTGACAGTTTTATCATCAACACCAAAAATAGGTATCTACCACTGCCAGAGTTAAGTGGAGAAGAGCCACAGGTAGAACGAGGAGCAGGAAATGTGCAGCACACTTCAATTGAGGCCAAGAAGCCTAGCAAAGTACAAAGTGTTATGAAGAAGAAAGTGTTGCTGCTAGGTAGTAGCCATGGGTGAGGTGTAGGCTCTCAGTTACAGGAAAGTTTAGGGGCAGTGTACAAGGCCACCAGTGTCTTCAGGCCAAATGCAGGGCTAAGTCATGTGATAGAGGCCCTAGGGCCTTTATGTAAGGACTTTACAAAAGAGGACCATGTAGTGATAGTGGTTAGGGTGGGAAACTGTTTGGACAAGGGCATATGACATAGGTGGTGCCTGGACAAGATAGCTTTCCTGACTCATTGCACCAACATACACTTTGTTGAGCTGTTCTGGCGTCATGATTGACCACACCTTGATGTAGCTATGAGGCAAATCAATGTGGGGTTAGGGATGGCTCTAAGGACAGCCAACTTTGCTCATGTTTCTCTGGTGCCCGTCAGGACTATCAATAGATGGGGGTTCACTAGGCATGGCCTACACCTAAACAGGACTGGGAAGGGAAGATTGGTACAGCTGATTCGTGAAAGTATAGAAGGTGGATCTCTGGCCACACATGGTCAAATACCTGTTGTCATAGGCAGGAAAAGCAGGTCTTTTTTAGGATAAATCCAGACAACAGGTGCCCCTGCCTAAAGAGTATCTCCAGCAGTTTAAAAAAATACTGAAACAATCACTTGCAAGACAGATTTTAACACTTCAAATATCACACATACCAGATGTCACAAAGAAAAACAAACCATTGGAAAGGGTAACACGGGGCATTTCACAGACTTAACAATCCTCCATCAAAACATGCAATCATTAAAAAATAAAATATAACTATTAGAAGTTGAGCTCCAATCTTTGAACTGCACAGTAGTTTGTATTACTGAGCACTGGTGTAGAGACACAGAAATCCAACATGTAGTATTATCATTTCTGAAAGGGCAAACTCTTACTGCAGAACTACTTCAAGGGGTGGAGGATCATGCATTTATATCAGAAAAGGAACACAGTTCAAATGAAGACATGACCTCAGTACAGTAAGTGAAGACAAACACTTTGAAATATCAGCTATTGAATTAACAGGGCTTGATATCACCAAGAAATTAATCGTTTTGTGTATGTATAGATCTCCCAGTGGTAGTGTGGATACTTTTTTCAATAAAGTTCAGAAGTTCTAGATAAAGTCTCAAGTACAAAGGTTAACATAATTCTGTGTGGGGACATTAATATCAACTCTAATATCATAAATGAATCCAGCAGCACACCTTCATAAACATACTTCAAAGTTTTGGCATGTCCCTATGGGTCAATAGTGCAACAAGTTTTACTACAATGACTGCATCAGTAATTGACCATGTGGCCACAAATATGGACAGGGAAAAATGTGATGTAGCTGTAAAACATCTCAGACTATCAGAGCATCACTGTCAAATAACAACAGTAAAATCAGGCATTGAATCATGTCCTAAACTACAAGCCTACAAATGACATCTATCAGAAATCAAAATAAAAGATTTTTCAAAAGAACCAGAAAAACAAAGCTGGGATGAAATGTATAAGGAAACCAATGTGAATACAAAATTCTCTAAATTCTCTACATTGTTTAAATTGAACATTGAAAAGGCATTTCCGAAAGTATGCATGTCTCTATCAACATCTCATAAAAACATATGGATAGCAGCAGGTATTAAGAAGTCCTCCCAAATGACTTAAACACCTCAGTTCCATGAAAAAAGAATTGCAGTGATCCAGAATTCTTAAACTTATATCACAGATAGAAAAATATCTATAGGAAGGTGCTGATTTCTGCAAAAAAGTCGTTTAATGACAAAATGATGTATAATGCAGAGAATAAAAGCAAAGCAGTCTGGGATGTTATAAAAAAGGAAATGGGGAGAGGCAAACAATCGCAGAATAATATACTGCTAAGGGAGGGGAATAAGGTAATAAATGATCCAGAACACTTAGCAATCTATGTAAACGAGCATTTTTCAAGTATTGCAGAGAAGTTACAGGAAAAATTCCCCAAAACAAATATAACACCTGTAAATAAAGTTGCACTAAATACAATGCTGTTACTTCCAACCACAGAGAATGAAGTCAATAAAACTGAACAAAAACTAAAAAATAAAAAGTCAGTAGGCTTAGATGAAGTACCAATGTGTGTACTGAAACAATGCATTATATGAGGCCCTTAACAGATATAATAAATGAATCCTTCATACCAGGGACATTTCCAGAGCAGCTAAAACAGGCAAGAGTTGTACCATTGCTTAAGAAAGGTAATGCAGAAAACATAGAAAATTACCAGCTCTTTTCCATGCTGCCAGCATTCTAAAAAATAATAGAAGTAATTACGAAAGACAGGTCAATGAATTACCTGAATAAATACAATCTTTTAAGTGAATCACAGTTTGGTTTCCGAAGTGGCAAAAATATGGAGTCAGCCATAGTAGAATTCACAAAAGTTGTACTTGATGCTCTTGATAAAGATGAGTGTGTCACTGGGAAGCACTGGGAACCACTAGCCATTAAATGACAGTAACTACCACACACACTGAACTTCGTGATGTTGACTCCTCTAGAAACTGCAATGGTATGGGGATGGAGAGCTGCTCTTCATGTTATTTAAAGACTTGGTCGATGAGCCACAGTGCACTCTCACCATATGCAAAAAGGTCCTTTTAGGCAACCTAACAGGGGTGAGAGGTGGAACTATTCCTGCTGTTCTGGCTGCCTACTCCTGGTAGAGTTCCATCCCTCACATTGGGTGACCTGAACTGTCGAGAATTCTCAGATGGCGGGAGAACTGTGTCTGCCTCCATCACCTTGTGGCTCCAATGGCGATTTGAAATATGGGCAGATCAGCAAGATAGATTTCACAATTTTGGTTGTTTTCTATATTAATCAAACAGGGAAAGCTAAAATTATCCTGCCTCCACTACCCGATGGTCCACTATGTAGACAATACTTTGGTAGTGTCTGTGGACTTCAGAAAATTAATATAGTGGTATTAATTCAATGATCAAGTTTGATGAATTGTTAATTAATTATTTGACTATTTGACTGGTCGGAGTCGGGTATCAGTTCGCTCAGAATTTTATATGCAGTTTGAATCTGTGATTAGAATTAAGGAAATAATTTTATTTGTCTCTTCCTCTGTGGTGAGGGCTGGTTTGGACAGATGCTATGGCTCTGCCACATGCTTGACATGGTCACTGCATTACAATTGGTTTATAATTTGGTCTGGTGCTATATTTCCTTACGTCATACAGCCCATTCCATTCTGTTCTAACAAGAATTTTGCGTGTTTTCTCAAATTTCTTATTGTCTTGTGCCATCCCATGCAGTGCTGTCCTCTGGTAGTAGTGCATGGAACTACACCATTAGTCTGCTTGCCTAGGGTGGCAGAGTGCAGCGGTTGCCGTTCCTGCAGGATCTAAGAGTTTGACGTGTATTTTACATCTCACAGAGAGCGCTCTGCTCCCGTGGAAGATGCAAGTGTTCCATGGTACATGCAATTAGATGTTTTCTTCCACAACCTTTAGTACTGTGCATTGTGATGTTTTAAACTACCAGTTTTTCATGATATACATGGTTTACCACCAATTTCTATATGTGTAATTGGTATAAAGTGGTGTCAGTTCAGTTTCCCGTAGTTATTCATGTGACAATGTTTTTTTCAAAGAGACTTCTGCTTTCACGTATATGTCTGGACTGACTACATTTAGTGCTACAATTGCAATCTGTAGAAGTGTCATTACATGCGTGTTCGTGCAAATTCCATGGCTGTATTGCACACATGATTGGAAAAAAGCGATGTCTTTGCATATTTAATTACTTTTTGACAGGTTTTTAATTTCTTTGAAGTATTTTAAAACAGCTGCACCTTTCAAAATTAAGTAAACAGCTTAGATTGATGAGCTTTTCACACCAATTTGCAACAGGATAATACCGAAAATTAAGAAAATAAACCATTTTTCCTTTTCTTTCCACACTAACAGCTCGTGACAGACTGTGCTATTTTCCCCGCCATTTTTCTAGGTGAAGGAGGGGAAGGAGGATGAAAGGGGTGGAAGTGGGTAATTAATTGATCAATTCTATTAATTAATTTGCTATCAAAAGTGCAATGTTGCCACTTCTTCATCAGGGGGCATGAACAGAGGGAGTGTCCACCATCTTGAATAAATTAAAAATGCACTGGAATGAACATTGTTCCACTACATATGAGGCAAATCACCTAAAACTTGCACAGTAAATATTGATGAAATGGAAAGTGCTATTGTTGTACGGTTTTCACAGAATGGATTTGTAGAGATATTGTATTTTGAAAATTTCTCACACCAATACTTGTGCAGTCTACATATATACTTCGCAAGCCACCTTATGGCATGTGGCAGAGGGTACCCTGTACCATTACTAGTCATTTCCATTATTGGAAGTCCACTTGCAAAGAGAGTGAGGAGAAAACCTAGTCTATATGCCTCTATGTCAGCCCTAATTTCTCATGCTCTACCTGAACATTTATGGGTTTGTTTTCCTTTCTCATATGCATTAACTTTTTCCACATTTAGAGCTACAATATCTGTGGTGGCACACACTTACAAACAACACAAGTGCATGCATCAGTTACATGGATTCTGACCCATAACAGAACTATTGATTATCACAAGTTGTGTTCAACATGAGCACCAGCAGTGGCGATACACATTTCCAGTCTGGTATGGAATGACTACTGCACACAAGTTAGCGTTTCAGTGTAGATGACCAAGCATCAGTACTGGGTGCAGTAATATGTTGCAGCACATCATCATGTGTAGTTGGTATGTCCTTATAGGTAGTGTCTTTCAGCTTTTCCCATAGAAAAAGCTGTAGGTGTCTATGGGAAGTACTCTCTTCCATGTCCTTCATAGTAGTTTGCAGAATATAGGTATGTACAAGGGCTATTCGGAAAGTAAGTTCCTGTAGGTCACGGAATGGAAACCATTGAGAAATCTGATGAAACTTTGGACAGATGAGTTAGGCAGTGTCTCTAGTATGCCCGTTGCTCTTTGCAGTTGTGAGCCCACAGTGAGCACGTAATGATGCCTAGAAAACCATATCTCCCGCCAAATACGAGGGCCTGATGAGAAATTTCGCCTGAAGCTATGCAGCCCATATAACATAACCATCATGCATTTCCTTCTTCAAAACAATTCTGAGCCACATTCTGATCCTCCTGCAGCGTTTACGATGGAAAGTGTTTGATTACTGACAAGGTAGCCAGTAATTGGCGCACTCTGCGTTTAATCTCTACTCGCATGAACCACTGGCTGTGAAGAAAACATTTTAGCACAGACAACGAGCTGTAGATCAGCGTAGAAAATTTGGGGAAAGCAGTGGTGACTGCTTTCTACGATGAGGGTACTGGAAAGTATACCGCTTATATATCAATCGAAATGAAAACATGAGTCCCTTTCCTTTCGGCCTTACATAACATAGTGGACTGATGATAGTGGACGTTGGCGTTCCGCTCCTCCACACAGACGGAACTACGGTTACAAGACAGTCCATTTTCAATTGATTCTACCGTTTTGTCGCCTAAATTCTCTTCCGCCGTTTATTTTTTGCAGGAAGTGAATGATTTCCGTTCTTGTATCAAAATCTGTCATGAATTATATTTAACGGAATAAATATAATTTTAAAACTCATCATCTTGAAAAATTACTTTGTTATAGCTTCTTTGGTTATGAATTAACTGGAAATGGTGGAAAAAGTCTAACAAGGTTGGACTTAGTGGCTTCAGTGCTTCTTGAGAAGGTGCGAAAGGATGAGATTAATTGAAAGAAAATTCACAATGATTAAATTGGTAGTCAGTTTACTTGTTCCCCTAATGAACTGGCCGGCCGGAGTGGCCGAGCGGTTCTAGGTGCTTCAGTCTGGAACCGCGCAACCGCTACGGTCGCAGGTTCAAATCCTACCTCGGGCATGGATGTTTGTGATGTCCTTAGGTTAGTTAGGTTTGAGTAGTTCTAAGTCTGGTAGACTGATGACCTCAGATGTTAGGTCCCATAGTGCTCAGAGCCATTTGAACCATTTTTCGACCCTAATGAACTGGCAATTTTAAACCTGACCTGCAGTTCTGCTGTTGTTCTGACCGAGGCCAGCAGTAGGGTCCATCACACATAGCAGGGTTTCAGTATTCAACTGATAATAAAAAAAAGAGACCGGGGGGGGGGGGGGGGGGGGGGAATCCACAGACTAATGTAAAACAGACAGATCTGATAAAAAGTTCCATATGCTGTCTCAGAAGAACACAGTAAATGACAGATAACTTGTTGCAAGTGATTAACAGTTACCGCACACAAACTAAGTTATGAAACTGGCAAGATCTAATCTTGCTGTTGGTCAAGACACAAGAACAGTTAAACAGGAAACAGTTACCGACATTGTGTTGCACGGTATAGCTCCTGAATGAATTGAGAGTGTGCCGAGAAATACCTGAATGCTAACAGTCATGAGAATTGAGGATTCCATACTGAGCAGGGGAAGTTGAGATTGTAATTCTGGAAAGGTGATACGATCACTGCTTGTACTACTCGGTGCTCGCGCTATTGCATCATGTCGGAATTATTACTGATTAGCATGTGGAAAATGATAAATGAGCACACTGTAGAGAGTCCTATGATCAATGGCCGCTATCGATGTGATAAGATTGCACACCCATTGAATAATGGGGGCAACTCGCTCGCTGATGATGATCACGAACCTGCTCCATCTAAGACCTGAATTCACCTGGAACGTGGATGGAGTCTCTCGTCGGTTTTGTGTACGAAGGCCCAGCGACACTGTATATCTCCGTCAGCAAGAAGAGGAGCCATGTGGGCAACCTAACAGGTGCGCCTGCTTAGAATTAGTTCTGCCCCGTGAAGGCAGTGCCTGTGGCCCACAGGATGGGACATCTGCAATAGGGAGTCTTCTGCGAAAACGGCGGGTGGTGCCTATCCCTCCGCCACTGGTGAAAAAGGACTCAAATTCAAACTAACGGCTACCATGGCCTTCCAAGAATACACCATACTGTACACATTCTATATTAATCAAAGCAGGTGTCAAAAATTATAATCTCTTCACGAGCTGGGAATCCTGTGGTTAAGCAAGCCTAATTGCCAGGGAAAATTCATTTTATGTGACATGATGGGCATTTAATTAAATGGACTATTAAAGCACTAGGCTGATTAGCCCGTGACCTATACCAGTCGCCTTGTAACTTAAAGACAAATTTGAATTCGTAATCAAAAGTATCAATTAAATTTTATTTGGGCAATCTACCTTTGTCAAAGGGCTGGACTAGCTGTTACCGTGCTTCCACGTGCTTGGTGACTAGGTAGCACAAAACACTGAGGTAAAAAAAGTTATGGGATACCTCCATATATCAAGTCGAACCTCCTTTTGGCCAGCAAAGTGCAGAAGCTTGGCGGAGAATGGATTCAACAAGTCACTGGAAGACCCCTGCAGAAATGTTGAGCCGTGCTGTCTCTGTAGCCATCCATAACTGCGAAGATGTTATCAGTGGAGGATTTTGTGCACCTACCAGCCTCACGATTATGTCTCATGAGTGTTCGATGGGTTTCTTATTGGACAATCTGGGTTGCCAAATCATTCGCTCGAATTGTCCAGAATGTTCTTCAAACCAACTGTGAACCACTATGACCCAGCCATTTGATGCACTGAAACGCTTAAATATTGCATCGTCGTTCGAAAACATTAAGTCTGCGAATGTCTGCAAATGGTCTCCAAGTTGCTGAACGTAACCAGAGGACACAGCCCATTCCGCGTCCACACAGCCCACACCATAATGGAGCCACCACCAGCTTGCACAATGCCTTGTTAACAAGTTTGGTTCATGGCTTCAACGGGTCTGTCCCACGCCCGAACCCTACCATCAGCTCTTACCGACTGAAATCGGAGCTCATCTGAGCAGGCTACAGTTTTCCAGTTGTCTAGAGTCCAAACCTAGGGGAGGCACTGCAGGCGATATCGTGCTGTTCGCAAAGGCACTAGCTTCAGGTTTCTCCTGCCATAGCCCATTAA
Organism: Schistocerca cancellata; assembly: GCF_023864275.1. Lineage (NCBI taxonomy): Eukaryota > Metazoa > Arthropoda > Insecta > Orthoptera > Acrididae > Schistocerca > Schistocerca cancellata. Next base: position 447,241,377 of record NC_064634.1, on the reverse strand, counting down.
TCCCACATTTCGCTGAATGCTTTAACGGATCCATTCGTCGTACGTCCCACTTTGATTTCTGCGGTTATTTCCACAGTGTTGCTTATCTGTTAGCACTGACAACTCTACGCAAACGTAGCTGCTTTCAGTCGCTAAGTGAAGGTCGTCAGCCACTGTGTTCTCTATGGTGAGAGGTAATAGAATTTTCAGTTCTAAAGAAAGAGAGTTTTTAAAAGACTGTAGAACTGTTTCACCTAAGTGAAAATATTTCCATACGTGAACTCTGTTACGGTGTAAAGTCAAGCGCGGGCGCGGCAGTGGGGAACGAGAGAGCAGAGAGGGGTGTGAAGAAGACGTCAGCCAGTTGCACGCTGTCCGACCTCTCTCCAGACATTTAAGTTCTCGGAAAATGTACTTTGCGTGCCATGTATCGCTCACATACGATAACTGTGACTTTCACTGTGCTACAATCACGTAATTGTGAGAACATATTTGGCCTTGTTTCGTTTGATTTGTTTGACCTTCAATGTCAGGACAATGTGTTGTTAGTGACTCCATTCCGTGCCAGAGACAGTGTAGGTAGCTTGCTCAAAGAGTTCCTTGAGCTTTTTTCTGAAGGTTTAGGCAAGGCTAACAATTTTGTTGCACATACTACTATGAAAGACAATGCTCAACCGAAATTTGCCGGGCGAGGACTATTCCCATTGCATTATGGGACAAAGTCGCTGCTGAACTGAAAGAACTGCAAGATAGTGGAGCTATTGCGCCCATACAAGATAGTCAATGGGCAAGTCCACTGTGACCTTCAGGTCGCATTTGCCTCTGTGTTGGCTTTAAGTCTACAGTCAACCCATAAATTGTGAATGATACTTATCCATTGCTATGCCCAGAGGATCTCATGGACAAATTAGGCATAGGTCGTTATTTTTCAAAAATCGATTTGTGTGACGCATAATTCAAATACCGCTCGATGAAGAATCTCAAAAAGCGTGTGTTGTGAACGTTCATTTAGGCTTGTTTAAATATTTGCGTTTGCGTTTTGGCAGCGCTTCCGCACCCGCCATTTTCCAACGGTATTTTGAATAGATGACTGCTCAAGTACCACACTGTTCAAGCTACTTGGACGATATTGTCGTAGCAGGTCGTACACCTGAAGAACACATTGCAAATTTGTGTGCTTTGTCATAAACAGTCAAGGCGTACCTCCTCTTCAGTCGCATTTGTTAGCCATACAAGATTTGCCAGTTCCTCGCAATGTCACAGAATTGCAGTCAGTCTTAGGGAAAAATGAAGTCTTATATTCCGTGCATACCGAATGCTGCACAAATCGGCAGCTCCATTGCATCGCTTGCGTCACAAGAATGTTCCCTTTGTTTGGGCAGATGAGTGCCAAGTGGCTTTTCAAAAACTTAAAGATGCATTACTCAGTGATCGATGTTTGGTGCACTTTGATCCTGACCAATTGAGTTGCAAGTTGACGTTTCCTCTTACATAATCGGTGCAGTACTTTCGCACAGATTTCGTGTTAAAGATAGGCCTATTGCTTTCGCATCAAAAGTGTTGTCCAAAGCTCAGTGTAACTATTCACAAATAGAGAAAGAGACAATGGCTATTGTGTATTGTGTCACCAAATTTCATCACTATTTGTATGGCAGGAAATTCTGCTCAGTAACGGATCACAAGCCACTGCAGTCCTTGTATCATCAAATGTCCAAAGCTCAGTGTAACTATTCACAAATAGAGAAAATGGCTTTGGCTATTGTGTATTGCGTCACCAAATTTCATCACTATTTGTATAGTATGAAATTCTACTTAGTAACGGATCATAAGCCATTGTAGTCCTTGTTTCATCCAATGAAGCCGGTTCCTGTACGAAATGCCTAAAAATTGCAGAAATGGGCTTTGTTGTTGTCTCAATACCAGTACGAGATTGCGTATCGTCCGACAGCCAAGCATGGTAATGCGCACGCACTTTCACGTCTTCCGATTAGCCCTGATACCGACTTTGACGCTTCTGCTGTATCTTGTTGTCTGAATTCTGAATTGCTTCACTCCTTTCCTCTGAAGTATAGGAAAATTGCACAGACCACGGAAGCTGATGCCGCTTTGAACATTTTGCTAAATTACATTCGCACGTCTTGGCCTCGCTCATTGCATAGAATAAAGAACTACGTAGTGCTCCGATACTTTGCACGTCGGCATAACCTCGCTATACAGCAAGGTTTGATGTTCAAACTGACAGAGGACAGTCACGTGTGTTGATCCCAAAAGCTTTTCAAAAAGAAGTGTTGTAGTTACTTCACCAAGGACACTGGGGGTTTGTTCGTACGAAATTGCCCATCGACACTGTACTTGGCAGGGTATGGACACACAAATAGAACGGATGACGTCACAGTGCCACGCATGTGCGGAAAATCAGTCCGCTCCGCCACAAAAATTCTCTGCTTAGCCTAAGTGGCAATCACCATGGCAACGTGCGCATGTCGACTTTGCAGGACCTTTTTGAAACACTCGTTGGTTGATTGTGATTGACTCATATAGCAAGTTTCCTTTTGCTGTGCCAATGAACTCGACAACGTCACGTAGCACAATTGAGGTGTTATCCCCTATTTTTTCCCTCGAAGGTATGCCTGAAGTCATAGTGTCGGACAACGGGCCTCAGTTCACGTCCAATGAATATGAAACATTCTGTGAACGCAATGGCATACACCATCTAACTAGTGTACCGTTCCATCCACAGCAAACGGCGAGGCGGAACGTTTTGTCAGAAACTTCAAGCATCAGATGGCCAAACTTAGCACCGCACTCACCAAGGATCAAGTACTGCAACTGTTTCTCGCCTCCTAGTGTTCGCATCCACGAGATGGACCATCGCCGGCGGAATTACTTCACGGCCGCTGCTCCACCTGCTACACCCCACTCAGCATCTGGTGCCGAAGGGAGGCCTCAAGTATTGCTGCGAGCTGCTCGATATTGTGTTTCTCAGGGATTTTAGCATCAGCAGGCGGTGGGCGAGAGGCGAGATTCTTCGTCGACTTGGCGCGTGCACGGATCTCATTTCAGGCCAAGACGGACTGCAGCGCCGACATCACAATCAAATTCACCACTGTCATGCGGACGGTGATGCTTCTGTATCTTTCCTCCAGATTCACAGATCCCGAGGACAGCGCGGCCACAGCAGCCAGGGAGTGTCATCACGACACCGCGGGACGACCCCATGGAGACGGAGCCTTCGCCTTCTCCACTCCCTCTCGTCCTGCCGATGGTGCTGGGCCGCCCCACACCGCAGCAGCCGACGCCTTCTACTTCTTGTTATGGGCCTCAGGAGGCAGACGAGTACCTTTCTGGTCGTTTTCTGTGGGACGTTTCCGCCAGAGCGAAGGCTGGATGACGGGGTGCGATTGGAGATCTGGTGTCCCCTGCAGCCACAGCTTCCAGTCCGTCGGAGCATCCACACTACTGCCTCCCCCGCCGTTGTTCGTTGTTGTGCTCCCTATACGTCGCTTTGGGGGGGCGGCGGGGGGGATGCTATTAAAGTCAAGCGAAGGTACGCCAGTCGGGAATGAGAGAGCAGAGAGGGGTGTGAAGAAGGCGTCAGGCAATTGCACGCTGACCGACCCCTCTCCAGGACAACAACACTACAGCACTGGCCTCTATGCGAAGAGGACGTAAGCGCTGCGTCCGACTGGCCGCGGCCCAGTCGAAGAGAAGATCAGGACAAGCGATCTGGATAGAAGTCAACTGCATTACTTTGCTTGTATTAGAATTATTGTACTGAACAAGCTTGTTTATTTCGGATGTCGCCCTTTGCTTGCGACACATCTACGTAATTCTCGAAGTTAAGTATTGTCATTTACTTTTCGTAATAAACTCATTAATATGATTTGTTTGAATTGTTTGTCTAGCGATCCCAGAAAGCAGGTTTCCTAGACACCCCAGAATTTGACGACTAGGCAGGATTCAAAAAACTGTATGAGGAGTTCAGCTGTCATTGAGGTTACTTTAGCAGCAGTGTGAACAGTGATAATGATTATGTTGCAGTCTGGCTTAATTTCCTTTCTTCGGTACCTAGTGAGGTTAATGAGATACATACAAAGTCGTCGGATTTTCGTTCAGTAACCCTGGTTCCAATGCCTTTGTGGAGCGAACCATTTGGTACATGCAGAATAAGTGGTTGACACAAGAAACTGATGTTCAACAGTTTTTATCGAGGCAGAACTAGGGTGACAGCGAACGATGAAAGCAAGCCCTGTTCAGAAATGTTTAAATTTACAAACAGTGATATTCAGTTATTAAAAAGGGCCGAAAGTTGAGTGAATTTCAATTAGAATCAATATGGATCTGATTGACTGAAATGAAATGAAGTCCCGTGCTTCTTGACAGAACGCAGAGGAACGATGCGGGAGACCCGCACCGCCGTACTGGGCAAGGTCCTAACGGAAGTGGTTTGCCGTTGCGTTCCTCCGAGCATAATGGGGATGAATGATGATGATGAAGACGTCATAACAACATCTAGTCATCGCGGGACAGATGAAAATCTCTGACCTCGCAGGGAATCGAACTCGGGACCCCGGGCTCGGGAAGGGAGAACGCTGTCGCGAGACCACGAGTGCTGACTGTGATTGACTAGCCCTTGAAAATGATAAATACAGTGTACAGTTTTTGTGTTCTTTACATGATTACTTCCGCGCTATCAACATTTTGTGCACTCTATTAAACTTATGGAGTGGCTATGCAATTTTTTGTGTGATGTAACATACGTAATTTGTGTATTTTAGCTTCGAAATCGTTGTTATAAGAGAATAATTAGCCTTTTTTTTTTTTTTTTTTTTTTTTTTTACAAAATCTGGCAGCCGCAGCCCGAACTATGAATTCAATTTGAAGAAAGGCTGAGCATGTAATGGCTACTGACCACACGAAAAATCCGTGAGCCAGTGTACGCTGAACAGTTTGTCTTGAAATCTCAACACTATTTCGCCGTCTGCTACGGAACTGATACGAGTTACACCCCCCGCCCTACAGGTCAGATACTACATATGGTCTTTGTAGTGGACCAGAGTGAAGTAACGGTTTCCCTTCGGTTACTGGAAAGGAGAATTTATCCAGTCCCGTTACCACAATTTAACAAAAGATTTCCGTTTAATGCTCTACTTTCCACACTGTTTCTTAAGAGTGAATGGTGTGCATATCAACTTTCGCTTGATACACGTCTGTTTCTTCCACTGGAACCAAAAAAGACTGGCTCATCAGACACAGCGACACTTATCGCAGCCGCCATTTCAGGGCAACAATCACCCCTTAAAGCCAAGTGCGTTAGTGCCGATCACCGAATTACGGCGTAACTTGAGTTGCACAGTTCTTCCATCCATTTCGTAAGACATCTTTAACCTGTTGATGAGAGGAATGAGAGTTTAATTCGTGTCCCGTTGGTCACCGAGAGTTGCTACGCAGTATTCTGTCTACAATATTCCTCTTCATCCTGTACGATTCCCCCTCACCTCCAAAACACACACACTTGTCTCAGAAGCAAAATTGATGATTCCCTGATGTCTCAACATTTTTTCTATCAACCAATTCCTTCTTTTAGTCAGATTGTGCCATGAATCTCTTTCCCCTATTTTATTCAGTATCTCCTCGGTAGTTATTCGATCTATCCACATAATCTTCAGCATTCTTGTGTAGAACCACATTTCGAAAGCTTTTACTGCCTTCTTGTCTGAGCTGTTTATCGTCCACGTTTGACTACCGTACGAGGCTGCGCTCCAGGTAAGTATCTCCGGAGAAGAGTTCCTAACACATTTATATTCAATGTTGATAAAGTTCGCTTTTCCAGAAATTATACTCTTGATACTGTCAGTCTGCATTTTATATCCTCTCTACTTCAGCCATCAACAGTTATTTTTCTACTCAAATGACAAAACTCATCGGCTGATGTTAGGGTTTCATTTCCTAATCTCGTGCCGTCAGATTCACCCGATGTAACTCGACTACTTTCAACTACCTCTGTTTTACTTTGTTGACATTCATCTTGTAACCTCTTTTCAAGACGTTATCCATTCAGTTCAACTGATATTCCAAGTCCTCTAATGTCTCTGACAGAATTGCAGCACACCTCGAAGTTATTATTTCTTGTATTTGATCTCTAATTCCGTTTCCAAGTTTCTCATTAGTTCCTAGAGAGATAGATACATGTACTGCCTGAACAACATGCGGGATATGGTACACCACTGTCTCACTCGTGTCTAGGCTAGTGCTTTCTTTTGGAAGTCCATCGACTCTTATAAATGCAGCTTTGTGTGTACAAGTTGTGAATAGCTTTTTGTCCTCCGTTTTTTATACCCGCCACCTTCAGAATTTCGATAAACTGTGTAGCACATAACAGCCACCTCTGGCCGACGTCTCTCGTCTCTGATGTCATACAGCAGTGGCGAGCCGTGCAGTGGGTAACGCATTTTTAGCTTATTGAACGTAATTTGTTGGAGTCTGAAGAAAACTCGATGATAGCGACTTTGTTGTCCGTAAACCTGCCCACAGGCGACCTTTGACCTGCTGATAAAAATAATTTGCTACAAAGTTCTGCTTCAAGTACCTTAAACGTTGATGCGACCGGAAAGTGATAAAATACAGCTCTAGTTACATGGTCGCAAAACTTACCCTCAGCGTTAATTTGTGGGCGTCCAACAACGTGCAATTTTTTTATTCTCTTCCACAGTGCAGCACTTTTAAAGATAATTATGGATTTCTAGGATACTGTCTAGCTTTGGTAGCTATTCTTAGTAACAGCGAAGTGTTGCAGCGCACCTGTTGATTATAAACACGTTCTAAACGGTCACCGGGCGACAATATGATTCACCAAACATCACATTGTTGGACTATTTTTTTCGCTACGGCGGTAGAAAATCACAAAAATATATGTACGTATCGTATAAAAATCTTCGACTGCAACATACTTCTACTCTTCAGTCCCACTTGCTACTACTACCACCCAACATTCACGTACTATTATCAGTGGAATTTATTTCCTGCGGAATGTTAAACTTCAGTAACGTTTTTATTTCCTCTCCCAGCTGATTGTATGAGTTCTAAAAGCGAAGTGAAGTAGGATTAGCTTGCGGCGTGGGTAAATTGCAATTTTAGAGTCGGACTATGGGTCCCATTGGCCAATTAATGGGGTAATATGTTTGGTGACGGAGTAGAAGATCAGTACTCAGCTCAAGTTGAGTTACCGGTATCTCACGAATATCACATACTGCTACCATTAGTGGATAACGACAGTGATAAGTACCTCTGGGGTCTCAGAAGACGACTGGGCGAATGCTACAAGACATGCAGAAAACAGTACACGTCAGTGGAGAAAGAATCTCTCCGATATTTTAAGTAACTTTACAGGTGCTCAAAATGGGCGTCGTTTGTGACGCAGCAAACGTTAATCGACAATCAGACTCACCGTAAAAGTTCCAACACGCCCTGGTCGATATCAGCGACTACATTGATTATCCCTCCTCGAATCTCTTCCAAAGTAGAGGTAACCGTGATAGGAAGACGCGATCTGTGACGTAGCCCCACAAAAAGAAATCACACAGATTTACGTCCGATGATCACTGAAGAAGAGCAGACCCACGACGGGAAACACATGTTCCCGCCATTTGTTGTGTGTTACATTAACTGTATCCAAATTACGCTTCTACCTAGTTTTCCTTATGATAAAAGATCAGTGAACTGAATATTAGTGAGGCTTCCCCAATTCTATGTGCGAGTGGTGTTCAACTACATATTCCTGCCACTCGTCTTGTGTTAGGTTAACTATGTCCAGATTAGGTTTTCGTGTCACATTTCTTACTTTGCAACTCTAATCAACGAAATACGACTGAGGCTACACCAATTTTGTGTGGGAATTTTATTGAATTTACTGTGGTTTATTTGAAAGTGGTGTCCACCCACGTTAACTGAGTCCAAATGAATCATTCAAGTGAGTTTTCCTGCATTTAGAGTTCAATTTAATGAATATAAGTGAAGCTGCCTGCAGCCGGCCGGAGTGGCCGAGCGGTTAAAGGCGCTACAGTCTGGAACCGCACGACCGCTACGGTCGCAGGTTCGAATCCTGCCTCGAGCATCGATGTGTGTGATGTCCTTAGGTTAGTTAGGTTTAAGTAGTTCTAAGTTCTAGGGGACTTATGACCGCAGCAGTTGAGTCCCATAGTGCTCAGAGCCATTTTTTTGAAGCTGCCTGCGTGTCGCGTTAGATTTTTGTCAATTTAGTGTGATTTTTTTTGTTAGTCTGAAGCCACTCTCCTATTAAGTAATAATCCTGAGAAAATATTTGACCGCCATGGAAACTGTTGTTTGGAAGGAGATTTATTTACCATAGAGCTTTATTTTGCAAGGATAAATCAGAGAATGTATTTTAAAGGAAGAGGTACATGTTCCACAGTAGATTGCCATTCATGCTTCATCTGTTGTACGTGATGTTCCATGGTAGATCGCCATTCATGTGTTATCTGTTTCGTTTTCAAATAATTTCATCATTAGATTGTGCCAGGGTTGTACTGAATTCCCATATTATACAGATTGTCGCGCCAACTCATTAGAATAACTTAAAAGTCGAGCTGTTTACCATGGAATATAAGGCTCAGTAGGACACGAAGCACTTTTGCCACTGAATGACAACTAAACAGAAGGATATTAAAAACGCAAAAGGTATTGTTTAATGCTTGTGGACAATTAAATTGCCTGAAGCTATAACTGAAACACAGTATCAAGTATACAGTTCAGCCCTGATGGCAGTACTCACATATAGGAATGAACTAACCTTGCATATTTTCTTAAAAATATCATAGAAGCTCTGAAGCGTTTCTATATAAGCCACTTCCTTGACTTTCAGGATAGATACCCACCGTTACATTTCTTAAGAGCAACGGTTAAGTGTCGGTGTTCCTACAAATTCAAACTGAGAGAAATATGATCACCTGGCTGATATAACTGCAGCCGTAGCGATATTTCAATATTAAATTACCATATCTGGACTGTACTTCATATCTACATCATCTTCCATATTAGCTAGATACGTGTGAAGAGTTTAATTTCATAGAGATTCAAATGGTTCAAATGGTTCTAAGCGCTATGGGACTTAACATCTGAGGTCATCAGTCCCCTAGACTTAGAAACTACTTAAACCTATCTAACCTAAGGACATCAAACACATCCATGCCCGAGGCAGGATTCGAACGTGCGACCGTAGCAGTCGCGCGGTTCCGGACTGAAGCGCCTACAACCTCACGGTCACACCGGCCGTCTTTCATAGAGAAAAGCAAATCATCGTGTATTTGAGTCGTCACCTTATGTTTTTCTTGTTCCATCCCTCTTGTTGTCTGCTTGGATGCTCGTTTGTCGTCTGCTGGAGTTTCTGTTTGTGTTTGGACTTGGGGGAAGTTTCTCTGAACGTAGCGACAGCTTAGCCAACTTCCACGTGTAGCAAAGGGGAACTCTGCTGGTTCAGAGAGGCACCGGCGAGCGATGACCCGTCGCTTTTGTTAAGCTGCCACAGGTGGAACATGCACGCCGTCCTGCGCCGGTAGGAAGTGTTGGTGAGCGGCGAGCACCCTCGCCGCTCTGGGCATCGCCGAAGAGGCAACATCTAGTTTTAATCCTTAGTCATGTAATGTTTCAGCTTAACTCATTCCTGAATTCATTTCTTAGTAGGTTTCAGCTGTTGTAGAATAACTCGGGATACCTTGTGTACGCACGAATTGAGAAAATTCAAGAGTTTTGGAATTTATAACAGTAAACAGTATTCCTTTTTTGCCCCCATGAACCATGGGCCTTGCCGTTGGTGGGGAGGCTTGCGTGCCTCAGCGATATACACTCCTGGAAATGGAAAAAAGAACACATTGACACCGGTGTGTCAGACCCACCATACTTGCTCCGGACACTGCGAGAGGGCTGTACAAGCAATGATCACACGCACGGCACAGCGGACACACCAGGAACCGCGGTGTTGGCCGTCGAATGGCGCTAGCTGCGCAGCATTTGTGCACCGCCGCCGTCAGTGTCAGCCAGTTTGCCGTGGCATACGGAGCTCCATCGCAGTCTTTAACACTGGGCATGCCGCGACAGCGTGGACGTGAACCGTATGTGCAGTTGACGGACTTTGAGCGAGGGCGTATAGTGGGCATGCGGAAGGCCGGGTGGACGTACCGCCGATTTTTGCTCAACACGTGGGGCGTGAGGTCTCCACAGTACATCGATGTTGTCGCCAGTGGTCGGCGGAAGGTGCACGTGCTCGTCGACCTGGGACCGGACCGCAGCGACGCACGGATGCACGCCAAGACCGTAGGATCCCACGCAGTGCCGTAGGGGACCGCACCGCCACTTCCCAGCAAATTAGGGACACTGTTGCTCCTGGGGTATCGGCGAGGACCATTCGCAACCGTCTCCATGAAGCTGGGCTACGGTCCCGCACACCGTTAGGCCGTCTTCCGCTCACGCCCCAACATCGTGCAGCCCGCCTCCAGTGGTGTCGCGACAGGCGTGAATGGAGGGACGAATGGAGACGTGTCGTCTTCAGCGATGAGAGTCGCTTCTGCCTTGGTGCCAATGATGGTCGTATGCGTGTTTGGCGCCGTGCAGGTGAGCGCCACAATCAGGACTGCATACGACCGAGGCACACAGGGCCAACACCCGGCATCATGGTGTGGGGAGCGATCTCCTACACTGGCTGTACACCACTGGTGATCGTCGAGGGGACACTGAATAGTGCACGGTACATCCAAACCGTCATCGAACCCATCGTTCTACCATTCCTAGACCGGCAAGGGAACTTGCTGTTTCAACAGGACAATGCACGTCCGCATGTATCCCGTGCCACCCAACGTGCTCTAGAAGGTGTAAGTCAACTACCCTGGCCAGCAAGATCTCCGGATCTGTCCCCCATTGAGCATGTTTGGGACTGGATGAAGCGTCGTCTCACGCGGTCTGCACGTCCAGCACGAACGCTGGTCCAACTGAGGCGCCAGGTGGAAATGGCATGGCAAGCCGTTCCACAGGACTACATCCAGCATCTCTACGATCGTCTCCATGGGAGAATAGCAGCCTGCATTGCTGCGAAAGGTGGATATACACTGTACTAGTGCCGACATTGTGCATGCTCTGTTGCCTGTGTCTATGTGCCTGTGGTTCTGTCAGTGTGATCATGTGAAGTATCTGACCCCAGGAATGTGTCAATAAAGTTTCCCCTTCCTGGGACAATGAATTCACGGTGTTCTTATTTCAATTTCCAGGAGTGTAGATGGCCGTACCGTAGGTACAACCACAACGGAGGGGTACCTGGTGAGAGGCCAGACAAACGTGTGGTTCCTGAAGAGGGGCAGCAGCCTTTTCAGTAGTTGCAGGGGCAACAGTCTCGATGATTGACTGATCTGGCCTTGTAACAATAACCAAAACGGCCTTGCTGTGCTGGTACTGCGAACGGCTGAAAGCAATGTGAAACTACAGCCGTAATTTTTCCCGAGGGCATGCAGCTTTACTGTATGGTTAAATGATGATGGTGTCCTCTTGGGTAAAATATTCCGGAGGTAAAATAGTCCCCCATTCGGATCTCCGGGCGGGGACTACTCAAGAGGACGTTGTTATCAGGAGAAAGAAAACTGCCGTTCTACGGATCGGAGCATGGAATGTCAGACCCCTTAATCGAGCAGGTAGGTTAGAAAATTTAAAAAGGGAAATGGACAGGTTAAAGTTAGATATAGTGGGAATTAGTGAAGTTCGGTGGCAGGCGAATACAGGGTTATAAATACAAAATCAAATAGAGGTAATGCAGGAGTAGGTTTAATAATGAATAAAAAAATAGGAGTGCGGGTAAGCTACTACAAACAGCATAATAGAATTGGGGAGAAGAGGAATTTGTGGCACAACTTGACGAGAAGAAGGGACCGGTTGGTAGGATATGTTCTGAGGCATCAAGGGATCACAAATTTAGCATTGGAGGGCAGCGTGGAGGGTAAAAATCGTAGAGGGAGACCAAGAGATTAATACACTAAGCAGATTCAGAAGGATGTAGGTTGCAGTAGGTACTGGGAGATGAAGAAACTTGCACTGGATAGGGTAGCATGGAGAGCTGCATCAAACCAGTCTCAGGACTGAAGACCACAACAACAACATTCCTTTTTTGCTCTATAGCTTTGGGATTGTGGGGCATGAAGCCATGTGGATCTATTAGTGTGACTAGACTCCTGAATAAATAGTGTCACTGAATGCGAGCAACGCGTATGGTTGTAACAGGCGCTAATCATATTAAGGAAAGACGACTGTGTTTTGTGCAGATTTGAGTGAGTTTTTTGTGAATGGTTGCTAGAAGTTACCGCGAGGTTTGTTCGTGAAACTGTGCTTTCTATTCTGTGTTAGCAACTGAACCAGTTTCCTTGCTTGAGTAAATGCTCGAGCTTTAGTGTTTGATTTCGTGATTTTTCTTGTCATGAATTTTGTGTATTTTATCGATTTTTCTTTGTAGTGGGTAGCCACGTGGTTATTAGTGACTGTCGGTGGTTCATACCTTTTGGAAGACTTGTTCGCAAGACGTAGTTCCGATTTATTGTTCTCAGTTTCAATCTCGCGTAATTTTTTTAAATAAATTTTGGAATAATTTTCTATTAAAGTATCGACCATCGACGCCAGTCACTACATAACAGAATTCATATCTTGTTTCTTTTATTAAATTTTTGAACAATGAATGATTAGTCTCAATGTATGTGGAGTGTAATCCATCTTTCCCACGGTAGCCGGCCACGGTGGCCGAGCGGTTCTAGGCGCTTCAGTCCGGAACCGCGCGACTGCTTCGGTCGCAGGTTCGAATCCTGCCCCTGGCATGGATGTGTGTGATGTCCTTAGGTTAGATAGGTTTAAGTAGTTCTAAGTTCTAGGGGACTGATGAACTCAGACGTTAAGTCCCATAGTGCTCAGAGCCACTTGAACCATTTGAAGCCAACTAGCAATCAAGTTATTTACTTCCCGCAAGCAATGCAATGAACTCTCCTTATCTACTTAGCTCGCAGAGTGAGAGTCCTTTTAAACGTTATGATCAGATAACACTGACTACGTTATATCTAATATTTTCAGGCTAAGGGCCTCCTTGTCAATCCACAAATATAGTTCTGGTCAGACAGTAGTAAAGGAAACACCGTCGACCTACTTTATGATTGAGTTATTAGACAACATTTTGCCTTGCGCCAGCAAACGTTTGTTGATCTCACTGCCTCATTTCAGGCTGATAAATGACAAAAACAAAATATCATTGATCATGCTCCTCAATTTAGAGATAACTTCATTATATTAAAGAAGAAAACATTCCTTCTTTCCTCTCTGCTCAAAATTGTTACTCAGTAAACAAGGCACTGTCCTGTTGCACGTTTCAGCAAAGAAAGGAAATAAATAAGAAGACTAAACTAAGACAAACAACATTTCATATGCTCCACATATTTAACTAAGTCATTAATAAGTAAACAGGCGATATTAATATAAGGATATCTTGACGAAAATCCCGAAAATTCATATGTTTATAGGACCAGCTCACACGCTAGTTCCGCTATTGTTTGGCACGCCCTACGTTTGAGTAGTTACACGGCACTATGAAGTCACGCGCACACCATCTAGGATAATTGTCGAGGAGGGTTTTGGTTGGTTCAAATGGCTCTGAGCATTATGAGACTTAACTTTTGAGGTCATCAGTCCCCTATAACTTAGAACTAGTGAAACCTAACTAACCTAAGGACATCACACAGATCTATGCCCGAGGCAGGATTCGAACCTGCGACCGTAGCGGTCGCGCGGTTCCAGACTGCAGCGCCTCGGACCGCTCGGCCACTCCGGCCGACGGGAGGGTTTTCTTGTAAAGGAACTTGGAGGTACCCTATTGCACTCTGCCGACTGTCTGACTCAAGCTGTCTCCTTAAATTTATTGTTCCGTAGACAATTAGGCAAAATTATGGTGGCAAACTAGTTGTCCATTTGTAGTCAACGCACTATGATAAACCAGTTGCCCTTTTCTTGTTATTATTAGCACTAGTGGTATGGATTGGACTAACAGTACATCAGTTCCAGCAATCCAAATAAAACCGTATGTCTAACAACTACACTGCACGTACGTGTCTCTAAATTGTTGACCTATTTTACTGTCCCGAGTCTACTTCCGAGTTCTTTAAACAGGAACTTGCCATGGCTCACGGGCCTAAGTTCTGTGATGAACAGTTGTTTTTTTTTTCCACAGCTGTCCTACCCCTCACCGTCATGGACTACCAAAACATAAGTTAATCATGACTACATACACACACACACTTTACTCATATATAGGTTTATTTAACCATCCCCTCTTTCTAATTCAAAGTCCGCTGTCTTTGCCTTGAAAGTTCTACAACGTGTTCTCACTATCCTCAGTGTTCATACATCCAACAAGGGTTACTAATGGCGCTAAGAGCCCTTAGTACTTTCTCCTTTATCCCTTGACTTTTGCAAAAGCGACAGTGTTCACCGTCGCCAGCTAATAGGTTCAGTAGCGCTAATAGCCACTGCCAAAGTCGCCGCCTCCTGCGTCCAGGTGAAGCGACATTGTGATCTCCGCCCGACAAGATGTCTCGTACCGACAACAACAGGGCTCTCCTTTGTAGTGGAGAGAGTTCATCCGCTCTGACCGGCTGTGAGCTCGCCACAGGCAGCCGTGGCCGCCGTCTCCCACTCAGCCGCCGCCACTGCCGCTTGGTGTGTGGGTGTGTGTGGGTGTAGTGTGAGACTCCAGTCACTAGTCCCGGGCCCGGTCCACGGGATCAGCTGTTTGACAGGGACAGGTCGTCCCGTGTCCTTACCGTCTGGAGCCGATCGGTTTCCCTTTGCTGCTCGCCGTCGCCTTACAACATTTAAGTAAAACAGTTGTTACTCCCTTAAACTTTGGTGGTCGTCAATTATTCTTAGGGGTCCTCAATTACTCTTGTTTGTACCAAGTACAATTTTCACTTTACCTACTGTAAAACGAAACTTAATTTCACCAGAGCTTTACAATTAATCACGAATAGTTATTAACAAAAAGAACAATCCTAAATCGCAATATATTACACGTTTGCTTACAAGCACAGGCCTCTAAAAATGTCCATTCACATTTGTGAGACATCTTACACTCACTAAATAAATTGACAATACAAGATCTTTTGATTTCTGAATAACAATTGAATAAAGAAAATACGTCTCTAAAAGTCTTTACAATATTGGAGACGCCCTACAATAACTAGCCTATCTGTTATTTTAAAAGATACTCGATTGCCCATAAAGGAGCAAATTGTGGAATCAATCGGGACAGGTATCATGGGTTGTGACAATCGGTATGCAATTCACTACACCACCACCACCACCACCACTATCTACCTCTCCATGTCCTACTATCTGGACGCTTACTATCTCATAGAATATCTGGTATAAGTTACATACTGGTTACCCAAAACATGTACAAATCACAATATGGTCTTACGATCACACTTTCCTCTAATCCACTTCCAAAACAGGTTAGATGTCTCATTACTGTTCCTATACTACACACGACAATCAAAACAGGTGATGTATTTGCTCATCCATGAGGGTATGACCAGGATAACACACCATCAAAAGACAAGTAGACAATTACACAGTACAAAAGAAAAATATATAAAATCAAAACTAATTGGTTCGATACCATCTGGAGTTATTACCACTTGGATCACACTCTTACATTATCCAAATCGGACACATCGCTCTTCGTTCTCTCTAGTTTAGTTCGTTAATGAAACTACTATGGCGTTGCTCACTTAAAATCTCATAGAAACATAATACTCCCACTTTAGTCATTGCACCAATTCTTGTTATTCGCGATTCATCTCAACCTATGATCATCAGCATCTCGTCCTCTTTAGTGCCTTTTATTCCCTGTGAACCAAAAAAAGTCAAGCACAGATACCGTACATCACATACATCTAGTTTAAAACTAAGGGCCCACTTTACATCTTCTTATTCTACATGTATCATCTTTCATTAAACAAATGTCATGCATGACTATAACCATTACGCCCTCCTGTTACCTCCATGGGCTTCCTGTTTATTTAATCCTGCCTTCATTCCTCTGGATGGTTTACTTCCAGGATCCTGACCTTGCCTCCGTCTGATTTTCCTCGCTATGGTCTGTCATGCACTCTTTATAGAGTTCAGCTCTCCCTCGGGATCTCTCCAAGTCATCACTGCCTAAGCCAGTAATACTTCATAGCGCTGCCTCTCGGCACACCACTATAACACAAATACAACAACACACAAAATTCGGTGCCTTTTGCCCCCGACAATTGGTCCCGTCCCTACTTCGGCGCGAGCCATTACTACACATTAGCGCATTTACGGCGCGTTTCCCATAATTATAGCGAAAGGTTTACCTTTTCTAGCGTAACTTCTTCTTGTTTCCCTTACAAGTGATCATCGGTCCTCCAGAGCAAATCATGACCATAACGTACGAATATCTTCCTTCGACACTCGTTGTTACCTAATAGATAAGCAGGCAAAGACAGTAAAGAGTTCCAAATTCCTTTACACATTATGTTGTACAATACTATTTTTATACAGAGCTAATCAATTCCCCTGTTTACAAAAGATGACACTTCTGTCCGTAATTCTTACTCCACCCATTTCTTGATCAGATATGTGATGCAAACCCCTAGGCCTACGAGACCGCCGGCCGGAGTGGTCGTGCGGTTCTAGGCGCTACAGTCTGGAATCTAGCGTCCGCTACGATCGCAGGTTCGAATCCTGCCTCGGGCGTGGATGTGTGTGATGTCCTTAGGTAAGTTAGGTTTAATTAGTTCTAAGTTCTAGGCGACTGATGACCTCGGAAGTTAAGTCGCATAGGGCTCAGAGCCATTTGAACCATTTTTTCGAGCCTACGAGACCTGATCGTTTCTATTTCAGTCGCGTTCTGATAAGCGACACGCCTCACCCGAAACAGTCCAGAGTAGACGTCGAAAAATGTGCTGCTAATGAACTGGTGCATTTTGGACAAACTATGAGTTTTAACTAGAACTTTATCTCCTATTCCAGAGGTTAATTGTCTTTTGCGTCCCCTATTTTGCGCTTCCCATTTGAAATTACATATGAGCCCAGCCGAATCGGAAAAAAACGGTTTGGTACGTTATGTGAGTCCCACGCAGTTGTTCCCCTATCTCTGTCGATCCTAAATGCCGCGTTTTCTCGAGTATTGCCTCCTCTACTGTTTCCTCGCTATCCCGATCTTCTTCCTGTGTATCTAGCATGCATAGGCACACTTCGGCGTCGTCATACTCGCCGATCACGCGTATACCAAGGGACGCACATCCCACTCCTTCTTCCACGAGTCGCTCATCGAAAACAACACTCATTTTTGTTTTGTGATCGCGCAAATGAACGCACATACCATGCAAATCTAGAACGGTCTTATAATGTCTTAGAAAGTCCAGGTCAAGCACTGCCTCAACTGCTAGTGACAGCACGGCCCACGACTGACAAGTAAAATCAGTGTACGCCTGCTGTTTCGTCTCTACGCTTTTATTCCCTACGGCACCTCGCACTCTTGTTTTCTGCAAAGGAAGCGTCGGCCACAGACTCCTCACATTGCACCGCGCGAACACATCTCCTCTAATCACCGATGCTTCGCTTCCTGAGTCAAGCGGACAGCGAATAGTAATTTCGTTAATTGTTATGCGGACTGTGGGGCATTCGACTGAGGCTTGTTTCGTCTAGTAACACGTCCCGGATGTCTTCGTGTTCCAAGCACATTGCGTTGACATCATTCGGCGTCGCAGCTCTGCTCGCCCCTATCACTGCTAGTCATGCGTCCCTACATCCATTAATATTGTTGCCTCGGGAATTATCGTGTGGCTCCACTGACCTCCCGTCCGTTGTGTGCATCGCATTACCATTATCGGGCCAGGGCCGATCTTCCCTAAAGCGTCTCCAACCTCTACCATTGCGCCGTGGGCTCCAAGGTCCACGGCCCACGCCTGTCATTACCACGAGCATGATCGTTATTGCGATCAAACTGAGGCCTCCAATCCTGGTTGCGCCTCTGTCCGTGATTCCCGTCATGATTACCTGCGAAGACAGCTACATTTTGCTGCTCAATTACATTTCTTCCAGTGCCTAATTCTTGCAGGGGCAACGACCTTGCCACAGTGGATACACCGGTTCCCGTCAGATCACCGAAGTTAAGCGCCGTCGGGCGTGGCTGGTACTTGGATGGGTGACCATCTGGACCGCCACGCGCTGTTGCCATATTTAGGGGTGCACTCAGCCTCGTGATGCCAATTGAGGAGCTACTCGACCGAATAGTAGCGGCTCCGGTCAAAGAAAACCATCCTAACGACCGGGAGAGCGGTGTGCTGACCACACGTCCCTCCTAACCGCATCCTCAACTGAGGATGGTCCCGATGGGCCACTCGTGGCCTGAAGACGGACTGAGTGCTAATTCTTGCAGCGGGTTCTGAAAACCACTAACGTCATCCGTGCCTCTTGCCGCAATTGTAATATCTCTGCGCAATTTATTCGGTAGCTTAGTCAAATTCTTGTAAGTTCCTTGGGATCATGTGGTGCTTCAAGAAACTGATTATTTTTCACAAGTTCGTTGTAAAATTCCATGGGGTGATTGTATGTACTTTCAACATAGTTTTCTCGCATCAAAATGCCCAACTTGACCCGTTCTTGCATGCTCCGAGCCCAGAACTCGTTGAGGAAAGCCGTTTTAAAATTCTTGTTCGTTCGACAGTGCTGAAGCATTATTTGTATTCGGGTTGCCGCTTCACCTCTCAGGTCACTGCACACAAATTTTATTCTGAGCACATCTCCACATGAGCAAGGTAATGAGTGCTCAAACTCGTTCAAGCACATCGAGGACGCTATGTTGTGATTTGGGTCTGGGAAAAGAGAGTAAGATTGTACAGAGACAAAGTGTCTCCTGCATTCTTCCTCGTCAACATGGGTTTAGAAAACATCGTTCCTGTGAGACACAACTAGTTCTTTATTCACATGAAGTGCTGAGTGCTATTGACAAGGGATTTCAGATCGATTCCGTACTTCTGGATTTCCGGAAGGCTTTTGACACTGTACCACACAAATGGCTCGTAGTAAAATTGCGTGCTTATGGAATATCGTCTCGGTTATGTAACTGGCTTTGCGATTTCCTATCAGAGAGGTCACAGTTCGTAGTAATTGACGGAAAGTCATCGAGTAAAACAGAAATGATTTCAGGCGTTCCCCAAGTTAGTGTTATAGGCCCTTTGCTGTTACTTCTCTATATAAACGATTTGGGAGACAATCTGAGCAGCCGTCTTCGGTTGTTTGCAGATGACACTGTCGTTTATCGACTAATAAAGTCATCAGAAGATCAAAACAAACTGCAAAGCGATATAGAAAAAATATCTGAATGGTGCGAAAAGTGGCAGTTGACTATGAATAACGAAAAGTGTGAGGTCATCCACATGAGTGCTAAAAGGTACTCGTTAAACTTCGGTTACACGAGAAATCAGTCTAATCTAAAAGCCGTAAATTCGACTAAATATCTAGGTATTACAATTACAAACAACTTAAATTGGAAAGAACACATAGAAAATGTTGTGGGGAAGGCTAATCAAAGACTGCGTTTTATTGGCGGGACACTTAGAAAATGTAACAGACCTACTAAGGAGACTGCCTACACTACGCTTGTCCGTCCTCTTTTAGAATACTGCTGCGCGGTGTGGGTTCCTTACCAGGTAGGACTGACAGAGTACATCGAAAAAGTTCAAAGAAGGGCAGCACGTTTTGTATTATCGCGAAATATGGGAGAGAGTGTCACAGAAACGATACAGGATTTGGTCTGGAAATCATTAAAAGAAAGGCGTTTTTCGTTGCGACGGAATCTTCTCACGAAATTTCAGTCACCAACTTTCTCCTCCGAATGCGAAAATATTTTGTTGACACCGACCTACATAGGGCGGAACGATCATCACGACAAAATAAGGGAAATCAGAGCTCGTACGGAAAGATATAGGTGTTCATTCTTTCCACGCGCTATACGTGATTGAAATAATAGAGGATTGTGAAGGCACTTAAATGTGATTTGCAGAGTATCCATGTAGATATAGATGTAGAAATTCGTGCCGCTGTTCCCCGTCCGTACAAGGGGAGCCGAGTTTCCCCTCAGATTACCGAGGCTCTCTTCGAAGTCGCGGTATTCCTCGACTTCACCACGCCTACGCTTACCGCTGGTGCTTTCCACTCCTCTAGTGGAGTTGCTAGTGGTGGCACTGCCCTCTGCGCTTTCGTGTTCCCGCAGCTTGTTATGCAAGTCAGCTATCAGGTTCCGATTGCGTTTTCTATGTCTGCTTGCAGTTTTTTAAACTTCGGATTCTGCAGTTGCCGCTGGCTGTGTCCCGTCCGAGTCTGCCTCATTCACTATCGTGATCTTTTCTTCCGCACTCGTTAGGGCGCCTACCTGATTGATTACTTTCTCAACCTGACCTGTTTGCGCCGTAATCTGCGCAGCCTGAGCAGCCACTTGTTCACTCACACGAGCAACAGCTTCTCCCTGTTCTTTGCAGACTTCTAGGACTTCCTTTATTTGCGACTCCGAAGGAATGACGATTTCTCGCTGGGAGAGTTCGTTTTCTAACACTATCACACGAAGCCTGTCCGTGGCCTCACTGGAGTCAGCTTGTGCTTGGTTTCCAGCAGCTCTGGTTTCTAACGCTTCTAGGCGTTCTTGATGGCGCCCTAGCTTGTGTTCTTGTTCGTCAAATCGCATATTCATCGCACCTATTTGCTCTTCCAATTTCCGTGTGAGGTCATCTCGCAAAAAGCTCAAGTTATCACTTAATGCTTTATTTGAATTTGTTTGACTTGTAAGGCTCAAATGGTTCAAGTGGCTCTGAGCACTATGGGACTTAACTGCTGAGGTCATCAGTCCCCTAGAACTTAGAACTACTTAAACCTAACTAACCTAAGGACATCACAAACATCCAGGCCCGAGGCAGGATTCGAACCTGCGACCGTAGCGGTCGCGCGGCTCCAGACTGTAGCGCCTAGAGCCGCTCGGCCACTCTGGCCGGCGACTCGTAAGGTCAAATTCTTGTTAAGCCCTTTCCTGCTCATCAGCTCGCTGCTTCATGAACTGAAGGATTCTAGCTACGAGTGAGTTCTCCATGCTCATGCTTCCCGCGCTCGCCAAGACTGTTGGAAGCGGTTCTTCCGCAGCTTCGTTTATGGGGTTGCGAGACTTGTGAGGAGACCTGGCTGAACAGGTAGCGGGCGGTCTACAGGGACACCAAACAAGTCGCACACCGCAGTTCAGTACTGCACCGTCACATCACTGCCGCCACACAGGAGTGCAAAACGATCGCTGCAACGCATCAGGCAAAAAGCGTGGGATCTACACAAGATGCGACCGATGCTGCAGGAATATTTCTGCAACAACATCATTTGCTAATGAATGATGGTAGCAAATCTTTAATTGCAGATGACGACAGAGGACAAAATGATAGGATATTGGTGTTCGCCAGCAAAGGAGGAAATCCTGTTTAACAGACTGTAATTCGTTCTTTGTGGATGGAATGTTCAAAACCTCCAGCAAGCAGTTTGGACAGTTATTTATTGTTCATGCCGAGATTTCTAGTTCTGAGGAGGAAATAAACACAGTTACAACTGTGTATGCCTAGCTACCCAATAAAAAGCGAGAAACGTACGATCGCTTTTTCACAGCTCTTGAGAACAACGTACCTGGATGGAATCCTACAGCTATCAGGTGCAATCATCCAATCAGTAACACATTTGTTTCCTGATGCAAAGATTAATGACTGCAACCACTATTTCAATCAGTGCTTGTGGAGGCAAGTGCAGAATTGCAGCCTTGTTGCTGCCTACAAAGAAACCGAAGAATTCGTTTTCACATAAGATTGTGTTCCGCTTTGGCTCACATTCCGCTGGACATGTTACATGATGGGTGTCTATGCAGTCAAGAGAGCCCGCCAGATAATGAAAAACTGCAGGTTTTTTTAAGACTATTTTGTTGAACAATGGCTGGATAATGAAGACATGCCAAGAGATATATGGAACTGCGTAGGAAGGCGTCACTGCACCAACAATGTTTCAGAAGGATGGAATCGGAGGATAAATACATTAATTTCGAAGGTTCATCCAAATTTTACTCCTTAGTAAAAATTCTCAGAGAAGACGCAGAATATCATGGGCACCGACTAGTTTTAAATCTAGGTGGGAAAAGAAGAAAGAAGTCCGCAATTAAGGTAAATGAGATAGTTTCTAAGACCCTTACAAGACTCCAAGTCGACGGTAATATAAAATCATTTCTTCGTCCCAAGGTTCCCATGTACATTGGTACCTTTAACATTCAGACCCTAATTCAACCTGGAAAATTACACAACTTAGTAACAGAGCTAGACCAACAAAAAGTTAAGATCTTAGCGTTACAAGAAACTAGATTCACGGATGAAAATACAATAGACTATGGAAACTATCGCATCTTCAAGAGCAAGACTGACAAACGAATTGCCAATGGTACGCCACTCCTGGGCATGGCATTTGCGGTGCACAGAAATATATTAGGCTCAATTAGAGAGGTCTCTTCCATAAATAATCGCCTCATGACCATGCGTATCCAGTGCGCCAACAAGAAATACACATTGATAAATGTTCATGCACCCACAAACATAGACAACAAAAAACGCCAACTACAAACTGAAAAATTCTGGACTAAACTTGAAGATGTCATGGCCAAAATTCCCCGGGATGATATCAAAATCTTAATGGGAGATTTCAATGCACAAATTGGCAGAGAGAAAGAACACCAAAAAACTGTAGGAAAATATCCAGCACACAGATTCACCAACAGAAACGGACTGAGATTTATTAGACTATGCCAACAAAATAATCTAAAAATAATGTCTACATCTTTGAGAAAAAAACCTAGAAAACAAAAGACCTGGAGGTCCCCCATACAAGAGATCGGCGAATATCAGATTGACCACATTGCCATCTCCTATTTAGTACAGAAAGAGATCCATGATGTCCAAGTCCGCAGAGGGGCGAACATTGACTCAGACCACTACTTAACACGCATTAAAGTGAAATTCACCCCAAAAAAATTTTATCCGAAGAAAACACACATGATGAAATTTGACACACGAACAATCAAAGAAACCAATCTGAAGGAGGAGTGGGAAAAGGAACCAGCTGACTCTTGGGAAAAATTTCGAACAAAAATTACAAAGAAGGCAAAAGAACTGATCCCATTGAAAAAGAACACAAAACGCCCCTGGTGGGACTCTGGATGTGAAAAAGCGCTGGAAGAAAGAAAGAAAGCCTTTCTGAAGTATAACAGTAAAAAATCCCGAGAAAATCTAGATCACTTCCACAACACCAGAAGACAAGTGACAAAAACAATCAGACAAGTCAAGAGGAAGTACCTCAAGGAACAGTGTGAGTCTATTGAAGAAAATTTCCGTAACTATAATGTACGAGACTTCTATAAGACCTTTGCTGGGAGAATCAATGGATACGGCTCACGAAATCTATGTTTCAGAAAACCAGATGGAAAACTAGCGCTCACAAATCGGGAAAATTGTGAGGAGCTGGCGAGATACTTTTCCGGACTCCTCAATTGCCCTGAACCTTCTTCAAGATTCCCTCAAGAAACTGCTGTCTACACAAATCCAGAATCCCCACCACCTACACTAGAGGAGATCCAAAGACATATTCATAGACTAAAAACAACAAGGCATCCGGAGAAGATAATATCACTGCAGAACTACTTAAAAATCTTGGACCAAATTCCCTCAAAGAACTCACTCAAATCATCACAGACGTTTGGCAGACAGAAAAACTACCAGAAGATTGGAAATGCGCCCTAATTCATCCACTGCATAAAAAGGGAGACATGGCAGATATAAACAACTATCGAGGAATCTCCCTTCTCCAAGTCACTTATAAAATCCTCTCAGATTGTCTTCTTCAACGAACACAAGAACAACTCGAACACAGTATTGGTGAATACCAAGCTGGCTTTCGCCCTCACCGATCCTGTGCAGAACAAATTTTCAATTTGAAGACAACACTAAAATACAAAGCAGTCAGAAACAGTCCGATCATTTGTTCCTTTGTTGATTTCGCAAAGGCTTATGATTCAATCGATAGGCAATCTCTCTTTATTATCCTTGAGGAGCTAGGACTCGATCCGAAAACCCTAAACCTTATCAAAGAAACGCTCACAAACACAACTTCTAAGATAAAATTCCTGGGTGAAATATCAGAGCCCTTCCTGATCAAAACCGGCGTCAGACAAGGTGACGGCTTGTCTCCACTCCTCTTCAACCTTGTCTTAGACAAAGTCATCCTAGAATGGGAAAAAGAACTGAAGAATCAAAATTACTGGAAGCCTATACAACTAGGAAGATCGAAAGATGGTATTAAAATTTCATGCTTGGCATTTGCAGATAACGTGGCCATTCTAGCAGAAAACGAGACCACAGCAATTAAACAGATAGACATTCTCAAAGAATGCGCCGAAAAAGTTGGGCTACAAATTTCCTTCCAAAAAACCAAATTCATCTGCTCAAAATTTGAAACTCAAAAACTGACTACAAAATATGGACAAATTGAGAGAGTTCCATTCTTTAAATACTTAGGCGAGGTCCTAGAACCCACAGGGGTGAGAAAACTGCACAAAAAGTTCGACTGCAAAAACTGAAAAGAGCATACTGGAAAACCCACAACATCTACAATAAAAAATGTCTCTCCATTCACTCAAAAATACGACACTACAATACAGTAATCAAGCCCGAAGCACTATATGCCAGCGAAACACTCACACTCCATAGAAAAGGCGACCTGGAAGGCATCCTGAAAGAGGAACGCAAAATTATCAGAAAGATTCTTGGCCCAAAAAGAACTGAAGATGGATACAGGTTACAGTCTCGGAAAACTACAGAAAAATTATCTAACCTCGCCGCAGACATCCGGAAAAGAAGACTAAAATTTTACGGTCATATCCACAGACTCCCAACACCCAGACTCTCCCACAAAATTTTAATATACATTGAAAAATTGAAAACCATACCCTGGATAAAAGAAACCAAAACAGATCTAGCAAATGCACAAATAAATTCTTCAGAAGTTATAAACAGAAATGTATACAGGCAAAAAATCAATAGTTGGAAAGTACAACCCGAGAATGAAGTTTGCAAGAGACAGGGGACAAAATGGACAGAGGAAAGAAAGAGAATTCATGGGGAAAGAATGAGAGAAGTTTGGAGAATTAAAAAATTGAATTGGAAAAGCTTTGCGTGATCCGTATGGGTCCAATCGCACATAATAATAATAATAAATCATTTCTTACTTGCGTGGTTTATGCACAGAAATAACAATGAAAAGGAAATGGCTGAAGCTACAGCAACACTTGTAAATATTGAAAAGGGGTTCAGTTCACGCCGATAGCTCTATTGTAAAAATTTTAAATAAATAATTATCCTGTAAATATTGTAAATAAATATAATGCGGGACGAAGAGAGACTACCTCCTCGTGGTGTTCCCTGGAAACGACACAAAGTCGGCTAAGTGTCTCTTGCAAATTGTAAAAGATTCGCAAATGAAGTATGAAAAGTCACTGCTTTTCTAACAATCACAATCAGCATTTTTGAGTAGAGAATTTTAGAAACAATGTGTGTTTGAGTGGACGATCAATACATCTTGTTTCAATACATAAATTGCATTCCTTAACGTTAATTGTTAGCAGGTCTCACATTAGATCTCAGTACACTTCCCTGCGTGGTACGGAAAAACTGAGGTTTATTTCGAAATAATTAAAGAAAAAGTTTCTACCGAGAACCAAATTCTATTGTTGGCTCCTCTTAATATATGGTAAAGGGTTGCCACTCCTATCATATCAAATTTTGTGTGAGGAGTTGAAAGATGGAAAACATTTTTGGTTTCTATAGTTTCTGTAAAATACATCGTCAAGTACGAAGTTGAGCGAAAACTATGCCGTATGTAAGATTAATCAGAACAAAAATTCCAATGAAAGTTCTTAGGCATAACTGTGCTGCAACTAACGGTTGACATGATATCGTGGGGGCAAAATCAGCTCCGATTTCTAATTTGACTCAGGCTACTCTTCCTTGCCCAAAAAAATTCTGAAATATTCTAACCTGGCTGCACTGGAGGAGTGTGAATGTCCCTCGGCCGCAGCCCAGGCCGGCACAAGCCCAGCGCTCAGCCACACCGAGCGGCAGCAGGCAGGGGCCGAGCAGGTAGTGGCGCAGCGTGTGCGGCACACCCTGTGGCTGTCCCTCAGCATCCCGGATTTCTCACAAGTGTCGCCACATTCCAGTTTCTCACAAGTGTCACTTCTCACAGGTGTCTACAACTCTCGTTTAATGCCCCCTCGTCAATGTTGGCGGTCTCCAATGTCGTCCCCACGCTTCCAACCTCGTGTTCCGTTATGGTCGCCCCCCGTGGCCAGCTGACCTTGTCGGTTCACTGCCACACTTTCGGACTCTGCTGCACTCGGCAAAGCCGACGCGCTATCCCGGCTACCGTTTCCAACACTAAGAGTGTCCAGATCCACTATGCTTTTAGAGTGTGCCCTGGTAATAATCTAACTCATTACCTATCTGTACCATTGTAGTCACTGTTTCCTACCCCCTACACAGTATGCAAGCACAAAACACGAATGGAAAATTGTAATTACCTAACTTCAACTTAAAAAAAAAATCCCATCAATTTTACAATAGAACACAACACACACCAAAAACAACAGAATACAACACAAATTACGACAGAGCTGTATTCAACACAAGTAAAATTGTGCTAAGCTGTACAAGGAAAAAATAATCATTAGTACACTAAACTTTTGATATAATTAGTACTTCCTAATTACTGCCACTCGAAATCCTGCACAGGGACGCCATGTGCAACGTAACCTTCCAGTACTGGTGGTGGTAAAACTCTACCTAAATAGGAAGATTACCGTCGCTTTGTCATGTCCTAGAGCTCCTGCAAGCTACTGTCTGTAGTTAATGGTTTCTTAAATTCGTGTGGTCCACGAAATTACTGGCCTCTGCGAGCTATTGCCGGGTATTAATAATTTCTAGCGGAAGGTTTTAACAAACCAAAATTTCAACGCAAAGGATAACGCAATTTTTTTAACCACTGCAGAAGGCACCTATACAGGGAATTGGCAGTATATAGCTTTTATTTACTATCATTGGAACGATAACATAGAAAATATTGTGGGTAGAGCAAACCAAAGACTGTGATTCTTTGGCAGAACACTTAGAAGGTGCAGCAGGTCTACTAAAGAGACTGCTTACACCACGCTTGTCCGCCCTATTCTGGAGTATTGCTGTGCGGTGTGGGATCCGCATCAGGTGGGACTGACGGGTGACATCAAAAAAGTACAAAGAAGGGCAGCTCGTTTTGTATTATCGTGAAATAGGGGAGATAGTGTCACAGATATGATACGTGAATTGGAATGGCAATCATTAAAACAATCGCGTTTTTCGTTGCGACGGGATCTTCTCATGAAATTTCAATCATCAGTTTTCTCCTCCGATTGCGAAAACATTCTGTTGGCACCCACCTACATAGGGAGAAATGATCATCACGATAAAATAAAATAAATTGGGGCACGCACGGAAAAATTTAAGTGCTCGTTTTTCCCGTGTGCCTTTCGAGAGTGGAACGGTAGAGAGACAGCTTGAAGGTGGTTCATTGAACCTTCTGCCAGACACTTTATTGTGAATAGCAGTGTAAACACGTAGATGTAGATGTAGACCCAGGATTCGACTGTGGTACTGACTTTCACCTATTCTTTAGGATGGAGGGAGCAAATAATCAGTCGACGGTAGAGACTAATTGATATTTATTCAGTACCGATGGCATTTCAACAACTAGCCGTGTTTCTGTTGCAATATACATCATCACAACTGGTCTCTCTAGTTAACAAGGTTCAGTATCGCCACGTAATTATGGAATGGGAGATGGGAGCACAGACCAGGCTTCAATGTAATTTTATACAAACACACAGTTATACTTAAACGGATGCTTATTACATCCAATTGCTGTAGGTGACTCAGAGCAAGTTCAGCAAAGACACTACTAGCAAACTATGTCAGGGCGGAAGAGTGTTTTGCAAGTCTTTATCAAATCAATGGTCATTAAAATCTTTTCCTAGTGGCACGAGTTTAAACCATGTATTTCACTTAACGCACAACATTGCCAACAAATCAAATAGTTATGGTGGAGCACACGAAACATTATCACTTCAATGGTATTTAGCACGCGCGGCCAAGTTTCGGTAACCAACAGAAATCCAGAAAAAATACGGACACACAAGATTATTCCTTCCCATTTTACACTCACCCACTATCGTATGATTATTCATCGTTCAATACATTTTCAGACCAAAACTACAATTTATCAATGTGGCGGTTGCTCCAACCGATCACGTGGCGCGGAAGCAAGTTCACAAAAGGAAACATGTGGAAAATAAATAAAAATCCCCCAAAATATTACTGCAATTGAATGAGCAGATTAAAATACATTGAATGAGTGAATTTCCGTTGAGCACAGAGGA
Organism: Schistocerca cancellata; assembly: GCF_023864275.1. Taxonomy (NCBI): domain Eukaryota; kingdom Metazoa; phylum Arthropoda; class Insecta; order Orthoptera; family Acrididae; genus Schistocerca; species Schistocerca cancellata. The sequence goes on along the minus strand of NC_064634.1, from coordinate 447,212,756 downwards.
ATAATATCACCGTGGTGTGTGGCCTGACCAATGCACATGCGCAAAGTTCTATTGAAATTCGAATAAATTATGAAAATAAATTCCCTTTTGGGGGTTTAGTGGTAATCCCACACCTGATTGCAACATCTGGGCTTCAATACCGAGCATATTTCAGACAATCTAATACGTTTGTTAACATTACGAAAATCGAGAGCGACGTCTCCACATCTGTCCAGCGCCGTAACCGTTCTTCGTTCAAAAGGTGGAGGAGGGGATGCTCGCCAACCTACCAGAGCCAACACTCGTGCCTTCGCGACCTCTCTGACCTGATTCGCCCACCATCTTTGCCAAACTTGTTCACGTTTAGGGGTCGGTAGTATCCTACCACGGAACGACTCTACACATGCAATGCTACGACCTCTGACCAAAGCTTTCTTCTACATACTATCTTACTTATACAGTACAAGGTCGCATATGGGAAAAGACACAAGGAAACGTGGCGCACATGAAATAAAATGAATAAATAAATGAATAAACACCACTTGGTCTATCCTCTTCTGTTTGTTACACACGGAATTCACTTCTGCTGAGTCAAAGCAATCTGGTTACAGTTCTCCTGTACGGGAAATTATTGGAAAAATATGGAACGGGACAACAAGTTCCGTTTAAATGGATCGTGTATTGTTACAGTAGGACGAAGCTCCAGCACCCTTCGCTATTTATGAAATTGAGTTGCACAATTTCGAGACCGCTTTTTTGGCTGTGGTTGAGCAATATCCTTAGAGACACTGAAATGCCAATCGCAAAGACGGACCCTACCACGCCAGACAACTCATTATGAGAATAAAAGTCTGATGAGACTCAAGGTCGGTATAACACTAATTTCTGCAAAACCGCTGAGGAAGCCTTTCGAAACATAACCTAGATAATATGATTTGATTAAAAGGAAGACTTTCTTAATATAGTTGCTATCGTATTAATGTCCATGAAACATTTTAAAAAATCATTTTTTTTTACGTTTGTAAGTACTCTGTGTGCGCGCCTTTTCTGGCACGGCATACATATTGCTTCCGCCGTTTTTTCTTGAAGTTCGAGGTTTTATTGAGAAAAACTTAAAAAACTTTACGATTACAAGTTTGGCCATCGCTTGCAATTAGTTTTTCTCCATCTTTCGGGATGCCCGCATCTCGTGGTCGTGCGGTAGCGTTCTCGCTTCCCACGCCCGGGTTCCCGGGTTCGATTCCCGGCGGGGTCAGGGATTTTCTCTGCCTCGTGATGGCTGGGTGTTGTGTGCTGTCGTTAGGTTAGTTAGGTTTAAGTAGTTCTAAGTTCTAGGGGACTGATGACCATAGATGTTAAGTCCCATAGTGCTCAGAGCCATTTGAAGCCATCTTTCGGGAAGCACACGAACCCCATGGTGGAAGAACTGGGCGTGTTTTAAGGAGACACATGAATCAATCTAATTTTGCTCTTGTTGTTATGAGTGGAAGTGCTGGTTAGCCAGTTGGTGTGCTGTTGATTGGGAAAGGTAGTAGTCAGAGGGAGCAATGTCTTCAGAACACGGCGGTTGGCGTCTCGAAGTATTTTTTGACGGACTTTGCGATGTGGAGCCGAGCATTGTCATGCTGGAAAATTATCTTTTCATGTCCATCGCTGTGTTTTGGCCGTTTGTCTTTCGGTGCTCGGCCCAGACTCCTCAACTGCTTTCGATGACGATCTGCAGTGATTGTTTCCGTCAGTTTCAGTAGCTTCCAAAATCTTCTCTCTTCCACCGCTATGCCTGTCTTCGACGGCAGAATCACCCTTCTTGAAGCGTTGAAACCATTCTCGGCACGTTCTTCCACACACAGTTGCCTCGCCATAGATCCTATCCAGCATTTTATAATAATGGTCCACAACTCGTGTCAGTCAATTTTCAACAATTCTGAGCTGCCAATGGCATCCTCAGTGTAACAGTGCAGCTGAACGGTTCGTTCCAACGTTCAAATATCACATGGAGGAAGTTTGTTTCTGCCACACACAGCAGCAAGTCTTAACGATTTTTCTGTCCTCCAACCAGTCCTTGCAGCAAGAAAGGAAGTCACCGGCAGACTCATTAAATGGTCTGAGACACCGTAGTCCCTTATATCTTTTAGGACCCACGCGAAAACATTTCGTTCCACCTGGTCAGCTGCAGGATGAAGTCTTCTTTAAACTGTTTGGGAAGAAACAGTATCCTTACAAAAACAATTGGTCGTTCTTCTTACATGATGCAAGGTTCCGCTGACCTCCATCGGCATCACCAAAAGCAGGTGTGGCGCGCTTCCGAGTATGTCAGTGATTCTGCCACAAAATGTTTGGCCGCAGCCCCAGCACGCCACTGGGGTCCACACTAGCAGACGCCTCTATCTCTCTGCCAGTCACGGCCAGCCCCAACCATTATGGTATCCATGGAAGTCGGAGCCTCACTACTGGTCTCACTGACATCACATACGTGGCTGCCTGTCCTGTGCCCTGAACTGACGTTTTTGGATGTGCCACCCGTGGATGACCGTCACAGCACCCAGAAGTTCCTCTTGCTGTTCACCTAACCACTGCATCTAAGTCACTGGATGCGCCCATGCACCCTGTGACTGGTTATTCAGCTTGCTCACCAGCAAGGTGGGTACTGGGGTGTAGGCAGGGAGTTGCGGTCAGCTACCGTTGCACTCCCTGTCTTCTCATTTGTATCTGCATTCAGTCCCCTCCCCTCCCCCCACACTGTCGCCACGTGCCACTGTCCTACGCAACGATGGTGTAAAGGTTTGGGGTGGAGGAATTTGGTCTTGTCCAAAGAGTGAGGTGCTCAAGGAAGGTTGGTACCTTGCAACGTGACCGCAAGAATAGATAGTCGCCACAAGCTGCACTGACATGTGAGTAATGTCGGCATAGCCATGCCAGGAACGTTTCACTATGTCTCTAGAACCCTGCTTCTAGTTACGGCCAAGCACAGTACCATTCAGCCCAGTCCGTGGTCATCGACTAAGACGACAGCATCATCTTCTAGCAGGCCAGCTTTGTGATCAATGTATTGTGCAGAACACTACATGAAAGTGTCCTCTGAGTGAGAGACTTGTATTTTGTCTGTACCAAGCGATACGTTAATGCTAACAAGGGAACCTCCCCATCGCACCCCCCTCAGATTTAGTTATAATTTGGCACAGTGGATAGGCCTTGAAAAACTGAACACAGATCAATCGAGAAAACAGGAAGAAGTTGTGTGGAACTATGAAAAAATAAGCAAAATATACAAACTGAGTAGTCCATGGGCAACATAGGCAATATCAAGGATGATGTGGGCACACGAGCGCCGTGGTCCCGTGGTTAGCGTGAGCAGCTGCGGAACAAGAGGTCCTTGGTTCAAGTCTTCTCTCCAGTAAAAAATTAAATTTTTATTTTCAGACAATTATCAGAGTTCAGGCACTCACCCATAATCAATTTCGCTCTCCAAAATTCCAGGAAATGTTCAGATTTGCTTGGACATATGTAGGATTTGACGGTCTACACACGGAAAAATTTGAAAACGTTAAAAACATGTATTTTGACAGAGCACAGAGAAAACTGTGCGACTGTGAAACTGTTGCATTCATTTATTGCAGTTTTTGTGACACACTCTTATGCTTTCATCACTTTTCTGGGAGTGATTATCACATCCACAAGAAAACCTAAATCGGGCAAGGTAGAAGAATCTTTTTACCCATTCGCCAAGTGTGCAAGTTAGGTGTGCCGACAACATATTCCTGTCATGTGACACACATGCCGTCACCAGTGTCGTATAGAATATATCAGACGTGTCTTCCTGGATCAAATGTTTTCGGTTCCCATTGAAGTGGCACGTCCTTTCGTCTACTAATCGCACGGTTTTGCGGTGCGGTCGCACTAAACTTATTACAGTGAACAGAGACGTCAACGAACGAACGGACAGATCATAACTTTGCAAAAATGAAGTATGTAAACTTTTCGCTCGAGGGTAGACTTGAAGCAAGGACCTCTCGCTCCGCAGCTGCTCACGCTAACCACGGGACCACGGCGCTCCTGTGCCCAAATCATCCTTGATGTTGCCTATGTTGCCCATGGACTACTCAGTTTGTATATTTTGCTTATTTTTTCATAGTTCCACACAACTTCTTCCTGTTTTCTCGACTGGTCTGTGTTCAATTTTTTCAAGGTCTATCCACTGTGCCAAATTATAACTAAATCTGAGGGGGGTGCGATGGGGAGGTTCCCTTGTAAGAGATAGTTGTAAATACTCATGACTTTCCTGTGGAAATGGATTGCACAAAGTTAAGTAATTCTTCTTATATGTTATAATAAAGTGAACTAATATTTTATAGTATCCATTCAGTCTTCTTTATGTTTCCATTTCAAATGTACTGGCAGAAATACAGTCACTGACAATTTTTTACAACTCTACCATTAGCTAGGCTGTCGATGACTTGGGACTTGTCCATAGTTGGTAATGGCCTGCCGTGGTGGCCGAGCGGTTCTAGGCGCTTCAGTCTGGAGCCGCGCGACCGCTACGATCGAAGATTCGAATCCTGCCTCGGGCGTGGATGTGTGTGATGTCCTTAGGTTAGTTACGTTTAAGTAGTTCTAAGTTCTAGGGGACTGATGACCTCAGCTGTAAGTCCCATAGTGCTGAGAGCCATTTGAACCATTTTTGGTAATGTGAAAAGAAACGAGCCCTATATACCGCCAGATATGCAGCTTTCCTATTCACGCCAAGAACTGTCTTCTATATTCGGATACAGTGAAGATAACGTTTCTCTTTCTTCACATTTCCCAAAGAAGAAGAAACCAATTCTAATGTTGCCCACAATGCATTACGATGCATCCACTTTTGGCCCTCTTTCAAAGCCAGATGCTGTACGTCATTATAAAAGCGCAAAATGGGGCGGGGATAATGTGGAGAAGCTGTATTCTCATTAAGTGTATGAAGGAGGATGCAGAGATGGTCATTAGAATTTTTATAACATTCTGGATATTGTTTGCGTAGCGGCGTATATTATTTACACAGAAAGCAAAAAAATGTGACTCACAGGCGCTGACTGTTTCTCCTGGATCTCGGAAAACATTCCGCAATGCCTTCAATTATTTCTAGATCGTTAAATCCTGGTTGCTTGAGAAAATTTTCCGTGAAATCGGGTATTGAGTGCAGGACAGGAGAACCTCTAATTGTGGATCCGGAACAAGTGGAGGCTCAGCCTAAACGAGGTCCTTCTGGATGGCTGAAAATCGTTGGTGATTGTTTTATATGCAAACCTCAAGCAAACAAAAAATAGGAAAACAAGAAAAAGTTCCAAGAAATGTAAAAAGTCGATATGTGACGAGTATTGCATTACAGTAGTAGTCTGTGGACTTTGTGAATGAATAATAATTTCATGTTTATCTTTCCACTGCAATGAGTTGCAAAATTTAGTAGCTATATAACATTATGTAATTTACTCTGTCACATATAGTAAATTTTACACGTATTTATGGCTATATCTGTTGTATTATTACTCCATTGTCTAATAAATCATAAAACTATTAATATATTATAGAAAAAAGACTTCATTTGTGAACTCCATACCTGTTAGATATGTGGTTACCTGGGTAACCCGAACATAGCTTAGAGAGTGTATTATGTTACTTCTCATTTAAATGGTCTTCTTTGAAAGTATTTAAATTTTGCTTTTACTACGTCATTTTTAAAGATGCAAATGAGGAATAGCCTGAGACTTATGTACACTAGTTTCAACACACCTGAAAAGTTGGCTGCTATAGTTAAAAAGGTTACCCAAGCAACCCAATGTTGACGCAAGGTGTAGGGCTAAATATTGGGGTAGTGGGCGCTCTTAAACATGTATAAAATACACTCCTGGAAATGGAAAAAAGAACACATTGACACCGGTGTGTCAGACCCACCATACTTGCTCCGGACACTGCGAGAGGGCTGTACAAGCAATGATCACACGCACGGCACAGCGGACACACCAGGAACCGCGGTGTTGGCCGTCGAATGGCGCTAGCTGCGCAGCATTTGTGCACCGCCGCCGTCAGTGTCAGCCAGTTTGCCGTGGCATACGGAGCTCCATCGCAGTCTTTAACACTGGTAGCATGCCGCGACAGCGTGGACGTGAACCGTATGTGCAGTTGACGGACTTTGAGCGAGGGCGTATAGTGGGCATGCGGGAGGCCGGGTGGACGTACCGCCGAATTGCTCAACACGTGGGGCGTGAGGTCTCCACAGTACATCGATGTTGTCGCCAGTGGTCGGCGGAAGGTGCACGTGCCCGTCGACCTGGGACCGGACCGCTGCGATGCACGGATGCACGCCAAGACCGTAGGATCCTACGCAGTGCCATAGGTGACCGCACCGCCACTTCCCAGCAAATTAGGGACATTGTTGCTCCTGGGGTATCGGCGAGGACCATTCGCAACCGTCTCCATGAAGCTGGGCTACGGTCCCGCACACCGTTAGGCCGTCTTCCGCTCACGCCCCAACATCGTGCAGCCCGCCTCCAGTGGTGTCGCGACAGGCGTGAATGGAGGGACGAATGGAGACGTGTCGTCTTCAGCGATGAGAGTCGCTTCTGCCTTGGTGCCAATGATGGTCGTATGCGTGTTTGGCGCCGTGCAGGTGAGCGCCACAATCAGGACTGCATACGACCGAGGCACACAGGGCCAACACCCGGCATCATGGTGTGGGGAGCGATCTTCTACACTGGCCGTACACCACTGGTGATCGTCGAGGGGACACTGAATAGTGCACGGTACATCCAAACCGTCATCGAACCCATCGTTCTACCATTCCTAGACCGGCAAGGGAACTTGCTGTTCCAACAGGACAATGCACGTCCGCATGTATCCCGTGCCACCCAACGTGCTCTAGAAGGTGTAAGTCAACTACTCTGGCCAGCAAGATCTCCGGATGTGTCCCCCATTGAGCATGTTTGGGACTGGATGAAGCGTCGTCTCACGCGGTCTGCACGTCCAGCACGAACGCTGGTCCAACTGAGGCGCCAGGTGGAAATGGCATGGCAAGCCGTTCCACAGGACTACATCCATCATCTCTACGATCGTCTCCATGGGAGAATAGCAGCCTGCATTGCTGCGAAAGGTGGATGTACACTGTACTAGTGCCGACATTGTGCATGCTCTGTTGCCTGTGTCTATGTGCCTGTGGTTCTGTCAGTGTGATCATGTGATGTATCTGACCCCAGGAATGTGTCAATAAAGTTTCCCCTTCCTGGGACAATGAATTCACGGTGTTCTTATTTCAATTTCCAGGAGTGTATATTAATGTGACAGTGACGGCTAACTACCACTGATTAGTGAATCAAAAGCGATATTGTAAATAACTTGTATTTATTGTAAATTATCTCACGATAAAAATTAGATCATATTGAAAAAATCATGAATGAGAACAAATTAAACAAATTGTACACTGTTCTTAGATGTACTACACTGCTAAGATTGGCTCTCAGCTCTTAATGTAATGTTGATGCGAAGTTAGATTTAGTTATGCCCCTGGATAAGCAAATGGTAAATGCGATCTGACTGCGTTCCTATAATCTCTTTTGTGTCTGAAATAATACGCACTTCGGACACCACCAGCAAGAAACAAACCAAACAACATGCAAAAAGACAAATAACCAATAACGAATCGTAAGCATGACTGCACGGATGCTCAGTGGATGGCAAGAACACGATCCAACAACTATTTCTGAACTTATACTATACCGCCTACCAGCGTGCTGACTCCGTCGATACTGCTAGAGCGACGACTGCAGCTGCGAAGTCGCTGAATTAAGATAAGTCTCTCAAATATCTTGAGCAGAATAAACTACTCAGAAACTACTAATACCACAAGCCCTATATTTCCTCTAAATGGTATACAACGCTTTCAAGACTGGCTCAACAACCTTTAAGGTGCAGCCCAGTGTGTCTTGTACTAACGTGCAATACCAGTATGATAGCTCTGTGCACTGGTTGACTACGTTCAATGGTGACTGCCAGCCTATAAGGCGGAATAAAGTGCAATTATACTAGTAGTCAATGCAATGCCTATAGTGGACGCTGATGTCCTACCGTCGCTGTAGACTCTAGATCATACACAGCACAGTATTTAAGAATCTAAGTCCCTATCTCAGAGCTACCGAACTTTGCAAACTGTCCGCTTTCACGGCACAAGACGCTCTCTTTCCTGTCGCTCTCTGCACGATGCTGTTGCGACAATCTTGCCGCCAAACTCCAATCAGCCACTCCCGACGCTGCAAAGGCCTCCCACATCTCCCTTGCGGAGTGATACATTCTCCACCTTTACAAAAATTTCTCTGTTCAAACAGCGGGCGTTGACCCTCAGCGTTTCCCGCACTTTCTTATGAACTGACCAATCAGAGGTCAGCCCATTTTCCGCTAAAACAGCGCGCGACCGGGTGGCGCCAGCGCGTACGTTGGGCGCTCTCTGTCTGCTCGACATTCCCCCTCTCTCCCTCACTTGGCACCCGGCGGCGTTCCTTTTGATGCTTGCAGGTCAGCGGCCGCATCCCCTGGGACCCCCAGCCCCTGCACAATGCTCTTCCGGCGCTCGCCGGCCTTCGCCTCCCCTGCTGTGCCCGATACTCCTCCCCTCCACTGGAAAATTTACTTTGCTTACAACTATAGCATGCAACTAAATATTATTATTACCAAAGCTATACACCTATATCTCTGACATCGATCTGTTGAAGAATTTTAGAACATGTTTTTTGCTCGAGTATCATGTCGTTTTTGGAAATCCAGAATCTACTCTGTAGGAATCAACATGGATTCCGGAAACAGCGATCATGTGAGACCCAACTCGCTTTATTTGATCATGAGACCCATAAAATGTAAGATACAGGCTCCCAGGTAGATGCTATTTTCCTTGACTTCCGGAAGGCGTTCGATACAGTTCCGCACTGTCGCCTGATAAACAAACTAAGAGCCTACGGAATATCAGACCAGCTGTGTGGCTGGATTGAAGAATTTTTAGCAAACAGAACACAGCAGCCAGAATCAGATTTTCACTCTGCAGCGGAGTGTGCGTTGATATGAAACTTCCTGGCAGATTAAAACTGTGTGCCCGACCGAGACTCGAACTCGGGACCTTTGCCTTTCACGGGCAAGTGCTCTACCATCTGAGCTACCGAAGCACGACTCACGCCGGGTCTCACAGCTTTACTTGCTTCGGTAGCTCAGATGGTAGAGCACTTGCCCGCGAAAGGCAAAGGTCCCGAGTTCGAGTCTCGGTCGGGCACACAGTTTTAATCTGCCAGGAAGTTTCAGAACACAGCATGTTGTTATCAATGGAGAGACGTCTACAGACGTTAAAGTAACCTCTGGCGTGCCACAGGGGAGTGTTATGGGACCATTACTTTTCACAATATATATAAATGACCTGGTAGATAGTGACGGAGGTTCCATTCGTCTTTTCGCGGATGATGCTGTAGTATACAGAGAAGTTGCAGCATTAGAAAATTGTAGCGAAATGCAGGAAGATCTGCAGCGGATAGGCACTTGGTGCAGGGAGTGGCAACTGACCCTTAACATAGACAAATGTAATGTATTGCGAATACATAGAAAGAAGGATCCTTTATTGTATGATTACATGATAGCGGAACAAACACTGGTAGCAGTTACTTCTGTAAAATACCTGGGAGTATGCGTGCGGAACGATTTGAAGTAGAATGATCATATAAAATTAATTATTGGTAAGGCGAGTACCAGGTTGAGATTCATTGGGAGAGTCCTTAGAAAATGTAGTCCATCAACAAAGGAGGTGACTTACTAAACACTCATTCGACCTATACTTGAGTATTGCTCATCAGTGTGGGATCCGTACCAGATCGGGTTGACGGAAGAGATAGAGAAGACCCAAAGAAGAGCGGCGCGTTTCGTCACAGGGTTATTTGGTAACCGTGATAGCGTTACGGAGATGTTTAGCAAACTCAAGTGGCAGACTCTGCAAGAGAGGCGCTTTGCATCGCGGTGTAGCTTGCTCGCCAGGTTTCGAGAGGGTGCGTTTCTGGATGAGGTATCGAATATATTGCTTCCCCCTACTTATACCTCCCGAGGAGATCACGAATGTAAAATTAGAGAGATTCGAGCGCGCACGGAGGCTTTCAGACAGTCGTTCTTCCCGCGAACCATACGCGACTGGAACAGAAAAGGGAGGTAATGACAGTGGCACGTAAAGTGCCCTCCGCCACACACCGTTAGGTGGCTTGCGGAGTATAAATGTAGATGTAGATGTAGATTTCAGACATGTGTTTAATTATCACGTATCTCTCTTTCTAATCCACCTAATAAGAATAATTAACCATGATATGGGTTTATTTACTCCAAATATGCAGAATAATCTGCGAAATGAATGTCACAAATGAAAACCACCTTTCAAAGGGCTATTAAATCATAAAGACTTGATATGAGGTGTCTAATAGAAAAGCACCTAGGCACCACCAAAAAACCCAAACCAGAGCTTAATTACGTTCTGCACACAAGATACACTACACAACAAACTGAAATATGGGTGGGTGAGAGGGGAAGGTTGTACAAAGTGGAGCAAGGAGATGGGGAGAACCAAAAGATGGAATCACAGTAGGTATGGGAGGTGGATGATGATGATGATGATTTATGGCAGAGGGCGCTAAACAGCTAGGTCATCAGCGTCATTGCATTAATGTTATACCGAAGAAGATTTTCACAATCTATAGAAGAAGATCAATAAATCGGAAAACTACGTTTGATCCCACCACAGGAAACGTAAAGCAACATGTTCATGTTCAGGAAAGCTCGTAATAGAACCCCACCGAGACACAGAGGGATAACTAAATAAAATCATGGATTAAATACGTGTGTGGATGCTGTTAAAAAAGGGACAAATAAGGGAGGTAATGGCAGAGGGAGGCGAGTGGTGGGTAAGAAAGAAGGAGAAGAGACAACAGATGGTTCAACAGCAGATATGGGTGGATGGAGGGGGAAGGAACATATGACATGGAAGAGGGTTGCGGGGTAGGTGCAGGTTGACAGAGGGGAATTGAGGTATTTGAGTAGACAAAATATTAATGCAAGTCGATGTATGAAGTTGAATGCAGGTCGCAGCAATGTATTGGCTATCAAACATATCAGTTCGTTAATGTTTATTTGCTGCTCACAATTTCAGCCGTATTATATGTCTTCTGCACATACCCATATTCTTCAATATGATGACTGCTTTATATGTCCAGATAAATAATTCGACGATGACAGGTCATTTAGGCAGGTCAGACGTTTTTTTGAGATGTACTTGTAAGTAAGATCCTTCAACATACACTCCTGGAAATGGAAAAAAGAACACATTGACACCGGTGTGTCAGACCCACCATACTTGCTCCGGACACTGCGAGAGGGCTGTACAAGCAATGATCACACGCACGGCACAGCGGACACACCAGGAACCGCGGTGTTGGCCGTCGAATGGCGCTAGCTGCGCAGCATTTGTGCAACGCCGCCGTCAGTGTCAGCCAGTTTGCCGTGGCATACGGAGCTCCATCGCAGTCTTTAACACTGGTAGCATGCCGTGACAGCGTGGACGTGAACCGTATGTGCAGTTGACGGACTTTGAGCGAGGGCGTATAGTGGGCATGCGGAAGGCCGGGTGGACGTACCGCCGAATTGCTCAACACGTGGGGCGTGAGGTCTCCACAGTACATCGATGTTGTCGCCAGTGGTCGGCGGAAGGTGCACGTGCCCGTCGACCTGGGACTGGACCGCAGCGACGCACGGATGCACGCCAAGACCGTAGGATCCTACGCAGTGCCGTAGGGGACCGCATCGCCACTTCCCAGCAAATTAGGGACACTGTTGCTCCTGGGGTATCGGCGAGGACCATTCGCAACCGTCTCCATGAAGCTGGGCTACGGTCCAGCACACCGTTAGGCCGTCTTCCGCTCACGCCCCAACATCGTGCAGCCCGCCTCCAGTGGTGTCGCGACAGGCGTGAATGGAGGGACGAATGGAGACGTGTCGTCTTCAGCGATGAGAGTCGCTTCTGCCTTGGTGCCAATGATGGTCGTATGCGTGTTTGGCGCCGTGCAGGTGAGCGCCACAATCAGGACTGCATACGACCGAGGCACACAGGGCCAACACCCGGCATCATGGTGTGGGGAGCGATCTCCTACACTGGCCGTACACCACTGGTGATCGTCGAGGGGACACTGAATAGTGCACGGTACATCCAAACCGTCATCGAACCCATCGTTCTACCATTCCTAGACCGGCAAGGGAACTTGCTGTTCCAACAGGACAATGCACGTCCGCATGTATCCCGTTCCACCCAACGTTCTCTAGAAGGTGTAAGTCAACTACCCTGGCCAGCAAGATCTCCGGATCTGTCCCCCATTGAGCATGTTTGGGACTGGATGAAGCGTCGTCTCACGCGGTCTGCACGTCCAGCACGAACGCTGGTCCAACTGAGGCGCCAGGTGGAAATGGCATGGCAAGCCGTTCCACAGGACTACATCCAGCATCTCTACGATCGTCTCCATGGGAGAATAGCAGCCTGCATTGCTGCGAAAGGTGGATATACACTGTACTAGTGCCGACATTGTGCATGCTCTGTTGCCTGTGTCTATGTGCCTGTGGTTCTGTCAGTGTGATCATGTGATGTATCTGACCCCAGGAATGTGTCAATAAAGTTTCCCCTTCCTGGGACAATGAATTCACGGTGTTCTTATTTCAATTTCCAGGAGTGTATATTGGGACAATCACATAAATATTTCCCCGTAAATTTGCGGAAATGAAAAGTGCTATCGATGCACGGTTTTCATAGAATTAATTTATAGTCAGGGGCTCGTACTGTTACCCAGTAAACAGAATTTAATAATATTTAGAAAGTGTACTTTTTGTGAAAATATAAATTTTAATTGGAATAATGCCTATTAACATTAACAAACTAAAAGTTGGGCAGATTAGAATGTCATGGTGTTTGTTGCAGGAGTCAAGTGCGAGTCGTTCACGAGATATCGTGTTGCGAAAAGTTTCCATACTGACACTTGTTTGTACAATTCAACCTGCTGTTTGCTTATACAGTGTACTCGTGTATTCCTTGCATATGGGCATTAAGACAAGATATTCCATATGTTTCATGTATCCGGTTTAGTGATGAAGCCACATTTGCCAACCATGGCCAGGTAAACCGCTGTACATGCACTATTGCTCTGTTGACAGTTCCCATTCGCTTCGTCAGGTGGAACGGCAGCGTCCAAGGCGTGTATGAACGTGTGGCGTGATGTAGTGCACCATCAGCCCATAGTCCCAATTTTCATAGTCGGAACACTGAAACACGCAAGTGTCGTAGCCTCCTAACAGACCATCTTCGATGGATGCTAGAAGACGTTCCTCCGTAGACTAGGAGGAACCCGTGGTACCAACATGATGCCTGTCCAGCCCATAGTGTGCGAAATACAACAGAATGTCTACACGAATTGTCTTCAAATTGTTTGACTGGATGCAGAGGGCCTATACCTTAGCTGGCCCGAGGACTTTTCTATGGGGGATGCTGAAAGACGCGATCTACAAGTACATAAGAACTGTACCAAATGACACGCAACGACGTACTACTGCAGCCTGCTCGGACACTCAAATGCCATGCTAACACATGTGCACCATTCGTTTCATACCAGACTGGAACCGTGTATTGCTGCCGCTGGTGGTCATTTTGAAGACAACCTGTATTGGTCAATTGTCTAGTTACTGGTCAGACTGCACATAACTAGCGTATGCACATGTGTTGTTCTTTAGTGTGTGCTACCACAGGTATCGTACAAATGTCAGTGTGGGGACTTTTCAAAATACGAAATCTCATAAACGATTCGCTCTAGAATCCTTTAACAAACACCACTGACATTCTGATTTACCCTACTCTTACTGTGTTAACGTCAATAGGCACTGTTCCATTTTAAGAAGTGCATGTTCGCACGAAAACACACTTTCCAAGCATTATTACAATTCGTTTATTGCCTAACAATACGAGCGCCTAACTACCAAACCGCCGGCTTTGGTGGCCGAGCGGTTCTAGGCGCTTCAGTCTGGAACAGCGCGACCGCTACGGTCGCAGGTTCGAATCCTGCCTCGGGCATGGATGTGTGTGATGTACTTAGGTTAGTTAGGTTTAAGTAGTTCTAAGTTCTAGGGGACTGATGACCTCAGCTGTTAAGTCCCATAGTGCTCAGAGCCATTTGAACCATTTAACTACCAAACCGTTCTGCGAAAACCGCACATCAATAGCACTTTTCATTTCCGCAATATTTGCGGTGCAATTTTACGTGATTCTGTGTGTGTGTGTGTGTGTGTGGGTGGGTGGGTGGGTGTACATATATAATTATCTGAGAGAGAGAGGGAGAGACAGAGAGAGAGATATGCAGATCATGGCTCCAAATGAACACAAGCATTCGAAACTAGTCACCAATAAAAATTATAGCAATTGTGACAGAAACTTAAATAAATAACACTATGTTCAACACAGTGTGAATGGTTTTCAGACAAAGATATTAATTTATGTGGACATACTAAAATCGAAATTAGTAGAATCTCAGCGGAGAATGAGACAGAAAAGAAAATAGAAAATAAATTAGAGGAAACAAGACATTCAAAACGAAGAACTTTACAGTACAAAACCACTAATATAAAGTGTGAAGAAAACTTGCAGGAAGCACTCACAGCGATAAGGCAACAGTCGAAGAAGGAAATAAAAAGTTAAAACAGAAAATAAAACTAACTATGGCAATACTTGAAAAAGAGAATGATAAATGTATTCTCCAAAGAAACTGTTCCCACTGACTCCACTTTCCATGCCAGAGGGCGCAAAAGTATTCACTGGTAACATCCTTCAGCCATACCACTACACCTCTTTCATCTCTTACAACTGTGGATGTTTTACGGTTTACTCTATTTCTAAATTGTTTTTCCTCCCACGTTACCTACATAACATATAGCGTGAAAACAAGGTATTTAATTTTTATTGGTTTGTACTCCTTGTAAGAAAATTATATATCTAATTCTGCAGTGTAAAGATAATCTTTCAGAGTTTTATTTTCGCCAACGATGTTTATGTTTAAAGTAATTATTTTTTGTCTTCCATTGCCCATGATTTTTTACATAACGTTCTTTATTCGTCTCCACAACCATCCGCTGCCAACCAAAGAGGGAAGTCTTTACTTTATTCGCCCTATACATCGTTACTGTTGTTAGTACTGTGCCTACATACTCTTCCCCAACACACATTCTGCTCTCCAACTTGGTTTTCTTATTCTCCTTATCAACGTATTTTTCGTTCCATGTTTCAAATATAGTCCTAGTTAGTTTTATTTTCTGTGCTAGCTCTTTTGTTTCCTCCTTCGATTGTTCCCTTATCGCTATTTCGGGTTTCCATACCCTTCATTGAGTGCTTCCTGCAAATTTCCTTTACCCTTTATATTAGTGTTTCTGTGCTGCAGATTTCTACATTTACAACGTCTTGTTTCCGATTAAAATCCTCTAATTTCCTATTGTTTTGTTTTCTGTCTCATTCTGCACTGAAATTTTACTAATTTCGATTTTAGTATGTGATTTTCAGGTATTTCCTAGTCAGTTATTTTCTGGTCCAGCCCTTTTCCTATATTTCTGTCACAGTTCCAAACATATTTTTCCTGGTAGCTAGTTTCGAAGGCTTATGTTCATTCTGAAACAATTGCCAGCACCTCTAATGCTTGCCTGTAATGTAATTCCTATGGAAGATTCAAAAGACTTGTTCATACATGAGACGAATGTAATAAATGTGGTTTCACTGTAACATGAATCAAATGGCAAGTTTTTATCTTGACTTTCTGTATGGACTAGTCCTTTGAACGCTCCATTGGAATTACGTTAGAGTCTAATATTTGGTGCTGGAAATTGCTTGAAAATGAACGCAAGTGTTTGAAACTAGTCACCCTTAAAAATTATACGCACCTTAAAGGAAGCCTAAATAAATAATAAATAAATTTAGTTGTTGGTCCTTTTATACCAACGCAGTGGTGGAACTGCACAATTACTGACTGTGTTTTGGGATATGCATGTTGCTGTGTCATCTTGCATTGAGAAGTTTCTGACTATTTTGCAAAGTGATGCTCATTGTATTATGTCTCTTTAATATCTGCCCCAATACTTTTTTCTGGTTCTCTTCATTTGTGAAATAACTCGTTTTATTTGTGTGCACCCAGTTTGGCAAACATGTGTCAGGCTCCTGTTCGTGATACGTTTCCAGCATCAGTGTTCTGTGTCTTTTATTATTATCAGTCGAAGTGAGTGAACTTCTGTTGTGTATCTATGCTGTGCGAGGTTTTGTAAATACACATCGGATATGCATGTCACACGCAGCAGCTGACCGTCCTAGGTAAACAATGCCCAAAATCATGAATCACTGAGTGGACATAAGAGAATATATTCCCCCCTATACAAACATTTCTCACCGCAATATCAATGTTACAATCTTTGTTCTGCTCCAACATTTCCCCTTGAGTAGTTACACAGACACCTACACTATGCTATAGACTGTTCTGTTCTGGTGAATGCAAAAGGCATGCTGAACACTTTCAGTTGCACTGCCTTTAATTTTAGCACGAACTGCATTGGAAACAGTCATGTAACCCTATCAGTTCTCTACCATTTTTTCATAATGTCAAGTATCGACTAAAGTCAAGTATCGACTTCTGCTGCCATCCGTCGTTGATTTCTAAAAAGAGAAGTGAACCTTAAGGTACATTTTTGCAGAGATTGCTCTGTTATGCATAAATAACCGTATTCATGACACCTGGAAAGCTCTCGGAGCTACAGGGAGTTGTTTACAACTGGTTAGGTGGGCACTACTGGACACGTCCCCACCCAGCCAGACCCGGATCTCCTGATTAACACAAGCAGCTGCCTTAACCATTAGGCCTTCTGAGCACACTTGCAGACCTGACTCCAACTTGCGCGATGTTTGCACGAATGATTTTCAAACACTACCACCAGACGATCTCGTATACACTCATACCTAGAGGAGAAACCTCTTATTCTGGTGTTGGGAAAACAAAAGTGGAAATGAGAGCGACCGGAAATTGGAGAGAAGCCTGGTCGTTTAATGAGACAGCGTAATGGTGAAGGCGGCTGCTTGTGATGGGCAATAAGTCAGCATTCATACCCCAGTATGGCACAAATTTTCAAGGGCCATGACTTAAACTGAGGTGGCAGAAATCATGAGATACCTCCAGATATCGTGTCGGACCTCCTTTTGCTCTGCGCGTTGCAGGAGCTCGACTTGGCGTGCTCTCAACAAGGTGCCGGGGTCGCCTGCAGAAATACTGAGCCACCCTGCGTCTATAGCCGACAACAATTGCGAATGTTTATCAGCACAGGATTTTGTGTACGAACTGATCTGTCAATTGTCTCCCGTAAATGTTCGATGGGATTCGGATCGGGCGATCTGGATGGCCAAATCATTTGCTCGAGCCTTCCAGAATGCTCTTCAAACCAACTGTGAACTATTGTGGCCCAGTGACGTGTTTGGGAACCTGAAGTCCCTGAATGGCTGCAAATAGCCTGCAAGTAGCTGGGCATAACAGTTTCCAGTCAATGATAAGTTCAGTAGGACCTGAGGACCCAGCCCATTCCATGTAAACGCAGCCCATATCGTTATAGAGTCACCGTAAGCTTGCACATTGCCTTTTTGACAGGTTGGGTCCGTGGCTTTGTGGGGACCGCACAGTACTCAGAACCTACGCAGAGCTCTTACCAGCTGTAATCGGGACTCATCTGACCAGGCCACGATGTTCCAGTCGCCTGGGGTCCAACCGATATGGTCACGAGCCCAGGATAGCCACTACAGGCGTTGTCGTGCTGTTACCAAAGGCACTCGCGTGGGCCACCTGCTGCCATAGCCTATTAACGGCAAATTTCGCCGCCCTGTCCTAACTCATACGTTCGTCGTATGTTCCACATTGATTTCTGCTGTTATTTTGCAGTGTTGCTTGTCTGTTAGCACTGACAACTCTACACAATCGCCGCTGTTCTCGGTCGTTAAGTAATGGCCGTCTGCCACTGCGTTGTCTGTAGCGAGAGTTAATGCCTGAAATTTGTTATCCTCGGCACACTATTCACACTGTGAATCTGAGAATATTGAGTTACATACCGATTTCCAAAACGGAATGTCCCATGCGTCTAACCCCAAAATTCATTCCGCATTCAAAGTCTGTTAACTCCCGTCGTGCGGCCATAACCACATCGGAAACCTTTTCACAAGACTCGCTGAGTACAAATGACAGTTTCGCCAAAGCACAGCCCCTTCTTACCCTGTGCACGCGATACTACCGCCATTTGTATAAGTAGATATCGCTATCCAATAACTTTTGTCACCTCAGTGTATGTAAGTAAAACAGTAACTTAAAGAAAAATGTACAAAATTAACATGAAATTTAAATGGTCATCCAACAGCATGCCATATCGCTATTCTATTGCCGCACATTACTTTGTCATTTCTCGCCTAGGCGTACTATTCATTCATCATTTCTTTCTCAATCACATAACTACATTAAAATAATTCATTTGTATAAAATCAATGTTCTGCAGAGCTGCAATGCATGAGCATACCTTGTCACATCCATTTCCCACAGGATTGATTTGAAAGATGGGAACCTGTCATTGAAACGAAAAATTGCTTCCAACACACCAATACAGGCACTGTCTTTAAAAACAATTTCTTGTATTACATATTTTCGTAAACCGACACTGAGTGAATCATTTGCATTTTGAACTGGAAACTGTTCATAGTTGAAACGCCCTACACAAACATCAAAGGTCTGTAAAATGAACAACTTTTCCTGACAATTGCAACCT
The DNA here is from genome assembly GCF_023864275.1 of Schistocerca cancellata. NCBI lineage: Eukaryota > Metazoa > Arthropoda > Insecta > Orthoptera > Acrididae > Schistocerca > Schistocerca cancellata. The sequence goes on along the minus strand of NC_064634.1, from coordinate 447,193,886 downwards.
CTGCTTTATCGAAAAATACATATAAACGACATTTCATCGTAACTTTCGTCTAACGCCCCCATAAGCCGTACTGTGAATGTGCACACGAAGTGACGAAACTCACCACAGGAGAGGGACGGTGGTGCCGTCGAATGCAGGACATTTGCCACGATTTTACCTGCTCCGAAGGGTTGGGTCCCCTGTCTCCTCCTCCTCCTCCTCCTCCTCCTCCTCCACATCGCTTACTGAGCCTTTCCGCTGGTTTACTTAATACAGAACCAGAATCTCTCTGGATTTTCCGCCACATTTCCAGGGAAAGTTTCATTGTGGAAACTATTAAATGCGTCTCGCATTGAAATCCGCACCAAATTTCGAGCCTCAGTAAAACTTCATCAATCTTGAAGATTTTGCTTTCGTCTAAATTATACTTGCCTTTTCCGGTGCTCCTGCAGCAGCTTTCTGTCTTGTTTTGTGTACCATGGGGAATGAGTTCCGTCTCTTATTAATTTATTTGGTATAAATCTCTCGAGTGCTGTTGATACTATTTTTTTGAACTTAAGCCACATATTGTCTTCACTTAAATAGTTTGGAAGGATTGGAGACTGTCTCTTAGAAAGATGTCAACTGAAGTTTTAGTTGGTTTTATAAATATATATATTTCGAGTTTAGTTTTGGTGAATTTCTTTGTTACGAAATTGAGCCTCGCTCGACTGTGTGTTCACTAATCCCTGTATCCGTCGTGATGCTCAGGATTATTTGTGGCTCAGAGGACAAGTATGTTTTTGTAACCATTTACAATTTGAATGGCCTCGTGAACTGATTGTGCAAAATAATTTTTAAAAAAGCATTCAGAACAACTGAGGAAGTTGTTTTCTATCTACAATAGGGTCTGAAAATGTATTTTTGTCAATATACGGAAGGTAGATTGAAGTCACTGCCAACTATAATTGTATGAGTAGGGTACCCATTTGTGATGAGACTCAAGTTTTCTTTGAACTGTTCAGCAACTGTTTCATCTGTGACCGTGGGTCTGTAAAAGGAGGCAGTCATTAATTTATTCCGGTTGCCGAATATAACCTCTGCCCATACTAAGTCACAGGAACTATCTGCTTCAATGTCACTTGTGAACTGGAATACACATTACATTATTTTTCCTTAAGTTGTGCTTCTTGTTTCTGTTCTAGTGCAGATCATTACAATTACGGCTTTTTCCTCCGAAACCTAGGATGCTTTCTCTGTCACCCTGTAAATACCAGAGCTAAACAATGTAGAACAAAAACATACGTTACAAGCATAGCATTCTGTATTACTTCATTTCCTTATTTCTAACATTTTAAAATTTTACGTCGGCTTTAGATGCCATGTCAATCATAAATGTTCTTATCTCTATTTAGTGAACGTATTTTCAGTCTTGTTTTGAACATTGTCAAAAAATGGTTCAAATGGCTCTGAGCATTATGGAACTTAACATCTGAGGTCATCACTCCCCTAGAACTTAGAACTACTTAAACCTAACTAACCTAAGGACATCACACACATCCATGCCCGAGGCAGGATTCGAACCTGCGACCGTAGCGGTCGCGTGGTTCCAGACTGAAGCGTCTAGAACCGCTCGGTCACACTGGCCGGCCCGAACATTGTCCCGTTAGACTTTATTAACTAATGTATCGCCGCAAGGGATATCGCATTTTAGAGAGCAAATTAATATGGAGTATGTCGTTATTCTTTTCAAACATTCACATGCGCATTTCTTCTTCGATTACTGTCTTTTGGGCATGCAGTTGTAGTAATTAAAGTAGGCACAAATGCAGTGATCAAAAAGAAATCATTAGAGTACATTCGCATTCTGTTTACATCGTTCTTTTCTTGTCGCTCTCATGGCAATGGACTGTTTCTATCGCAATCAGTAAGCGTGAAAGAAAGCTACCGTACAGACAGAGGGATCTATATGTCTACTTGGCAGAACTAATTACATACTGACATAATCGTCGGAATTGCTTTCGTTTCCCGAAAGTTATAAATCTTTCGATTTCGGAAAAGAAGCTCGGTATTTCGTCAAGATGTCGACGAAGAAGATCCCTTACGTACTGGTTGCATCGCGTAAGATGTGGAGACGGCGGTTTCGAAGCGGACAGAAGAAGTAGGAGGAAGGGCGTTCCTTACCTGAGGGATCGCTACTCAGGCTACCTGGCGAAGGGGCGAGCGTGGCAGATGTCCGCACACCGGTGCCGTCAGGCATCAGTTTTGTGGATCCGTGGGCGGCAGATCAGCCGTAGTCGCTCTGCGGCTGATGGCGGCGGCGGCTGCCGCGCTCACAGGGAGGCCAGGGGGCAGCTTGCCGGAGGACTGGCCGCACCGACACACACTGCCAAAGGCATTGGTGGGTGTGCTGCAACTTACCACTCAGCTAATCAGCTGAGTTCTCCATATCCGTAGCTCTGAATATTAAACAACAGTTTATAAAGAATAAAACACAAATGGAAAGGACATGCAACGGTCGACAGCTATGCTATTGGGGAGCACAGTATGAATAAATTACAACCACAGTTGCACTGATATTAGACCGTAAATATCTTTGAATGTCCTTAAAGTCGTGCTCGTATTACCATCACTGGGTGGCGTTTGTAGCTCGTGTGTTACCGTCTGCTCTATAGGAAATGGACATGCTAAACCAGAGGACAGCAGATTTTGAACTGAGTGGGGAAGAAAATTCAGACAAGGAAGTGGCACAGAATTTGTGATATTACGAACCTGTTCCTGTGAAACATCCAACTGGCATTAAAAGTACCACAGTGCTACAGCCATGTTGGACAAGAAAATGTACGCATATAACACACAGTACAAGTATGTGGTCTACTTGTGTATTAAGCGTCTGGTAATATCAAATCAGAATTAGTTTCAGATCTTAGGCGTTGTTAGAGGTTGTCTATGCTAACGGTGAGAGCGCTGCTTTGCACAGAGAGTGAACGACGGTTTTTTGAAATATTACATGTCATATAGCACAAGTCCTTGATACTTCCACCAAAGCTCCAGATGAGTTCTCAAAAAATGGTCCTAGATTCCGACAAAATTTTCCCCCGTCCCCTTCCGGTTCCCCTCCCCTTTTCCCAAGCCCCTTTCCTTTTTACATGGTCTAACAATGTACATTGTTTGACCTGTTGCATGGAACATAGATATTGTACTCTGAATAATTGTAATCTTCTATTTATAAATGAATTCTCATACTGATTTTCACAGTATGTTAATAGTTATCTTAGCTCATATAGACCTACTCCGTATGAGTAGTATTTAGGTTTTCTGTGTATGTTACACTTGTCAGTAACCACGAACCCTGCCCGTAATTTACTGCTATACTGTTAATGTAAGTACAAACACTATAAAGGTTACAAAAATGTAAATTAATGGTCTGTAGAGAACAGAAACGAAATGCCTCCTTAAAAGCCACTTGTGGTGAGATGTGCACTCCATTTCACTTGTTGATATCATAGCGCAATCTTGCGAAATTATCTTACGATGCTTTGAAAACGCGTTAGTAGCTGGGACTGTTTGCTTTGAAATGCAGCAGCTTTACACAGTCACTTCTTGCGTTTTAATAATAAACAGTTTTCAAATTGTTTTAAAACATCAGAAAAGAAATGCAACCTGGCGCTACTTCCGTAACACCATACTACTAATGCTGGGCAGTGTGCCATCAGCTGTCAGCACCGACAGAGCGAGGGACATTTCGTATACAAAATAGTAGGAGGAAAAGGGGGACTGTGGCCCACTGGCCCACTTTCTGCCTCACCCTCCCGGTTCGTCTAAAATTGAAACAGTTATCCACAATCCCCTTTTCCTCCCACTACACTCCAACAGCCCAGGTCTAATTCACCCCATTTTCACTTAAAAGCGTATATTTTTTTACTAAGGTGCACGTAAGAAAAATGAATTTTACTGTTTTGTTATAAAAGGTGCACGTAAAAAATAGATGTTTATTAATTTTTTATAAAAGATGCACGTAAGAAAATAAATAAAATGAATTTGGTGAACGATCGTGAACGAAAGTAAGTGACTTATTTCCCTAAGGTGAACGCTGTTTTTGCTTGCTTCTTGAGCAGCGATATGATTTTTATGAACAGCTGTTTGTAATTGTTTTTTTTTAGATAAGGTTTATTTACAGTTTTACCACATTTGCAAGTAACTCTAATTTTTTGGTATCTCTCAACACATTCTTTACAAATATTTCTATGTCCATCTTTTCGATATATATCTTTATGAAAATATTGAATATTCTTTTTATCCATGCTTTTACTACATTCTTCCTCACTGGCAATTTAAGAATATAGAATTTAATATAAATTTCAAATCGTATTTTGTGTGAAATTCATTTTCAAAAAGTGCAAAACATTCCCTATCGAACATCTTCCATTCAGTGATCACTGAGCAGGCCTCTGTCTTCTGTACGTCAACTCAGCGCGGAGTCCCATCTCTGAATTAACAAAGCCGCTCCATTATTAGAATTGAAACACGCCATCCGGCCTACAGACAGGTCTCAATCCCACCTCGATGGCGATAAATCGTACAGAAGCGAGACTAGAAAATGTTTTGTCAAACGGTTAGCGCTACCCATGCGTAACGCACTCGTGACTTCGTGTTATGGCCATATCCTTCAGTCGACAGAGAAGAACGAAATTAGAGAAAGTAAAAATTTTAGTAGCTTTTCTGAATAGCTCTTTTTATGTAGATTAGCGACAGCTAAAGCAGTCTTTGATTGCACCCTGTTAGCACTTTGAAATTTTAAAATCGGTTAACATTTGGCTGAGTTATTAGCAAAGAATAGATCTGTTGGAGTACTGAAGGTCACTTGGCGCAGCTGCTGCTGCTATAGGTCACCCACCCCTCGAGAACAGCTCTAACTCGACTGACGCCTGGAGGAAATGTAAGCCTGATAAAACCGGCTCCAGTGCAGCCTAGCCACGCCTTCCAGCTAACTCCGCCTACTTATCTCTGTCACTGTCGCTCCCAGCTACACTTGTCTTCCAGCACTTGAGGAAACCGTCAATAGACGCTTTGACTGCAGAAAATTATACTACGAAATTTTACATATTTTAGCTATTTCTTAACCGATTTTGATGATTTAAACTTCGAAACGAAATGAATTAAACACTTTCCTATCGTTTCTAAGAGTTAGGAATTTTCGAAAGTATTTACGATTTTTAACCGATTTTGATTATTTAAACTTTGAAGTTAAGCTAATTAAACTGTTTAACAGCAATCCTGAGTAATTGTAATTAGTACTATACAATAAATATGTGAACAAATGCATAATTTGTTTGCTCTTGTACTAACTTTGTCGTCAGCACCAACTATGTATATATATACGAATTCGAAGCCTCTTCACTTCATCAAAATTCACTGCAGATATCTCGACTGAAGGACCTGGCCATAAGCTCACGAAGTCACAAGTGCATTATGCATGGGTAGTGCTAGCCGTTTGACAAAACAATTCCTACTCTCGCTTCTGTATGATTTGCCGCCATCGAAGTGGGTTTGAGACCTGTCTGTAGGTCAGATGGCGTGTTTCAACTCGAATAATGTAGCGGCTTTGTTAATTCAGAGATGGGACTCCGTGCTGAGTTGACGTACAGAAGGCAAAGGCCTGAAGCTCAGTGATCATTGAATGGAAGGTGTTCGATAGGGTATGTTTTGCACTTTTTGAAAATGAATTTCACACAAAATAAGATGTGAAATTTATATTAAATTCTATATTCTTAAACGGACAGTGAGGAAGAATGTAGTAAATGCATCGATAAAAAGAATATTCAGTAATTTCATAAAGATATACAGGGTGGTCCATTGATCGTGACAGGGCCAAATATCTCACGAAATAAGCGTCAAACGAAAAAACTACAAAGAACTTGTCTAGCTTGAAGGGGGAAACCAGATGGCGCTATGGTTGGCCCGCTAGATGACGCTGCCATAGGTGAAACGGATATCAACTACGTTTTTCTAAATAGGAACCCCCATTTTTATTACATATTCGTGTAATACGTAAGGAAATATGAATGGTTTAGTTGGACTACTTTTTTCGCTTTGTGATAGATGGTGCTCTAATAGTCACAAACATATGGCTCACAACTTTAGACAAACAGGTAGGTTTTATATAATTAAAATACAGAATGTAGGTACGTTTGAACATTTTATTTCGGTTGTTCCAATATGATACATGTACCTTTATGAACTTATCTTTTCTGAGAACAAACACAGTATTCCACCATCGCATATGAAACATCGCTTAGTGCTGCTAAAACTGTGGGCTGTTGTGGCTATTTTGTCAAGTAGCTCACCCATTGTGACAGCCAGTGTTCCAACATCATTTGGCAACTACTAGGACAATTACTTTTTTTATAGTTGATATTGCTTACATATTAAAATGTGAGTAACAATTATAGGCGAAATATCATTGTTTTTTCACATTATACAGCGTATAAAGAATGAAGGCAAAATTAAAACTCCAGCAACATTCCGAATTATCTTTGGAAACACATTAATTTCTCGGTTTAACGATTCTACCCAGTCGAGTTATGTACAGTCCATTGGCTTATATAAAAATACGAAACACTTTAATTTCTCCCTATTTCACGTGTCTGTCCACATGATTTATGCAGAATTAATTGGATTTTTTAATGACTACTCGCTTTTTTTAATTTCGTTGTGGTTACGGTTCCTTCGTTCAGATATTCGCTATATTCATGTAACACACAATAACATTCCACATTCTTTGGATTAGAGCTAAATAATTAATTATTTCACGTTTCTGTCGACACAATCGGGCACGATTCATGGGATTTTTCAAAAATGACCACTAGCTTTTTTGACTTTCATTATATTCATGAAATACCCAATAACATCAAAAATTCTTTGGATCACAGCTTAATAATTAATTATTTCACGTTTCTTCCACATGATTTCTGGACGATTCATCGGATTTAAAAAAATGACTCCAAGCGTTTCTTTTTTTCTTTCTTTCAATATGGTTCCTTCGTTCGGACATTCATTATGTTCAAGAAACACACAATAACATCCTAAACTGTTGGGATTTCAGCTTCATAAGTAATTCAACTTGTCTGAACATATCACATTTAGCTTTCACGTTACCGTGCAAACTCTGTGGTACAACTGCAAAGACCGATACACGTACTGATGAAGTCGATTTAGGTATGTGTAAGTCACGATGACGTAGCGACACGTCACTATGACGTAGGGCTCTCCTCAGCTAGTGTGAGATGAATGCTGTCCTCCAGTGTACTGTCTCGGCCCAAAATGGCGTCGAAGACGGGGCTCCTGGCTGCGAGGACGGCCCTGTGCGTCGCCAGCGTCACGACGGTGCCTTCCCCAGCGTCCAGTAGCGTGGCCGCTGTCTGCTCTACCTGGCCGTCTGCTTCTGAAACACGGCGCCGTTTCAGCAGCCCCTTGCTCTTATACTGCACCCTCTATGCTCGCATGAGCCACAGCAAAATCTGTATCGAGCAACAGTTGCTAAATTTTGTCCATCAAGTTACAACATCACGATACACTTGCTGAGTCTAAATGGTACCACAGATGATTAGATGGTAAACTTAAAAAATACCACTTAAAGGATTCCCTATTTGCACAGAAAAACCCCAGAAGGGGTGCAGACCTCGTTTCCTTAATTTACTTCTACAATTATTTGCTCAGGAAATCATCTGAAATGGAGATATGGAACACTACTAACAATGTCAGATGGAACTGTAGTGGTACTTTATTCAGTGAGTTATACTCGTGATTCCTGCAGTTATTTTACGACTCTTAAAATGTATAACACTGCTCTTAATCGCTTTGGTTCACACAGGGGTTCAACCAACTGTCATCAGTGTGTAGCAGTATAACTCGACTGTTAGGACAATGGGTGGAGCGATTGATTGAGCTCAGGGTAAGACCTTCAACAAAGCATTTATTAGAATAGTTCCCAGATATAACACTACATAAATTTCTATATCACAAACAGATTCACGGGCACAATCCCACTAAGCAGAAACGTATCTTCGACGTTTAAAGGAATTTTTAGCTCTGATTTATATTAAGACAAACTAAATTTAGCTTTATTAAAAAGATTGATAGGTGGCAGAAGCCCCCTATCATATTTCTATCTTACTCTGAGTAATTCGATTTTCCTCTCTAATTGCATGCGGTGAAAAGTTGCTATTCCTTCACACGCGGACTTTCCACGCAGTGTCTCTCGTCACCCGGGTGGTCCGGTGACAGGCGAGTTCCACTGAGCTTGAAAGGGTTAAGCCGACGTGTGTGAGGGGAGCTTGAAAGGGTTAGGCCGACGTGTGTGAGGGACTCGAGTGGATGCTTTCCAGACGCCGACATTGTCATAAGAGCGGGAGCGACACGCCCAGATGCGCCGGAAGGGGCAGCTGGGCTAGAGATTCCGTTACTTCACAGAAACTTAGTGAAAACCGTTTCTTGGCGGGCTACCAGCGAGGCGTGGGAATGACTTGTGTTCCCAGGCAGTCTTGGCGGGCAAATGCCCGCGTTTTCTGCAAAATCGTAACTGTGATTGGCTTGCTCAGGGCATAGCTCCGTGACGTAGCAAAATCGGCGCAGAATTTGGCCCCAACAATCTCTATTGGTGGAATGGTAGTGCTTCGGCAATAGAGTGGCATTTTCCGCCGGTTTTCGAGTTGCTGATTGGAACGTTTAACCACGGCCACTGTCGTGGGGGCGGGAATGTTCTGTGTTCGGCTTGTACGGGTGCTCTTGAAGGAGTCGGCTCTCGCCTTTCGGTCAGGGTAGGTTACAAGACTGAGCTCTCGCTGCTCTGGACAGCCTGCATTCAATTGGCTGTCTAATATACTTTCATTTAATTGTAACTGTTTTACGAAGTTGCTGAAATTTCGACTTCAGCGTAACTTTCCGAGTACAGTTGTCAACTGAGTGTTCTGCATACAAGCGGCCTACGTTGTTCGTCTTGAGCAGTTTTGGCTCAAGTTGACTGTATCGGAGTTACTGTGTGATTTCGCTTGTTTAAATCAATCACTGTACCGTCAGTGATTGTGTGGCGAGCCTTCTTCGTCTCCCTCAGAGGCGCATTTGTATTGATAGGAAGTTTTTAGTCTTCAACAACCAGACCAGGATGATATGTTTCGGACTATACTCGCGACATTATCATCACCACGACGGGACGTCGAAGCAACCAGCCATCGCTTCCGGTGCTCCAGATCGTGTCCTTGCAGTTAAGAAGACAGCTTGGTAATGTATGTCCGCAGCACCGGCAGAGTAGGGAAATTTGCTCTGTGATAATCAGAGCTCAGCAGAGAGCACCTGTTCCCGCAATTAATGTTGGGTTGCCTGGGTGTTTCTCTTAAGATTTGAGTTGCAAGGCATTGGCTCCACATATCACTTGGTCATAAGCGTCACAAGCTAGTTTACGGACAACTTCACCTTCACAGCATTTATTTGAGTATCCAATTTGACATATTGTAAATGTTTCATTTGTTGTGTTTATTATTTTGAGTTTATTCATAATAAATCAAATTGTTATTTTGGACAGAACTTTCATTCTGTAGATCGGTAGAGCAACCCTTTCATTTCCCACCACGTTAATGAAACTTATTTATCAAATTAAATTATTCCAGGTGCCAAACTCTTTTCTACTCCACTTTCAGGGTCGATTAGAGTCAATTCGCGTTTCTTCTTAATCCGTGTGCAACAGCAAAAGTCGGAGTTAGAAAAGGGGGGGGGGGGCTTAGAGCATCATTTCCTTATGAAGATTCTGGAAGAATTTAGTGTTAGATACACTGCTAGCCCCGGCACATCGCAAGATGCACAACAAATCATCACTAACAAGAGCATCTCGCTGAACAAGAAATAAACGTGCTTAAATACAAAATCACACGCAGGTACCTTAAACTGCAATACTTTAGTGAGACAACTAGTTTTACAGACTCGATGTCAAAGTACAGTCACCAGTAACAATTACATTTTTCTACGATTCTGTACCTAACACGGCATCACACAGCTATAACTAATTATCTGAAATAGCTGAGGGTAGCCGGCTGTTCTGACCGAGCGGTTCTAGGCGCTTCAGTCCAGAACCGCGCTGCTGCTACGGCCACAAGTTCGAATCCTGCCTCGAGCATGGATGTGTATGATGTCTTTAGGTTAGTTAGATTAAAGTATTTCTAAATCTAGGGGACTGATGACCACAGATGTTAAGTCCCATAGTACTTAGAGCCATTTGAACCGTTTGAACCATTAGTCACAATGGCACCAATCTGGAAAAAGTGATTAGCTCTCGAGTAGTCAGTGGGCCCCTACAGTGCACTAGGAGAAAATTAAAAGGTCAAACCCACCAAGCACAAAAATAAATATAAAAATTAAATCAATAAAAATTTACTCTCATAATGAGCTCCAGATCGTAAGATTCGCTAATACTTCTCTTCATTCGCTTATAATTTAGCTTAAAATTACCATCTTTAAAAAACTGAAAGTTCCAAGTACTTATTATTAAGCTCCATACAAATTTTCTCCCCGTACCTAGTGTTTAAATATTCGCAGCCCCTAATGTAATACAATTCATTTACTTCTAGATCACTAATCTTTTTAAACAAATTAGAATTGCTTACACTATTAAGCTTGTTCAGTACAGTATCCATCTATATAGAATAAAAAATAATTAAACATTTTCACTCAAAAATCTGCTGAGCATTATATCTAAATTTTTCTTACCGCACATGAATATATAGGCAGTTGCTCCTTCTGCAGTTTTCTGCATGGCTAACACATTCATTCTTCTAGACACATTTATGACATAGATAGGGTAATTTTCGATAAAACTAAAGGGATGTACAGTCTTAGACATAAATACTGACCGCCGGTCGGCCGCCACAGAGACTAAGTCCGAGTCGTTCACTTAAGGTGGCCAATAAAACCGACCGCCCCTGACAACTCCAAGTCCGGTCATCTGCACAATCTGGCAACACTGTAAGATGCGGAAGTGTTAGGAGGAAGTACTGCCTACTTCCGAGATGTTGTCGGATCGTGTGAGCCCGTGGTCTAGTCGTGCATTCTAAACTTGTAGTCGCCTGTTCACGTCCAACTGCATTCTTTTTTTTCCAAATTTCAGCCCTCTTCTGAGTCTGATTGAACATCGAAGATAATTCGCTTCACGTTTTCCCCACCAGCAATAACAAGTACTTCCAGAAACAATTCCGCAGGACAGCTCGTGGCTGCGTCGCGATCATAACAGCTAACGCTCGGGCGTTTCCTCGCGCTGCAGCGGCTACCGGCCACCGGCCACCGGCCAGACGCCACCCGCCGCCTCAAATCCGGCGCCGCCCATGAGAAGGCGGCGCCACGCTGTCAGTGTATGTATCAACTGTCATTTTCGAATTTGAAGTTCTACTTATCATCTTGCAGTTAAGCACTGGATTTTACATACTTGAAAATCATGAACTACCGTTAAGCGTTGTAAAAATGAGTCGCCAAGTGGAAAAAGGTGTAACATCTGCAACACAATATATACTTTTGGTATAACAGAGGGGTGATTGCAGAGGAGGCAGTTAGAAAGATTTGAACTGTGTGTGGAGCGAGTGCTTTTGCGAAAAATATGCCAGAAAAAGATATTCTTGTTTCAACAAAGATCGTTCTGGCGTGAATGATTCTCCACATTAAGGAAGTCTTGACTACCGGTATATGTGATGGATTACCATTTAACCATCGAGGACCCAATTCCAAGATGCAACACAGAGCAATAACTTGCTGCATTACTGCAGTAATCAAATCAGATGTAATGGCTCATTGGGAACTTTTCACAGAGGACCTTGATAAGGAGATCTTGGAAATTAAACCAGAGATACAATCATATGAAACTTTTATAGACCTTGTCAAGAAAATCTCTCGACGGCGCATACCTAGAGGGTGCCGCACCCAGTATATCGCTGGACTAAATGGTAGCAGCAAGGAAGCTCTGAAAAAGTATGAAGAACTGTACAATAAGGACCCCTTCTCAGAGGAAACGATCCAGGCAGGTGAGTTACTGATGTCTGGTATCTCCGAAGCGAGAAAGGAAAAGTGGTGCAACCTCCTACAAGAGACGGACATGAAGCACAGCAGTAGGAAGGCATGGAAACTGGTCAAAAGTCTCAACAACGACCCAACAGAACCACAACCAAATTACAGTGAAGTTACACCTGATCAGATAGCTCACCAACTACTCATGAACGGAAAAACTAAAAGGAAGATCAGGAATGGCAAAATTAAAAGAAAATTGAACGAGGAGTGATTTGAAAAACAATAAGGCCGCTGGCCTCGACATCTGAGATCTGAGCAAATTAAACATTTTGGACCGGGAGTACAAGCATGGATCCTAGAGCTAATGAATAACTGTATTACAACAACGCAAATTCCTAAACTGTGGAGGAAAGCTCGGGTTGTTGCGTTAGTAAAACCAGGGAAGGACCCAGCTGAAGCTAAAAATTTCCGGGCTGTGTCACTGCTTTGTCATTTATTTAAAGTGCTGGAGCGAATGGTCCTCAAACGCATAGCTGATTATGTGGACAAAGCCCTCATTAACGAACAAGCTGGATTTCGACCAGGAAAATCATGCTGTGGCCAAATCCTTAATCTCACACAGTACATCGAAGACGGCTATCAGAGAGGAGAAGTAACTGGGGTCGCATTCCTGGATATCAGTGCTGCATATGACACAGTTAACCATAAGCTGCTTACCCAGAAAGTGTATAATGTCACTAAGGACTACACCCTTTCTATGTTCGTGCAATGTCTGCTACAAAACAGACGCTACTATGTAACCTTACAATCTAAAAACAGCCGATGGAGGACACAGAAAAATGGACTTACACAGGGTAGTGTCTTGGCTCCAATATTATTTAACAAATATACCAATGATCTTCCCATCAGTCGCCAGACACGAATGTTCATATATGCTGATGATGCAGCAGTGGCCACACAGGATAAAATCTTTGAACAAGTGGAGGAGAATCTCACAGGAGCCTTAACAGAACTTGCTACTTATTACGACGGCAATAATCTCAAACCAAACCCTAGTAAATCTCAAGTATTCGCCTTCCATCTTAGGAACAAACAAGCCGAACGAAAACTCCGAGTCATGTGGCAAGGGGAAGAGCTGAAACATACAAACAGCCAAAATACCTGGGAGTAACATTGGACAGAGCATTTACTTTTAAGCAGCACTGTCAAAACACTAAAGAAAAGGTCTGTTCCAGGAACAACATACTGCGGAAGCTAACAGGTTCATCGTGGGGAGCTCAACCACACGTTTTGCGCACCACGGGTCTGGCGCTGAGTATCTCAGCAGCGGAATATGGGGCGCCAGTTTGGAGGAACTCTGCTCACACTAAGCAAGTTGACGTCGCCGTAAACGAAACTGTACGTATTGCCACAGGATGCCTCAAACCAACTCCCACAGACATCATGTACCCCATCATAGGCATAGCACCACCCACTATCCGCAGACAAGTAGCCGCCGAGATCGAAAGATCAAAACAAAAGAATGATCCTCGACACCCGATACATATGCACCGAAAACAACGTGTCCGGCTGAAATCCCGCAGGAGTTTCATTGAAACTACTGAAGAGCTCGCCACCAAGCCCGCCGCAAGGCGGCTATCTCTTTGGGAAGAAATGGTGCCACACTCCACAACGGAACTACTTGAGGAGGGATCTGCAGGATTTCAACTACCTTTTACAACTTGGAGGTCATTAAACCGGCTGCGCACTGGAGTAACTGGGTGCAAATCAAACCTATTTAAATGAGGTTACAGTGATGGCGACAGGTGTGAATGCGGAGCAATACAGGACTTGGACCACCTACTGATCTGCCCAGATATGTCTATAACATGCACTATAGATGATATTTTGAAAGTCAATGACAAAGCAATCTACGTTGCTAATTACTGGGAAGGGAAGATATAATTGGTGCATCCGGACACGGAAGAAGAAGAAAAAGAAATTTAACCATCAGGCGACATTTGTATTCAACAGGGTAAGTTCAGACGTCTGTTCTAGGAGTTTTGAATGCTCTAATTCAAAACAACAAAAATCAACGGAGTGATTATTAATAAACGTCATCAGGTCCCTCACTGAACATTCCTATACAGTTACTGGAGACTGCCTTTATCGCTAACTTCCTAAAAAGAAATGAAAGGCTGAACCCCACCAAAAGACGTAAACTCGAGTAAATAGTAGTGTGGACATAATATTTTACATCTGATAGCTCCAAAAATGTATTTTTGGCTACTTATTCTGCCCCAATGGGTGCGTGCATCACAGCTGGAATTTGTTGCCAACAACTGAGGCACCTTGTGGTCGCAGTGTAAGAAAATCGACCGACAAAACTACATCACATGTGCTACTGCATGATAATGCACTCTGTTCATTTGAGAATCAAAACTATACAGGACATTGATAGGAAAGTCATCTCTCAGGCACTTGTATTGATAGGGAAGTCCTCTCTCAAGCACTTGTGGCTCTCATCATATACTCGTAAAATTTTACCTTACCGGCTCTTGATCGATCAACCATCAACGCAATTCATTTCTAGACGAAAATACTCTTCAAACTACACTGGTTTAATGACATCATTAGAACCTGTAGGTTTCTACGGGTGTAGAATTTGTAAACTACTTTAACATTGTCAGATTGTTTTAGATATCATGAAAGAAAATCCTGCTGCTGATTAATTCCTCTTTGATGATTACTGTTGCGTTCAGTAAACTAATTGAAAACGCAATTAAAATATTCACTGTACTAATACAAAATAAGTTCATCTTACTACAAAAACATCACAACGGCAGTCTCAAAAAATGGTTCAAATGGCTCTGAGCACTATCGGACTTAACTGCTGGGGTCATCAGTCCCCTAGAACTTAGAACTACTTAAACCTAACTAACCTAAGGACATCACACACATCCACGCCCGAGGCAGGATTCGAACCTGCGACCGTAGCGGTCGCGCGGTTCCAACGGCAGTCTACCTTAATAAAGCATTAAGTATCTATAAGGCGATTGAGCCTATTTAACACGAATTAGTAGGATATTACAGACTTTTGACTTCGAAAACGTCTCTATTTACTTCATGTCCTATATCGTTTGCAAGTATTATGAAAATGTGGCAGTTCGTAGATAAAATTATGAATTTACAACAACAAAAAATATGTCGGCTGAGAATAGAAGCATTATGAATTTTGCAGTACCGTAAGGTATTCGCTCTGACTCTAAGAGGTACTAAAAGTAGCAAGACGAATTTTGTTCGAGCGTTGTCTTACGATTCCCTTATTGAGTTTGTATGTGCCTGCTTGTAGTTCTGCCACAAAACAATTAAAAACCTGGCTTTCAGCGAGTCTCTAAAGGCGAACGAAAGCAGCTTGCACCTGGTAGCCAAGCATGTTACCTGGGAACTGGTTTTTTCCTGAAGTGGGTGGGCATCATTTTGAGGTTGAATTGTTGGCAATTGTCAGTCAGACGTGTGCCATTGGTGTAAGTGTTTCGGTGTGCTGAATATGTACCAATGATTTATCTATAGGTTTTTTCTGTCCCAAATAGAGAGTTGAAGTCTCACATTAGTATTTTCACGTCATCTTGGTGAATCTTGCTCATGGTTTTTTCGAGTGTGTTCCAGAATTTTTCGACATTTTTGTTGTTTTTTCTTATTTTCGATATTGCTGGGGGCATGTGCATTGATGAGGAGTATATTTTTTATTGGGGCTCTGCATGAGCATGTTCGTAAGTCGTTTGTTGATGGGCGTCATTTCTTTGACAGAATTGGTGATAGATCTGTGTTCGAGAAACGCCATGCCGAAGATTGGTGCGCCTTTCGCTACCTTTTGTTGTGTTTTGCTCTTGAAGATGCGATAGTTTCAGTAATGCAAGGTTTCATTGTCAGTTAGTCGTGGTTCTTGAAGAGCAAGGATGAGAATTTTTTGCCCGTAGATTTCTTATGTGAGATTATTTAGTTTTCGTGTTTGGATCAATGTATCGATGTTTAGTTTTCAAATGCATGTTTCCTGCTTGTAGGGAAATTTACCTGAGATCTTCGATATTCTCTGCCGTGCTAGCCTGGACTCACCAGAATCCGGAAATCCAGCTGCCGCCTGTCGACGGGCGGGTTGTGTACCACCTGGGGTAGAGGTGACTTTGCTTGCACAGTTCATGTTTGCTTGTGTTTCATTGGTTTGGCTTGGGTGATACCAGGACCGGACAGGACCAGAGGGTGTTGAAGCCTTGGGAAGCAAATATTTTCAGCCGAGCTCACTGAGCTAACAGACGGTGGCTAGAGTAGCGGTGATTTTCACTCAGACGTGTCTGGATTTTGGGTTCAACGGGTTGAGTAGCCGTTCAGGATTGTGTTAGTATTTTGTTCATCCCAAGTATTTGGTTTCCTTGGTACCACCCATATGTGGGAGGCTTTCCCCTATCCGCCACACGGGATTATAAATTATTATTATTATTATTATTATTATTATTATTATGTCATCAGCAAATCCGGTATGGTGTATCTTCCCACCACTGAAATAGATGTGTATTGTTCGATTCACTATTTCCATCACATAAATATTGGTTATAATTACGTTACGTTGCTGCTAGTAGACATATTCCTCACTTTTTCTTAGACAGTTGCTACCTGTTACTCCATCAAAGGAACTTATGTGCGCACCATCGTTGCAATACCGACGTCCAAATTATCCGATTTCTGTAATTTCATTTCGATACTAGATCGTTCTAATCGGATTCAGCCAGTGGATATCCGACTACGGCTCTCATCGTATGATAGACTGGGTAAACCACATTCTTAATCGGACTGTTGAATCGAGATCCCTTAACTATGACAGGGCTTGAATTCTTAAACACTATGGAAAATACTAATACAATGTGCTTATTACAAATACGTTATTTAAATATAAATATATGAAGTAACGAGATAACAGTTTATTTACAGGAGCAGAGCCTCATCCATCAGAGCAGAGTAGTGCGAGATTGGTTTCAGGGCCAGGAGAGGATAAACCTGTTGCCGTTTGTTCCACGATCACCGAACATCAACCAGATAGAGAATATGTGGGCAGTGGTAACAAGATAATTGCTATGTGGACCTACAAATGCAAGCGACCTTTGGACGAATATAGAAAACGCATGGTGGGAAGTAAACCATCACGCTACACTATCGATGACTTAATGAAATCAATGCCCCTACGCCTTCGAGAAATCTTACGTAATGTTGGTGGGTGGGTTGGTTGCGAAAAGTATACTCGTCCACAAAACCCATGTGGACAATTATCTGTTAATCAGTCAAGCTTTGCTTTGTCACAGCTCTTTAGCATACAAGCCCATTTACTTTCAGTCTCCTCCTTACAATTCTTGCAATGCACTGGGATCAGTGACTGTGTGTCTGTGTGTGTGTGTGTGTGTGTGTGTGTGTGTGTGTGTTTTCGTGTTCACGCACAATCTTAATCAATACTATTAACATTAGAGAGACAACCAACAATAAATATTGCATCAAATATGACTGTTAGTATTTTAATGCGATGGGAAGATACAAACTGAATTTTTACCCAACCCACGTCCTGCATATTACGTTAAGTACGATGTATTAACTCCATAGTATCGTTAGGAGAAACAGTGCGCTCTTTTTGTCGTGGCTCGCGACAAGTGCAGCGATTAGCAGTGCCCAATGCCACAGCGATTTGTTTATGTTGGCTGAGCGTGGACTCTCCAGCAGCCGCTTCGCCATAAACAGAAAGAAATCACATTGGCTCTGACTGCAGTGAGCGGACATCACTGTCCTGCATGTTCTTATAGTAACAAACGGGTGTCATGGAGGAATTGGAACGGATACAATGTCAATAGTCATCAGAATATTAACCAGTTATGAAATGTATGAATATCAAGAGCTCAGATGGAAACCCAGTTCTAAGCAAAGAAGGGAAAGCAGGAAGGTGGAAGGAGTATATAGAGGGTCTATACAAGGGCGATGTACTTGAGGACAATATTATAGAAATGGAAGAGGATGTAGATGAAGATGAAATGGGAGATACGATACTGCGTGAGGAGTTTGACGGAACACTGAAACACCTCAGTCGAAACAACGCCCCGGGGGTAGACAACATTCCATTAGAACTACTGACAGCCTTGGGAGAGCCAGTCCTGACGAAACTCTTACCATCTGGTGAGCAAAATGTATGAGACAGGCGAAACACCCTCAGACTTCAAGAAGACTATAATAATTCCAATCCCAAAGAAGACAGATGTTGACAGATGTGAAAATTACCGAACTATCAGTTTAATAAGTCACGGCAGCAAAATACTAACGTGAATTCTTTACAGACGAATGGAAAAACTAGTAGAAGCCGACCTCGGGGAAGATCAGTTTGGATTCCGTAGAAATATTGGAACACGTGAGGCAATACTGACCCTACGACGTATCTTAGAAGCTAGATTAAGGAAAGGCAAACCTCCGTTTCTAGCATTTGTAGACTTAGAGAAAGCTTTTGACAATGTTGACTGGAATACTCTCTTTCAAATTCTGAAGGTAGCAGGGGTAAAATACAGGGAGCGAAAGGCTATTTACAATTTGTACAGAAACCAAATGGCAGTTATAAGAGTCGAGGGGTATGAAAGGGAAGAAGTGGTTGGGAAGGGAGTAAGACAGGGTTGTAGCCTCTCCCCGAAGTTATTCAATCTGTATATTGAGCAAGCAGTAAAGGAAACAAAAGAAAAATTCGGAGTAGGTATTAAAATCCATGGAGAAGAAATAAAAACTTTGAGGTTCGCTGATGACATTGTAATTCTGTCAGAGACAGCAAAGGACTTGGAAGAGCAGTTGAGCGGAATGGATAGGGTCTTGAAAGGAGGATATAATATGAACATCAACAAAAGCAAAACGAGGATCATGGAATGTAGTCGAATTAAGCCGGGTGATGCTGAGGGAATTAGATTAGGAAATGAGACACAAAGTAGTAAAGGAGTTTTGCTACTTGGGGAGCAAAATAACTGATGATGGTCGGAGTAGAGAGAATATAAAATGTAGACTCGCAATGTCAAGGAAAGCGTTTCTGAAGAAGAGAAATTTGTTAACATCGAGTATAGATTTAAGTGTCAGGAAGGCGTTTCTGAAAGTATTTGTATGGAGTGTAGCCACGAATGGAAGTGAAACATGGACGATAAAAAGTTTGGACAAGAAGAGAATAGAAGCTTTCGAAATGTGGTGCTACAGAAGAGTGCTGAAGATTAGATGGGTAGATCACATAACTAATGAGGAGGTATTGAATAGGATTGGGGAGAAGTGAAATTTGTGGCACAACTTGACTAGAAGAAGGGATCGGTTGGTAGGACATGTTATGAGGCATCAAGGGATCACCAATTTAGTACTGGAGGGCAGCGTGTAGGGTAAAAGTCATAGAGGGAGACCAAGAGATGAATACGCTAAGCAGATTCAGAAGGATGTAGGTTGCAGTAGTTACTGGGAGATGAAGAAGCTTGCTCAGGATAGAGTAGCATGGAGAGCTGCATCAAACCAGTCTCAGGACTGAAGACCACAACAACAACATGAAATGTCCACTCTATTTGAATCCCAAGAGAATCTGTCCTTCGATATTTAATTGATTAACAATGCTGTCTATTTCGATTCGTAGTGTCTGTTCTTTAGGAAATGTCCGAGAGAACACACACACACACACACACACACACACACACACACACAAATACACACACACGCACACACACATCTTTATCTTAAGTGCTATTTGGAAAATGTTTGACAACTCAGGGATGGTGCCGGACTGGAGCTGCATCTACCTACTCATTTCACTAGATATACTTGTAATTTTCTGAACAATTCCTGTTTAATAACTGACAGCGACAGTGTCTCTCATCGTTTACTTTGTCGGAAACCTGCTTCTTTCCGCCCTAGCCTATACTACAGCAATGAGTGATTGCTCACATTCTTGACACCTCACTGGACATGCTGCTGCAACTGTAGCCAAAGATTCAAATCCCGCTGGATAAGTATGTTTCAAGTCAGATGGTTTTGCTCCTCCCTCACTGTCATTGAAAACGATCACAACGAAATTAAGTATAGGAATCCTACGAAACCCTTGAGTTCATACTGCGATGCTGTGCAGATGAAGAAAGTAGTTTTTCACAATTATCAGATGACACATGGTTGAAATGGCTCTAAGCACTATGGGACTTAACATCTGAGGTCATCAGTCCCCTAGACTTAGAACTATTTAAACTTAACTAACCTAAGGACACCACACACATCCATGCCCGAGGCAGGATTCGAAACTGCGACCGTAGAAGCAGCGTGGTTCCAGATGAAGCGCCTAGAACCGCTCGGCCATCAGATGACAGATGGAATTCGTCAGATTCCACTAATTATGACTGCATTATTAATTTTTTGTTCACAGGCGCTTTTCTACCGCTTATTGTAACTGTTTTTTGAATGTTGGAGCTGGAAGAATAGAAACATCAGATTTTCACCATATGGAATATTCGAACTCACCTTAATTCTTCACGTTTCGAGTAAAGGCACAATATCCGTCAGAAAAGCTGACAACAAGAAGCCAGGCCATGTCTTCTGGCGGATGTGCCTATGACGGTGATCTCAATAACAATAGTGTACAGCAAAAATACGTTGCTAACTCAAAAACTGGAGAAGCTCTAAAATTGTCAATCGCGTCTGGTGAATACACTTTCAAGGTTTCGGTCCCACTAACACAATAAAATACAAATAATTGTCGCAGTTATTGATTTATGACATTTAGTTTGCACTCAGTGCATCGATGTATTACGAGTAATTACACTCTAGCCCCTACGACTCACTGACATATAATGAGGAGATTGCGGCCCTTGCCATTCGCAACTTTGAGACGAAGCTACAGTCACTTCCGTGGTCACTCACAGAAGACATCAGCTGGTATCCCTCCTGGCAGTATAACTGAGACTTGGCAACAATGCAGAATGTTTGGCAACTCTGTGACCCACGAGTTACTTCCTTGATGGCACAGAACTATCCAACTAAATTCACTTGATATTATCGTGTCATTTCAATTGCATAATGTGAGTGATTTTCTCTTGAGACGTGACATACGGATATCAGTTAATGCTTTTGAGTCAACAAAAGTCGTTCCCCACGGGAAATACAACTACTATCGTATCTTATGTTGCGATTTATCTGTCATAGCGGGTACTGGGCCAATAAGTAAGTCGAAGATACCGCACGTGTTTGCTGGCTCATAGTTAACGTGCTTGCCTGTCAGCTGCACGCTGACTTTGTTCGTCTTTCGAGACTCGTTGAAAGTCAGATTTTTAATTCTTTTGTAGCAGAGCTACAAGCAGGCACATACAAACTCAATAAGGGAATCGTAAGACAACGCTCGAACAAAATTCGTCTCTCTACTTTTAGTTCCTCTTAGTCTCAGAGGAAAAACCTTACGGTACTGCAAAATTCATAATGCCATTTTGTTTTCTGCCGACATATTTGTTGTTGTTGTGGATTCATAATTTTATCTACGAACTGCCACATTTTCATAATACTTGTAAACGATACAGGACATGAAGTAAATACAGACGTTTTCGAAGTCAAAAGTCGGTAATATACTAGCAATTCGTGTTAAAATAGGCTCAATAGTCTTACAGATACTTAATGCTTTATTAAGATAGACTGCCGTCGTGATGTTTCTGTAGTAAGCTGAATTTAATTTGTATTAGTAGAATGAATATTTTAATTACGTTTTCGATTAGTTTACTGAACGCAACAGTAATCATCAAAGAGGAATTAATCAGCAGCAGGATTTTCTTTCATGATATCTAAAACAATCTGACAACGCTAAAGTAGTTTACAAATTCTACACCTGTAGAAACCTACAGGTTCTAACGATGTCATTAAATCAGTGTTGTTTGAAGAGTATTTTCGTCTAGAAATGAATTGCTTTGATGGTTGATCGATCAAGAGCCGGTAAGGTAAAATTTTACGAGTATGTGATGACAGCCACAAGTGCTTGAGAGAGGACTTCTCTATCAATAAAAGTGCCTGAGAGAACTTTCCTATCAATCTCCTGAATAGTTTTCATTCTCAAATCAACAGAGTGCATTATCATGCAGTAGCACATGTGATGTAGTTTTGTCGGTCGATTTTCTCACACTGCGACCATAAGGTATTTCAGTTGTTGGCAACAAATTCCAGCTGTGATGCACACACCCCTTGCGGCAGAATAAGTAGCCAAAAACACATTTTTGGAGCTATCAGATGTAAAATATTATGTCCACACTACTCTTTACTCGAGTTTACGTCTTTTGGTGGGGCTCAGCCTTTCATTTCTTTTTAGGAAGTTAGCGATAAGGCCATCATAACTTGTTATCAGTAACAGTACTGTATAGGAATGCTAAATGAGGAACCTGATGACGTTTTTTAATAGTCACTCCGTTGATTTCTGTTGTTTCGAATTAGAGCATTCAAAACTCCTACACCAGTCCTCTGAACTTAGCCTGTTGAATGCAAATGTCGCATGTTGGTTAAATGGTAATCCATCACATATGTCAGTAATCGAGACTTCCTTAATGTGGAAAATCATTCATGCCAGAACGATCTTTGTTGAAACAAGATTAACTTTTCCTGGCATCCTTTTCGCAAAAGCACTCGCTCCACACACAGTTCATATCTTTCTAACTGCCTCCTCTGCATTCACCCCTCTGTTATACCAAAAGTGTACATTGTGTTGCAGATGTTACACCTTTTTCACTTGCGACTCATTTTTACAACGCTTAACGGTAGTTCATGATTTTCAAGTATGTACAATCCAATGCTCAACTGCAAGATGATAAGTAGAACTGCAAATTCGAAAATGACAGGTGATACATACACAACAAAGTCGCGCCGCGTTCACCTCGGCGGCGCCGGATTTGAGGCGGCGGGTGGCGTCTGGCCGGTGGCCGGTAGCTGGTAGCCGCTGCAGCGCGAGGGAACGCCCGAGCGTTAGCTGTTCTGATCGCGACGCAGCCACGAGCTGTCCTGCGGAATTGTTTCTGGAAGTACTTATTATTGCTGGTGGGTAGAATGTGAAGCGAATTATCTTCGATGTTCAATCAGACTCGTAACCTTAGACGAGGGCTGAAACGTGTTAAAAAAAAATTTACAGTTGGATGCGAACAGGCGACTATAAGTTTAGAATGCTCGACGATTACCTCTGGACCACGGGCTCACACAATCCGACAACATCTCGGAAGTAGACAACACCTGCTCCTGACACTTCCGCATCTTACAGTGTTGCCAAATTTGTGCAGATGACCGGACTTGGAGTTGTCAGGGGCGGTTAGTTTTATTGGCCTCCTCAAGTGAACGACTCAGACAGTCTATGTGGCGGCCGGCCGGCGGTCAGTTTTTATGTCTAAGACTGTCCACCAAAGAAGAAAAGTTAGATATGCTTCTAGAGTGTGGTGAAAGCAGAAGATATGCTCTTAGAGCAATAAAGCGATATGGAGAGCTGTATCCTGATCTTGAGCGTTCTACCCGCCAGCTTCTTGCACGTATTTGCAAGAAACTACTTGAATCGGGATCACGGAACGCCATACAGAGGACAAGGCAGAAAACTGCAACTGGCGAGGTACATGAAGAGGGCGTTCTAGCGTTGGCGCATAACGACCTTACTGTTTCCTCGCGACGTGTCGCCTCGGAATATGGTATAAGTCAGAGAAGTGTTCTACGCATATTTCACCGGCATAGATTTCACCCGTTTCACCTCTCATTACATCAAACACTCTCCGGTGTGGATTTCGAACGGCGACAGGATTTTTGCCGGTTTGCTCTGCAGCGCCTACAAGATGGTCCAACGTTTTTACAACGGTGCTTTTTACTGATGAAGTGACTTTGACCAACCACGGTAACCAACTACGCCAGACGATTTGAAGCAACGTATCATCGAAGCGTGTGCTCATATCTCACGTGACACCCTCGCAGTCGTTCACAAATCATTCGAACGGCGGCCACAAATGCGCATTGCAGCAGAGGGGAAGCATTTTGAGCACATGCTTCAGTAAAGTTTTGTATCATATACAGTATGTATTTTGCATCTCTGTGTGTATTTGCATCGAATTGCGATCAATAGTAAATATTTTCAAATAAAAAACAAATACGTACGAAATAAGTGTGACCATGAACCATGGACCTTGCCGTTGGTGGGGAGGCTTGCGTGCCTCAGCGATACAGATAGCCGTACCGTAGGTACAACCACAATGGAGAGGTATCTGTTGAGAGGCCAGACAAACGTGTGGTTCCTGAAGAGGGGCAGCAGTCTTTTCAGTAGTTGCAAGGGCAACAGTCTGGGTGATTGACTGATCTGGCCTTGTAACAATAACCAAAACGACCTTGCTGTGCTGGTACTGCGAACGGCTGAAAGCAAGGGGAAACTACGGCCGTAATTTTTCCCGAGGGCATGCAGCTTTACTGTATGATTAAATGATGATGGCGTCCTCTTGGGTAAAATATTCCGGAGGTAAAATAGTCCCCCATTCGTATCTCCGGGCGGGGACTACTCAAGAGGATGTCGTTATCAGCAGAAAGAAAACTGGCGTTCTACGGATCGGAGCGTGGAATGTCAGATCCCTTAATCGGGCAGGTAGGTTAGAAAATTTAAAAAGGGAAATGGATAGGTTAAAGTTAGATATAGTGGGAATTAGTGAAGTTCGGTGGCAGGAGGAACAAGACTTCTGGTCAGGTGACTACAGGGCTATAAACACAAAGTCAAATAGGGGTAATGCAGGAGTAGGTTTAATAATGAATAGGAAAATAGGAATGCGGGTAAGCTACTACAAACAGCATAGTGAACGCATTATTGTGGCCAAGATAGATACGAAGCCCACACCTACTACAGTAGTACAAGTTTATATGCCAACTAGCTCTGCAGATGACGAAGAAATTGAAGAAATGTATGATGAAATAAAAGAAATTATTCAGACAGTGAAGGGAGACCAAAATTTAATAGTCATTGGTGACTGGAATTCGAGTGTAGGAAAAGGGAGAGAAGAAAACGTAGTAGGTGAATATGGATTGGGGCTAAGAAATTAAAGAGGAAGCCGCCTGGTAGAATTTTGCACAGAGCACAACTTAATCATAGCTAACACTTGGTTTAAGAATCATGATAGAAGGTTGTATACATGGAAGAACCCTGGAGACACTAAAAGGGATCAGATAGATTATATAATGGTAAGACAGAGATTTAGGAACCAGGTTTTAAATTGTAAGACATTTCCAGGGGCAGATGTGGACTCTGACCACAATCTATTGGTTATGACCTGTAGATTAAAACTGAAGAAACTGCAAAAAGGTGGGAACTTAAGGAGATGGGACCTGGATAAACTGAAAGGACCAGAGGTTCTACAGAGTTTCAGGGAGAGCATAAGGGAACAATTGACAGGAATGGGGGAAAGAAATACAGTAGAAGAAGAATGGGTAGCTTTGAGGGATGAAGTAGTGAAGGCAGCAGAGGATCAAGTAGGTAAAAAGACGAGTGCTAGTAGAAATCCTTGGGTAACAGACGAAATATTGAATTTAATTGATGAAAGGAGAATATATAAAAATGCAGTAAATGAAGCAGGCAAAAAGGAATACAAACGTCTCAAAAATGAGATCGACAGGAAGTGCAAAATGGCTAAGCAGGGATGGCTAGAGGACAAATGTAAGGATGTAGAGGCGTATCTCACTAGGGGTAAGATAGATACTGCCTACAGGAAAATTAAAGAGACTTTTGGAGATAAGAGAACCACTTGTATGAACATCAAGAGCTCAGATGGAAACCCAATTCTAAGCAAAGAAGGGAAAGCAGAAAGGTGGAAGGAGTATATAGAGGGCCTATACAAGGGCGATGCACTTGAGGACAATATTATGGAAATGGAAGAGGATGTAGATGAAGATGAAATGGAAGATACGATACTGCGTGAAGAGTTTGACAGAGCGCTGAAAGACCTGAGTCGGAACAAGGCCCCCGGAGTAGACAACATTCCATTGGAACTACTGACGGCCTTGGGAGAGCCAGTCCTGACAAAACTCTACCCTCTGGTAAGCAAGATGTATGAAACAGGCGAAATACCCTCAGACTTCAAGAAGAATATAATAATTCCAATCCCAAAGAAATCAGGTGTTGACAGATGTGAAAATTACCGAACAATCAGTTTAATAAGCCACAGCTGCAAAATACTAACACGAATTCTTTACAGACGAATGGAAAAACTAGTAGAAGCCGACCTCGGGGAAGATCAGTTTGGATTCCGTAGAAATACTGGAACACGTGAGTCAATACTGACCTTACGACTTATCTTAGAAGAAAGATTAAGGAAAGGCAAACCTACGTTTCTAGCATTTGTAGACTTAGAGAAAGCTTTTGACAATGTTGACTGGAATACTGTCTTTCAAATTCTGAAGGTGGCAGGGGTAAAATACAGGGAGCGAAAGGCTATTTACAATTTGTACAGAAACCAGATGGCAGTTATAAGAGTCGAGGGACATGAAAGGGAAGCAGTGGTTGGGAAGAGAGTAAGACAGGGTTGTAGCCTCTCCCCGATGTTATGCAATCTGTATATTGAGCAAGCAGTAAAGGAAACAAAAGAAAAATTCGGGGTAGGTATTACAATCCATGGAGAAGAAATAAAAACTTTGAGGTTCGCCGATGACATTGTAATTCTGTCAGAGACAGCAAAGGACTTGGAAGAGCAGTTGAACGGAATGGATGGTGTCTTGAAGGGAGGATATAAGATGAACATCAACAAAAACAAAACGATAATAATGGAATGTAGTCGAATTAAGTCAGGTGATGTTGAGGGTATTAGATTAGGAAATGAGACACTTAAAGTAGTAAAGGAGTTTTGCTATTTGAGGAGCAAAATAACTGATGATGGTCGAAGTAGAGAGGATATAAAATGTAGACTGGCAATGGCAAGGAAAGCGTTTCTGAAGAAGAGAAATTTGTTAACATCGAGTATAGACTTAAGTGTCAGGAAGTCATTTCTGAAAGTATTTGTATGGAGTGTAGCCATGTATGGAAGTGAAACATGGACGGTAAATAGTTTGGACAAGAAGAGAATAGAAGCTTTCGAAATGTGGTGCTACAGAAGAATGCTGAAGATTAGATGGGTAGATCACATAACTAATGAGGAAGTATTGAATAGGATTGGGGAGAAGAGAAGTTTGTGGCACAACTTGACCAGAAGAAGGGATTGGTTGGTAGGACATGTTCTGAGGCATTAAGGGATCACCAATTTAGTATTGGAGGGCAGCGTGGAGGATAAAAATCGTAGAGGGAGACCAAGAGATGAATACACTAAGCAGATTCAGAAGGATGTATGTTGCAGTAGGTACTGGGAGATGAAGAAGCTTGCACAGGATAGAGTAGCATGGAGAGCTGCATCAAACCAGTCTCAGGACTGAAGACCACAACAACAACAACAGTAAATATTTTCAAATAAAAAACAAATACGTACGAAATAAGTGTGACCATTAAGGGGCCCCTCACTTTCATTTGTATTTCTGTTAATTAAAATGTATTAACACCTTGTAGTATTTTAATACTGTATGTTGTCTACTATTTTGGTATCACAGTTGTCAAATAACTGAATAATATTTGCGCGAAATCATCAGTTAATTTTTGCGCAAAATATCGCAGTATGTATTACTATTATCGTGTAAATGGGCGTGTTTGTGTAAGGACGGACTCGCGACGTTTACCATGTACTCTACACAACAGGAAAGGTCGCATTGGACAACGCCGCTTCGAAGGACGAACACGGTACGAGAACATATGTGTGTCTCAAAAACTATTCGTTTAATATTATGATATACACATATTTGAAGCCGTCTTTTTAAGCCCAGCATGTTACGCTAAAATTTAACATAGGGTTCCATTTTTAAAAAAAAACCAAGTGTGGCCTCATATCTCTCTAATAATAGATAGCACAAACATGAAATGTGATGTATTCAAGTAGCCTCTGTCAATGCAATTCACTGTCCAAACGGCACCTTTGTGTCTATTAGCTGCCTCACCCTGTATTTGTGTATACATCTCCATTAGTCAGTGCAGACAGCCTTATATCGGAAAAAAATACAACTTGAATGCAGTTTTCTTCAGGTGACTGTCAGCAAGTGATACGCTGAATTACTGTTTTGGCCACTCTGCAATTTATGCTATTTTCCATAAGGCATGTATTCCTTCATGAAGCAATAACTAATGACTGGTCATGTATTATCCATAACTTTCGAATGCCCTGGCAATTCTCAAACTGCGTAGAAGTTATTGATGGCAAACATATCGTGACGCACTTCTGCGTATGCTGCCATGCGTTTTTTGTGCGCGGGAGGCTTTTCTACTGACTTCAAATATCATGTGACCATTCTCAGGCCTATTAAAGATGCATTAACGTCGTATGAAACTAGTTTTAATTACAGTTTGTATCAAGGAAGCAAAATATGAATACAGCATTTTAGCAAACAAATACCGAATCGACCATTGTAAAGTAACAGTTGAAACGGTAATTCTGAAGCTAATTATTAATATTATACTTGGTAATTTACATATAGTAAATATCTCTGGAGTGAGCATTCACATGCGCAGAACAGATTTTATGTTGTCAACATACATTGCCGGCCTGGTTTCGGGACGTCGTGTGTTTGTCCGTATAGCGCCCTGTATGTTTCAAATGTCACTACATCCCTAGTACAGACGGATTCTTTTCGTACGTGTCGTGGATTATTCATATATGTTGCGCAGACATTTTAACAGTATTCATTTGATACCGGAAATAAACCACCTACGTAAGTTTTAAGGGCAAGTGATATTATATTCTGCTTCTTTGCGACTGGTGTCACAGTTCAGATGCACTCGATTTTTGGTAGTTTTCGGTATGATACGGCACTTTACAGTATTACAGAGCCTGACGTACATTTTTGCAGTGATAGTCTTGCAAAACGACTTGACAGTACGCTAGTACTTTTGCAAGTGTCCGAAAAACATCGAATTTGCCGCACATTAGCTATTATATCCCTGCTAATTCGTCCTTTTTTTCTGCTATTTCTGTGTATTTATTTTCTAGTCTTTGCGACCTAAAGCACAATTTTTCTTACTGATGACACTTTGAAGTATTAATTTAATGCATTTTACGTACTTGCTCCCAGTTTATTAAATAAATAATACACTGAATAATCTATATACATAATCGACAAGTCACTGATAAATGCATGAAGAATAGTATTTGCTGAAACAACTAACCATTCCCTTTCCTGTTCCACTAGCAAATTTACGAGAGGAAGCGATTGTTTGTAAGCTTTTGTACGAGCCGTAATATCTATTATATAGTCATAAAATCGTAGAAAAATAGGTCTACAGAATCAAGCCTTAATTATAATGCGTCTCGAAATTTTTAAACATATACAGTGTCTCTTACTAATATGATAACTATAATTAGAGCTACATGATATGTACCCATGAAAAGTTACTATTCCTCCTTTCACATAGTTTTCTTTGCATCCGTAGCAACAACAGTAATTCACCATCGCTATTACACTATCAACAAACGGTGAAACACAACAAAAACTCTTGATATTATAAACTTCAAACGCTGCAGAAAGCACACACGCACAGCGAAGTCCCGAGAACACGTGACAATCCTGGTTTAATGTTGACAACATGCGCAGAACGCAATGCTCACTCCAAAGATATTTACTCTATGGTATTTTATGCCAAGGTGTTTGGCACTAAGATGCGATCGAGATCTACAATCTTCTGTTAAAAGAAATTGACTTATCAGAGACTAAATATCCTGCCTGTAAAGACTATTTTGGCATTACTGCAACGAATAAATGGAAAGCTGTAGTCATATTTATTCTAAACGTTGCAAATAAAATGTGTCAAGGGAAAACGAAATAACTAACAGTAAATTTGTTCGTGTGGCTATAATCTACAGCAAACACAGAAATTTCGTTCTGTAAATAACAAACGCCTTTTTTTTTTAATGTGGTAAGGTCTTATGGTAGCGAACTGCTGAGATCGTCGGTCCTTATGTCTAGACACTACTTAATCTAACTCAAACTAACTTACGCTATGGACAACACGCACACCCACGCCCGAGGGAGGACTCGAACCTCCGACGGGGAGAGCCGCACGGATCGTGACAAGGCGGCTGAGATCGCGCGAGTACGCCGCGCGGCAAACTCCTTTTTCTCGCTGCACTGTGTTTTATTTGTCCGAGATGCGTTTCACCTCTTATTTTAAGGTCTCTTCAGTGGAATCTCGACTGATACAGTTTAGTTTTGATATGCGATATTTATTGATCATAAAACACTTCACGTCTTATTTTATACGTTAATAAGTGATTGCTTACAGTTATTAGAGTTTTAGGCTGGCATTTACGTTCCATCTGTTCACATGCTGGAGGTCACACTATAACTTCACTTACGAAAGACACGAATTTTTTCTTTACAGTTTTCATCTTCTTTGCGCTAATTGGTGTGGAGCACTGTTATTTTTCTGTCGCAAACTGTTGATATTTTTCCGGAAATTGGGATTTAAAGTCATAGCTTTGTTTATGTACACGTTGTCAACCTAACGAAGTATACGCTGAAAACTAACGTCTGTTCTCTTCCGTTCTCTTTATATCTGCGCGCGCGCGTGTGTGATTAGTCAGGTCTAGAAAGCTGAATGTAAGAGCTGTCAGACAGTGACAAAGTTTCAGTGTTCATCGTATTTGAGTTTTGGTTTAAATATTTTGTGGAGTGGTACATGTATGAGTAAACCCACTGTTTACATTAATGTGAGCAGACTCTATGAAGCTTTCAAACAGAAGTATCCCTACAAGTTTTACCGGGCAGTATTTTTGAAGGATTTTTCGAAATCATTTCAGAAACCACCGAGTCGATACACGTGACACTAGTGATTCCTGCATATTAAATCGAGGAGCGAGATGCATCACCACTGATTAGAGATGGTATTTCAGGCCATCAAGAATGATTCAACAAGTAGCACCTTGCTGGACAGTGATACATGTACAATAACGGTTGACTCACAGAAAGTGTTTTCCTTGCCAATACTTACCCACAGTAGTTTCTAGATACATGTTGCAGACACTGAAGATGGCATTATGTGTGTGCGGCATGTAGGATGACGGAACCAGATGGCATCAGGCGTGGGACACTGGACTTCTCGGCACGTACAAACACGATCTTTGCGTATGGATTGACAACAGCGCGGGCCAATTAAAAAACAGAATGCTTTTGGTTTTACATATGTTACATGTATGAAACGGTTTCTATGACGCCATAGATCACAAATTTCTGACTTACGGACACTCTTTTTCATCATCGGATTGTGACTTACTGTGCAAGTACAGAAAAGCGCGCAGGATGTTGCAGGTTGCAAACCTGTAGGGGAGTGAAAACTGTTGTTGCTATCGCAAGAACTTCGCGACCATACAACGTGCTGGACATGGGGGATAAAACATTTCTTGATTTCGGTCACTTTGCACCTATTTACACTCACAAATCCAGATTAGGTATTTCTAAAACTGCATGGCTGTGAATAACCAAAGATTATACGGGGTTGGTTCAATACAAAGGAAATTACAATGATATTATGGCTTGGGGAACGTATTGCGATATGAAGGCAAAAGTTACGGACACCCACTTAAGGAATACGCAACTTCAAAGGCTATATACTGAGATACCTCTCAGTGAATTCGGAAAGAAAGATCTACATCAGCTGTTTGATTATACGGATGAGGAACATACACAGTTTTTTAAAGAAAAATGCGTACTGTTGGTTATCGTTGTGTACAAAGACTTAGATCTACTGGATAATCACTAGTGGACTTAGATATTTTCCAACTTTCTCAACTTATTTTAAAATACACACACACACACACACACACACACACACACACACACACATATATATATATATATATATATATATATAGTTTTTCACAATGTCTGTTAAATAGTATACTGTTTTCAAGTTTTCCTGGTGTGTTTGTATTTTTCCAAATAAAAATTTGTTTCAATAGAAATCACCAAAGGTACTTTTCACTCTCCTGTAAAAAAACAGTTTTGGCACTTAGATCACACTGCCTCGCCACTCTTGTGTTCTACATATGATAGACTGTTTTGTAACGGCATTTGCTCGGTCCCGAGTTGGAGTCTCGGTCAGGCACACAGTTTTAATCTGCCAGGATTAGGTCCGGCACACAGTTTTAATCTGCCAGGAAGTTTCATATCAGCGCACACTCTGCTGCAGAGTGAAAATCTCATTCTGGAGAATATTACTTATTACCTAAAGGAGGAGATTCATTAAATAATTATTTGGGAAACAGAAAAATATTTGTATACCATTTGGGACACGGAAAATAAGAGATAATTACCATTATACAAACACGATGGAGACTGTAAAACCATATTGTATGTAGGAAACGTTTGTTTGTAATATGTTCCTACAATAAAACGCATGATGCCTGCACCATGAGAGATATAGAGCCATAGTAATAGAATGACGGGACTTTATGTGAAAACCAGGGCTTTAGTCAATAAAGGAACATGCGCAGCTGAAAACTGAAAGGATGGCAAACAATGATGAATCATCAGGAGATGCGATCAACAAATGTAATATGGTGCAAATGTCACAGTGATGTGTGCCATAAAAGAACGACCGCCGAGCCGTAAATATTCTTTAAAAGCTGCAGCTGTCAGCCTGTAGGTATAAGTCGGTGTGTGTAGGTTTTCTATACACATTATAGCCTAATGTGCCGTCTGTCTTGCTTTTCACCAGGACATCCAGGAAAGGAAGTTTACCATTATTTTCTAGTTCCATTGTGAACTTAATGCTGGGGTGTCTCGAGTTCAGATGGTCAAAAAACTCATGTAGTTTTTCCTGACCATGTGGCCAGATGACAAACGTGTCATCAACATACCTAAAGAAACGTGTCGGCTAGTAGGCAGCGGTCATAAGTGCCTCATCCTCGAATCTCTCCATAAACACATTTGCCACTACCGGAGATAAGGGACTACCCATCGCCAGACCTTCAGTCTGTTCATAAAATTGGCCCCCACATAGGAAATATGTCGATGTTGAGACATGCTTGAAAAGGTCCAACACAGCTTATAACATTAAACTGCTTACATAATTTGTTTGCTATCGGTTACCAAATTTGGTTTACCATATACCATGTCCCAACAGAACTAATAGTCCTGTCATGGTGTAAGCCAGGTATAACATTACCACCCACTCCTGTTATACCATAACCTTAAAGGCTGGAGGCAGTACGTATCACTAAACATGTGTTATTATTGACCTTTACGTTTACTGCTCTTTACAACACAACATACATGCAGTAATTTTCCAGAAAACAAAACTACGTGTGACATCCATGCTGTCTCTTGTTTATGTAATGAAACTATTTTGTTAGTCAAATATGGTATAAAGCAGCAGTGCAATATTACCCTCTGAAAGGAATTTTGTTGTTTTGACCATTATGTGCCTAAAGGAGGGTGCCTATTGGACGTGAAAGTCAGAATTACGTAATTATAGAAAAAGTAATAGATGAAATTTTTCCAGAATTACATAATTATACAACAAGTAACAGATAATATTTTTCCTATTTAAACTGTTCAAATAATAAAGCAAAATAGTAGCCAGCCTAATTAGGCATAGGAATGTATAACAATCCTGTTCAAAGAAAACTTCAATGGAAAAACACAGCTTGTACTTTTTCACACGAGAGTGCAATCAACCCAGTCACAAGCATATGGTAACCTTAAAATGAGGGCTGGCATTCATAACAGAACAGATCTATTTGCATAAGCACAACAGATTATGATACACACTTTCATATTCAAGGCTTAGTCAAACTGAATAGCTTCAATAACATTACTTTGAAAATTCACTGCTGAACTATAAAATTGGGCATGGGTTTAGTCTCTCTTCTAAGAAATACTTTTTTACTTGACATGAAAATTAAGTAGAGGTCAATAGCAGACACATTCTCACTGTCCTTTAAAGACAAGAAGTTACTATTTTCATAGATAATGATCTTTCTGTTAATAAATTTCTATCAGTGGGCACAAAACGCAAAATATGGATCCCCTTAAACTGCCAAAATATTCTTTAACACATATAAGAACCATAAATTTAGCAAACCCAAGTAATTAGCTTTTAACAGTGAGAGTATTTGAACTCTACTGCAGTGAGACACAAACTGACATAATTTAATACAACACAGACTCACCCTTTGTACTTTCCAACAGACTGTACAATAATGATTACTATGAAGAACACTTTAAGCCAAGGTTTTTAAAGTAAATACTTTGAAACTAACTTCAAATAGAATTAATGCCTGTCTTTATTGCTTCAGATCAATGATTCACTTTATGCTTTTGAAAGCCCACAAAACTAAAGTAAGCAGTTTCAATTAATGAGATACATTCAGTAAATATCATTAACTATCTTACACAATTTTGCCACACTTACATTGAATTTAAGTACTTTCTTTTTACTTTGTTCAAATGGCATTATTCAATTAATAATTGGGCTGTAATACTTTCACTTTCACAACTAGGACACTCGGTAAGCATGGTTAACAAGGAAAGGATCCTGAGTGGTTATGTGATAAGGGATAATTCAAGGTACATTATCAAAGATTTTGTTTTAAATTACCTTATTATTGGAACCAAACAAAACATCCACAAGAGCTGATCCTTCACTTTACATTTCTACAACTCCTTTGTTTCATTGCAGTGATTGCGCAATGTGGTGGTGAGTACATCTTGGCAGGTGGATGTGGAGTTGGTAGTGTTAAGCTCTGTCATTTCTTGGTGGCAATGATCCCCAGATTATTAAATACTATTTCCTAAATGGAGCTGGTTACTTAATCCATCCATCCAAGGCTTTGGCACATTGGAATAAATAGCACATAAATCCCCTTTCGGCACCAGCACAATACGCTGTTTTCACATGAGCTGTTGGCCGTTCAGTAGCTCATCTCCAACTAACTCTTTGTTCGACCTTTCTATCCCTGCCAACCACATTTTGCACACACTGCTACTTTTTGTTCCAGAGGGGAACTACACACCTTTTCCTCTTACAATAAACTAAAAGCCCTAAGTGAAGGTCAGTAATAAATGAAAAGGAGTATTTGCATATATTGACATTTCTACAAAAAATCATTCACCAAAATTCCAATTATACACGGTAAGTTTTGTCTCCCTCCAAATAAGGCAAACTGTTTAACTAATAAGGACAATACATTGCACATTGCATAGGATTAAACCAGGACATCAAAGTTTTTACAAAGAGGGAGAGAAAAAAAAGCAAACACTCTTCTGATATTTGTGCAATCAAACAATATTTAACAACAGCTTAACACCAGAAAGTTGAATAAACAAAAGGCAAAATAAATCAGTAGAGCCTTAGAACTCTGGTGTTACAAGCTGCCCCAAATTTTTCACTGATTAAATCTAGTGAGTCCTGAAGTGGTATCCTAGTGAACAGAGACACAACATCAAAGCTGACCATGATGTCTTTGTTAGAGATTCATAGGTTTCCAAGATGTTCCCCCAAAGTCTGATGAGTTGCAGATGTGGTGGATGCACTTCCCAACATACGGCTGTAGGATAGGTGGCTGCACCCAATATTGCTTACAATAGGACATAACGGTATACCCTCTTTATGAACCTTGAGCAATCCCATACAATCTAGGTGGTACTGGTGCCTTAGCTTTCAGTTGCTTGACAACCTTCTCAGGGCATCCTGTTTCATTGAACAGAGCTCTGGTTTTCCTGTCCACTCTATCAGTGGGGTTGTTGTCTAGTTGACTGTACGCACGGTCCTCTAAAAGCTGACTGATCTAGTCATAGTTCTTGAGCTCTGTAGCTGTTAAGTTCGGCAGAATACTGAAAAAGCACAATATCAAGAGTGTGTTCTGCCCACCAAATAAGATCAGGGCACTCCTTGGAATGGCTAAAGATGATCTGGGATTGAGAAAACATGGTATCTATCATATACCATGTAAATGCGGTATGTCTTACAGTGTCCAGCGCACCAGGAGCATTGATGTAAGATGTAAAGAGCACCAAAGGCATACCAGGCTACAACAAGCCACGAAATCGGCTTGTAACATGAACACGCTATGAACTATGATAAAACCAGGATCCTATCTCAGACCCCCAAATTTTGGGATAGTGTCATCACTGAATCGATCAAAATCAAGATGACACAGAACTTGATAAACTGGGAAGCTGGATACCAACTCAGCACGGCATGGAACCCAGCTTTGGACCTGTTACAAAATCAACGGAAGAAAACACAAGACCAGGAGAATGACAGGGCCGCTGGCGAAAGTCTGAACGGTCACCAACAGCAAATGCAGCCTGTCAACAGTGCTAGGAACACGCCTGATGGGCGCAGACCTAGTAGGGTATGCCATGAAATGGCCGCCACTGGGGAAAACAGCGGAAGTGAGCGCGGACGGAAAATGGAACATCTGGCGACCAACTGACACCGTCGCAGCGGGAGCGGACGGCGTAGGGAATGATGCCAGACACTGTTCAGAAATAAATACGGGACACGGTCAGACTGTTGTTAAGTCACAGGAAGCTCCTGATAAAGACGTCAAAATATTGTGTTAGAAAAACGCAGACCACTGGCAGTACACCCGATTCAGCGAGATGTCAAAGCCACTATTTCTTGTCTCCAGTAATGAACAGGCTAGGAATGATCAGTGCTGCTCATGAATGAGTTGATGACAAGAAAGCACAGATGAAGATATGGCCATCCATTGATTTTTGAGAGTTTGTCTTAGAGCATGCGGTACTCATACATGCAATTTTTGAACCTTCCCCACTGCATGCAAATGTTGCACGATGGTGGAATGATCACAGTTCATCACATTTTCCAGTTGTAGAGTACCATGGCATGGATCATTGTGGATTAATGCATTTAAACCATCTTCATCAAACCCCAAAGGCCTTTCTGAATGTGGAGAGTCCCCAATGTCAAAACAATCCTCCTCATAATGAGAAAATCATTTTCTTGTTGTGCTCTGTCCAGTGACATTATCCCCATGCACAGCACAAATGTGTCTGGCTGTCTCCACTGCTGTCACCCCTGAACTCAAACAGAAGAACATGTTGGAAATGTTCCAATTTCTGCACTTGACACTCCATTTTCTAGCATCCACAGCTCCACTCATTATCTCGAAACGACAATATGTAAACTCAAATAGCAACAGTGAAATACAAATAAAACTGACAATCTATTAAGAAACCCATTGCAACTGGAATACCACCACGCAATGTGTGGTCTTCCCCACTCGTCTTCTATAGGGTGCCTAAGGGATGATGCATTCTCAGAATGCTATACAACAATTCAAGCAAATAACATTAGTAGTTTTATTTCAATAGAGCAAATTGACAATACTTAACTTTGAAATAACAATGGTGTCTCAAGTGATGGGTTACATGCAACATAAATCCGAGTCCTTTGCTATATATAATGTTCATGCAAGTTTGACACACAGTTTGTGGATCACTAATAACTGCTATCATAGCACTCTCTGCTTGGCTGAGCTAACACTCTGCGAATTCTGTACACTAACGTCTGCCTTGGCTGGCAGGAACAGCACTTATATTCACTTCAGCTAGATGCCGCTCCTATCATGGTGACATCCTGGACATGTGCTGTTGGCTCATGTCATTTCACCGCCTTCTCTTCTCTTGCGTTCTTCACCTTCGTTCCAGCACTTTTGGTTATGCCAGAATACACAAAAACAAAAACACTATGAACTTATGCAGCAACCTAGTAGTTCCTTCCTCGGGAAGATGTTGGCAGAGGTTAAAAAGGAAGGGCAGGTCAGTCAAATGCCAGGATGAAAGGAATCACCTATTAGTCCCAAAACCTAGGATTGTGCAATTAGTTTGACATGTGTGTCAATAGTACTGACACTTCATCCCCTTGCCAGCAGTTCTGCTTCATAATTTGACCATTTCATTTGTCAGAAATAAATTACAATATGTGTTCTTGTGCATTCATACTGATACTGCTGATCGTGTACTTGCAGAGTGAGAGAGAAACAAGCAGAGGTTGCTGCAGAGCTGTGACTCCCCATTGCAAGGAGTGTCTAGCTCATTGCTGCCAAAACCATCAACAATGATTAAAATATGCTCCTTGAGCTGACTGGGTAACTGTGTATTTGCATTGCCACATAGAGTACACACCTCAAAAGATATTGTCCGTGCCCGTAAGAGAAAATTAACATGAAACTGATTGTGCATCACTGACAATTTTAACTTGGCAGAGCAATGAATAACATAACTAATACACTTCCAAAAGAAATTAGAACATGCATTGAGCATTTTACAGATAATTCAAAATTTATTGTACAAACAATACATCCAAGTAATTCTGTGGTACCAGGTATGGACTAATGCTGAAACATCCATATTAATATGCAGTGTATCCTCCAGTAAGCACTGACTCGCACAAACTTGATCATAAAGGTGACAAATACTATCTCAGAATACATTATTCCACAACCTGCTTGTTCTATTTGCATAGCTCTGTGAATTGACAAGTTGCACGAAACACTTGTCCACTTATGTCCTACGTGTTCCCAATTGGAGACAAGTCTGGCAGTTGTACTGACCAGGGGAGCTGCTGCACGTCTTGTGAGCATATCGAGTTTCGTGGGCAGAGTGTGGATTAGCACAATCCCGTTGAAGCAACAAATCGCCTTCCTGTTGCAAGAATGGAAGAACAATTGATTGAACAACATTCTGGTCGGCATTTCCTTCACGAATAGCAAAGGTGACAGAGTCGTAGTTCGTCGCACCCCAACCACAAGGCCTGGTATGCACTGTTCAAGACATCACTTCCCATGTCTCTGTCGTACACAGAAATGACCATCACATACAAGCAAGCAGAATCAGCTTTCATTGCTGAAGCCTGTGGCACGTGATTCCATCCCCCAGGTGAACAGGTGACGGCACCAATCGAGCGACATACATCAGTGCCGAGGCACGAGTAGAAGATGAGCAAGAGGTGTGCATGCCCACAGTGCCACTGCTAATAAGCAGCTCACGACGATTTGTGTTAACACTTGTGGAGTCACATTTGCTCTCTTCTTTACTGTGGAAGCAGTACAATCTGCCACTGAAGCCCTTATTATATGACATTCTTGACTGGTGTAGGTGCTGCTTAGACAGCCAGAA
The DNA here is from genome assembly GCF_023864275.1 of Schistocerca cancellata. Lineage (NCBI taxonomy): Eukaryota > Metazoa > Arthropoda > Insecta > Orthoptera > Acrididae > Schistocerca > Schistocerca cancellata. The sequence goes on along the minus strand of NC_064634.1, from coordinate 447,154,631 downwards.
ACACAGGTACACGTGTGAGAATGCTCACATGTGCACTATTGCCAGCATCACTCCCAACTGAAGTGGCATCCCCTACTTGTGTGGCAATTTACTGAAATGCCCAACCCACTACTTAAAAAGTCACATTTGTCCAATCTCAAACTTGCTAAGCTGACTGTAGGAAGCATGAATATGTGTCTGTGATACTGCCCACTTCCCCTACAAATCTGCACCACACTGAGCCTTATGGCCATGGGCATTCCCTTTTAAAGGTTAACAGCTTGATGCACTGTGCTAGCTATGCCACTATCCCACTCTGCTGGTGGATGACAATGAGACCATTACCAGCACATCTACAATCATCTACATGGCACATTCTGTGATCAGACAAGTTCTTTTTCTTCTTTTTTTCAAGCAGTGTAGAAAGTAAATCTTCATTCTCATACTCTGCCTTACTAATAAGAACTACTTTCTGTTACATCCAAAGATTAACACACCTTTGCGAACAAAAAATTTTTATTACGTGGAGCAAGGCCACCGCTTAATTTTACAAAATGATAAACTTCCTTCGAAAACAAAAAGCTTCTTCTCCTGCCAAAATTTCTGACAAGCCAGAGAAGTATGCCACCTTACTGAATTGAAATATTAGCAACTGAACTGCATTTACGTTCCTTTGTCCGGTTTTCTCTCAACGCTCTCTGGCAGATGCCGAGAAAGTAGACGGGCGCACAGTCCAGGGTCACTGGCCGGCGTAGCGAAGACGTGGCACCTGGATGTCCCGGCTGCATCAGTGTCTCTTCCGGGAGGCAGTCTGCGGCGGGTTGAAAGACGCCTGCTTTCCTTTCGCTATTTAACCCGGCGGCTCCAGTCTTCCTCTGCTGATTCCGGAGTGATGATTGGCGGTCATTGGTGATCCCGGATTGGCGGATGGTGATATCACCGTGTGACCATCCACGCCGGAAAAATGCGTGTGCACGTGCACGGTTCGCAACTGACTGAATGTTTGGCAGGAACGCCTCTAGCGCCAGCTGGCGGAACGTGCCCCTACTAAGTTGCAGGCGCCGCTTGACTTTGCCGACTGTTGCATTTGTGTGGCTGTGCGCACCACGGCACTTTCTTGTGACAATGTGACAAAGCTAAGTTCATCAGTTCTTATGAAAATTGAAACAAAATGTGTGTATCTGATATTTTATTCTCTTTGCTTTATAACAGCGTAGTGTCTGTACAAAATAAATATTTATCATTGAGCCAACCATATTAATATCACTCATCCTATGCTGACACTTTCCATGTAATTCCAAGACAATGAAGAGCTCTTTAGATGTGCAGAGAAATGTTTGGGCTTTTACTGCTGTAAGGACGGAGACAGACTTGTTTCCCCTCGTCCCACAGCGGATAGGTGTGACTGATATTCCTCCTTTCTAATCTTCCCCAACCAGTCCTTTTCTAGGTAAGGAACTGATAGTTCTAAAAACTAGGATCAGTGTTTTCCTTTTAACTGCATCTGTGGGCAGGCCTGGAATTTTGTGTCCTGAAGGAAAAGGTACGCAGCCATTCCATCTATTTTGAAATTTTATAGTTTACGAAAATTACTGTATGAAACAATATTACATGGCAGTGAAACAAACATTTCCACTCATTTCTACTGTTCTTTATTTGACAGAATAAATTGAACTTCATATGAGTTATATATACATATTACTGAATGTTGTTTTATTTTCTGGTTAGTCTATACTCATAACTAAAACTGACAGCACATATCTTTACTACTCAAAATCTGTACTAGTTTAATTCATTTTAAGCCAAAATGAAAACTCTATATGTACTGTTAGAAAAATACTGTACTTACTTTTTTTTGTAGCATAGTAAAGTTGTTAACTCTAGAACAATACAAGAAACCAGAAACCATTACTCTATGCAAAGATGAGGTGCACTGAAACATCATACTTAGTACATTTACTTGCCTTAAATATTTCACTTCAATTATTGTAATTTGCAATAATCATGTTGTAATGTAAGGTCTAACTTAAGGTTCTTGCTGTGTAAGTTTCAGCTGTGCATACTGACGTTTCACTGTTGGGTTACATGCTGTATCTTGAGTAAATATATAGCTCTATGCCTGAGGGCACAGAGAGATCCTCTTTATTCAGTGAGAGTCTACCATATATCTATACATTTATAGTTCAAATAAACCAATGTTTAGAAATTTATATGCTAGTTCATTTTCATAAGGTTTAATCTCAAACTTACATGCAAATGTCCAAGTGATACTACACTTCTTGGCATTCAGTTTGATCCAAAACAAAAAGTTCAGACAAGAGAACAAAATTAGCTAAAACCAACTATTTGCAGAGCAAACTCAGACCTTGTGAAAGTGGAAAGCTATTGCTTAACTCTTATTACAGCTTTTTCACAACTTCCTAATCTATGGAGTCCTCCACAAAAGTGAAAAGAATTATTATTTGTCAAAAAGAGGTGGTCAGGTGTATCTCTGGAGTGAGACACAATGAATCCTGCAGACTGTCTGAAGAAACCAAAACAAAGTTATTGTTATATCCTTTATATCAACATTTATTTCTACACAACGGTATGTGCATCGGATTGGCAACTGCTAAGACTAATAGCCAAGGTTACAAGATTGGTTCTGTAAATTTAAAAATCATTGTATGCAGTAAAAGTAAAGACATCTGTTGGAAATAATCATTACACTACATCTTACACCTCAGAGAAAATGTTGTGCTATTACGATATGGGCCTACAAGATTTGAATAATTTACACTGAAGATGGTAACAAAGCGATCAAATCTTACTTGTAAGATTAAGGATTTCAGTATTCACAACTAATGCTGCCATTTATCTAAAATATATTGAATATTATGAAAAGTGGCAGCAGGAGAATTTTTTTATTTATTTATTTGGTCCTGTCGATTACATATTATACAGCCAGTGTACAAGTAATATAGGACAAGTCAATTGATTCAATTACAGTAGTACATTAACATTTATACATCACATTGCACAGACACTGGTTTCTTTTACAAGAACAATTACTTGCATGCAGTATTAAAGCCTGCTTTATGCCAAAAACAGTTTAAGTGATTGTTTAAAATAGTAGAATAAGTGACAGTTCATATTTTTATGCTACTGACATATACAAGGAAGTAAATTTTCTTCATGGTCATGGTTTGAATGAATACAAGTTTTAACTGCATTCCTTAAGAAGAGGTTTAAGTGAATGCTCAAGAGAGTGGGATACATGGGAGTTCACATTTTCTCGTAATGAAACAGATAAATTTACATTTTATCACCACAATTTCAGTTAAACTACAAGTAACAGCATCACACTATCTTTAAGGGAGTGATTTTCTTAGGCGGTTTCCCCCACTCTTGTACATCATAACTCTTAAGTGTTCATTCATTTTATAGAAAGTTTGTTCAATGGGAAATAATTTTAGTTTCCTTTTGAAAACCTGTACATTATTTATTTCCTTTTTTATATTGATGGGGAGCTTATTGAAGACCTTTATACCTGACTCAGTAACTCCCCTATGTACTTTAGTGAGAGTTGCAGAGCCTTGATGAAAATTTTTCACCTGTCTTGTGTCATGATTGTGGATGTCACAATTTTTCTGAAACAGTTCCCTGTTGTTGGCTACAAATGACGTCAGTGAGTATATATACTGACCCGTGATGGTAAGTATCCTGAGAGATTTGAAGAGACCTCTGCAAGATGTCCCATTAGGGACCCCACATATTAGCCTCACTGCTCGTTTTTGTATTCCGAAGAATTTTTCAACACCTGCAGCATTTCCCCAGAAGATTATGCCGCAGGAGAGAACAGAATGGAAATATGCAAAATATGACAACAACATTACTTCTCTGTCTACTAACTAATGGAGAGCTCTTAGTGCAAAGCACAATGAGCTAAGTTTCTGGACCAGCTGATCGATTTGTTCTTTCCATCTTAGGTGACTGGCTATCTGGATACCTAGGAATTTTGTATGTGTGGTTTGATTAATTTTGTGATTGTTAACATTTATTTTTTTTATTTTTTGTCAGAAACTGTATCATATTGGTTTTTGAAATATTTAAGGTTAGGCTATTCGCAGTGAACCATTTGTGTACTTGAGCAGGGACACTCAGGGCTGTATCCTGCATCGTGGAGTTGGGTCCTTTAACGAGGATACTTGTATCATCGGCAAACATTAATATTTTTGCTCTGTTGTTAATTGTTATTGGTAGATCATTAATGTAGATCAGGAAAATTAATGGCCCAAGAATTGAGCTCTGTGGGTCCCCATACTTTATATTTCCCCAATCTGATGTTAATGCTGTTCCTGTCCCCCTTAAGACAAACCTTTGCTTCCTGTTCTGTAAGTATGATTCTAACCAAGTCAAATATTTGTCTTTAATGCCATAATGTGGAAGCTTTTTTAAGAGTGTGTTGTGATCTACACAATCAAATGCCTTGGCAAGGTCACAAAATATTCCCATTGGATACCTTTTGTAATTTAGTTCACCTAAAATTTTATCTGTTAGGTTAAATATAGCTCTGTCTGTGGAGGAGCCCTTACGAGAGCCGAGCTGTGTAGGAGCCAGTAAGCCATTTTGTGTAGAGTGACTATAAATCCTATCACACACTATTCTCTCAAATACCTTTGAGAATACTGGCAGCATGGAGATGGGCCAATAGTTGGATATTTCATCCCTTGCTCCACTTTTGTGGATTGGCATCACTACTGCATGTTTTAATCTATCTGGGAACACGCCAGTTTCCATAGATTGGTTACGCGAAAAGCACAATATATAACTGATTGAGTCTGCACATGATTTTAAAATCCTACTTGATATGACACCGTATCCACAGGAATCTGAGTTTTCGAGTAATTTTATGGTTTTTTTTCAATTTCTTCAGGGGCTGTACTTCTGAAATGAAGTGCTACTTTAGATGTTATTTGCATGTGGTTAAGTAATTCAATAGCTTCTGTGTGAGCCTGTTTATTATGGATCGCTGTTTTTTCAGCTACAGAGAGAAAAAAATTGTTGAAATCTGAGGCTGCAACTTTGTGTTTATTATTGTCAGGTTTTATGTTCCTATTTGTCTCACTTTTTATGATGTGCCATATGGTTTTTATTTTATTGTTTGAATTGCTAATTTTTTGTGCATAGTGCAACTGTTTGGCCTTCTTGATTACACTTGTTAGAATTTTACAGTATTTCTTGTCATGTAACTTTACTGCTGGGTCTGTACTAGTCCTCTGTTGTACATACAGATCTTTTTTTTTGTCACATGATATTTTTATGCCAGTAGTTAGCCACTATTTCCTTTTACTACAGGTTGGTTTGATTTTAATCTGTCTTTGGGGGAAAGAAGCTTCAAAATGTTTAAGGAATAAGTTCAGGAAAGAGTTGAACTTCTCATTCACTGTGTCAGCCTGGTATACTTCTTCCCATTGCTCATGGCATAAACTATTTCTGAACAAGCAAGTAGATTCAGCATTTACTGATCTAACATGTTTAACTTGGTTACAATGGCCATGTGTTGTTTTTCTGCTGGCAAGTTTTAGGGTTGTCATTTGACCGTCGTGATCAGACAGACCATTTGTTACTGCCTGTGTCATCACTTCATTGTAATTTGTGGGATCTAGGAACAGATAATCTGTTTTACTTATGCAAGCTTTCTGAGCCTTTCAGTTCCTTCTTATAGCAGATGGTTTACAGGGGAAGTAAAGAGGTGTGAATGGAAAGGAATTTGAGAACTTTAGGAAAGGTGGCAGAGTTCACAAAAGTCACTCAGAGCCCCAGGTCAGGGGAGACTTACTGGACGGGATAAGAAGGAAAGACTGGTTATTGGGAAGTGCATCAGATGAGATTTGAAACCTAAGAGCTTAGAGGTGGAAGTCAGAATAATATGCAAGACAGAGATTACTGCTGAAACTTTGTGCACAAGTTATCACATTGTCAAAAAGTTTATGGCATGGCACTATACATCTTACATAGAACAATATTTTTTCTGTTTATTTAAGAGCTGTGAGTGATGCACAGAAAGTAAATACTTTTGTGAAGCTGCTGTTTAAAGAAAATTTATTACCTCTATCCTTGAAAACTGTCAAATGGGCCTAAACTGTGTTTAAGAAGATAAGATGCATACATAGGAACATAACGAGTTGAAGTAATTGATGTAAACACGTTACTTCCCATATGACTGCTCATTATATCTTCATATGTAGATAAAATGCTTCTTTATCTTAAATGTCTGCCCCTGGCAGCTGAGTGGTCAGCGCAACAATGTCAATCCTAAGGATCCGGGTTCAATTCCCAGCTGGGTCAGAGATTTCCTCTGCTCAGGGACTGAGTGTTGTGTTGTCCTAATCATCATCATTTCATCCCCATTGACACTCAAGTCGCCAAAGTGGTGTAAAATCGAAAGACTTGCACCCGACAAATGGTCTATCCGACAGGAGGCCCTAGTCACACGACATTTACATTTATTCATCTTAACAAATATATTTTTCAAAGTAAATTAGGTTTGAAAGTACCTATTGTCTATGCCAACTATGAACTTCTCTACAATAATTCAACTATGAACTTCTCTACTGTCATTCCACCAGTGTCTTAGTGTGAGTTTACAAAAGCAATACAAATTGCATATTGCTGACAATATATCCCAGCCATAATGTGTGATAATATTTTCAGCAGCACTCATCGTGGACACATTTTGGGCATTTTGCTGCTTACTGTTGGTGAGCAGTAGGACGAAATAAGGGACATCCTACCCAAGACCTTTCCTACTCTTTGTAAAGTGGTGTTCCATTGCCGAACCAATCTCCAAAACATTCTAGTCCTCTCCTACACCACTTCCAATTCCAACCCCTTGCCACACAGATCATATCCCTGTGGAAGCTCCAGGTGCAAGACCTGCCCAATCCACCCACCCAGCACTTCCAGACCTATTACAGGCTTATCCTACCCCATCAGAGGCCATGCCACATGTGAAACTGGGCATGTCATATACCAAATCTGCTGCAATAATTGCTCAGCTGTTTATATTGTATGAATACCGACAAACTGTCCACCAGAATCAATGGCCACTGCCAAACTATGGCCAATAGCAAAATGGACCATACTATGGTGCAAAATGCAGCTGAACATGATATTCCTGATTTCAGTTGCTGCTTCACAACCCAGATCATCTGGATCCTTCCCTCCACCACCAGCTTTTCTGAACTGTGCAGATGGTAACTACCTTACAACACTTTCTCTTCTCCCGAAATTATCCTGGCCTCAATCTACTATCCTCACCCAACAATTTCTGTCCCCACTGCCCTATCCCCTCCTCTCAGTTCACATCCCCTCACCCTCACTGTGTGCTGCTCTCTGCCAATATACCCATCAGGTTTTTCCCTTTCTCTGCTGCCCCACAGCCCTGATGCTGCACCTAACAGCTTTTTCCTGCTGCATCTATTTTCCTGCAGGCGCTGTCAGATAGCACTCTCCCCTACCCCTTTTGACCCTACTATCACTCGCCCTTCCCCACCTCACTCCAGGTTGCTGGTTTTGTTCAATACATCGCATTCTGTCCATACTGGCGAGAGATACTGGTCATGTGTGCTTCCTTGTGTGAATGTTTGAGTTTGTTTCCTTTTCTGAAGAAGGCTTTGGCGAAAGCTAAATGTGTAATAGTCTTTTCATTGTCTATCTGCAACTCCACATGTCGTCTTTAGGGTGAATAGCAAACTGTCCTTTCTGTTATATTAAAACGAAAATAATCAATTTTTGACAATATAATGTAATTGGATACATAAAAAACACTCACCAAGCATCAGCAACATCAGCAAGAGAAAACACACACACACACACACACACACACACACACACACACTCACACACAGAGACAGATTTTACTAATGCAGGCTGTCAGAGCCAGTGGCTGCTTCTTCTGGCAGAAGGGATGAAGGGGAAATAAGGGATGAAGGGAAAGGAACTGGAGAGCTTTAGGAAAAACGGTACAGTTTGAAAAAGTCATTGAGAACCCCACATCACAGGAGACATACCAGACATCCCGAAGGAAGGAAAGACTGATTGTTGGGAAGGCACCAGATGAGATTTGAAAGCCTAAGAGGTTAAAGATGGAAGATAGGGTAATATGCAAGACAAAGATTATTGCTAAAACATGGTGCACAAGTTAATAAAAGTGTAAAGCTAAATGCATCGTATGCAACAGAGGTGGGAGGGGGACAGGAAAAAATAGACAGATCAGAAAATGTAAACTAAAACAGAGTATTTAATATGAGGAAATGCTGATTCAGAAGAAATTAATGTAAATTAAAGACATGGGGAGGGGGGGTGGGGGCAAGAACCAAGGACATGCTGTAGCGACAGTTACCACTTGCAGTTCTAATGAACTCGTGGGAGGGGGGGGGGGCAGGGGGGGGGTAGCTAAAAAGGCATAGAGGTCATAATGGTCAAGTTTTAGAGCATGCTCTGCAACACCATATCGTGAGTTGCCAGTATACACCCTCTGCCTATGCCCACTCATCCTTACTGACAACTTGGTGGTAGTCATGCCAATGTAAAAGACCGAATAGTGTTTACGTAACAGCTGCTATATGATGTGTCATTACACAGGTGGCTCTTCCTTTGATAGCATATGTTTTGCCAGCTACTGGGTTGGTGTAGGTGGTGGTAGGAGGGTGTTTATGCCAAGTCTTGCAGTGGGGACAGTCACAGGGGTAGGAACCATAGGGTGGTGAGATGGATGCAGAAGGAGCATAGGGTCCAACAAGGATATCGCAGAGATTGGAAAGGCAACGAAAAGCTGTTCTAGTGTGGGGAGAAAAATCTCAGACAGAATGGATCTCATTTCAGGGCATGATTGTAGGAAGTCTGGTATGTTGTTGCAGTCTGTAGTTGGCTTGGCAGATAATACCATCCAAGGAAACATGAGGGGCATCTACCATCATTATCTTACCAGCAAACAAAGTTAGTACTTGACTGAAAGGAATATGTTAGTGAAGGTCTACACCAGCTATCTGATAGTTCTGCATATGGAGTCACCATCAAGATTCCATACCTGTGATTCAGACTGACCTACAGTCCCTCCTTAAAACCTCAGACCTCTAACTTCAATACAAAGAACCTCTTACCCCACACAAACCATGCAACCCCACCTTTTTCCTCCTTCTTAAAATCCACAAACACAATCATCCTGGCTGTCATATCTGCTGGCTTCAATGCATGTGTGTTTTAGCTGATCAGCACCCGCAACCCATAGTACCAAGACTTCGCTCTTGTACTGACAGCAACCATTTCCTTGATCATCTGGAATCCATGGCCATTTCTCTCCCACCACACACCTTGCTTGTCAACACTGATGCCACCTCTCTCTATACCAACACCCCCAAGTACAAGGTCTGTCTGCTACTGAACATTTCCTCAGTCAGCACTCACCTGATTCCAAACCTATGACACAGCAAGATGGTGGACCAAGTGAAAATACAGATTGAAAATGCTCTCGAAACGATAGTATCGTGGAAGCAGGCGGTTACCTAAAGAACAAGGAGATTCTTAAAGTGGTAAACGATATAACAAACTCTTGATACAATAACAAATCTAGAGAAAGATAAGAATAAGGAAAGTAACGATCCTGGAAGTGAGGGTACGGAACCCCAAACAGAAGACACATTGGAGGGAGAATGCAGCTCTGCCTCAGGACAAGTGGCACCATCTGTTGTTCCCACTCAAGATTGCAAGCAGCAGCAGCCGCAGCCAGCTACTGCCATCTGTTGGCGAAACCCAAAGTTTCCACATTTCAGAGCAGGAAACATCACGCACACAACAAAACGAAAATGTGAACAGTGAAAACAAGGAGCTGTCAAATATGCAAAAAAATATGAGATATATAATGGACTTCATAACTAACAGGCTAAGTACAATTATAGAGGATAAAATAAACTTGACCCTGAACAGGTCTATATACAGAGAAAATGAGGTATACAACACCGAAAATGGACAAGAAAATTACTATAGTTGCCAAATAGAACCAGACTAGAAACTGGTAACTATAAACAGAAATAATCAATCCATCACAGAAAAAGGATACTAGAAGACGACTTGCAAGCTGCAAACAAAATGGCCTGGTTTATCTAGGCAACTTTAAGGGAAATGCCACAACAGAGAGGGTTAAATGGTAGTTCGAGAGAAATGGAGTTAAAAACATTCACAAAAATAATAGATTCACAAATACCATATAATCAATTCAGCTTCTGAAATGTAAGTAACAACAGAAAAAGTCAAAGCTCACTACCCGAAAAGGATTCTAGGCATCAGGAAGTCAGCACCCTCAAGGCTAACATATGTATTAACCAAGGAAAACTACTTCATCAACGACATCAAAATGCAGTATTTGCTGCCAAATACCAAGCCCTAAGAGAAAGCATGTCAAACCCTCACTGAGAAGTTCAGAGCCATCTGGCTCAATTTCTACTCCACAGATGCCATAATGACGGACGAATGGAAACAAGCAAACTACAAGCTACGACACGTAGTAACACATTACACCACGCATGGATTTCACCATAGACTCTGCCAAAACAAGAGATTTCACCAGCCGAACAAAGACTGTGTTTGTGATTTGTGTAAGAAACATTGTGAGAAATACCATGCTCAAAACTGCAAAATGAGGAAAACCTCTATTATAAAACTGGGTCTGAAATAACTATTCATTTGTAATTTCTCTTTGTACATTGTGCACTTTTCAATTAATAAACTAAACCTATGACATCCTTTTTGCTCACCTTAATCACCTTTATACTTACCAACAACTACTTCACCTTTGAGGGGCAGACATACGAACAGATATGGGGTACAGCCAGGCAACCAATATGGCTCCTTCCTAGCCAACTTTTTCATAGGTCACTTGGAGGGGGCTTTCCTGGTCTGCTTTAGATTCATTGCTGACTTGCCACATGGACTGTAGGTGAGGCTGACCTGTTAAATTTCGTGGAATCTCTAAATACCTTTTGCCAATTAACTGTCACAGGATACTATTCCATGTTACTTTCCTTGATGTTGAAAAGTACAGTTTGCTATTCACCAAAAGATGACATGCTAAATTGCAGTCAAATATAAAGAAAAGACTGTTACAAACTGAGATTTTGGCCAAAGCCTTCTTCAGAAAAGAAAACTCTCACATTCACACAAGGAAGCACATGTGACCACCATCTCTGGCCAGTATGGGCAAAATGCAACTGTTGCATTGAATAAGACCAACAAGCTGGAGTGGGGTCAGGAAGGGAGCGCGATAGCAGGTCAAGAGGGGGAGGGGAGATTGCTGTCTGACAGATCATGCAGGGAATAGATGGCAGCAGGACAAAACATGATAAAGCAGGAGCTGTGGGTGAGGGAGGGGAAGGGAAATGGGGAGCAGAAAAGGAGGGGAGCAGACAAGGGGAAAAACCCGATGGGTACACTGGTGGAGGGCAGCACACATTAAGGGTTAGGGGACATGAACTGAGAATATGGGACAGGGCAGAGGGAGCAGAAACTGTTGCGTGGGGGTAGAGGGGATAGCAGGTCACCATAGCATGAGACCAAGATAATTTCAGGAGCAGAGAATGTGCTATAAGGGCAGTTCCCATCTGCACAGTTCAGAAAAGCTGGTGGTGGAGGGAAGGATCCAGATGATATGGATTATGAAGCAGCCACTGAAATCAAGCATATTACACTGAAGAGCCAAAGAAACTGGTAAACCTGCCTAATATCATGTAGGGCCCCCAGAGCATGCAGAATGCCACAACATGACTTGGCATGGGCCCGACTAATGTCTAAAGTAGTGCTGTAGGGAACTGACACCATGAATCCTGCAGGGCTGTCCATAAATCCATATGAGTACGAGGGGATGGAGATATCTTCTGAACAGCACATTGCAAGCCATCCCAGATATGCTCAATAACGTTCATGTCTGTGGAGTTTGGAGGCCAGCAGAAGTTTTTAAACTCAGAAGTGTGTTCCTGCAGTCACTATGAAGCAGTTCTGGATGTGTGGGGTGTCGCACTGTCCTTCTGGAATTGCCCAAGGCTGACAGAATGCACAATGGACATGAATGGATGCAGGTAATCAGACAGGATGCTTATGTATGTGTCACCTGTCAGTATCATATCCAGACAAATCAAGTGTCCGATATCACTCCAACTGCACATGCCCCACACCATTACACAACCTCTACCAGCTTGAAGTCCCCTGCTGACATGCAAGGTCCATGGATTCATGAGATTATCTCCATACCAGTACATGTCCATCCACTCCATACAATTTGAAAAATGATTCAAATGGCTCTAAGCCCTATACTATGGGACTTAACATCTGAGGTCATCAGTCCCCTAGACTTAGACCTACTTAAACCTAACCAATCTAAGGACATCACAGACATTCATGCTCGAAGCAGGATTCGAAACTGCGACCGTAGCAGCAGCGCAGTTCTGGACTGAAGCACCTTGAACCGCTCAGCCACAGCAGCCAGCATACAATTTGAAATGAGACTCGTTTGACAGGCAACATGTTTTCATTCATCAACAGTCCAATATCTGTGTTTAACGCCCAGGCGAGGCATAAAGCTTTGTGCCATACAGTCATCAAGGGTACATGAGTGGTCCTTCAGCTCTGAAAGCCCTTATCGACACACACTTGCTGATGGGCAAGCAATGAAATATGCAGCAATTTGCAGAAGGGTTGCACTTCTGTCACATTGAAAGATACTGTTCAGTCGTCATTGGTCCCGTTCTTGCAGGATCTTTTCCCAGATACAGTGATGTCAGCGATTTGATGTTTTTCTGGATTCCTGATATTCACAGTACACTTGTGAAATGGTCACACAAGAAAATCCCCACTTCATCGCCACCTCGGAGATGCTGTGTCCCATCGCTCAGTTGCTGACTATAACACCACGTTCAAACTCACTTAAATCTTGATAACCTACTACTGTAGTAGCAGTAACTGATCTAACAACTGTGCCAGACACTTGTCTTATACAGGCCTTGCTGACGAAAGCAGTGTATTCTGCCTGTTTATCTCTGTATTTGAATGCACATGCCTATAGCAGTTTCTTTAGCACTTCAATGTATGTTTAGCTCCATTTTGTACCACAGGATGGTCTATTTTGCTTTTGGTTGCAGTTTGGCAGTGCCATTCATTCTGGTGGACAGTTTGTCGGTATTCATACCAATATAAATAACTGTGGAATTATTGCAGCAGGGTTGGTATATTACATACCCAGTTTCGCAGGTAACCTGGCCTCCGAGTAGGATAAGCATGTGACAGGACTGGGTGGATTGGGCAGGTCTTCAGCAGGGATATGATCCCTGTGGCAAGGGGTTGAAACTGGAAGTGGCATAGGAGTGGAATAGAATGTTGTGGAGGTCGGATGGGCATTGGAATGTCCCTTGAGAAGAGGTAGGAAAGGTCTTGGGTAGGATGTCCCTTATTTCATCCTACTGTTTACCATCAGTAGGCAGCAAATAACCCAAAACATGGCCACAATGAATGCTGCTGAAAAATATTATCAGGAGTATGACTGGGGTATATTGTCAGCAATATTCAATTTGTATTGCTTATGTGAACACACACTAACATGCGCTGTTTGAGGCTTTCCTGGTGTTGCGTCTGCTTGATTGGCTCCTGGGAATTATGCTGGATAATATTGTAAAAACCACACAATATTTCAGCGAGACAACTGCCTGCCATCTTCAGGTGCTACTGCCGTGTCACTTAGAAGCTCGCCAATTTATATGTTGGCTTTCTAGAACAGCGCAGGCGCCAGCGGGGACATAACGTCATGAAAGACCAATCGTAGACGGCGTCGAATACCAGAGCCCTCTTCTGGAGAAATGGGTCGAAGTCTGCGGAAGTGCGCCGTGATGTGGGAAAATGCAGCCGGGAGCGATGGAAACCGTTCGCACGCACAAGATGTTGGCACACGATTTAAGCATCTGTGCTAAGGTTTCCCATCTGCGTTGATGCTGTGCAGTTGCTAATCTGTGGATGACGATTCCTTAGTGCCGCCAAGGCTGAATCCCAGGCTTTGCTCAGTGCTCTGGTGAAACCCCGCGTCTCTGTTTATTAGGTTACTGCTTATACGTATTTCAACCGCCTCTTTGATGATGGAGTCCCAGTATGTGGAAGCATACAAGAGGATCTTTGTTTCTTCATAGTTCATGCCGTGTCTTGTGTCAAGGCCGTGTTCAGCAACTGCATATTTCTCTGGCTGACCCAACCTCGTGCGACGTTTATGCTCATCGCATCTGTCTTCAATCGTACGACACGTCTGGCCAATATAAGACTCCCCACAGTGGCACATGATTTTATATATTCCTGGTCTCCTCAGGCCGAGGTTGTCTTTAACAGAGTCCAGCATTGATTGCACTCGTGCTGGAGGCCGGAAAACACATTTAATTCAGTATTTCTTGAAAATTCTACCCATCTTAAAAGACATGCCACCGACATACGACCCGTTTCTCCAGCAGAGGGCTCTGGTATTTGACACTGTCTACGATTGGTCTTCCATGACGTTATGCCGCAGTGGATCCTGCACTGTTCTAGAAAGCCAACATATAAATTGGCGAGCTTCTCAGCGAAGCAACAGTAGCACCTGAAGATGGCGGCAGTTGCCTCGCTGAAATATTGTGCGGTTTTTACAATATTATTCGGCGTAATTCTCAGGAACCTATCAAGCAGATGTAGCGCCGGGAAAGCCTCAAACAGCACATCTGGTACCTCTAAGGGGAGGAGATGGTTAACACAGTACGTGAGTTCGATAAACTTTGCAACAAAAGGGAGAGACTGTTGTCCTCTCTCGCGTTCTTACTTAGATATCGGGACCAGCAAACCACACCGACTTTCGCCAAGTTTACCCATTATGTGGACTCTGCAGCGGCCAGGAGAATTAAACAATGAGCAAGCAGGGCACTGGTGAGAGAAAGAATATGTTATACTAGATGTGTATTACCATGTACCCATGGTCTAGGGGTAGCGTCTTTGACTCATAATCAAAACGTCTTCGGTCCCGGGTTCAATCCCCGCCACTGCCTAAATTTTGATAAATAATCAGCATTGGCGGCCGAAGACTTCCGGCATAAGAAGTCAGCCTCATTCTGCCAACGGCCTTCTCAAAGAGGGCGGAGGAGCGGATAGAGATTCAGATACTGGATTGTAACGTGTACCCAGGAGCAGATATAGACTCAGATCACAATATAGTAGTGATGAAGAGTAGGCTGAAGTTCAAGACATTAGTCAGGAAGAATCAATACGCAAAGAAGTGGGATACGGAAGTACTAAGGAATGACGAGATACGTCTGAAGTTCTCTAATGCTATAGATACAGCAATAAGGAATAGCGCAGTAGGCAGTACAGTTGAAGAGGAATGGACATCTCTAAAAAGGGCCATCACAGAAGTTGGGAAGGAAAACACAGGTACAAAGAAGGTAGCTGCAAAGAAACCATGGGTAACAGAAGAAATACTTCAGTTGATTGATGAAAGGAGGAAGTACAAACATGTTCCGGGAAAATCAGGAATACAGAAATACAAGTCGCTGAGGAATGAAATAAATAGGAAGTGCAGGGAAGCCAAGACGAAATGGCTGCAGGAAAAATGTGAAGACATCGAAAAAGATATGATTGTCGGAAGGACAGACTCAGCATACAGGAAAGTCAAAACAACCTTTGGTGACATTAAAAGCAACGGTGGTAACATTAAGAGTGCAACGGGAATTCCACTGTTAAATGCAGAGGAGAGAGCAGATAGGTGGAAAGAACACATTGAAAGCCTCTATGAGGGTGAAGATTCGTCTGATGTGATAGAAGAAGAAACAGGAGTCGATTTAGAAGAGATAGGGGATCCAGTATGAGAATCGGAATTTAAAAGAGCTTTGGAGGACTTACGGTCAAATAAGGCAGAAGGGATAGATAACATTCCATCAGAATTCCTAAAATCATTGGGGGAAGTGGTAACAAAACGACAATTCACGTTGGTGTGTAGAATATATGAGTCTGGCGATATACCATCTGACTTTCGGAAAAGCATCATCCACACAATTCCGAAGACGGCAAGAGCTGACAAGTGCGAGAATTATCTCACAATCAGCTTAACAGCTCAAGCATTGAAGCTGCTTACAAGAATAATATACAGAAGAATGGAAAAGAAAATTGAGAATGCGCTAGGTGACGATCAGTTTGGCTTTAGGAAAAGTAAAGGGACGAGAGAGGCAATTCTGACGTTACGGCTAATAATGGAAGCAAGGCTAAAGAAAAATCAAGACACTTTCATAGGATATGTCGACCTGGAAAAAGCGTTCGACAATATAAAATGGTGCAAGCTGTTCGAGATTCTGAAAAAAGTAGGGGTAAGCTATAGGGAGAGACGGGTCATATACAATATGTACAACAACCCAGAGGGAATAATAAGAGTGGATGATCACGAACGAAGTGCTCGTATTAAGAAGGGTGTAAGACAAGGCTGTAGCCTTTCGCCCCTACTCCTCAATCTGTACATCGAGGAAGCAATGATGGAAATAAAAGAAAGGTTCAGGAGTGGAATTAAAATACAAGGTGAAAGGATATCAATGATATGATTCTCTGATGACATTGCTGTTCTAAGTGAAAGCGAAGAAGAATTAAATGATATGCTGAACAGAATGAACAGTCTAATGAGTACACAGTATGGTTTGAAAGTAAATCAGAGAAAGACGAAGGTAATGAGAAGTAGTAGAAATGAGAACAGTGAGAAACTTAACATCAGGATTGATGGTCACGAAGTCAATGAAGTTAAGGAATTCTGCTACCTAGGCAGTAAAATAACCAATGACAGACGGAGCAAGGAGGACATCAAAAGCAGACTCGCTATGGCAAAAAAGGCATTTCTAGCCAAAAGAAGTCTACTAATATCAAATACCGGTCTTAATTTGAGGAAGAAATTTCTGAGGATGTACGTCTGGAGTACAGCATTGTATGGTAGTGAAACATGGACTGTGGGAAAACCGGAACAGAAGAGAATCGAAGCATTTGAGATGTGGTGCTATAGACGAATGTTGAAAATTAGGTGGACCGATAAGGTAAGGAATGAGGAGGTTCTACGCAGAATCGGAGAGGAAAGGAAGATGTGGAAAACACTGATAGGGAGAAGGGGCAGGATGATAGGACATCTGCTAAGACATGAGGGAATGACTTCCATGGTACTACAGGGAGCTGTAGAGGGCAAAAACTGTAGAGGAAGACAGAGATTGGAATACGTCAAGCAAATAATTGAGGACGTAGGTTGCAAGTGCTACTCTGAGATGAAGAGGTTAGCACAGGAAAGGAATTCTTGGCGGGCCGCATCAAACCAGTCAGTAGACTGATGAAAAAAAAAAAAAAAAAAAAAAAAAAAAGAGAGAGAGAGAGAGAGAGAGAGAGAGAGAGAGAGAGAGAGAGAGAGAGAGATGAGTATTAGATCCCAAGTCTCCAGAAGCCTGTTCTCATTTCACCTGAAAATCTCGTTGTGTCTCTCAGCAGATTCCTGGGAGTGGGTGGACAGCTCTGCCTGAGCGCGGGAGCAAATCATGGCGCGTCATACACCTTACACACCGGTCATTGCAAGAAGAGAAATTTTGCCGTTGAACAAGGTGTTTTAAAACTTCTGAATGATGCTGCTGAAGAAATAAGGCGAGAGGCTTGCAGATCAATAACCAGGATACCTGCACCCAAGCAGAACGTCACCATTGAAGAAAGAAGAGCACTCCGTTCTTTAAAATAAAACAATGATATAGTAATTTTACCAGCTGATAAGGGTAACACCACTGTTCTTCTGCCTGCTACATCTTATTTTGGCAAGATGATGGACTTACTACAGGATACAGCATATCGTCGTCTTCAGAAAGATCCGATGGATGCCGTACGATGGAAGACATCCCCTCTCCTCAAATCCAGCCAACGTCCTGACCATATGAGAAGAGTTTAAGAGAACGAGCACCAGTTCTGCCACGACTTTATGGCCTACCAAAGATATAGAAAGAGAATGTTCCGCTTCGCCCTATCATCAGTAAGATAAGTGCCCCAACATACCACCTAGCTAAACATCTGGCTTCTCTTCTGAGTCCCATGGTGGGGAAATGTAAACACCATATTCGAAACTCAGAAGATATTATACGGCGACTGGAGAACCTGCACCTTGAATCTACTGATTTACTAGTGAGTTTCGATGTGGTTTCTTTGTTCACACGAGTGCCTCTGATGGACTCATTACAACTCATAGGAGCTAAGCTGGAAGAGGACATCTTACACCTTTTCAAACATGTGCTTACCTCGACTTACTTTTTATTCAACGACCAGTATTTTGAGCAGACTGACGGTGTTGCTATGGGTAGCCCTCTGTCTCCCATAGTAGCTAATCTTTTTATGGAAGATTTCGAGGACAAAGCATTTCAGAAGGCTGTTTTGAAACCCAAATGTTTTTGGAGACATGTAGATGATACGTTTGTGGTATGGCCGCATGGGACAGCAACGCTTCCTTCTTTTCTGGAACACCTGAACTCCCTCTGTTTCACCATGGAGGTAGAGAAAGATAGTGAGCTCCCGTTTCTGGAGGTTTTGGTTCGTAGAAAAGGAGACTGCTCCTTGGGTCACTGTGTGTTCCGGAAGCCTACGCACACAGACTTTTATTTACAAGCTACGAGCTGTCATCATCTCTGACAGTGCAGCAGTGTATTACGGATGCTAGTGCATAGGGCTAGATCCATCTCAGATCACGACAGCTTATCAGCAGAGCTTAGCAACCTCCACTCTGTGTCTGCCCAGAATGGGTACTCCGAGAAGCAGATCCAGAATGCATTTCGACCAGCACACTCCCAACCTCGAGAACAGCCTGAAGAAGCAGAGAACACCACGGGGTTGGTTTTTCTACCGTACGTCGGTGCCGTGTCTTAATATGGGCAGAATTTTCAAGAAATACAGATTAAATGTGTTTTCCGGCCTCCAGCACAAGTGGAATCAGTGCTGGGCTCTGTTAAAGACAACCTCGGCCTGAGGAGACCAGGAATATACAAAATCATGTGCCACTGTGGGAAGTCTTATATTGGCCAGACGTGTCGTACGATTGAAGACAGATGCGACGAACATAAACGTCACATGAGGTTGGGTCAGCCAGAGAAATCTGTGGTTGCTGAACACTGACTTGACACAGGACACGGCATGAACTATGAAGAAACCAAGATCGTCTTGTATGCTTCCACATACTGGGACTCCATCATCAAAGAGGCGGTCGAAATACGTATAAGCAATGACTTAATAAACAGAGACATGGGGTTTCACCTGAGAAAATCCTAGGAGTCAGCTTTGGCGGCACTAAGGAATCGTCAGCCGCAGATTAGCAACTGCACAGAGTCCACGCAGATGCGAAACCTTAGCGCAGATGCTTAAATCGAGTGCCAACACCTTAATTCACGCGCCAACAACTCACGCACATGTGAACAGGGTCCGTCAGTCACCGCCGCATTTTCCCGCAGACCGCACCCCGTTTCTACAGCAGAAGGCTCTGGTATTCGATGCCATCTACGATTGGTCTTCGATGACGTTATGCCCCCACTGGCACCTGCGCTGTTCTAAAAAGCCAACATAAACTGGCGAGCTTCTCAGCGACGCGACAGTAGCACCTGAAGATGGTGGGCAGTTGTCTCGCTGAAATATTGTGCGGTTTTTACAATATTATCCAATGTAATTCCCGGGAACCTATCAAGCACAAACTAACATACTATTAGAATGACAGTAGACAAGTTCACAGTGGAATTATTGTAGAGATATTCAGTGTAGTCCCCAGGAGTCAGGATGAAAAATAATCATGCACACTTCCTGACGCTAACCCTGGCTCTCGGTCTCAGGTACTTTGTTGGCATCCGCTTGAAAATCCTATGGAATGCACTCTGTGACACTAACACTGGAGCTGATGATCGATAGTTCACACATTTTGAAGCCCAGCTCCGTCAGGTCAGACGCTGAGTGTAGGGACTGTGTCCTCCTCCAGTTCAGTGGGGCTGATGTTACATTCACCTTGGTGACACCAGGATCCACGTCAAGGATAGCACAACAGGTGGACAGCATGTTATACTTTGCCACCTTCTCATTGTGGCACCAATCACACTGGAGGTGGTCACCAATATATAGGTATTAACTATGTGGGCCTGACCATCTTTTGACTGCCACAATGTCAGGCTTGCAGAGCTCTTCCAGCTTTGGCAGGTGGGGGACTATGGAAATGTCAAAGCCCCTCTGTGCAAGTCCATGCATGGGATCCTTTACAACTGCATCATCATGTTACATCCTGGACCCATGTCTGCCCACAAGCCTGTATGATGTTGGTGGTCTCAACAGCTCTACAGCTTGCCCTGAATCTGGTGTCTTGTCACTTGCCACTAACTCCGTCACACCTTAATTGGTAACATGCTCATTGGGGCGCAGATGACAATGATATAGTCACGCCCAGACAGCAGTCAGCTGGTGTCAGCAGACACCAAGAGGGCCGCTCCATTGAAAGAGACATGTAGGTGAGCCACCACATCTCCAACCTGCACTGACATCTTCTAAAGGTGGACTTCTCACTCCAGCCCCACTACCTTGCATTGTACCTCACCTAGGACCATGTCGTCCATGGCTGGCTCTACCATTTGCAGAGCCAGGAGTCTTGATTGCTGGAGGCTGGCCCCATCCAGTGGGCAGATCAAATGCCAAGCCCCTGTGGGCCACAAAGGTGTGAAAGTTGCCCAACGGCAGGGGGGGGGGGGGGGCAAAGGGGGGGGGGTGTCTGCTGGGAGGCAGAACCATTTCCTTATGGTTACACACACCAGTGTCCGCAGACTTCAGGACACCAATCCAGATGCGACCAATACAGGCCCGGCAGCAGCACTTGTACCAGTGTGTAGAGGCACTGTTGCAGCTTCAGAGGAGCCCAGATGATGAGATCCAGCTGTTGCTGCAGACGGCAATGATGGCTCAAGTGGCACTGACCAGAAGAGGCGAACTGCAACCCCAGGTAGTGGTAGGTCTCACCCACACAAAGGGCTGGAATGGTGGTGCTGTTAGCTGTGAGGGTGACAGCATCATCCACCTTCACCTTCTTCCCACGGCCTGAGGCCAAGAGGGAGAGGGTGAAACACTTCCGCGGGTTGACATTCGGCCCTTTATGGGTGAGGGCTGCAGTAGCAGTATCACTGAGGGACTGCAGTCCCTTCTTTGTCGATGCGAACAGGGGGGATATCGTCAGTTAAGGCTGCAGCATTGACTCTGCAACCAAGGATCAAGGCTCCAATGTGTGAAGACAGGTGATCTAAAACGGTGTCATGAACAGGAGGGGGGAAGAGAGCGTTCCCCTGACGGACACCCCTTGAGCCTTGCAAGGCTGTGCACACACCTTTAGACTTTAAAATATATTTATTTGCTTTGCACTACACAATTGTAGTGTGGGAAATATGTTCCTCACTATCTAGCTAACTTGAGCTCAACTGATGCCATGTGCTAACACATGCAGGACTAGGTCTGCAGAATAAAATAACAGGACACAGAAACATTCTTGTGCTTCCTTTAATGGAATTGGAAACAACTACATGTAATATGTAGCAAGATTATATTGGATAATGTACTAATTTAAGCTGTCCCAGGAAGAAACACAACTCCTCCCCTCTCAAATGCTAATATTTGCATGCACCTGGATTTTGTGTGCAAAGAAAAGTACATACTAGCATGAAGGTATCTGTATCATTTAACATAATACCCTTCTGTATACGCATTATTACACGGGAGCTGTCTATTTGGCTTAGAGAAAGTAGATATCAAACTGTGAATAAGTCGTGGTGGATGACACAGTGGGTGCTCGTAGCTTGAGATGTGGACACCGTTTGTCACACATGACCTTATCGACAAGGCACTCAGCAATTGAAAACTCACTAACATGGTCATGGTGGTCTCTGTAACTTAGATAAATATGTCAGTGAATAATTATAACCAGGTTGGGCGCAGTCAGTGTTATTGTGATAGCCAGAACACACCATGCACTCAAATTACGAGGGGAGGTAGACAAAGACACCACAGATAATTATTACTCTAAGCTCAGTCACATGCAACAGAAGCAATACAATTAAATACTCTCCCTACAGTAGGAAGGGAAATTGAATGCTATCCATGATGGTACAGTTACACATTAATACCGTAATGTATTTGAGACAAAGAAAATAGACAGGTAAAAGAACAAGCCACATGTGAATTTTGCTCTATAATAATTACAATGCAACCAGGCAACATGATTTAAATCCTCTCGTTACTGTGAAGATTGAAATGACTGGCTATTGCTGAAAGGGCAGTCCCATTCTGGTGTACATGTGCACTCCCCTTTAACAATACACCTGTAGAGATGCGATACAGTCCATCATGCTGTGAACATTAATACAAGCGATCCCATGAGTCAGAGGTTGTAAGCTGTGGAAATGAAGCTGCATGGTAGTATGTAAGGATCAACTGCAAAATCTTGGTTTGTATCAAGAGTAAATGGAGGACTCTGCCTTAAGTTCTCAATAAGGCTTGAACATGGCAGCCATTACAGTTTGGCCAAAGTGCATGGTACTGACACACTGGCATTATCTTCACTTCACCCATACCTGTATGCAGCACTCTTACAGCAAGCCGTCATATGTTCTCATTTAAACGAAGATGCGAGTCGCTCTGCATCTGTGCGAAAAGTGCTGGTCAGGGAGAGCTTTCTGCTGTGTGCCTTTCTGGGAAAAACCTCTCAGTTGCAGCAGGAACTGCAAGACAGGGACTCCAACTCTTGGGTCCACTTTTGCTCACAGCCCGATCTGGCGCTATGCAATGAGTCATCTGCTGTTGCCATCTGTTGAAGTGGACTGTTGGGGTGTACATCGCCACAGTAGTACTGTGCGAGTCAAAAAGAAAGAACATATTTCAGTTGTTGTTTATTACAGACAGACTACAAAAGACAAACACATTACACATGGCAATGGACAGAGGAAGGTTCAAAGTTTTGACACACCGTGGTGTTTGTAGGAACGTGCTGACTGTACAACAAGAGATATCACTCTGTGTTGAACAACAAAATCTTTTTCAACGCCTTTGGCCTCCCAGGTCAGCAGACCTCAGACCTTGCAATTTTTTTCTGTGAGGGACTACATAAAACATAGAATCTTTGTCCCACATAAGGCCACTACTCCTCAAGAGCTGAGAAATCCAATTGTTAAAGCTTTTGATTCAATAAGCAGGGTCCTATTGATTTGTGTGTGGAATGACATTGACTACCATTTTGATGTTTCTCAAGCAGCGCATGGTGCTCATGTTGAGTGAATGGTACAGTGTTTGTACGAACATAAAACTTTGAACCCCCTTCTATCCAGCGCCATGCACAAAGCGTTTCTATCTTTTTGAAATTGTTCTTTGTTTTTGAGCAATCCTCTACGGTTTCCTCATATTTATATACCTATCCTTGTACTCATTGCTTTTATGAGATACATCTCACAATAATCTGCAATACTATGACTTTGTTGAGCTCTCAAATGTACCATTTGTTGGTACAATGTTGTTCATGAACAACATTAGTGTGACTTTTTGAGCAGCAGCTTGACACGTCTTCCACTATGCATTTACTATCAGCTAGGCATATAGAAAAACATCTGTCAGTTGTGTTATCAGTAGACAAGAACATATAATTTTTATCTGGTTTCTTTTAATTTTTTACATTACTATCAGACAGAATTCTGTACATATCTTCTCTCTGTGGAACTGAAAACAGTTTTCGGGTTCAACCCATGATGTTACAGTCTCCAATATTCCTCCATTTATGGATATCACATTCAAGACATTTTCAATGTACACTACTAATTATTTTGTGAGTACATGCATATAGGCAAATGAAGTTTTCATTTACACAGCAGTGCGCCTAAATAGTACATGGTCAGCATGTCCAACAGATGTGGGGATTGGTTGGTTGAGACCAAACTGTGACGTCATCGGTCCCTTGTTCCTGGTAAAATAATTACACAAGGGGAAGAAGAAAAGAAAGGCGTGCAGCACAATAACGGGAGAAAGTAAGAACCAGAAGAATGACAGAAGGACAACCAACACTACTATGGACAAAACAGGAAAAGAAAAAGAGGGAGCAGCATGAAACAGGTAGAAGGGGGTAAAAACAAGAGAGCAGATGACCATGGCTTGCCGACCATGAGAATAAAAAGGAACAGCCAGCCACTCTGCGACACATTAAAACATCCACCCTAAAATCATTAGAGTGGAGAACGCGAAGGGACAAAGCACATGCGCTAAAACTGATAAAAATTGATAAAACCCACCGTCACGCATAAAACGTAAAACTAAATTATCCTATGAGGTGCTGTCAGCTAAAATTAAAGGCAACAAGTCCAGTAACGGAAGAGTCCATCGCAGGGCAGCCAAAGGAGGACAGCTCACCAAGATAGGGGCCACTGTCAACTGGGCACCACACTGACACCGAGATGAGTCATCACAGTGCAGGAGATAGCCTCGTGTTGCCCAAGTGTGGCCAATGTGCAGCCGGCAGAGAACCACAGAGTCCTGCGACAGGCCCGCCACACATTCGTAGTCTCCTTAATGGCACACAGTTTGTCGTGTGTGCTGATGTTACGCCATTTCATCTCCCAAAGCCACAAAAGCTTGCGGCGTAGTACTGAATGCAGGTCAGTTGCAGAAAAGCCAACCTCCGTAAGCAGTTTCCGTGTTGCCTGTTTGGCCAGCCTGTCGGCACGTTCATTACCTGCGATTCCAAGGTGACCTGGGGTCCAGATAAACACCACTGAACAACTGGACCATTCCAGGGCATAGATGGACTCCTGGATGGTCGCTACCAAAGGATGGCAAGAGTAGCACTCGTTGATAGCTTGTAGGCTGCTCAAGGAGTCAGTACACAGAAAAAATGACTCCCCAGGGCACGAACAGATGTGCTTAAGAGCACGAGATATAGCCACCCGCTCGGCAGTGAAAACACTGCAGCCATTGGGCAAGGAATGCTGTTCAATATGTCCTCCATGGCACATGCGAAGCCGACACGAGCATCAGTCATCGAGCCGTCGGTGTAAACCACATCGTGGCCTCGGTACATCTCAAAAATCAAAAGGAAGCGGCATCGGAGAGTCGCAGTGTTAACCGAGTCCTTAGGGCCGTGTGAAAGGTCCAAGCGAAGCCGTGGCCCAAGTGTACACCATGGAGGTGTACGTGAATGGACCTCAAGTATTGGCGGTAAAGGGAAGTACTCCAGTTCGGAAAGAAGGGATTGGACATGAACTACAATTGGAAGCCCTGACCTAGGCCACCAATGCGGGAGATGAACCGCCGTGGGTGGGAAAAACAGACGGTAATTTGGATGTGCAGGAGAACGACGAATGTGTGCAATGTAACTGGCAAGCAGTTGTGCATGCATAACCTTCAATGGAGGGACTCCAGCCTCCGCAAGGGCACTGGTCACTGGACTCATCCTGAAAGCTCCTGTCGCTAGGAGAATGCCACAGTTGTGCACTGGGTCGAATAAATGCAATGCTGAGGGCATCGCTGTACCATAAACCAGACTCCCATAGTCAAGGCAGGATTGAACAAGGGCTCTGTAGAGTTGCAGCAGTGTACAGTGATCTGCACCCCAGTTGGTGTTGCTCAGGCAGTGGAGGGCATTGAGGTGCTGGCAGTACTTCCACTTAAGCTGATGAAGGTGAGGAAGCCAAGTCAATCGAGCATCAAAAACCTGTCTTAAAAATCGACGTGTCTCCACTACGGTGAGTGGATTTTCATTAACGTAAAGTTCTGGTTCTGGATGAACAGTACGACACTGACAGAAGTGCTTAACACATAACTTTGCAGATGAAAAATGGAAACTGTGGGCTAGAGCCCATGACTTCATCTTGTGAATAGCTCCCTGTAGGTGCCGCTCAGCATCACCAGTACTGGTGGAGCAGAACGAAATGCAGAAGTCGTCAGCATACACAGAAGGCGAGATGGACGGCCCTACAGCTGCTGCTAGACCATTAATGGCCACTAAAAATAGAGACACACTCAATACAGTGCCCTGCAGGACTCCATTCTATTATAGACTGCAATGCTTTTCGATACACATCATGAAATTTTTTGATCCACCTTTTTGTCAGAGTACTTAGATCTAGGAAGTACAATGATGTTACACACATGAAATTTTGAAACCTATTGCAAATTATACAATGACAGTTACAGTTTGTGTTTACCATGTGACTTATAAATTCTGATAATGACACTAACTGTTGTGTGACAGCTACATCTAATTTCCACAGAATATTACTTTGTTATTATATCAGAGGATAATTAGTTTTTGTTTTTCAATATTTCATGAAATATGTTGTTTGCAAGCTCCACTTGCTCATTGAGAATAAGGTCTGGTGAGTTAAAGGGGGGATATAAATTTCTAGTTCTTTGAGCAAATTCATTTTCTTTCCTTTGTTCATAGTGTGTAGTATTTGTTGGTTGTCTGTAATAGCTATGGCTGAGTGACCATGGTCTTTTAGACACATTGCAAAGATGGATTTATCAAAGTTATTTAGCCAGAAGGCATTCATATGCTCACGGTATCTTATAGTGAAACTCCTTCCAGTTTGGCCTACGTAGAACTGTAGGCAATGGTCACATAAAAGTTTATAAATACTTGATTTGTGGTGGCACTGGTTATTTGTCTTACTGTTGTGGATGATGTGCTGTTGTAGCTTCTTGTTAGTGCTGAAATAAATCTGAATACCAGTTTTCTGTAAGAGGAAGGCATGTTTGTTGTTTATATTAGATATTGTAAGATCAAGAAAACTGATGCCTTTATTTAATTGATGTTCTACAGTGAAGTTTATGTGCATGCTGCTGAAGCCTTTAGCTATTTACTCAATCTCCTCAGCTGTACCATTGTAAAAGATAATGGTATCATCCACATACCTTTTGTAGTATATTCTTTTATTTTCAAGTACACTATCTGATCTGAAACATTTATTTTCTATGCGGTTAATGCAAATATCTACAACTATTCCCGCCAAACTACTGCCCAATATGGTGGTGTCACCTGCTCAACCATCACATCAATGTTACCATGTGGGAGAGATTCAATAGTGACAGCAGAAGTGAAAGTTTCCCCGTCTGCCTCGTTTAAAGCAGGCGACCATGGGCCTGACGTCGGGGCAGTGACAGGAAGATGGGGAAGTGGCCACCACCACACAGGTCGTCATGTGCTCTCCAGTGGATAGATGGGGAGAAGTCCTGGGCTGCAAATTGATAAATCAATGGCCTAGTAACTACCACGAGCCACACTGAAATGTTTAGTGGCCCCAGTATTTAAGAGGCAGAGGGGTACTGCACCATCTGGAGGAAGATATACAGTGCATTTATTTCCCACATCGTCCTTATTCTGACAGCCACAGCATCAAGAGGGGTTTGAAGGGGCACAGTTTAACTACACACTGAGTTTAGGACATAAATGCAAACTCCACCCGACACACTGTTATAGTCGCAACAGTTCCTGTAGTATCCCTTATACTCGCCGAGGGCAGCAGTCCGCACTGCTGGGAACCAGGTTTCCTGGAGGGCAATCCATAAAGCAGGTGTAAAGCTGAACAGTTGCTGTAGCTCAGCCAGGCTGTGGAAAAAACAGCCACAATTCCACTGGAGGATTATGTCATCGTGAGACTGGGAAGGCATGGAACATTCAATGAGGCTTTTTTTTTGTTTAGGGCACTCAACAACTAAAGTCATTAGTGCCCAGTCACAAACGTTAGTGCACTAATAGCGTAGAAAATAACAAGGGGACAACACCAGAAAAGACGCACCTAAACAAAATAAAAGAGTTAGATCTCTTTGGACAAGTCTGTCAATGTAATAAAACTAAGGACACGAGCAGCTGCTCGAGCATCATCAGCTAAACATTCCTGTAAGGTAGACGGCAGACACAGGACAACACGAGAGTGAAGAAAACGGGGACAGGACAATAAAACATGGTGCACTGTCAATGGATGAACACAGGGGCACTGCGGGGTGGGGTCACTGGACAACAGGTAGCAGTGGCTAAATTGGCAATGCCCAATCTGCAATCTGGCGAAAATGACCTTCTCTCGCCAGGAAGGGCATGAGGAGGTCGTCCAAGCCGTCGGGATCGGTTTGATGGCCCTAAGCTTATTTTCATGGAGAGAGGACCAAGCCTCATGCCACAATGATGAAACGCGCCGACAAAGAACCCCACTAACATAAGTTGATGGGACACAAAAGGAAGCTGTCCGAGGCAGGAGGACAGCAGCCTCGGCTGCAGCATCAGCAGCTTTGTTCCCAGGCACACCAACATGGCCAGGAATCCACAAAAAAAAGGACACGAGCACTGGTATCAGCTAGGGACTGAAGGGGCTGTTGAATTCGTTGCACAAGAGGGTGATCCAAATATGGGTCACCGAGACTCTGAATGGTGCCCAAAGAATCAGAGCAGATGGCATAGGGAGAATGACGATGGCGGCGGATATACTGAACAGCCTGATAGAGAGCAAAAAGCTCAGCTGTACAGCTTGAACACTGGTCAAGGGGCCGGTATTTAAAGGTATCATCCCCAACGACAAAGGCACATCTGACACCAGCAGTAGTCTTGGAGCCACCTGCGTAAATAAAGACGTTATTAGCGAGCCTCGAACGAAGTTCGACAAACCTCGAGCAGTATATCGAATCCACGGTCCTCTCCTTTGGGAGCGAGCTGAGTTCAAGGTGAACGCAAACCTGAGCCTGGAGCCAAGGTGGCGTCGGGCTCTCACCCACTCGAAAAGTCGTAGGGAGGGTAAAATCAAGTTGCTGAAGCAGGCGACAAAAGCAAACTCCAGGAGGTAACAGGGCAGAGACATACAGTCCATATTGGCAGTCGAGAGAGTCGTCAAAGAAGGAGAAATATGACGGGTGGTCGGGCATTGACATCAGTTGGCAGGCGTACCAACAGAGCAACATATCGCGCCAGTAGTTTAGCGGTAATTCGGCAGCTTTGGCATACAGACTCAACAGGGCTGGTGTATAATGCTCCAGTCGCCAGACGTAACCCCCGATGCTGGATACAGTTTAGATGGCCTAAGATGGACGGCCAGGCAGAAGAGTAGACAAAGCTCCCATAATCCACCTTTGATCGGAAAATGGACCAATATAAGCGAAGCAGGATCATTCGATCCACTCCCCATGATGTACCGCTGAGAACACTGAGGACATTTAGGGAACAGGTACAACTAGCAGCCAAGTAAGACACATGTGGAGACCAGCAAAGTTTCCTGTCAAATGTAAGACCTAAAAATTTTGTTGTCTCCATGAATGGGAGAGCAATGGAACCAAGATGTAAGGATGGTGGAAGAAACTGTAACGCCAGAAGTTCATACAGACCGTTTTCTCACCAGAAAAATGGAAGCTGTTAGCGACACTCCAGGAATATAGTCGCTCCAGGAGACATGTTCTCTGAGCGCTGCAGTAGATCGTAAAGTCGTCCACGAAAAGGGAGCCCGAAACGTCATCCATTATTGGATTGATAGCTATGGCAAAAAGGGCCACACTCAAAACGGAGCCCTGGGGCACCCCATCCTCCTGGCCAAAGGCATCTGACAAAACAGAACCCACACACACCCTGAACATTCGATCCATTAAAAATGCATTAATAAAAAGAGGGAGGCGACTGCAAAGGCCCCAAGTGTGCATGGTGCGGAGAATGCCCGCCCTCCAAAAGGTGTCTTAAGCCTTCTCCAAATTGAAGAACACAGCCACCATCAGGTGCTTACGCAAAAAGTTGTTCATAATGAAGGTCGACAAGGTAACTAGGTGGTCAACAGCAGAGCGGCACCTATGAAAGCCACATTGGACATTGGTAAGGAGGCATCGAGCTTCAAGGAGCCAAACCAATCGAGAATTTACCATGCGCTCCATCACCTTGCAGACGCAGCTGGTAAGGGAGATGGGGCGATAACTGGAAGGAAGGTGTTTGTCCTTTCCTGGTTTGGGTACGAGAACTACAATTGCTTCACGCCAGCGTGTGGGAACATGATCTTCAGTCCAGATTCGATTATAGGCGCGAAGAAGCAAGCCTTTACCTGCAGGAGAAAGGTTCTTCAGCATCTGAATATGGATACCATTGGGCCACGGAGCAGAAGATCAGGACCGGGCAAACGCACTTTTGAGTTCCCGCATGGTGCAGGTGGCATTGTAACTTTCGCGATTCAATGACTGGAAAGAAGGTGGTCATGCCTCCTCTGCTTGTTTGTGGGGGAGGAAGGCAGGGTGGTAATGGGCAGAGCTCAAAACCTCCGCGAAATAGCGGCCGAAGGCATTGGAGACACCCTCAGGATCCACAAGGACTTCATTCACGACAGTCAGGCCAGAAATCGGGGAGTGGACCTTGGTGCCAGATAGCCGGTGTAGGCCACCCCAGACAACCGAAGGAGGAGTAAAACTGTTGAATGAGCTGGTAAAAGCCACCCAGCAAGCGTTTTTGCTTTCTTTGATAACACAACGACATTGTGCACGGAGTTGTTTGTAACTAATACAGTTCACCATCGGCACATTTGGCAGGTAACAGCTGAGGCAATCACCCCTCCCTGGACCTGGCCTTTACCAGGGGGTATGTGTGTGCCTTACTTGTCTACCCAGGGCGAGGAATTACATGTTACACTATCACCGGCTATGCGTGCGACCGTGTGGTCAACCTTCAGACATGCACAGGGAGGAAAGAAGAGAGGAGGGATAGAAGAAAGAATCTCAAACACCGAAGCGGAGAATAAGACACGGAAAAGAAGACAAGGAGAATAGGGCGAGGAGAATGACGCAGAGATAGAAGTAAGGGCATGAAAGCAAGGGGAAGAGGGAATGTAGAGAAAGACCAATAGAGGAAGAAAGAGTGAGGATGGAGAAAAACAAAGCAAACAAGATCCTGGAGTTTTGAAACGTCTGTCTCTGGACGAAGGCTTGATACATTACTCCACAGGAGAGGGAGTGTGAAGGGGAGGGAAGGTAAGGGGCGGAGGGAGGATTGGGGATGAGGAGGGATGGGGGAGGCTGGTAGGGCAGCCCAGAAAGGAAGGAGAACTGCACTAGCTCAGGGCCCCGTGCTCGCCATGCACGTATCCACAAAAGAGTCGTGGACGCCCTTGGGGGTCAATGAGGCTGTTTACACCTCAGGGCCACCTGCTGCCAGACTTTTTTCCTGAGTGGTCTATATCCCTTGTGTCCGAGGGTCTGGCAAGATCTAGGTCCTCAGCGGATTCCAGAATCTTCACCTCATCCTCAGACACAGAGCTTGTAGGCAGTGGTGGTGTGGGTGCCATCGCAATTCCCTTGGTCTTGGGGACCTCCTTTTTGGATTTCTCTTGCTGCTCCTCGGGTTTCCTTGGCTGGAAGGACTTCGATGATTCAGTCTACAGGACTGAGAATGATCGTGCTGCCTTGTGACCAGCTGCCTTTGGGCTCCTCAGCCATTGGTGGGTGTCATCTTTCCCATTAGCAGAAACCTGGGGAAGGAGTGACCCAAGGGACCCCTTCCTAGTGACAGAAGTCGAAGACGACTTATGCTTCTCCGACTCAGAAATGGGGACTGATATCCCTGATGGTTTGGGGGGGGGGGGGGGGGGGGTGCCAGATGTAGGTGTTGCGAGAGTAACAGGGAGGGAAGCACCCCCACAATCAACGGGTCAGGTGTAATCTTCTGGTTCTGAGAGGCAACAGGAATGCAAGGAACTGATGGGGTGGCAACTGTTCTCATAGCAGCGGCGTAAGAGGAGGCCATGGCCACAGGATGTAGGCGCTCAAATTTCCTCTTTGCCTCAGTGTAGGTCAGTCGGTCCAGGGTTCTACGTTCCACGATTTTCCTCTCTTTCTGTAAAATTCTGCAGTCTGGCGAGCAAGGTGAATGATGCTCTCCGCAGTTGACACAGATGGGAGTCTGGGCACATGGAGGTTTGGGATGTGATAGAGTCAACAATCTCGACATGTGATGCTGTAAGTACAGTGGGAACACATATGGCCGAACTTCCACCACTTGAAGCACTGCGTCGGGGAGGGGATATATGACTTGACGTCACAGTGCTAGACCATCACGCTAACCTTCTCAGGCAATGTTTCACCCTCTAAGGCCAAGATGAAGGCACTGGTGGCAACCTGATTATCCCTCGGACCCCGATGGATGCGCCAGACGAAATGAACATCTCACCACTCTAAACTGGCGTGCAGCTTGTCGTCAGACTGCAAAGGAAGGTCCCTGTGGAATATAATACCCTGGACCATATTTAAGCTCTCATGAGGTGTAACAGGAACACCCCCAACTTGTCACAACCAAGTAATGCCTGTGACTGGGCAGAGGATGCTGTTTTTATCAAGACAGACCCACAGCGCATTTTGGACAAGCCCTCCATCTCCCCAGGCTTGTCCTCCAAATGCTCCACAAAAAACTGAGACTTCATGGACATGAAAGTTTCCCTATCAACTCTCGTAAATACCAGGTACCAGGGCAAATAAGCTTCACTGCCATCCTTAGCCTGGTGTTCCTCCCATGGTGTGGTCAGGGAGGGTAATGATTTGGAGTCATATTTCTTAGCACTGAAGTTAGCCTTTGCCCACTTAGAGACTGCTGGTGGTGGACCACCAGCAAGAAATGATGTACTACATTTCATGGTGTGTCATCCGCCCTGATGCCACCCACTCTGACCAGGGGCCCTCCCCATGGGTGCCACGCAACCTCAGCAAGGGCCACCCAGCAGGATGGCCATTGCTGGGAGTCTTGATGCCCCAGGGAGATGGGCTGTACACTTTGGCATATGTGGGGAGTTAATGGCACAGGCATCAGCAGAGTGATCCCTGTGTTGTAAGGGGGTACAACCAACAGGGTATATGGTGGCCCCCACTACAACGACTGGCTACCATGCTGGATATGAGGTGCTAAGAAGTCCATGGTCATCATCAGCACAGAAAGCGACACTGCACAGTGCATGGAGAAAAACGCACCCAGGAAGGTGTACTCACCTAGGAGATGGAGAATGAGTGTGACTACTAGAAAGTGGGCTTAAGATCTCAATGCATGATGAACACTATGCGCTTTTCCCCAACTGGCTCGCTCTTTGGGAAAATTTAGAAAGATGGAGGTCAAACCCAACAGGGGACCATCACATAAAGGCTGAAATGTGTGAAACTCCTTTTAGTCGCCTCTTATGACAGGCAGGGATACCGCGCCATGTCGCGCTCTTTTCATTGTGCCTATCTGTGAATCTGCATCCCCTCTATATGGTGAGTAGCAACATTGCTGGTGGTGGTGGTTGTCTTCAGTCCGGAGACTGCTTTGATGCAGTTCTCCATACCAATCTATCCTGTGAAAGAATCATCATCTTCAAGTAACTACTGCAACATACATCTTTCTCAATTTGCTTACTGTATTCATCTCTTGGTCTTCCTCTAAGATTTTTACTGCCTCAGAATGTTTTCTACGAACCGATCCCTTCTAGTCAAATTGTGCCACAAATTCCTCTTCTCCAAAATTCTATTCAGTACTTCCTCATTAGTTAGGTGATCTAATCTTCAGTATTCTTCTGTAGCACCACATTTCGAAAGCTTCTATTCTCTTTTTGTCTGAACTAGTTATCGTCCATGTTTAACTTCCATACATGGCTACACTCCATACAAATACTTCCAGAAAATACTTCCTGACGCTTCAATCTATATTTGATGTTAACAAATATGTCTTCTTGAGTAGCATCTATCCTTTTCACAATATTGATGTAAGAAGTAAGAAATCATTTGTCTAAAGGTTTAAATACACTGCCATCGTCGTTAAAACAAACAATGGAAAATCCAGGATGAAATAGTGATAATATTATGAAAATGGTAGCTGCTACTCACAATATAGCGGAAATGCTGCGTTTCAGATAGGCACAACGAAACAAGTGTCAAACCTTTTGGCCAAAAACTATCAAACAAAGCTTTTGGCCAAACAGCCATTCATCATAGATCACACACACACACACACACACACACACACACACACACACAAAACCCAGAGACTGGTCATGTGTGTGAGTTGCAATTCTGTGCATTTGTAAGTTTTGTCTAATTCTGATGAAGGCCTCTTTGGCCGAAAGCTTTGTTTGACAGTCTTTTCACTGTGGTTCTCTGCGTCTCTGCGTCTCAGCATCTCTGCTATAGGACGAGTACCAACTATCCTTTTTGTAACGTTGTAGTTAAGACTGAGTGAGAGACAGAAAATTAATCCACACACTTCCACTGCACGGAGTTTTCTTTCTCATGGTAGGTTTTAACAGAAATTCTGTACATTTGTATCTAAAGAAAATATGTAGCTGATGTCCAGTAGAATTTTTATTAGAGTATCGTATGAGTATTTGAAATAAATTGGTCAAGAGCTTTGAGATTTTTGGAAACAATAGTGTGATATTGTATATGTTGGTGTATTCCAAATATTTCAACTTTATATCTAACAGAACTGTGTGCATGGATTGAAGTATAAATTAGATTGTGCAGTTATGCTTTTTGAATGAAAAGCAAGCTTAATATATTCCTTATTATGGGTAATAAAACATTTTGTTATCAATAATTATGAACAGTGTTCTTAATGTCTTGTGAAATGACCACTGTAATCCACAGATATGAAAATGAAGTAGTTACTCATGGTGGTGACTCACCAATGTAAGTAACCTAACAAACTTAGAGTATTTGGATGTGCTTACTTCACAAGAAGAGGACAAGGATAATTTAAACTGATGGTAGATACTCTGGTGAGGAGTCCACTTCAGAGCAGTATCCCATACCTGGTATCTCCCTCCTGAGCTTGTGATGGGACCTTTCTTCTGACGTCTCTCTAGCCCCTAGACACTAGGTATATAATTATTCAGTATGGGATTTTTCTGAAGAGAATAAATTCAATACTACTAATATTGAATACTGAAAAAAAAACTGTGGATATAATATCAAAAGTTGGCAAAATATCACTGTAGGAATGTCATGTGACATACAGGTCAAATTTCTATTGAAACATAGTGGAGATTTTTTATTTTATTATATTTTTTTCTTCCAGGACCTCAGATTCATTGGCTTTGTCCACTCTGGTCAGTGTATCACTATAGCCTTCATTTGAAAGAAAATGTAGAAAATATTGGAAGCTGTGCTGTGGCAATTTTAGTGACATTTTTAAACAAAACAGTGGAATCACAAATGATCTGTGAAGAATATGAAATGATTTCAGTTTCAGCACTCACAATACCTTGCTCTACATTGCTATTTTATGTGACATACAGTAAAAAAGCCTTTGCTGGCAGTGCCCTTGTTCTAGATTTTGGCCAGTTAATCTACAAATACTGTATACTCCACTCATTAGTCTTCAGCATCATTTACACTGCTATTAGGACTTTCAGTAATATTGTTCTTGGGCTAGAGAACTTTGACAGTGTAATGTTGCGTTGCTGATCCAAGCAAATGTGTATCTGGTATTGACAAATGATTGTTGAAAATTTCGAATGTTAGTAAGGATTTTGCTGGAGTGATTCTCCCGCATGCGGGTATGCGCACGTGCGTGTTTTCTACTTCAGAAGGAGAAGTTGATCTGAAATCCTTAATATTTTAGTGTTTTAGCTGTGTTTCTTTTTGTGCTTATCTGTGACTCAACACTTCCTAAATGTGGGTAGTACCAACCCTTTCCATATTGCTGTTATTCCGTCCTGGACTGCATTGTCTGCGTAGCAATAATGATACTCTTGTTCTGTATAATTTCGAAGTTTTTTGTCCTATACTTGTTATACATTCAACTATGGCCATGTTCTAATACTTTATAATTTCCTAAATTTTGTGGACTTTTGAAGATAGCATTTTCATCTGTTGAAACTGGTAAGTGCTATAAAATATTCCAAATCTGCAGCTAACAACTGAATTTTATTTTGAAAAATATATGCCACAATTACCAAAAAATAACCTGGACATCACTGTGATAGCTTGAGTGCCAGTTTTGCTACTTACTTTAAGCAAGTAGCTACTCAGTTACCCTTACATGGTTAAATGCACCCTATTCCAATCCTCCCACCAAGAAAAAATTCCTAGCAGTACCAGGAATCGAACCTGAATCCCTCACATCCACCACCTGTGGGTCAGGGTGTTAGAATAGGCCCAAGGTATTCCTGCCTGTTGTCAGAGGCGACTAAAAGGAGATTCACACCTTTCGGCCTTTATGTGATGGTCCCCTATAGGGTTTGATCTCCATTTTTCAAAATTTTCCCAAAGAGCAAGCCAATTGGGGAAGGGTGCCTTACATGGTGCATCGTGCCCATTGTGCATTGAGATCTTTAGCCCACTTTCTTCTCGTGGCATTGCAGTCCCACTCATCCTCCATCTCTTGGATGAGGACACCTTCTTGGGTTCGTTTTCCTCCACTTACTATGCAGTGTTGTTTTCTGCACTGACGATGACCACGGAATTCTTTGCACCTCATATCCAGCACGGTAGCACCTGTACCTCATGTACAAGAGCTGATGGGGACTCCTTTGTCTTGATGAAGCTTCAGTTTTTTGTACAGCATTAGAGGAAAAGTTTGGAGAGGTGGAGGGCTTGTCCAAAATGTGGTCAGGTTCAGTCTTGATAAAAAGGTATCTTCTGCCTAGTCAGACATTACTCGCTTGTGACAAGCTGGGGGATGTTTCCATTACCATCATGTCCCATAAGAGCTTAAATACAATCCAGGGTATTACATTCCACAGGGACCTTATTTCGCAGTACAATAACGAGCTACGTGGCAACTTAGAGCGATGAGTTCATTTCGTCTGGCGCATGCATTGGGTTCCGAGGGATAATCAGGTTGCCATCAGTGCCTTCATCTTGGCCTTCGAGGGTGACATTACCTGAGAAGGTCAAGGTGATGGTCTCCCGCTGTGATGTCAAGCCCTATATCCCTCCCCTGATGCAGTGCTTTAAGTGCTGGAAGTTTGTCCATATGTCTTCCTGCTGTACGTCCAGCATAACATGTTGAGATTGTGGACGTCCAGCCCATCCCAATACTCAATGTGCTCTGCATACCATCTGTGTCAGCTGCGGAGAACATTATTCACCTTGCTCACCAGACTGCAGGGTTGTCCAGTTTGAAAGGAAAATCCAGGAATACAAGGCCCTGGACTCACTGACCTACACCTGCCGGGGTGGTTGAGTGGTTCTAGTCGCTGCAGTCTGGAACCACGTGACCGCTACAGTCGCAGGTTCGAATCCTGCCTCGAGCATGGATGTGTGTGATGTCCTTAGGTTAGTTAGGGGACTGATGACCTCAGAAGTTAAGTCCCATAGTACTCAGAGCCATTTTGACTAACCTACACTGAGGCCAAGAGGAAATTTGAGTGCCTACATCGTGGCTATGACCACCTCTTATGCCGCCGCTACAAGAACAGTTGTAGCCCCATCAGTTCCTCGAGTTCCAGTCGGCTCTCAGAGCTGGAAGACTACATCTGCCCCCTTGATAGTGGGGGCACTTCCCTCTCTGTTACTCCCACACCATGTACCTTGGGAGCACTGTCCCCCTAACCACTGGGAACACCAGTCCCCATTTCTTAGCTAGAGAAATGCAAGTCGTGTTTGGCTCCTCTCGCTAGGAAGAGGTCCCTTGGGTCACTCCCTTCCCAGGCATCTGCTAGTGGGAAAGATGACACCCACCAATGGCTGAAGTGCCCAAAGGCAGCTGGTCGTATGGCTTCATGCTCATTCTCGGTCCCAGAGACTGAATCAGTGAAGCCTTCGCTGATCCTTGGGTTTCCCTAACCCAAGGATCAGAGAGAGAAATCCAGAAAGACGACCCCACAAGACCAAGGGAATTGCAGTGGCACCCACACCACCACTGCACGAGCTCTGTGTCTGGTGATGAGGTGAAGAGCTGGCATTTGTCGAGGACTTAGATCTTGCCAGACCTTCAGACATAATGGATATAACCTGCTCAGGAAATAAGTCTTGGCAGCAAGTGACCTCATTGAGTTTCATGCCTTCCCAGTCTCAAGTTTTTTCCACCACCTGGCTGAGATACAGCAACTCTTAAGCTTTAGACCTCCTGTCTGCATTGCTTTCCAGGAAACTTGGTTCCCGGCAATGCAAACCCCTGCGCTGCTACAGGGGATATTACTGGAACCGTAGCAAATATAATAGTGTCAGGTGGAGTTTGCATTTATGTCCTGAACTTGATATGTAGTGAATCTGTGCCCCTTCGAACTCCTCTTGAAGCTGTGGCTGTCAGGATACGGACGATGCAGTAAATAACTGTCTGCAACGTTTATCTCCCTCCAGATGGTGAGGTACCCTTGAACATCTTGGCTGCACTGATTGATCAGCGCCCTAAATTTTTCCTACTTGTAACACCCATAACCCCTTGTGGGGTAGCACCATGCTTACTGGCCGTGGAAGAGATGTCAAAACTTGGCTGTTTCAGTTCGACCTCTGCCTCTTAAATACTGGGGCCGACACACATTTTATTAGTGTAGTTACTCGGCCATTGATTTATCAGCTTGCAGCCCAGGACTTCTCCAATCTATCCACTGGAGAGCACATGACTACCTGTGTGGTAGTGACCACTTCCCCATCTTTCTGTCACTCCCCTGGCGTCATGCCCACGGAAGCCTGCCCAGATAGGCTTTAAACAAGGCATACTGGGTAGCCTTCACCTCTGATGTCATAGTTTAATCTCCCCCACGTGGTGCCATCGATGTTGTAAGTGAGCAGGTCACTACAATGATAGTTTCTGTGGCGGAAAATGTGATCCCTCATTCTCTAGGAAAAGACAGTTCCTT
This sequence comes from Schistocerca cancellata, assembly GCF_023864275.1. Classification (NCBI taxonomy): domain Eukaryota; kingdom Metazoa; phylum Arthropoda; class Insecta; order Orthoptera; family Acrididae; genus Schistocerca; species Schistocerca cancellata. Next base: position 447,115,803 of record NC_064634.1, on the reverse strand, counting down.
GGTGCAAGTGTCGGCGAGCTCTACAGTGGCATAAGCGACACCCTTCCCTGGAGCACCTAATAGCCTTTCAGCAGCTCCGTGCCTGCATTCGCTTACTTATCAAACAACGGAAACAGGAGTGTTGGGAGAGGTACGTGTCTACCATTGGGTGCCATATGTCACCTTCCCAAGTCTGGATAAAGATCAGACATCTTTTTTGGGTACCAGACCCCAACAGATGTCTTTGGCATTAACGTCAATGACGTGCTCCCTACCGACGCAAACGCAATTGCCGATCTCTTTGCTGAGCACCATGCTAGAGCCCCTGCATTGGAGAACTACCCCACAGCCTTTCGTACCCTCAAACAGCGGATGGAAAGGAAAGTCCTCTTATTCACTACACACATTGTGAACCCTGTAACACCCTTGCACATTGCTCTGACACAGCAATTGGGCCGGATCGGATCCACAGTCCACATGAAATGTGTCGTCTGACCACAAGTGATATCTCTGTCATCTTCAACTGGATCTGGGGCAATGGCATCTTCCCATCCCAATGATGATAGAACACCATCATTCCGGTGTTAAAACCTGCTAAAAATCTGCTTTATGTGGATAGCTATCAGCCCATCAGCCTCACCAACGTTCTCTGTAAGCTGCTGGAGCATAAGGTGTGTCAGCGGTTGGGTTGGGTCCTGGAGTCACGTGGCCTACTGGCTCCATATTGGCAGGTTCCACCAGGGATGCTCTACCACTGATAATCTTGTGTCCCTCGAGTCTGCCATGCGAATAGCCTTTTAAAGACGCCAACACCTGGTTGCTGTCTTTTTTGACTAGTGTAAAGCATACAACACGACCTGCCAACATCATATCCTTGCCACATTGCACGAGTGGGATCTTCGGAACCAGCTCCCAAATATTATCCAAAACTTCCTGTCGCTTCATACTTTCCGTGTCCAAATTTTGCCTCCCATAGATCCCCATATTCAGGAAAATGGCATTCTGGGGGGCTCTGTATTTAGTGTATGTGTGTTTTTAGTGGCCATTAACGACCTAGCAGCAGCTGTAGGGCTGTCTGTTTCCCTTTCTCTGTATGCAGATGACTTCTGCATTTCGTATTGCTCCTCCAGTACTGGTATTGCTGAGCAGTGCCTACAGGGAGTCATTCACAAAGTGCAGTCATGGGCTCTAGCCCACGGTTTCCAGTTTTCAGCCGGGAAGTCTTGTGTCATGTACTTCTGTTGGTGTCGTACCGTTCATCCTGAAGATGATCTTAACCTTCACGCGCTCGCGCGGCTGGTGAAGTGACCGCCTTTTTGCAATTTCTCGCCATACTTACTCCACAAAGGTAAAGAGGTGGTGGGAGGGACATTTATATTCTCTAGTTGCACCTTTTTCCGACAGATGCTGCTCAAAGTTCGTTTAAGTCGCACCTCTCTGCCTCTCAGGACAAGTTCAAATAGGTCCGAACATGTTCAGCATTTAGTTTATCGCCTTGCGAGTGCTTTGTTCTACTCGTCTACTTCGGAATGTAAGTATTTCTTTTTGTAATACCCCTATAATTCCTCCATTTTATAGACTCTTACAATTCTCTAGTGAATGTGCATTACTTTCTACAAGTTTTGCCATTCACAAATTCTGTTTTTCTTTCTACTTTAGCACTTCGTCATTCTATAAAATTTCTGATGGCACACGTAACTATTATTTTTATTTTTTGAAGGGAATGACGAAACCTTATGTCTGATGACATACATAGTCTTGGCTGAATTGGAGATAGAGGAAGCAGAGAGGAAAGGCCATGAGGAATCCCTAGATGACGACGTTTCTGATGACCCAGATTATGAACAAGAAGGGATTGAAGATGGTATAATCAAAGTGAGTCGGAAATTGATTTGGAAAACGGGGGAGAAAATGACATAGATCAACAGCAGCTACCAACAAATGACATCAGACATGGAAACTATTTGGGCTAGTAGTGCCAATATTACCAACACAAAATCAAATTCAAAAAATATAATCAAAACTCTACCAGGTCCTAGAGGACAAGCCACGCCATGTCAAACTTGACTGGAAATTTTTCAGTGTATAACAACTCCCGAAATGGTAGAAGGGATCATAAGGTACACTAATGTTTATATTGTAAGGAAAAAATTGGCACGTCAAGCACTGGCAGAAGGAAGCAGTAACTCTGAAGTACGTGAAAGGGATTATAAGCCGACGACAATGGCTGAAATGCTAGCTTTGTTTGGTGCTCTGTTTTTGATTGCAGTCAAGAGGAAACTGCTATTGAAATATTCAGAGAAATTTGCACAATGGAACAGGTCTGACAATTTTGCGAGCCAATTTCAGCCTAAATAGAATTAGATTTTTGCTATGAGCTATAACATTTGATGACCTAAACACGAGATTCGATCGTCAAGCAATGAACAAACTTGCTCCTGTAAGAGAAATTTTGTCTTCTTTCATTGCTAACAGCCAAAAATCATTCAGTTTAGGGAAATTTGTCACTGTTGATGAGATGTTGGTTGCGTTTAGAGGACGATGTTCATTGATCCAGTACATGTCTCAGTAATCAGCCAAATACGGGTTAAAAATGTATGCATTGTGTGATGCATGCACTTTTTGTACATATAATTTAGAAGTGTACTGCAGAAAACAAATTCCAGGCCCTAACATACTCTCCAACAAACCATACGACTTGGTCGCTAGATTGGTTGAATGCATAGAAGGAACAAATAGAAATGTAACAACTGATAATTATTTTTCAAGTTACCCATTGGCTGAATACCTCCTTAGCAAAGGCCTCACTTTAGATACGATGAGAAAAAAATAAAGAAATTCCCCAGAATTTGTGACAGTAAATGGAAATGCAGTGGCAGGAGACTGCATGTTCAGTTGTCAAGATGACAGAAATTAGATTTCTATGATTACACACAAAAAAAAAAAAAGGAAAGCTGTTGTAGCGGTCTCCACAATGCATGATACCGACATCATTGATGAAGATACCAAAAAACCTGTATAAATCGCAGACTATAATTCAACCAAAGGTGGAGTTGATACTGTAGACCTCATGTGCTCCAGAATTTCAACATCAAGAAGAACACAGAGGTGGTCTGCATGTATATTTTTCCGCTTACTTGACTTGGCAGGAATAAATTAGTTATGCATTTTTCAATTCAACACAGGTAATAGGAAAGAAAAAACGATAAGACAATTCTTACGTGCGTTATCTTTGGAACTGATGAGTGAAAACCTGAAAGAAAGAGCTAAATTGAAGCATTTACCAAAAGATTTGTTAGTATTTTTGGAAAATTACAGGCAGAGTGACAGTTTATCCAGCTGTATCAACCCCTAAAAGGAGAGGAATATGTTATTTGTGTGGCTCAAAAAAGAATAAAAACAAAGTGAGAATGCGGTGAATGTGGAAGAAACGTCTGACATTCAACCACGACAGTTACGTGCAATAATTGTTGTCAGCCTCAAAAAGAAAATGAAAGGGATACAGACTGATCAGCATTTTTCCATCTGACAAATGTTTGTGACGTTTTCAATCAAAAATTCTTTTTTCAAAGCAAAATTGGCTTCTCTTGTGAAGAGTTAAGATAGTGAATAATTCTAGTCTAAAGTATTACATTGTATAGTCCCAAAACATTACAATTAAGAAAATGGTCTTGTATTTCATTTGGGTATTTGGCTTCCTTTTTGTATTCCATTGTATATTTTATTGTTAAATAAATAATTTTGATTACAAATATCCTATGTCGATATTTTATGGAAATGTGACCTTTAAAAACGCAAAACCTCAAGAGACTGATGAAAACTCTCGGTCGGCCGACCACCTGCGCAAGCGCTTGTGTGACTATTTCTAGTGCGAGCGCATGAAGGTAGTGGAGATGTATCAATTCTTAGGACTGATTTTTGACACCCAATTGACTTGGCTACCTCACCTTCGTCAGCTTAAGTGGAAGTGCTGGCAGCACCTCAATGCCCTCCGCTGCATGAGCAACGGCAACTGGGGTGTAGATAACTCCACACTGCTGCAGCTCTAGAGTCCTTGTTCAATCCCGCCTGGCTTTTGGGAGTCTGGTTTATGGTTCAGCAGTGCCCTCAGCATTGCATTTACTCGACCCAGTGCACCACTGTGGCGTTCGCCTAGTTATGGCAGCTTTTAGAAAAAAAGTCCAGTGACCAGTGTCCTGGTGGAAGCTGGAGTGTCTCCATTGCAGATGCGATGTGCACAACTGCTCACCAGTTACATTGCAGATATTTGTAGTTCTCCTGAGCATCTGAATTACCATCTCCTTTTCCCACCCCTGGCAGTTCATCTCCCGTATTGGTGGCCCAGGTCAGGGCTCACGATTACGGCACATGTGTGATCCCTTCTCTCCAAACTGGAGTCCTCTTTACCACCTGTACTTGCAGTCCATTCATGTACACCTCTGGTGTACACCTCAGCCGAAGTTTCTTGTGGACCTTTTGCATGGCCTCAGTTAACCCCGCCGCTCTCTGCTGTCACTTCCTCTTGATTTTTGACATGTTCCAAGGCTCTGACGTTTTTTTTTTACACCAATGGCTCAATGGCTGATGGTGATGTTGGCTTCACCTATGGCCACATAGGCCATATTGAACAGTGTTCCTTGCCCACTGGCTGCAGTGTATTCACTGCAGAGCTTGTGGCCATATCTCGTGCACTTTAGTACATCCGTTCCTGTTCTGGTGAGTAGTTTTTTCTCTGTTCTGACTTCCTGAGCAGCTTACAAGCTATTGAGCAGTGCAGTCCTCACCATCCTTTTGCAGCAACCACCTAGGAGTCCATCTCTGCCCTGCAGGGGCAAGGAGGGGGGAGGGATAGCAGGGTAAGTAATGGTGGGGGATGGCAAAGTGCTACTGCAGGAGCGCAGAAGAACAACGGAGAGGATAGGGCAGCTAGGTGCAGTCGGGAGGTCAGATGGTGGGCAGGGACGAAAGATGAGATAGCAAAAAAGAAAAGTGAAAGGACTGGATGCGTTGGTGGGATAGTGGATTGTGTAGTGCTGGAATGAGAACAGGCAAGGGGCTATATGAGCAAGTACAATGACTAAGGTTGAGGCCAGGAAGGTTATGGGAACACTGGGAATATTAGGAGAAGAGTTCCCACCTGGGTAGTTCAGAAAAGCTGGTGTTGGTGGGAAGGATCCGCATGGCACATGAGGTGAAGCAGTCACTGAAATGGAGAATGTCGGGTTGGGTGGCATGCTCAGGAACAGGGTGGTCCAGTTGTTTCTTGGCCATAGTGTGTTGGTGGCCATTCATGTCGACAGCCTGTTGGTTGTCATGTCCATGTAGAATGCAGCACAGTGATTGCAGCTTAGCCTGTCGATCACATGACTTGTTTCACAAGTAGACCTGCCTTTGATAGCATAGGCAATGTTAGTGAACGGACTGAAATAGCTGGTCATGGGAGGATGTACTGGACAGGTCTTGCATCTAGCTCTGTTACAGGGATATGAGCCACAAGGCAAGGGATTTAGAGCAACAGTTGTGTAGAGATAGACAAGGATATTACGTAGCTTTCATAGCCAGCAGAATACCGCTGTGGAGTGGGGGCTGAGGGGAAGAGGACAGTTCTCAATTCAGGGCACGACGAAAGGTAGTTGAAACCCTGGCAGAGAACGTAATTCAGTTGGTCCAGTCCTGGCTGGTACTGAGTCACAAGGGGAATGCTCTTCTGTGGCTGGACAATGGGACTTTGGGTGACTGGAAAGATAATGCAAGGGAGATCTGTTTTTGTATAAGTATGGAAGTATGGAGGGGGGTTCATTACAGTGAGTAAAGGCCTCAGTGAAACCCTCTGTGTATTTTGGAAGGGGCTGCTCATCACTGCAGATCCAATGGCCGCAGGTGGCTAGGCTGTATGGAAGGGACTTCTTAGTATGGAATGGGTGGTAGCTGTATTGATGGTGGTTGGCAGATTTGATATTTCTTCTTGTACACAGTTTTACACAAAACTTCATCCACAACAATATGCTGCTTTGTTTTCTTCTTCGCAGTCAATTTGAACAGGAAACAGGGAAGTTGTATACAATTAGAATACTACTCTGGAATCCGATTCACCCAAAACTTTGTGATACCACCTGTTCCCAGACTAAAATTATGAGAAATTGGGGGGGGGGGGGGGATGGATAGAGAGGGAGGAGGAGAAAGATGTTCAGCAATAGGAGGAGGAAGATATGGATAAAGAGTGGGGGGAGGAGGAGGAGGAGGAGGAGGAGGAGGAGGAAGATATGGATAAAGAGTGGGAGGAGGAGGAGGAGGAGGAGGATATGAATAAAGAGTGTGAGGAGGAGGAGGAGGAGGAGGAGGATATGGATAAAGAGTGGGAGGAGGAGGAAGATATGGATAAAGAGTGGGAGGAGGAGGAGGAGGAGGACGACAACGACGACGACAAGAGATGAGACATATCCAATTCTGATACATACTAAACAACTGCTATGTATTAGCAAGTTTGTTAGTGTGATAATATATGTAGCTCATACAATTCATTATCAAACACAGTGGTAACTACACAGTGGTAACTACACAGTTCAATTTATTAATTACAAGGGAGTACAGTAATATCATTAGACACTGAGTACTCAGATTGCACAACAAATCATGTCTAAACCTCAATGAACAATGTATATGAAAGTGCTTTTGCTTGATCCAAGTTTCCACATGAGGAACCTTTTCTCAAATATTAACAGTGTTTTATTACACAGATTGAACAACTTATATTCATGTGAACAGAGCTTATTTGTTGGAAGTAAGGCTTAGCAATCAAAATGTAATACAGGAACAGACACTCTTTCTGCAAATACAGCGTCATCACTGAAGTTCATTTTTTAACACTTTCAAAGGTTCGTTCACTTTAACTTTGATGGGGGTAAACATATCGGATCATATGAACATAGCATTTTACCATACAGGGAGAGCTATTTATGACCATTTTTAGTACTGGTAGCTAATTTATGCTATTTTGAAGTTGGTATATTCTTTGTTGAAGTATAAAATACAAGTTCAATCCAAGAAGCTCTATTCCCCAAGTCTGAGATATGGGCAATGAAAGAAACATTTTCTCTGTCCCAGGTTTACCTGTGTTCATTTCATCATTAGCAAGCACAGCAATGATGGTTCACAAAGAAAATTCATTTGTAACACTAGATAGTACGTGAAGTCTGCCACTGGTGACAATGTGGCATCACCATTTGAAGAACAAGAACAGAAAACCTTAAAACTGAGTAAGTTTTCATAAGAAATACCAATGCACTTCTAACAATACCAGAGAAGGAACGCACTTCTGAGCCATGGTGGCTCATATCGACAGTACCACTCTGGTGGTTCATCTTTCCTGCCATGGTCAGGGCGGTAAGCAGCGCCCTCTGGAGCCTACGTGAGGAGTAACGAGGCGAGGTCCTGTGCAGGGTGTGTTCCAGGACGTGGTGAAAGACTGTTGTCGGGTTGACGCTGCGAGTGTGGGACCAGACCTATTGCATGGAGATATACAAGTTGGCTCTGAACAGAAGGCGCCGTAGAAAGCAACGGGAAGTGGGCATCCTGTAATTTGTGTGACGGAGTAACGATTTTTGCATTGTAGGTCCCAGTGGTTCCCAAGAGTTGCGGTGGCTGCTTTCGGAGAAGAGAATTGGTAAGGGCTTGTGTCTACGCTCTTTTCCGTACGATGTTGCTGCCTGCCATTATAAACGGGTGAAAATCAGGAGCTTGTATTGACTATACGGGAACTGGTGACGTAAAATTACATTTGTGATTGAGTCTCACTTGTACTTGGACAATTTAGAGGCAAAAACTGGTGGTGTCATTAGGTCTGGTTCTTTGCTGTGCAACTAAGGGAGTCAGGGAGCACCATTATGTTGGTCTAGTGATATGTTCTCCACGTTTTGTCTATGACTTTGCGAATCAAAATCGTGGGGGAGTACACATGTGAGTAATTTGCTATTGTATTGATGGTTATGTTTTAAGACTGTTCTCTGGTGTGTCAAATCAAGTGCTGATTTGTAGCCATTCTAAGCAGAAGTTACCATTGCCACTTGCTTATGTGCTACTGTCCTTATGATTGGCATTGTTTGTCTTGATTGTGAGTGTGCTCACGTTAAAAAAAAAAATTACGGCTACTATTTGTAAAGGTTGTCTAGTAAGGAAATTGCTTAAGCTTTTATCATATGCTGGTCCGTTTGCCTATCACATTGGCTTTCTATGCAGCAACTGAAGGAATGTGTGTGGTGGTTCAAGATTGTAGGCTGACTAGTATTTGAACTGGTGTTGAGGTTAAGGGCGAGATCAGCATCCCGCAAACCTGCACGCTGCGCATGGTTAAATGTTCTGCTATTGGGGAGCCGGCTCTCTGTTCTTGGATTTTGTAAGGATACATGACGAGTGCATCGCTGTAGTTTTTCGCGTGCTAAATTGCGGGGTGTTGGTGCCGTCCTACGGCTAGACTGGTTATGTATGTTATGTTGAAAGGGAATTAACTGTACCTGACTTGTGTGTTCAGTAAACGAGTGTCTAGTCAATGGTGATGCACTGTTCTATTGCTAGCCTACCCCTTGCACTCCACAGCCTATTGAGCTGCTTTGTGTCGAAATTGTGTTCAGAATACCCCTCTGACCTGACACCTCAACTTCTAATTTTGATAAGCATAAATATCAATATCTGCAAGGTGGGCAACAGTTTGTAAGGGCACAGAAAAGAATAGTAAAACAACAAACAGTGGAGAATCAGTGAATGAAAGGAGGGAACACTTTTTACTTAGGCACACAGAAAATAAAGCAATGACATGCGTTATTAAAGTTTTAGTAAATGATGACCACCTAATGTGTAAGATATATTGCCTGAAGAATTCAGTAATCAAATCATACAACAGTTAGATCCTTCTTCCACAATAAGAAACACAAATTTGTGGATCATCATGAAAGAACATTCTTCAGCACAAACTGAACTTAAACCCTCAGTGAGACAAATGGATGAGGGACTGTTTTATGTCAAATGTGTCATATCCTGATAGTGTTGCACATAGTACATTTTGCAAAATGTAATTGCACATTACGATTTTAGAGGTGGAAATATATATTTCTTTGCTACTTTGATTTATTATCAAAACTGAGGATTTCGTGAGCTGAATGAAAGTTATAAATTAACACTTTAATTTGTCTTGGCAAGATATGGGTTTGTCTTGGGCAGCAGTTATTCTGCACATAATTGCCATGTATTACAAAGTTCAGATGATACCAGCAGTAAGGAGGGACCATCTCAAAAGCCCAATCTTTACATCAGAGCAACAAGACACGAAGGAGTTATGTACACAAGTTATAAATCTGGCATGCAAAAGTAGAAACTGAGGAGCATTATGTAGACAAGCAAACTTAAGAGAATGTGCACAAGTTATGTTCTCAATTTCTGAAAATTGTGTTCTCATAGCAGTATCAACAACAAAAATTCAGAAGTAGTCTTTTTCTGAATTTCATTTCAACACCGGCATCACTTTTACATCAACTTCAATAGGCTGGGAATTGTCTTAAATGATTAATTATGTCATTTTATGCTTCTAATATATGTTTTTTCCTCATTAATTTCAGTAATTTTTTATAAACACAAATGGTTTTCATATAATTTGAAAACCCACTCAAATGCGCCATTCGAATCATGTGATGCACGTGACGGTCATAGTGCCTCTAGAATTTCGTGGTAAATTCTAGAGTCACCTCTAATTCCACCGTCTCAAACACATGTTATTTTAGAGGTAAGTGTGGTATAGTAGAACTGTGTCTACTGCCCCACAATTATTTGTGTGCAGGACAGACAGGTATCGGACAGATGATCAGCACGAGCAGGTGGTCACCGAGCCCGCCTAAGAAGTTACACGGCCTGCTCAAGGAATAAACACATAGTACTCTGTGCGACGTAAAACATTGTGTGAACATTTGAATGTTGTTGAAAGAAGAAAGGGATTTTTATTGCTTCATTCTCTCACTGTCTTAAGGTATGGACAGTTGTCTTGTTAAACTTTAGAGATTTATAAACTGTATTTATGGAAAGATGATTGTAATAGCTTCTGTCGGACCAGAATGTGTTGAGCTTATGGGAAATGTTTTAGTGTATGAAAACTTGTGTGTTATGAAAATACAGTGAGACTGAGTTCAAAGTATTTTTGAGTGTACCAAGTTATTTAAAAGTATACAAAATTCCTTTAGAACATCATCTATTCTTCAGAGAACGAGCTGGGCAGAATATTGCACCGGGCAATCCTGAAAGAAGATCGGCATATCAACTCCAATAAGTTTGAAAGCCAATGGGGAGTGCGAGTCTTTCACACCAGCACCACACTGCCACCCTTCATCACCGGAAACTGCCGGAATGTGGCGACCAAAGTGAGCAGAGCACGAAAAGGAGGAATTTTCTTGAAGAAGATAAGAAAAAGTTGAGATCTGCCATAGCAACACACAATAACGAGATGAAGAAATTGGTCTGCAAGATCTGATCAAGAAGATTTGGTCATGGGGAGGAAACAATCCTCTCACACGCAGTAACCAGCCAATGCCGATGCAGTAACCAGCTGATGCCAACGCAGTCGCAGTAACATGCCATCAGTGCTGGTTGCTATTTGAGTTGCTGACTTTGCACCCGCCGACACGATGACCAATGTTTGATGCTGCCAGCACCTGTGTGGTTCACCGGTGCCATTCCAACACTTCACCGACTCCGCCTACAATCCTATGCCATATGGGCTCAAGATAATAACTATTTGAATGTTAACTAGGCTGGTCATCATTTACAGAGGTGATATTTTTTTTAATGATTACAAGATCGAAAAAATTTACAACTATGGAGAAGGAAGAACAACCTACAGAGACTGTAGAATCAGCCATGGCATGACTGGACAAAGACATGCCAGATTTGTCTGAAGTAATAAACTTAAAGCTCAGAGTGTTCAATTAAATACAGTAAATACACAATTGAACATCAAATTACATGCTCAGAGTGAGGTTTTAAGTAGCCAAAGTGAAATCTTGAACAATGAAACAACAAGTTTAAGCCTGCTAAAGACTGAATTTGATACCCTGGATTATGAAGTCGAGGATTTGAAAGTAGATTTGAAGAGTGAACTATCCAGTTCTTTAAACACTCACTCATATTACTCAATTATTTACTGAATTTAACCAAAGACAGGAGGAGAAATTACAGAATTTGACCAAGAAACTAGAATTTGACAATGAAGACCAGTGTAGTAGTGTAGTCAGAGTTTAATGAAAAATTACGATCATTTCAAAATGTGTGTAATGTTACATTCAACACAGCGAAACAAAGATTACATACTTTAAACGATTCCATTGAAAGACAGGAAAAACTGATCCCTATTGTCCATTCGCAAATTTCAGGGGTCAACACTAATGTAGATGTGGTAGAGAAATTTTAAGGCGAAGTTAGCAACCACAGACACCATAAACATAAGTGGTCTGGAGGAAAATGTATAGGAATTAATCGACCAGAAAGTTGCTGAGAGGGTAAACACAGATAACATTTCATCACGTTTAGCGTCTGAACATGACGATACTAAGAAAGGCATAGATGATTTGTGGAAGGAATTTAAACTTATCCAGAATAAAGTAGAGAAAGGGGTAGCTTCACAGAATGTAGTGTTGACTAGTAAAATAGTAACAGATTTACAATGGGAAGCAAATTCTGGACTCGCCAGACAATTGCCCAGTTTTAAACAAAATGGAGATGTGCACCCAAACCATTTCTTAAAGCAATTTAATCAGGCCTTACCAAAAAATAGGGAAGATAAAAAAAAGTGTTTGCAGTAGGTTACCTTTTAGGAGAGGCTTTCAAATGGGGCATAGTGAATACAGAAAATTTCTCGTCTTTGGTGGACTTTCAGAGAAAGTTTAAGGAGAAATATTGGTCATCTAGTGCCCAGGAGAATTTAATATCGGATTTATGGGACCCAAAGTATTACAATAGTAAGTGGAGTACAATGAGAAAGTATTTCGACTGGCATTTAACAAGAGCTAAATATTTACATAAACAAATGGAAGAGAGGGTTTGGTACGGATTTTGATAAGGCGATTACCCACTTATGCTAGGAAAAATGTTATGTAGCAGGTGGAAGACAGTAGAAGAGTGTACAGGATGGGCGTATGGGCAGGCGGTGGGCGTTACGGAATGATTAGGATTATTTTCAGAGAAAGGCCATTTATTGGCGAAAGCATGTTGAAAGGGGTTACATAGGCCTAGGGAGGTGAGGGTGAGCCAGAGCTTAGAGTTTGGTGAAACACTGTTCATTACTACAGGGCGCGCATCCAGCTTGTGGGTGAGCAAGAATGCCAGAGAGCAGGTCGGCAACGGGCGGCCGGGTATATTCGACTTACCACGTGGCTTCCTCCGTCCTGATTGGTCAGGACCGAGCAAACCGTGCAGGCGGCATGGAACTTTCCACAGCATTGCCTGCTAAGCGATGCCTGAGGCAGTATTACTTCGTAAGCACACGAGAGGGGCGCGTGTCCACGGCAACACTGCCGGCCGTGGCTTGGCCACAATGGAAAAACTAAGTTACCGTTTGGAGGCTCATATAATAAAGTAAAATCTCCTATTGTCTGGCTCATCCTTTACACTCCTCCCTCTTCCGTGGAAGTGGAGAACGTACGTGAATTCGCTCAATGTAATTATTATTTAATGTAAACAAATTTAGCTTGCGAAACAAAATAAACATCACTTGATTAAGAATGGCCCTCGTGGAAGACGGCAGAGGTCTTAACCTATGGGAGGGTGTAGAGACTCAAGACGACCTAGAGGTCGCAAAGGGACTTACATCAACAATATTATGTGTATACAAGAATCATCATAAAACATCAAATCATCATAAAACATCAAATCATCATAAAACATCAAATCATCATAAAACATCAAATCATCATAAAACATCAAATCATCATAAAACATCAAATCATCATAAAACATCAAATCGTCATAAAACATCAAAACAAAATGAGAACAGAACATAACAGTGTGAATTAGGTAAACATGCCAAGTGTTCTTGTTGCTAAGATGAAGTAAAAATGTCTTTTTGCTTTTGTTTAAATGAGTTGAAAATGTAAACATCACTACTGATGAGTCACTGCGGGGGCGAGTGGCCCGAGGCGGCGTGGTGTGTTGTCCTCAGCGGGCAGCGCGCAGGCTGCCAGTGGGAAGGGGGCGTGGCTGTGGCCAGGTCCATGCACTGGAACTCATTGCAGTGAGGGTATGAGGGGAGGTCCACACGTTTCAAACATAGTTGAAAAGGGAGTTATCACTAAGGGAACACTTCATTACACTACACTAGTTTTTCCACATTAGTTGATAGACTTGCACCTCTTAAAACTACGGGAGGCCACATGCCTGATAGATTCTCTGCTTAAATGCTTTGTTTAGTTTGTGGCTGTTTGCCATTCATTTAAGTGTGCAAACAGGCGAACATAAGAAATTTGTCCTTTTTCATGTTTTAGTAGGTCCTCAATTGACAACAGGAGGTGACCATTTGATTTATTAGATAAAGCAGGCAAATCAGTTGACAGAAAAATCACGAATGGGCTTTCAAGTATAAAAAAATAAGTAGATGAGCACGAATATTGAGTAAGCCGTAGTGGCATGAAAGGTTATAAATGGTGTTCCAACAGAAACCATTTGCTGAAGATCTGCGCATAGGCTATGTCAGAGTCGCAGCTGACTGCAAGGCCGAATCTCATGCTGCGTCAGAATCGCATGCGGCAGATAACTTCCAAGGCCAATGCCGTGTCAGAGCTGTACGCGGCAGCTAAGAGGCAAAGCCGAAGCAGCTACAACTGTCAAATGCCGCACGCAGGGCACATGTGCACTGCGCAGTAAGCATCAGGTGTAAGAGCGAGAGAGATGAAGCTTACCGACACTGATGCACTGCGCTGTCTGTATTTTACACTCTCCCCACACATTCTTGGGCTCCTGCGCCCGATGAGCGTATTTATGGGCTTCGAAGTGACGAATATTAATGTCACAAAAAGGGGGTATACTGTCACTGAATAAAGGGTAGTAGATGTGCGTAATTGATATGGTTTCTTCACAGATGACCAACAAAACAGAAGTGGGATTACACGTGACATCAAGCTAGATGAGTTGTTACAGTGGGTTCTGTTTAAAATTACATTATGCATTAGTAAATTGGTTCATAAGTGACAGATACGTCACAACCCCGTAACATAGGTCCTATGAAATCCATTTTAGCCCAAACATAATTGTTACAAAAACATGAAAATATAAAAATATAAAAGTGAAGCACTCAAATATCATATTACATTTCTAAATATGCTATATCAATAAGTAAACAAAGTTAAAAGCATCTTTAGGCTGACCATCCAAGTGTTATAACGTTCACATTTTGAGAGGAAGTTTCATGTTTCAATGTGTTTGCTAAACACCATCAAGTGAAATTGACAAAGAAAAGTGACACCTGTTTGGTGCAGGTGGGGCGTAGATTGTGTCATTGGATGTCAACGCTGTTGCTAACAAGGTGAGAAACAAAACTCTATGAAAATCTAGAGATTTCCACAGTGGACACAGAAAGTGTAAGGATTTGAATTAGAAAAGACTACATTGAGTGTCATTTCTGAAGGACTTTTCCTTTATGAAGGTATAGTGTATGGCGCATCGTTGACAAAACGGTATCACCTACTTAACTGTGTATACGACAATTCTGCGACTTCAAGATAGCTCCTACGTATTTCTTCTTAAAACTCGATATGTAAACTCGCCGTCTCTGTGACTATGGTGCTGGCCTCATTGGACCCAGCTGGTTGCTTAAAACTCCGTCTATACTTCATTATATCGCAGTGTCCTGGGACACATCATACAGTTAAATGCTACTACTTCAATAGTCGGCATTCCTTCGGAAAATACAATGGAAAAACATTATCAAAGAAGGCTCAAGGTTTCGAATGGGGATTTTCGCTTACTGGCGGTTTAGCTGCAGGCTGGATGCTGTTCACGTCTGATGGTGCCTGATCAGCTGCCGTCAGGGAGCATGAACACCGTTTTCGTGAACTCTTCGACACGAAAGATTAAAGTTTGTGCTAGTACACATGGGCTGAATAGTTTTGTGTTAGGATATGTTGAAAGTTCTGTTGAAAGTTGACAGATGAAAGTGGGTAGGACAGACTATGCCGCGAAACTGGAAAGTGAAGAAATTGCACAGACAGCTAGGGTTCCGCGCAATTGCCATTTGCGCCATGTAAGTTATGTGCCCCTGTGGGCAGTGCATGACTCTTCATGTATTGTGTTGACAGAGGAAAGATGAAAGTGGGTAGGATGGACTATGTCGCGAAACGGAAAAGTGAAGAAACGACTCAGACAGCTAAGGGACCGTGCAGGAGCCAACTGCGTCATGTAAGGTACGTGCCCCTGCGGGTGTGGTTCTCTTGTTCATGCAACAAACTAGGTATACGGCCAAAGCTTGCTCATTCTGTGTGTGTGATTCACTCTGTTTATGTTACCTAACATGGGGGTAGGCATGTGGTATGTCCCTCCAGATAAACATTCAAATACAAATGAAAATAAAACATGGTTACATCTTAAATTGCCCTTCCAAAATAATTTCTTACCTAATGCATCATTACTACTAAACACTTAAATAATTGGCAATACTCGGGAACTTATCTTAGCATACTTGAAATCCTACAAAATGATTATCCTTATCAATCTAGTAACACAGCGACACATGGAAACACTAGGTTGATACAAATACCAAATTACTGGTGCTGGCACACTAGCTAAAACTCTAAACATTTGATAATAGCATAAATGAGACATGGACAAAATGAACAATAGTAAAAATAATACATGGACATAATCAATTGGACATAATCAATTGGACATAATCGGCAACTCATCATAGTGATACAGCAGTAGCAAAACCAAAACAAAAGTACAAGTTCAAAATATTATTTCCTTTACACAAGACTTCATTATCCTCCAGTTCTCCAGTTATATTTTGTAGCAAAATGAATGTAAGTATCCCCTGGTATTCCTTTATGCTCTCGTTTATATTTTCATGCCAACTGATAGTCTTTGGTACTTCTACTTACAAAAAACTGTCGTTAAGTCATGGCAATGTTGTGTGTAATGCTGCGGAGTAGTGTAATGTCATGTTAATACTTCCTTTAAGAAGATTCCGATGAAAAATGATTTTATGTCTCCTCCTATGAACAGACCAATAATTATTAAATACGTGATATGCTGTTCCCCGTATTGATTTGTATTTGTAAATATTGGTGATTATCAGTCACCCAGTCAATCATTCAAGGATATGATTGTTGTTCCTTTTGTTAATTCTCTCACCTACCTGCTTCCATATATTCATTATTGGCGGCTCGACGAAGCTAGTTGCATCTCCAAGACATCGACATAGCTCACCTGCTGGTGCTTTTGTTTTTAATAAAATTAGAGTTCATTTGCCATATATAAAGTGTGTAGTGAGCAAAATAAGTTCCTTACTAATGTGCATAAAGTTATTCAAAGGGTTCATTATATAATGGTTAAGAATCTCTGTGTTGATATTCAGTGCAGCTTGAGGTGCTAAGGTGCGACACACATCGCACTCTTGAGATTGTAAGTTGCTGACAGCACAGCTGACAGTACGGCTGCATCCAGTTTCACTCGTTTGGCGGCAGAACTGGCGTTCACGCTGGGTCTGTCGTCTTGCTACGCATGGAGTTTAGTCCCTCGGTACTGTCACAAAACTTCCTTCCAGAGTTATCTTATGTTGTTCACGACAGTTATGCATGGATGATATTTTCAAGGAACTCAGATAACTCAATCGTTGAAATTCGCGAAATGATCATGACCCATTTATTCATTTAGATACCCTGTCCTAAGATTTAGGTAACTGGTAGGTTTTAGGCTTGTAAATAAACTGTATTTTGCGATGGAATTCCAAACCCAACTCATTGGCTAACACGTTTCCCACACAACAGTCGTTTACAGGACAGATATAGCGGCAAGTGCCAGCTTCCTCGACGCCATATAGATCCTTTTATTAACCGTGGTGGTGATACAACAAAGCCGGAGATCAATCTAAAATTCCAAAGTTTACTAATCCTGATGGTTTAGACAATGCATCCCAAGAAAAAGCTCTCTCTCACGATTTTGTTCATTACTGAAAATTCAAATAGACAACACAAATAGATCCCCATCTTTAGATCAGACTACTAAAATCTGTAGGGCAATATTAAGATGGTGAATTTATTTCTATAACTATCCCTTTAGGTTTGCTGTTTAAATTGCAACGTACAAATGTACGAAGGTGTAGAGTGGCTCAGGCACATGGCCTGCAGGGCGAAGAGAGAGTGTTGAGGAGGGGCGAGGGGAAAGGTGCAGATGCTGCACGCGCCAAAGACAGAGGCAGCGGGCTGGGAAAGGGGGAACTGCAATGGCCACTCTCAGCCACAGGAGGGAGGGAAGGGAACGCAGCCGCGTCGCCAGCTGACGGAGGGGCGGGACTCACTACATGTGAACAGCTGTAGACAACGGTGGCGGTATTTACGAGACTCCTTCAGTGGGACCAAGAAAACACTTTTTGTCCATTCAACATCGCATCATGAAAACAATAAAACAGCACTTTAGAGTAACATATTTGTTGTTTAACTTTGACGTACCTATTCTTGTTATCATCATTGTGTGATCATTTAGCAAAACATACATGTAATACGGCGTATTTCAAAGGACAGGTAGATGGCAGCATGTAGTCACTGATCGACTGGCAGTTACAAAGGTGTGTTACTATCAAATTTTTATGGTAAAGCTTTGACAGCTGTGTTCATGCACTATCCTAAAGCAACAGGTGAAGTGTGAATCCATTTAAGATATACAAGAGTAACTTAGTCATAATTCAGCATATTCTATAGGCAAGGACAACTATCCCCTTAATTCCACAATTAAAGAATATTTGTGTTTCTACTTCTTGACTGCTACGATAACATTGCTGGAGACGTTAAATGATTACATAACTTCAATCACTTCCATTAACATGTGACATCATAAGTTCTATTACTAATGGTTGCCAATTCTTATGTCTACTTATAACTAACATGCACAACTTAATTAAATTTATAGTAATGACTGTGTTTTCCATCAATTAATTCTCTTGCTGCATGCAGCACTTTTCCAACTGTTTACATACTATCTCAGATCTACTCTCTCAAACGTAAATCATAGGGGTTTTGACCTTAGAGTATATCTACGTTGCTGTCTAGGCGGTTGTATTGCCTTCTTTCTTGCTTTTTTGGGTGCAACTACTGGTGTAATAGGCCTGGTTTCACTGTTAGGTGGGGGTGGCTCGGGTCCTTTATACAGTTTCCATCTGTCAAAATTAACGATCAATGTGCGTTCTGCTAACTGAATTTCCGCATTTACTGGTGAAGTAAGCCGGATGATACGGTTCGCTCCTTCATAAGTAGGTGTAAACGTTTTGGTTCTTCCCTTTTTTACTACTGGATTGCTCAACATAACTAGGTCTCCTACCTTGTACTCGCACATTTTTGCTTTTTGATTATTTCTCTTTAACTGTTGGGTGGTGGCTCGGGTGTTGTTCCCTCTTTTTTCCAAATGGCTTTTAGACGTCGTGCTAGACCTTTCACATCTTTGGATTTAATTCCAGGGGACAGTTTGTCAATTTCAAAAGGCGAATTCATAGGGTGGCCATATACTGCTTCATAAGGTGAGTACCCTGTAGCTTCATGGACACGGCTGTTATATGCTGATGTAACATACTGAACATACTTGTCCCAGTTAGAGTGATGTTTATTAACATAGTAAGACAGCATACATATAACAGTGCAGTGGACTCGCTCCAGGCGACCTTTCACTTTTGGGTGGAACGGCGTCGTTCGCCACTTTTTAATTCGCAATAATCTACACACTTCAGTAAACACTGCAGACATGAAATTCATACCTTTGTCTGTGAGTACAGCTTCAGGGCTTCCATATGGTAACACCAAATGGGTGACAAAACCACGCGCTACTGTTTCAGCGGACATATCTGGTATGTTGTTGTTGTGGTCTTCAGTCCTGAGACTGGTTTGATGCAGCTCTCCATGCTACTCTATCCTGTGCAAGCTTCTTCATCTCCCAGTACCTACTGCAACCTACATCCTTCTGAATCTGTTTAGCGTATTCATCTCTTGGTCTCCCTCTACAATTTTTACCCTCCACGCTGCCCTCCAATACTAAATTGGTGATCCCTTGATGCCTCAGAACATGTCCTACCAGCCGATCCCTTCTTCTGGTCAAGTTGTGCCACAAACTTCTCTTCTCCCCAATCCTATTCAATACTTCCTCATTAGTTATGTGATCTACCCATCTAATCTTCAGCATTCTTCTGTAGCACCACATTTCAAAAGCTTCTATTCCCTTCTTGTCTAAACTATTTATCATCCATGTTTCACTTCAATACATGGCTACACTCCACACAAATACTTTCAGAAATGACTTCCTGACACTTAAATCTATACTCAATGTTAGCAAATTTCTCTTCTTCAGAAACACTTTCCTTGCCATTGCCAGTCTACATTTTATATCCTCTCTACTTCGACCATCATCAGTTATTTTGCTCCCCAAAATAGCAAAACTCCTTTATTACTTTAAGTGTCTCATTTCCTAATCTAATTCCCTCAGCATCACCCGACTTAATTCGACTACATTCCATTATCCTCATTTTGCTTTTGCTGATGTTCATCTTATATCCTCCTTTCAAGACCCTATCCATTCCATTCAACTGCTCTTCCAAGTCCTTTGCAGTCTCTGACAGAATTACAATGTCATCAGCAAACCTCAAAGCTTTTATTTCTCCTCCATGGATTTTAATACCTACTCCAAATTTTTCTTTTGTTTCCTTTACTGCTTGCTCAATATACAGATTGAATAACATCGGGGAGAGGCTACAACCCTGTCTCACTCCCTTCCCAACCACTGCTTCCCTTTCATGCCCCTCGACTCTTATAATTGCCATCTGCTTTCTGTACAAATTGTAAATAGTCTTTCGCTCCCTGTATTTTACCCCTGCCACCTTCAGAATTTGAAAGAGAGTATTCCAGTCAACATTGTCAAAAGCTTTCTCTAAGTCTAAAAATGCTAGAAACATAGGTTTGCCTTTCCTTAATCTTTCTTCTAAGATAAGTCGTAGGGTCAGTATTGCCTCACGTGTTCCAACATTTCTACGGAATCCAAACTGATCTTCCCCGAGGTCGGCTTCTACTAGGTTTTCCATTCGTCTGTAAAGAATTTGCGTTAGTATTTTGCAGCTGTGACTTATTAAACTGATAGTTCTGTAATTTTCACATCTGTCAACACCTGCTTTCTTTGGGATTGGAATTATTATATTCTTCTTGAAGTCTGAGGGTATTTCGCCTGTTTCATACATCTTGCTCACCAGATGGTAGAGTTTTGTCAGGACTGGCTCTCCCAAGGCTGTCAGCAGTTCCAATGGAATGTTGTCTACTCATGGGGCCTACTACGTTTCCTTCTCTCCCTTTTCCTACTACCGAATTCCAGTCACCCATGACTATTAAATTTTCGTCACCCTTCACTATCTGAATAATTTCTTTTATTTCATCATACATTTCTTCAATTTCTTTGTCATCTGCAGAGCTAGTTGGCATATAAACTTGTACTACTGTAGTAGGTGTGGGCTTCGTATCTATCTTGGCCACAATAATGCATTCACTATGCTGTTTGTAGTAGCTTACCCGCATTCCTATTTTCCTATTCATTATTAAACCTACTCCTGCATTACCCCTATTTGATTTTGTTTAAAACCCTGTAGTCACCTGACCAGAAGTCTTGTTCATCCTGCCACCGAACTTCACTAATTCCCACTATATCTAAATTTAACCTATCCATTTCCCTTTTTAAATTTTCTAACCTACCTGCCCGGTTAAGGGATCTGACATTCCACACTCCGATCCGTAGAACACCAGTTTTCTTTCTCCTGATGATGACATCTTGATTAGTCCCCACCCGGAGATCCGAATGGGGGACTATTTTACCTTCAGAATATTTTATCCAAGAGGACACCATCATCATTTAATCATACAGTAAAGCTGCATGCCCTCGGGAAAAATTACGGCTGTAGTTTCCCAATGCTTTCAGCTGTTCGAAGTACCAGCACAGCAAGGCCGTTTTGGTTAGGGTTACAAGGCCAGATCACTCAATCATCCAGACTACTGCCCCTGCAACTACTGAAAAGGCTGCTGCCCCTCTTCAGGAACCACACGTTTGTCTGGCCTCTCAACAGATACCCCTCCGTTGTGGTTGCACCTACAGTACGGCTATCTGTATCGCTGAGGCACGCAAGCCTCCCCACCAATGGCGAGGTCCATGGTTCATGTGGGGGGATATAGGAATGATAATCGAGAACCTAGAGAAATTATCTGTAAGGGACAGAATATACTGATTACTTTGGGGGCTCACAGAGATAGAACCGACAATATCTGCTGCGACTACTGCCCAGGGGTAAGTGGCTTCTGGTACCTGCTGTAAAGGCACTTTCATTCTAGGTGGCAATGACCTCTTAACGCAAGGTAGACAATTTTGAATACTTTTGCACGTCTTTCCATCTTCCTGCCCAGAAATAACGGGTGGCTATTCGGCAATTTGTGGTGCGTAGGCTGTTATGACATGCTTGCAGGCTATCAAGACATTGTGCAATAATCTTGGAACGTAATTCTTTCGGGATTACTGCCTGTTTACCCAAGTGGGTCTTTCGATATAAAATTCCATCTTCAACAGAAAATTCAGGCAAAGCCACATATTTCTGACATTCAACGTCTCTTTGCTTTGCTTCCCTTAATTCTTCAGTAGAAACGTCATTAGCTACAACCAATCTGACTTTTCAGCTTAATGTGTCAGCGTTTTGATGTAATTTGCCCGGTTTGTGTTTTACCTCATACTCGAATTCACTCACTTTCAAAGCCCAACAAGTTAGCCTACTACTAGGATTTTTTAAGCTCCACATCCACTGTAATGCGGCGTGATCAGTGATGACAGTGAATTTTCTCCCATACCAATAACATAGGAAATAAGTTACACCAAACATGAGTGCTAGAAGTTCCTTCTCAGTTGTGCTGTAATTTGACTGCTTTATTAAGCTGCCGAGATGCATAACCAATTGGTCGTTCTTCACCATCTATCCCTTGTGATAGAATGGCTCCTACAGCATAATCTTAGATGTCCACTGACAGTATGAATGGTTTTTCAAAATCCGGGTACGCTAGTACATGGGCTCTAGTTAAAACATGTTGAATTTGTTGCATAGCTTTATCACATTCTTTGGTCCAAATAAAACTAACTCCTTTTTTCAATAAATTAGTCAGAGGCTTAGCAAGGGTAGCATAATTATTCACGAAATGTCTGTAGCAGTTTGCAAGGCGTAAAAATGACTGTAGTTCCTTGACATTTGACAGTGTTGGAAATTCCTTTACTGGTCAGTGTTGGAAATTCCTTTACTGCGGTGGTCAAACAGGGGTCCAGTTTGACACCTTCTCCATTTACTATATGACCTAAATATTTTACTTTGATTGGGTGTAAGCACACTGTTTTAATTTTATACTCAAATGAGCTCCTTTTAACCTTTGCAAACCATCGCTCAGTCTTTCTGCATGTTCTTTTATCATTTTAGAAAAAATAATAATGTCATCTAAATACACCAAGCATGTTGTGGGTTTCAACCCACGCAGCAGAAAATCTGCAAATCTTTGAAAAGTGGCAGGGGCATTTCTCGAACCAAATGGCATCCTTACAAATTCATACAATCCTGTAGGTACAACAAAGGCAGTTTTATGGCGGTCCTGGGGTGGAACAGGGATTTGATGGTACCCACAACGCAAATCAAGGGTGGTAAAATACTTACAGTTGCCCAATCAGTCCAATGTTTCATCAATGCGTGGTAACGAGTAAGTGTCTGCTGGTTACCCGATTTACTGCACTCGAGGAGGGTTGTACGATTCCTGCAGCTAATTGCTGCTGAATCATATCTTCAACTACAGACTGCAAATTATATGGTATAAGCTAAGGTTTTTGTGCAATTGGCCGAGCTTCTCCAGTCAGAATTTCGTGCTGAACCAAATTCGTAGCCGGTAGAAACTCCCTCTCTTCAAACAACCACGAAAATTCCTCTAATAATGGCTGCAACATCCTTTTCTCCTCACTGTTGAAATGACCTAACTTCTCTGCTAACTGACTCCTTAACGTCAACGCGACATATTGCACTTCTAACTGAAGATTTCTTTCTTCTCCTTCGTTTCTCATCTTTACCTCGCTGCTTCTCACTTCCTCTTATTTCCTCAAAAATTTCCTGTCCACTGGCAACAATAGTACCCTTCGGTATCACATCTTTTACACCAAAATTATCTATACTTACTGGTATCGCAAAACCCTTCTATCTCCTTTCTGGTCGGCAGATAATTCTCTTTATATGTACTGACTGGCAATCTAAAACATCTTTCTGGGTGAGCGGGTCAACCAGAGTGTCTCTCTTAGGCTGTTCTTGATTTTTGACATCTATCCAGATAATCTTTCCACTTCCGCCTTATATCCTCACAGGGTTAGTGGTTTTTATCGCCCACATCTGTGGTTTTACGGGAGACTGAACGGCGCCTTTCACAGCACCCTCGCATCTGACGGGGATGCGCACTGCCAAATCGGTGAATTGCTTCACCAAACTGCACAGTTCGCGTTCGATAATCCACTATCCCGTGATAACGGTGCAGGAAGTCATTCCCTAGTATGATATCAAATTCACCCTTCTTTAGCCTTACTACTTCCATCCTACGTCTGTATTTACCCCCGTCCATTTCCAGATTCACTACACACGAACCTGCAGGGACAATTACTTCCTCTCCAAGGCCACTGATATGGTACTGGGGGTGGCTGTAACACCCTTTGATCATTTTTCTCCACAAACAATACACTAACTTGAGCACCAGTATCAACTAAAATTCTAACTATTTTGTTCCCGAGTACGCCAACTAGACTAATGTGTTCCACCTCTTTACATTTTTCGGTCCTAACCGGGTGTATTATTTTTGTTGGGGGCGCGGGTGGGTGGCGGAACCTACCCCCCATGAGTTTCCCTGATTTGACCCCACGTTGCGGCGGTCACCGCGCATCTGATTAGAAAATGGTGACTGTGAGGCAAACATTAGCATGGCCTACTGTCTGGCAAATGGTGCAATACAACGCGCGACAGCGCATTGCCGTATGGTTGGGCCTCCCACAATGCTGACAAAATACTTCTTTTGCTGGAACCGGTACTGGGTCTAGAGATGGGGGATCCGCTCTTGAACTAATTCATAGAGTTCAATCTTTCAAAGGAGTGAACAATCAGTGATTCAGAAAAAAAGAACGGTAGCTCCAAACGTTTCCCACGGCAGAGAGAGAGAGAGAGAGAGAGAGAGAGAGACGGAGCATATCAGCAGCGCCTCTGCTGGTCACAGCACAGTGCACGCCACACAACACAGCCAGCACCGGCCTCTGCCCTGCTTCTACCTTGGCTGCCTGCATTGTGCAGTGCCCCATTGGATTTTGTGTTTAACATATGCCGTGGCAGTGTCTGGCGCAGCGTAACTTCGCATCGCACTCTGTCGGCGATCGTTTCAGTCGCACGTCCTGCCCTCTGGGCAGTTGATGCGAGCAACAGGACAGAGAGCCACCTAGCGGATAACATAGGAACTACTTGCAAAAACCCGCTCACAAGGGAACGAACTATTTGTCTCGGAGCGGGTGAGTTCACCACTACCCCCTCCCTCGGAACTCGCCCGCTCAACGCTCGCCCCACCGTCTCGACTCTAGCCAGAGCGTCGAGCAAAGCGACTCAGGTGTCACTGTGGTCTCTGCGGTCTCAGCTCACGCAGTAATACAGCTCGCGGCTCGACCTGCTCGACTCAGCGCCTCTGCATCGGAGTTCGTCCCCACTGGATATTGTTCTTCGTAGTAATGCCGCTATGTATATTACATTATTATGTTATGTATACATCCATTGTTTTTATTTTATTTTTATTTGTTTAAACTGATTAGATTAGGTTCCTGATGACTCCTCTTACTATAGGATTTTTATTATAGACACTCGAATTTACGCTTTAATTACGAGTGAACCGATAAACGTATCGCAAAATGTGATACACCAATATTTTCCTTGTTTTATTCTGCATAAGGCTATATGCAGCACTTTCGTTTTACAGTCAAATTTATATTTTTTTTTCTTATTCTGGTACGGATTTTGCGATTTTAGGCGTCTTCGGAAGGAAACGTTCACTTTAAAAATATATGGCTTGCGATGTATTTGTATGAGGTTAATGAAATTTTAATACGTTATAGCCAAATATATTGTTAATGTAAATCTCAAGTTACAACATTTTCCGATCACCCAAAAAACCACGATAGTGCAAAATAAATCAATAATCAAAAACTTTGTCATATCGTGGAAATTTCAATAAACAATACAAAATTCTTACTCATTATCTGTGTTACTTCAAAATAGGATCAAAAAAGATCAAAATACAGGTATAGTACTGGAATAAACCAAGTTTAAAGGGCAATGTGCCTTCCATTCATTTTATATTGTAAATGAGTGGTGAGTCATGAAAAAGAGCTAATTCATTTCAGGGAATGAACAGTTCTGATCCAATCTCTGAAAAGAACAGTTTTGCCCATCTCTAACTGGGTCTGGTGGGCGCAGTTCGGCAGCGCAAAAACGCAATACCTCTTCGCGTACCATTGCCAAACAGCTTCAAACAGAGAAGTGGGGGAGGCTGCTTTGACTTCTCCTCCGATGCGGGGGTCAATACTGCAAACAAATGCATCAATTGCATGCGCTTCCGCTTCTGAGCGGAAAATGCTGTTTTCACTGGTATTTTCGCCTAGCTTATAGGTACGACAAGATACTGCTCGTATGCGATCTACAAAGGCATCAAAATCATCATTAGGCTTCTGCCTAAGGGTTGATAATTGAGCTCTGTAATATCCGGTACCTCTGGTATCGGAATAACGCATAGTCAATCCACGGGCCAATACTTCAAATACATGCGTGTCATGCAATTCGTCCACCGTTTCTATAAACATTCGGGCTTCCCCAGTCAACTTCAGTCTGGCTACATTGACCAATAGATCATCCGACCAGGCACACGTGCAACCCAGATAAAGAATATTTTGTAGGAACATAGCCACATTTTCGTGGGACTTCCCAGAAAAAGTGGTAATGAAATCAGCCGCAGGAAAATTGCTTACAGTCACCTTGTTAGCAGAAATTGTGGCGTTAGCAATAGAGACAGAATTAGTGTCAGTTGCCACTGTTTGAGCATTTGTTACAGGGGTGGAGCTAGCCACAGGTATGGAAGTTTTCGCACTAGCTTCCAGCGTCTGTTTTAAGATGCGGTTTTGTTCAAGTAGCTCCTGATTTTGTGCGAATAACTGGCGCATTTGTGCATTCATGGCCTCAAGCGGGTCTTGCGAGGCAGGTGCCTCTGCTGGAGTATCCTGTTCCGTCGCTCGTGTTCCTATCGGCATGTTTACAAATTTATGGGATGTTAGTGACCAAAAAAGTAATAATTGTTACAAGAAAAGGACGGCCACAGAGTCTCCTTACCCAACAGCGGCCGATCGCCGAAGCTAATGTTGAAAGCATCGCGGCGACTTACATGGCGATAGAGGTGGTGCGACGCATTGGTGATGGCGACGGCGTGGTGCAGTGGCTGCGGCGGGCGGTGGTTGGCTGGCAGCAACGGCGGCGGAGTTGTCCGGACCCTCGGGCGGTGGCAAATGTGTTGGCGGCGGATGGCGCTGGCTCGGCCGGTTTGTGATGGCGGCAGGCCCCTGGCGCGTCGGTGACAGCGGCGGATGACAGTGGTGGACAACGGCGGGCGGCGCAGCGACGGATGACAGCGACCCAGCTGGTCGCACAGGGCAGGCCCCTCGAACTCAGGCAACGGGCAGCGCAGCGGCGTCTGGCTCACATGGCCGCCTAGCGTGGGCTGCCTCGCTGCAGCGCGTGGCCGGGTATATTCAACACACCACGCAGCTTCCTCTGCCCTGATTGGTCAGGACCGAGCAGACCGTGCGGGCAGCATGGAACTTTCCAGAGCGTTGCCTGCTAAGCGACGCCTGGGGTGGCGTTACTTCGTAAGCACATGAGAGGGGCACGTGTCCAATGTGCCCATCCTCAATGCTGACTTCCTGTTACTAGACTGTGGGACAAAAGAATTTAGAAGCAGCTAACACTGCCAGCCGTGGCTTGGCTGCAATGGAAAAATGAAGTTACAGTTTGGAGGCTCATAATAAAGTAAAATCTCCTATTGTCTGGCTCATCCTTTACTAGAGATATTATCCTTTGTAGACGCACTTTAAGAGACAAAAAAGACTGAAATGAAAATGTGCATCAGATTGAGAATCAAAATTAGGAGGAGGAGTAATATTCATAACTCAAGTAATTTCAAAAGACACTAGACAAATTTGGCTACAGTACACAGATATAAGCGGTATAGGGGTAATGGAAATTATCAGAAAGGACATCCACCTACGAATATAGGCCCAGTAACTACACAAGAATTCGTACCTGGCAATAATAGGGCTCAAAATGGAAATGTCACACCAAGATTTAGTATCTAGCCAGTGAGGAAAACGTAGGGCGATCTGGACCCAGGGCCAGGACTCAGGTTGTAGAGAAACATTAAGAGGCCTACCTCATAATGAGTTTGTTTCCTTTACACATAAAGTACCAACAAAAGAATGGTTACTACTAAGAAGAACCTAGCATAGCTACAATTAATCCACAACCGATTATAGTTTGAAAAGTAGGAGATTCTGAAGTGGACATATTTATTGATTCTGGTGGTGAAGTATCACTTATTTCTATTGGATTCTTTAACACGTTAAGAACAAGCAATAACTTAGCTGTATTACCAGTAACTGGAGTATATATAATCGGTATAACTAGAACTAAAATTAAGGTTGTTAAATATGAAACCCAAGTAAGCTATAACATCGGTGACATTACATTCCAGCAAACACTGCTGTTAGTAGAAAATATTAATAGAGAGGTATTATTTGGTTTAGGTTGGCTCTTTGAGTTTAACGTTACATTGAATTTTGAAGAGAGCTGCCTTTATTTCGGACTCAGGGAAGATAAATATTGGATTAAGTTTCTGGCAGACAGTTATGTTGATACAGAAACAACTTTACACCAGAGTATACAATTAACTGTGACAGCTCAATTATGACTGGAGATGGAAAACACAAGTAATGCATCACAACGAGCTGACATACAAAATAATGTAAATGGATCCCCAATATTAACCAACAATCAGAAAGCATATTCAGCCAAAATTCTATTAGAATACAAGATGGTATTTTTGGGTAGTACAGGTAGTATTAGTGACTACATATGTAAGTTTAAGATCAAAGATGATATACCATTTTTCTGTAAACTGTACCAGTGAGTTTAAAAGAAGCAGTTTAAGAAGTAAATAAAATGGCAGATACTAGAACACCGTACAAGTGTTATAAATAATCTCTTGGTAGTTGTGAAAAAGGCTACAGGCGGTGTGCGGCTCAAGCTGGATGCGCGCATCCTGAATACACATATAGAAACCGAAAGAGAGAGACCCGCAAGCATCTACCAGTTATTATACAAATTCGAGAAAGCACAGTACTTTAGCTTGATGGACCTGACTGCTGGGTACTGGCAGATCCGATTACATCCAGATTCAAGGAAATATACAGCATTCTTTTTTGATGGAAAATCACATCATTTTAATGTGTTACCATTTGGATTAACTATCTCGGTATCAGTGTCTATACGCGCACTGGACAAAGCAATAGGTAGTGTGTTACTAAAGGATTTAATTACATATGTAGTTGATATATTGACATCATCACCCACCTGGAAAGAGCATTGCCAAACCTTGAAGAAACCACTTAAAAAATTTAAAGAAAGAGGTATTACAGTAAAGTTGTCCAAGTCACACTTTGCAAGGCAAGAACTAAAATTTTTGATTATTGGGACATATCATAGGTGTATAAGGAATTAAGCCCAATCCAGAATGCATAAAGGCTATTAAGGAGTGTCCACCACCTAGAAATATAAGACAATTTAAGGTATTTCTTGGAATGGCAGGGTATTAAAGATGTTATGTACAAAGTAAATAGTTTAACAACCCTAGACTTCTGTGTTTATTACAAAAGGGAGTACCATGGTGTTGGGACCAAGAGGCACAGGAAGCATTTGAAAAGGCAAAGCAAGCTCTATCAGAATCACTGATACTGTATCATCCAGTAATGGGTGAACCATTTAAGATTTCAACCGATGCATCACACTATGACATAGCCGCAGACCTGTTCAAAGGTGAATGGGGGTTGAACAGTATAGACCATAGGTCAATTTTTTTTGCTAGCCGGAGTCTCAACAAACATGAATTAAATTATACGGCAACAGAAAAGGAATTATTAGCCATAGTATGGAGTATACAAAAATTCCAAACAATGATATGGGGATCCGAAATATATGTCTATACAGATCACCAAGCTATGTCATTTCTAATGACTAGCCAATTACTACAAAGTAGATTGATGCGGTGGATGTTTCTTCCAGAGTATGACATTAAGATCCATTATGTAAAGGGTTCAGAGAATATTGTACCCGATGCTTTGTCTCTGGAGTACCAGTAGGGATGAAAGAATTATAACGTTCAGAAGGACCTGTCTTAATCTTTGCAATTAATTTTCTAACATTAGAATATTCACACAACAAAGTGCAGGAGACATCTCAGAAAATTACAGAGAACATCCAACATGACCCTTATTTTACAGATATCTTTGCTATCTGCGTTAGGAAATCAATACCACCTAATCAACAGGGAAGGTGGAAGATTGTGCGATATAATCTGTTCCGGAGAGACAGTAAGACAACTGAACGTTGGCGTTTATGTACACCAAGTCTAGTGAAGGATAAGTTAGTGTGACATTCATAAGGGTTATAGACATTTCGGTATAAAGAAATGCATTGCACATATGAGTAAGTTCTATTACTTTAAAAAGCTGGGACATGAAGTGGCATTAGTCATTAAGGCTTGAGATTTGTCAGAAAGTAAAAGAGGCTAACTCTCACGTTAAATATAAGATGAACCCAATTATTCCTGAAGTGTTACACGATCTAACTGCTGCAGATTTCTTTGAACAAATTCCAAAAGGAAAAAGAGGAGTGGCCTACATTTTTGTCCTCATAGTGTTTGTCAAAGTATGTTAAATTCTATGCAATTAAAAAAGCAAACACACCAACAGCAACACATTGTCTACAACAATACTTTCTCAAAGTAGGCAAACCAAAACGATTTCTTTCTGACAACAGACCTCAGTTTACTAGTAACTAGTTTCAAGAATTTTTAGCGTGGGAAGGGATTCATCAAATACTAATAACCAACTACAATCCTTCTTCTAACTTGTGTGAAAGAGTTATGAAGGAAATTGGGAAATTATGCCATGAAAACCATACATCATGGGTCAGAAAAATTAGAGATTGAGCTTATTATAAATGAGTTGGCTCATTTATCAACTGGACTAACACCACTGGAAGTAGTAGGTAAATCCTTTATAGGTGAACCACTTATTACATGTTTTACATGGCCAGAACAAACTGCTACTGATTACAAACTGAATCAAACGATAGTTGCTAAGAACTTAGTTAAGCAAGCACAACAACGAGTAAGCAAACATAATGACGCTATAGAACCTCAATATAAGGTAGATCATCTAGTCTTAGTGAAAGATCTTCAGAGCTCTGCACTGAAGAAAAACTCAAATTTTTTCAAGAGTATGTGGGGCCTTACCGAGTACAATCAGTAATCCGCCCAAAAACCTTATTTTTAGTGGATCTTACAACTGGAGAAGAAAAAGGAAAATATAATGTTAAACATATAAAGTGGTATACTCCTCAGGGACTTTAACATTATGTGTTAATGGGCGCAGTGACGACAATCGGTTCCCAAGTTGGGTTCGGTGTTACTTCCACAATAGTTTTCCTACACCGAATTCCCTCCAAATCTTCGACTATTCTATAATCTATTTATAATCTCTTAAACTATCTTATCATATTAGTATTTAAGTGACCAATTATGACTGCACAGTTATGACTAATTTAATGAGTCACAGTAACCAGTGACCTCTAAGGATGAGGTAAAAAAAATAACAGAATAACATTCTAGGAGAAGATATAATATGATGGTACTGTTTAAGAAGAATGATACCTAGATGACAAAGTGAACAGGGTATTTTATGTGTGTATAAGATATAATGTGAAGTGGCTAACTGGTAAAATAACTATTTGATTGTAGGGTATAATTTTCTATTTTTATAATTATTTTATAACTTTTGGTGAGATCATATGAATGGGGAGGGTTTGTATTGATTTTGAAAGGGGGTGGGTAGTGTAGGTACCCAAGGTTAACATGCACGCACGCACGCACGCACGCACAAAAACCCTCACACGCATGTGTGACATTCTTCACCATTTGCCGTTCCATAGGAGACCTTTCTTCGGGGACTTCAAAGGTGAGGGTGAGAATGTCCATTTTGCAGGAGACATTAACATCATACCTACTCTGGCTTCTCACTCAATTAACGACCAAGTGGGGATCCTGGGGAATGGGGTGGGAAGAGTTTGCTGCCTTTGGGGCTATCTTCCTTCTCTCTCTACTTCGATCTTAGCCACCATTTCTACTTTTTCCTTTCTTACTTCTTTCGAATACCAATCTACCTTTCCCTCTGTTCATATGCATACACTTCTATCACTGAAGTCCTCCTCAATTTCTGTGGTTTTCTATAACCTTTAACTTATTTTACATAAGCTGGTCGAAGAATCAGGCTACAGGACTACCTATACGCATACACACAGTGAAACACAAAGACACAAACAGAAAGAGAGTACAGTTTAAGGTAATGTGGGAACCATCATGTGTTGGAGGGGGAAAATCATGTGCCTAATGATAGGTATGCACACATGGTTATGTGAGTTGACAGATCCACATCACATAAAAGTCTGTACAGAAGAGTAGTCATGGTTATGTACAGGGATATTTATATAGGTAATAACAGAGTATTCATGGTTACGATGACAGTGTAAGAGTCTACAGATTGCGCGCAGCAGTACGGTACGTTAACACGCGCTCACCAGCTGACCTGTCGGGAATGCTGACAATATGCTTTGTCAGTAGACACGCTTATCCGGTCGCAGTGTGAGGCGGGTGAGTATGCGACTGGCCGCCGTCCGCAGCGCGCAGTATTAACTAGTGCGGCCTCGGGCGCGAATGTGTCTCTTGCCTTAGCTCACCGTGGAGCCTTTCGATACAATCGTAATTAGCCGGTGTTATGATGTCAGACAAAGTGATGATGGGTGCGCATAGCATGTGTGTTTTATAATCTGTCTTTGTTAATAAAACTGTTTAAACTTACTTCTCGTGTTCGCATATTGCCATACCTCAAGGACCCACCACTTACAAATCCTGACAAAATATTCGCATAATCATCATCTGGGGCAACAACACAAACTACCCCTTTTATAACAGTTTAACATCATAGTAGGTGTACATTGGAGAAGGAGAACATGTTACAGCGTATATTTAAGTGAGCAGGATTGGTGTCAGTCTAACAACTATTCTGACAAATTGTAGGATAATGGATATATGTTTGGATTTGATGTGAGTCTAACGACTATGTGATGGTGAGACAAGCTGAGTATAAGTAAGAATATAAGATACATTAAATAATATTCCGAAGTATGGTGTCTCCTGGAAACATAGGACTGGAAGAGAAATGGAGGACTCAAAAAGGGTTAAAGGAAGTAGTGCGAAGCAAGTGTGAGGGGTAAAGTAAGACATTAATTTATCCAGGTAGTTTTGAATCAGTGTACATAAAGACGTATACTAGGGCAATGGACTTTGATGCCTACTCATGAAGGATAAGGAGAGTGCACCCAGAATTAATCTGATGAAAAAGGGCAGGTAGGCAGATCCAAGGAAGGCTGACCTATACTATGCGGGAGGGGCACCAAAAAGAGGACTGACTTGTACCATAGTGTATCAGGACTTTGTTTAAAGGGGCATACCTACCGAAATGGAAGGAGGAGGTGCTTTCATAGTATCAACCCATATGTGAGGTATAATCATAATAATAATAATAATAATAATAATAATAATAATAATAATGATTTTATTGTCTTTAGGCCATTACAGCAATTGACAACGTCAAATGAAGTTACAATTTATAATACAGTGTGATAAGGTATTGACTACTGAAATATTTTAGTTTATATTACAATAAATGTACAGTGGGTCATCTGTTGGATTACTGCATTTTACAGTTGAAGAATTCATTGATATCATAGAACGGGTGGGCAATAAACCATTCATGCAGTCTTTCTTTGAATGTATGTTCAGGAAGATCCTGTATGGCATGTGGCAGCTTATTAAATAGCTTGTGTCCTGTGACTTCATAGCTATTTATTGATTTTGATAGTCTGTGGTAAGGCGTGTATATGTGTTTGATGCTTCTTGTGTTGTAACAATGTACATTTTCTCTACGTTTCACATCTTGTAGGTTCTTCTTCGTAAAGATTAAGACATTGTATATATAGAGGTTTATTACAGTCAT
The DNA here is from genome assembly GCF_023864275.1 of Schistocerca cancellata. Lineage (NCBI taxonomy): Eukaryota > Metazoa > Arthropoda > Insecta > Orthoptera > Acrididae > Schistocerca > Schistocerca cancellata. The sequence goes on along the minus strand of NC_064634.1, from coordinate 447,082,101 downwards.
AATTTTTTGTTTAGTAAATAAGGGTTTGCAGTGAGCCTTATGTGAAGAGTTTGTAATTATCCTAATGGCTTTCTTCTGCAATAATAGGATGTCATGTATATGACTACAGTTACCCCACAAAATAATGCCATAGGATATTATACTCTGGAAAAATGCAAAATAAGATGATCTGATGTATGTTTCAGGTACACAATTTCTGAGTTGTCTTAATAAATAAATTACTCTAGATAGTTTACTACTAATATAGTTTACATGTTGGCTCCAGGCTAACTTTTCGTCTAAATAAACTCCCAGGAATTTAACAGAACTAGGGTCACCAGATAGTGGCTTTTCTCTTAGAGTGAAGATTATCTGCCGAGTTTTATTTTCATTTAGCAGGAAACCATTTGCTCTGAACCAATATGCTGCATGAGTGAGTGTATTTTCAGCACAGGTTTTAAGGTCATTAAGATTGTTACTGCTATGGAGAAAAGTCGTATCATCTGCATACAATACAGTGGTGGATCTAATAAACGAGGGGAGGTCATTGATCATTATCAGAAACAGGAAGGGCCCCAGTACAGATCCCTGAGGCACACCTACTTTAACATTTTCTATGTTTGACATTTCCTTACCAACACAAACTACCTGTTTACGGTTGTTGAGATAAGCTTTTAATAGTCTGAGACTGTTTTCTTTGATGCCGTAGAATTCTAGTTTCTCTAGTAGTGGCATGTGCTCAACACAGTCGAAGGCCTTGCTTAGGTCACAGAATGAGACCTGAGCAAAGCCTTTGTTCTCAAAAACTTTGAAGATGTAACTGACTACCGTGTTGATTGCATCAATGGTCGACAGATTCTTCCTAAACCCGTATTGTGAAGCATTAATTATTCCTAGGTGGTCAAAGTGAGATGACAATTGTTGGTACATGATGCATTCTATTACCTTGGAGAATGCGGGTACTATTGAAATAGGCCTGTAGCTAGATGGAGAGTCTTTATCTCCCTTTTTGTATACTGGGACGATCCTAGACAGTTTTAACTCATCAGGAAAATATCCCTCAAGTAAGCACTTGTTTATGCAATGGGTTAGAGGGTACAGAATGCAATCACACACTTTTTTTAGCAGGTTGCATGATATGCCATATATATCTAAGCTATCAGATGATTTCAGTTGTTTTATGACCCCTTGTACATATCTAGGCGATACTTCGGAGAAGGTTACCATGCTTGTATTTGGTGACTGTCTACCCCAATTTTGTGAGAGTAACTCTGATGGACTAATGTCTGGTTTGATAATTGCGTCTCCTATTTCTTTCACTGAATTAATAAAAAACTCATTGAGTGTTTGTGGTGGGATATTAATTTTGTCTTTTTTAGTATCTCTGGCAGCACTGTTAATTACTTTCCAAGCCGTTTTGCATTTATTGGTGGAATTATGTATGCTGTTGGCATTGTAGGTTTTTTTGGCTTGCAGGATGGCTTTTTTGTATTCATTCCTGCATTCCACATAGGCTGATTTGGCACAGTCAGACTTCATACTATTGTATATGTTGTACAGTAACAAAACTTGTTTCTTTAGATCTGTCAGCTGTTTATTGTACCATATATTTTGTCTGTTTTGAGATCTGGATTTGTGGCTGCTGTCCATTATTTTGATTTTCTTTATGGGAATACTATGGTTAAATAGGGTCAAGAATGCATTAAAAATCTATCAAATATTATTTTGGCTGGCAGGTCATTACTTGATGTGTAATGTCCATCGACACTACAATGGCCAAACCAGTCTCTGTCAGCAAGGGAATTACAAAATGTGTTAATTTTATCCTCAGTTATGGGTCTGGTAATCACAACTGTTGGGACAGGTCTGTTTGCATTGCTCCTATTGAGGGGAATTTTACTTGCATAAGTTAGAGATACGGAGTCATGGACAGAGAATGGGAACACTACAACTTCGCATGTGTTTTCAGTGGTCTTGAAGTTTACAAAGATGTTATCTAAACATGCTTTGTTTCTTGTGGGCCTGTTATTAACATGATATAAATTGTATTGTCTTAGTAAGTTTTCCAGATCTGCAACACTACCCTTACATTTAGTAACATCAAAATCAGCATTCAAATCACCTCCTATTGCAATATCATAATGTAGCCATTTAATATTACTTAATTCACTCAATAGCATGTCCATTTTTTCTAAAAATATGTTAATGCTTCCCTTTGGTGATCTGTACATGGATACTACTATTAGCTTATGACTATTAATGATTATACCCGTAACTTCAAAGTGCTGTTCATCACACAAGGAATTTAGGTCTAGTTTGGTTATTGTACAATTAAGTGACTGGTTGGAATAAATTGCCACACCACCTCTAATGTGCTCTTTCCTACAGTAGCTATTTACTATACCAAAATTGTCAAATTTGGCAACTGCAAGTTCATTCTCATTAGCCCAGTGTTCACTCAGACAAAAAATATCAAACTGGTTATCAAGACCAAACTCATTTATGATAAGTTCTTTATCTTTCAGTCCTTGAACGTTAAGGTAACATATTTTAAGATCCATGCTCTTATTGCTTACACACTGAACACTATGGTGATTGGTTTTCAAACGTTTTTCAGGGCTTATCTTTTGGATTTCTGCCTCCTGTTGCCTTTTACTAAAAAATTGTTCACTTGGAGTGGTAGCACATCTATTGTTGTATGCCTACTCTTCCCTCCTTGTGATGATATTGTAGATGAAGCTGCTACTAGAGGATTTGATGGAACTGCTGTTATGGTGTCTGGAGGCACTCTTGTGGCATCTGGTGATTGAGGAGATAAGGTGGTTGCTTCTTCTTCTGCTGCTGTTGAATCTTGCTGGTGAAGTGTGGTAGGTACTGCTGCTGCTGCTGTAGGCATTGTTGTGGCAACTGATGACAGTGGAGATTTGGATGTTGCTTCATCTTCTGCTGCTGTTGAATCCTGTAGATGAAGTGTGGTAGGTACTGGTGCTGCAGCATTTGTTATGTGTGTAGGTACAACTGCTGCTTCCACCTCTACTTCTACTGCTGCAATAGAAGTAACCATTTCTTCAGGCTCTGCTTGCGTCAAGGTACGATCAGGTACTGTGCCTAACGGAAAAGGGCAGTATTGGAACAAAAGTCACATTTTGGAGAGATTATTCTACTAAATTTGAATTCTTGTTTCCACTCACATTGTTATATTTGTGTGAAGTTACATGTTTTGAAAAGAACACCTTTATTGACCCAGAGTTCCTCCAGATTGTAATAAATAGTGAAAAAATCCATACTTAGAGAAAGTAGTACGTGAAGTAACAGCAAATAATAGCATACACTTTGCTAATGCACACTCAATTTACGATTGGAAAGGGAACAGAAAGATCCTTGTCCTTTCAAAGTTTAAATTTATCAAAAGATCAATGATAATAATGGTATTAAAATGGAAAAAAGAGTTATATATAAAGTACACAATTGATAAAAGGAAAACTGTTGGAAGCATAAAGTAATGTTATATAAATACAATATTAATGTACGTAATGAACATGTATAAAATACCGTGTGTTCGATTCTAGAGACACTTAATTCCACTGTCTGACACACATTATTTTAGAGATACGCATGGTAAAGTAGAACTATGCCTACTGCCCCACAATTTTGTGTGTGTGTGTGTGTGTGTGTGTGTGTGTGTGTGTGTGTGTGTGTGTGTGTGTGTGTGTGTGTGTGTGGACAGAAGTGTATCGGATGGATGATCGGCGCAAGCAGGTAGTCGCCGAGCCCACCTAAGAAGTTACACAGCCCGCTCAAGGAATAAACTCGTTGTATTCTGTGTGACGTGAAACATTATTGTGTGGACATTTCATTGTTGTTGAAAGTAAAGAAGGGACTTTTTTTCATTCATTCTCTCTCATACTGTCGTAATGTATGGACAGTTGTCTTGTTAGACTAAGATTTATAGACTGTATTTATAAAAAGATGATTGTAAGAGGTTCTGTCGGACCGGAAGATGTCGAGTTTACCGGAAATGTTTTAATGTATGAAAACTTGTTATGAAAATACAGTGAGTTTGAATTCAAACTATTCTCTGGTGTACCAAGTTATTTAAACGTGTAGAAAATTCCTTTAGAGTAGCATTTATTCTTCGGAGAATAAGCTGGGCAGAATATGCCTGTGACATCACTGGCTAGCTCACTGCTCCTCCTGTCAATGTTAATTCACAGTCATGTTTTGTTTTGGAAAAAGGGTTACAAATGGTTTGTAATGCCATACTGTGCAAATACATCTATAAAAACTCCTGGAAAGTTGTTTTTGAGTGTCCCAGAAAATGAAAAATGCATAAAATATGGTTGCACTGTAGTGGCAAATTGCCACCATATTGATGGACAAGTTCACAAACTTTATTAAAAATGTGTTGCACAGTGAAGTCAACATTAATTTACCTCAGAGGTATGCTCTTGCACTGTTACAAGGAAGGATAGTGTCATTCAACAAAACTAAAGTATTGACGAAAACTGCTGTTTTACCCAACTAAATATAAATACTTCAGTAGCTCAGTTGTTAAAGCAGTAGTCCATCGAATTTTAGAAGATGATGTATATAATAGATCACTGGTTCAAATCCAACCCAGAATAATATTTTAACTTCTTTATAAAATGACTGACAGCCCTCTTATATGAAAACCGAATCATAATTACGAATCTTCACCACACCGATCAGAATTGGAATATTGTTTTTTCCCTTGCAGTTTACATGCACTTACATTGGCAATTGCTGTTCGCACACGGCCTGTTCAGAAGGATATTTTATGGTTACCGTGACAACTCATTTTTTACTTTATTAGAAACATTTTTTTAATCTTTGTACTGTACGGCTAAGATCCTCATTGTTTAAACTTTTGAAGTTTCGTCACCTTACATAATGCTGAAGTAAGTGTTTCAGACACTGATGTTAGTTTACAATTTAAAACTTCGCAGCCCTCACGTTTGTGTTACCTGCAAGTTGTATGTGCTTTATACCTCTTTGTATAGAAAACCTCATCGTCTTACAGCTCGTACTGTGGGCTTGTGGCGATAGGTTCACTACTAGCAATGCTTTTCAAAACAGTAAATTGTTTGTTCACAAAGTAAATGCATTTATCCTCTGTTGGCCATTTCTCAGACTAAGATTAATGTGAAGCTATAAATAATACACCCCACAATCAAAACAACTACTACAATCAGTTCTTGCTAACACTATTTTCGTATTTCATGTAAAACTTAAAAATGCCCTTACCAGGAATCGAACACGTGATCTCATTACCTGCGATCAAATGCACTCTGCGTTGTGCCACCAAGCACTTGTAGCTAGTAGTACTTGTGCCAAGTGTGTTCTGTACAGGAAATCAGCATGAAGATTTATACCAAGATTTATTTTATTGTGCTTGTGTAAAAGCTGATAGTCAACAATCTAGTTATAATATACAGATTCATTTGCAAAAGTTCTACATTTCCTTAGTTTTGAGCAAGTTTTTATGATGTTGCACTGAGCAGGGGAAAGAATATCCATTGTTGCACATATCCGCTCTACATGGATGGAGCACATAACACATCAACTTTTGCGATGTTTCCACTATCAGCATTCACAATATTCTTTTCTATTGATACTTAAAGTTGTAATTGCTTTTTACATCATTAAACTGCTGAACTGCTTACAGAAAAAGTACGCAAAATATTTGTAACTTTGACGAACACTCCTGTAACACACGTATAGCTTCATCTTACTCTTAGTCTGTGATATCACCATTTACAGAGCGTTTTCTATCACATGACCAAATCTTTATATTTAATGATTTTTAAGCTTTTATTACATAAAATTAACAGTTATGTTTGGGAGAATATGGACTGTGAATGCTATTTAAATGTTATAACCTATTAAAATAACATCCAAACCATATTTTTGACACAGGAAAATACCCGATTCTTGCTTCAGAAAAACCAATAACACCATACAAATGTTGCTTCTGATGCTCAGCATGTTTTCATAAATGAAACTACAGTATCCACAGTAGCTTGTCACTGCCGTGAGCAACAGTCAGCTGCTGATTTTGATGCATCATCTTCTTTTTCTGCTTTTAAGTCACACCTTAGTTCATGTATGTCCATCTTAAGATGGCCGCGAGTGTAGAAGTGTGTGAATCTAACTTGAGAAATAGTTATAGTTATGCTGTTAAAAAGGGTGTTTGTAAGAATTGTAACACTGCAATAACAACGCTAAAAGAACGAATTGCTAGCTTACAATTCATAGTCAGTTCCTTGAGAAGCGATATTGACTCACTCAAGAAAGAAAATCGGGATCTGCGATCGAAGCCAACACTTAGTGAAGTGATGCAAGACAAAAGAAATATATCGTCCGAGTGGGTAAAAGTGCCGTACAAAAATAGTGTTCCAACTACAAAAAGAACAACAAAATCTGCTAAAAACGTCACATTTTCGGAGAAAAACAAATATCATGTTTTGCAAACAAGTGACTGTGATAACGACTCTCCAAATGATCGTTAACTTGAAAAAGACAGTGAACTGAAAATGAATAGCGTTTTTTCAAATAATGTCAACAACAAACACAGATCATCAGGGAAAGAGTAGTGTACTATTACTAACAGACAGTCATGGCAGGAATCTATCCAGCATGCTCCGTGAGAAAAATCGCGACATAGCAGTGACTAGTGTAGTGAAACCGGGAGCGGGATGTAAAAATGTTGTAGACATTAACTCTCAGACGAAATTAATGCAAGAAAATGACTTTATCGTCTGTATAATGGGTTCAAACGATGTGGCAAAAAATGAAGCAGAGGTTTGCATGAAAACGCTACAGAATTTTTTACAAGCCAATAAATGCAGAAACACAGTAGTTGCCACACTTCCTCATAGGCATGATCTGATTTATAATTCGTGTGTAAACAAAGAAATTCGGAAAACAAACATTAAAATAAGGAAACTGTGTTCTCAATACACTAAGTGTGATGTACTGGATATAAGCAAGCTACATGGAAATCTGCACACGAAGCATGGAATGCATTTGAACTATGATGGGAAAAGATTTGTTTGTGATTGTGTTAGTGAAATAATCAAAGAAAGACTTGTAAGGGATAGAACAATTTATCAGCTTCCTGAACATCCTTCCAACAGCGAGGAAAACAAAATAAACAAGAAAGAAGAACGAAAATACAACGCTGCTGACGTTCCTAATTTAAACTAGAGGTATGTGATGCTGTAAATATGATTCCCAATTACCAAATCATGAATACGCCCAAACTAAAAATTTATCACCATAATGTGCAATCCCTGCGTAATAAGATCGATGAAATTAACGTTCTATTAACACATGAACTTAATGATATCTCAGTGTTATGCATTTCAGAGCACTGGCTTAACCCAGAATTAATCCAGAATACGAAAATAAACAAATTTGTCTTGGCTGCTTACTACTGCAGGAATAACAGCAAACAGGGTGGGGTAGCAATTTACACAAAGGATAATGTAGATTTTATTACACTACCTGACTTAACTAGGGCAAATGTCGAAAAGGATTATGAAATTGCAGCTATAAAAATTACTCAGTTCAACCTGGTTATTGCTACAGTTTACCGATCACCGTCCGGGAATTTTGAACTTTTCTTAAACAAAATGGAGTCATTGCTAAATAAAGTAAATAAAATGGATTGTGAATTGATAATCTGTGGTGACTTCAATATTGACTTCCTCACGAATAGTGGAAATAGGGAGACTATTTTGAACCTTGCAACGTCCTACAATTTAAAGGCTGAAGTAAAAGCAGCTACCCGAGTATCAGAAACTTGTCAAACAGCTCTTGATCAGTTTCTAGTAAAGAAGAGTTTACACAACACCTCACTAAAAATTTTCAATGCAGGCTTTAGTGATCATCTTGCTCAAATATTAAGCATAAAAGTACAAGGCAGTATTATTAACAACATGTCTTTTAGAACAGCATATCGAAGTTATAATCAGCATAATGTGAACTACTTCAACAACTTATTACAGAAAGAAAAATGGCTAGGAGTGTACAAAATGAACGATATAAATGATAAATTCGACACTTTCATTGTTACATTAACCCATTTCTTTGAACTTGCATTCCCACTGAAAACATTAACCATACAGGGAAACTCTAGAACAAACAGCTGGATCACAAAGGGAATAAGGGTTTCATGCCAGAAGAAAAGACTACTTCATGAAATATGTAACTCAAAAAATTCCTCACCTGCAGTACGCGCATACTATAAAAAATACTCCAAAATATTAAGAAAAGTAATAAAAGCAGCAAAAATAATGCATAATGATGAAATCATTTATAATTCAGCTAATAAATCAAAGGCTATGTGGAGTGTTATAAAAAAAGAATGTGGAGAATACAGACAACCTTGGAAAAATATAACACTATCACATAAAAATAAAAAAGTAACAAACCCCTTAGAAGTAGCTAACACATTTAACAACTTTTTCACAGGTGTTGCTGAAAATATGTTACAATCAAACTTTAAGAGCATCCAGGCAAATGAATATAAAATAAGTACATGTAGAGGATCAATGTACATCAGTTCTGTTTCACAAGATGAAGTAGCTAAAGCAATAAAAGGACTAAAAAATTCCAAATCGGCAGGTATTGATGGTATACCTGCAACAATGTTAAAGAAGAGCGCATCAAACCTAATTGAAGTACTCACACATTTATGCGACTGCTCACTTCAGGCAGGCACTTTCCCTGATGTGTTAAAAACATCAAAAGTTATTCCTGTATTTAAAAAAGGGGATAAAGACAATGTAAATAACTACAGACCCATCACAATTTCCTCCTGCATCTCTAAAGTACTGGAAAAAGTTATGTATGAGAAACTTATGAAATTTATAAATAAAAACAGCATCCTATGTAATGAACAACATGGATTCAGAAATAAGAGGTCAACGACAACTGCTGTCTATGAGTGCATCAATTCCATCCTAAACCTGTTGGACAAAAAACAGGAAACAATAGGAGTCTTTATTGACTTGTCAAAAGCTTTTGACATGGTGGACCATAAAATTCTGCTATCAAAGCTAGAAAGATATGGTATTCGAGGTCTGTCCAACAAGTGGATCAGTTCCTTCCTGACAAATCGTATGCAGGCAGTGTGCGTCAAGCACACAAATATTGAACTAAAAACTGTATCTAATCACCTATCTGACTATAAACAAATAAAATGTGGTGTACCCCAAGGATCCGTATTGGGACCCCTTCTGTTTCTTCTGTACATAAATGATCTAAGCTTAAATATTGATGCGCACAAATCAATCATATTTGCAGATGACACCACGATTCTACTAAAAGGAGACGACGATGAACAGTTACAGCAGACAGTAAACACGGTCACGAAACAACTTAGCAGCTGGGCACAGAGTAATCAGCTTGTAATAAACAGTAAGAAAACCGTTGCTCTAAAATTCCACAATGTTCCTAACAAGGACATGTTTATCCCATCAGTCTCTATCAATGACGAACCAGTTGGTAACAGTACTGAAACCAAATTCTTAGGACTTTGGCTGCAGAGCAACATCAGATGGAATAAGCATATTGAATGTCTCAATGCAGAACTGAGCAAAACATGTTATCTTCTTTGTTCATTAAAATCATGCTGTAGTGAGAAAACAGTATTGAATGCATATCATGCGTACTTTCATTCTCGTCTTAGATATGGGGTCACCTTCTGGGGAAACTCTAAAATAGCTAATAGCACTTTTAAACTACAAAAAAGGGCCATTAGAATCTTGTTTGGGTGCAAGCCTAGAGACTCTTGTAAACCCCTGTTTAAGAAATCTGGTATTCCCCATTACCGTGTGTATACATTATGGAAACCCTTTTGTTCTTTAAATTAAATGTAATAGGCAAGGACCAGAGGCTACAAAAAAACTGTGATATACATGAGCACTTTACCAGACAAAACAGGAACTTACATATGACTCAAATCAGCACAGCACTGTGCCAAAAAGGTACTTTTCACATGGGAGTTAAGCTTTATAACAAACTTCCTGAAAACATAAAAGCTATCACTGAGGTCAATACATTTGGAAAATCTCTAAAGTCATATTTACAGCATCACTGCTTTTATTCCATTGAAGAATATTTAAATTTATGAAATGTGTAATATAAATACTTGTGTGTAAAGTGTATTATTGTAAGCTTAAATATGTATGCCTTGAAATTACTTTCAGCCTGTATATTTATAACTTGACTTGTCCAATGTCTTATGCATAAGCTGCTATGTAGACAACAGGACCAATAAAATACAATCTACAATCTACAATCAATAAATTATGGATAGTGAAGGGCTTAGATAACATGTTTCTGCACGTATAGTTCAGAAACTGGATACTCACTTCTGTTTTCCAGTTATTTGCTTCTCGAATAGAAAACTTGGCAAAGACTGACGCATTTAACTGTAACTGTAGTTGAGCAATTTCTCTTGTTTATGATCTTCATATTTTTCCTTTGATTGATATGGTCTGCCTTAAGCAGACAACGAAGTAAATTTACTTTTTAAAGATTTTCCTGTAAGAGAGATGCAGAAATCCAAATAAATATCACTTAACACACCTTGATGTTTCCTAACCAGGTAATGCACCACAGTAGTCTTCCTTGTAACAGTAGTGCTACTGCTACATCTGTGCATGCACTGTGTGTGGATTACATGTCCCACAAGAGGAAGAGCTACAAGAGCGAGCACAATATTGCCTTTCAGCAACTGGGAGAAGGCAACTGTCTTCTGAAAAAGAATACAATGTCTTAAATTTTTAAATAACATTGCTCTAATGTGATATCTTAAAAATCAGTGCAGCTAGCAACTTATCTTGAGTTACACAGAAGACAATCGGCAACTGCAATCTCGTTTCGTGATCAGTACTTTGTCTTGTTCACTGCTTACACACAGCATAAGAGACATCCAAAAAAGCTGCCCTGGACATTGCTTTTAAAAGAATCTGAGAAAGATGACCACAGTACCTGTAAATGGTAAAATAATTTTTTTACCCATGAAATACAAAAAGGATAAATAATTCTTATCTAGTGATAATATTATGAAAAGAATAGTTACTACTCTCCAAACAGTGGAGATGCTGAGTCACTGATAAGCACAACAAAAAGACTGTCAGGGAGAGCAAACACACACACACACACACACACACACACACACACACACACACACACACACACACACACACACACACACACAAAAACTGGCCTCAGCAGCCAGAGACTGCAGAGTGTGTGTGTGTGTGTGTGTGTGTGTGTGTGTGTGTGTGGTTTTAGGCCGAAAGCTTGTTTTCTGACAGTCTTGTGTTTATCTGCAACTCAGCACCTCCACTATATGGTGAGTAGCAAACCATTCTTTTCATAATATTGTTACACTCCATCCTGGATTTTCCATTGTTGAATATTTAGTGGTAAATTACCCATCTCACTTGATTAACTGAAAAAGGGCATAACTCTTCTAATGCTCTCAAGATTTATTTTAAAACAAACTAGATCACTGTCACACATGCAGAACAATCCAAATTTATAACGAAATAACACAAAATGATAATTGGTAAATAACTGAAGTTACTGTCGGAACAAAACAGTCAGAGCATCACAAAACAGCAAAGATACAACACACTCATTTTTTGACACCTTCACTGAACAAATCAGCTGGTGACTTCTTACTCATGTGTGGATGTCTACTACTACATGTTTGACTGCAAAAGGGATTAGCTCTACACTGCCAACAACCTAATGAAAGTGAGACTGCAGTTTGGAGATACAACAATCTATGTATGACCAACAAGGGGTTGAGAAAAATGTCCTTTTCAACACAGTGATCTGTATGTATACTAACAGTGGTATACAGCAGAGATTCATTTTACTTATGCAGGCTGCATGTAACATCTATAAGAGCAGTAATATTCTATTGTATTAACTCTGCTGTATCATTGTAAAATGATCCATGGTGAATAAAATGCTTGAGTGTTGATAAAACTTAAGTGTTCAATCTAAGTTCTTCTTCCACACATTTTCCCTCCATACAGTTTCTAATTTTTTGACAGTGAATGCCAAATTTATGTGGTTTCTCCAACTGTGTTAATCCAATATTAGCTGCAATATGTCGGTCTGTCTTATCGAAGTTTAGAACAATGCCTCCCATAATACACCGATTTCATTTTGTACATTCCAGTTCAGTTCATACAATACTTTTCACCAGTAGCTAAGGGCTTAGCAAATTATTGTGGTACTACCACAAACATCAAAGATTCCCTTGCAACACTCAGTCTAAATTATTTATTGTATCCACAATTCACATCATGATTGGATAGTCTTAAGAAGCTTCTACAGAAGTATTTAATTGCAAATTGCAAATGTAACATGTACTGAAGTTTTACTATGAAAAAATCACACTCTGCCTGTGACAACTTCTACCATGCACCCACCATTCTGTATACAATGATCTGATAAAATGACAAATTACCTGCAGACAATGAGCAGTACTATAAAACAGATTAATGTCTCCATTTCTCATTTTTCTATACCTGCACTTTATATGTCAAAGCAAATGAGAAGTAGATTCATATGAGAAAACCACACAGGGAACCTTTGCCATATCAAATTCTGTCATTAAGTATAATAATTACAGGCTTCCAAAACTGCATATGTAATAGATTTAGGGAAATACAGAAGCGTCCAATTCAACCCATCTGCTTTGACCCATGACGTCACAGATATGGCAGAAATGACCATCCACTACGACTCCAATATGGCACCTATGACATTACATAAACATGACAACAAACATGAAAATACAACGAAACACACACACACACACACACACACACACACACACACACACACACACACACACACACACCTTATCAAACTAATGGCCCAAGCATGGGAAATTCAGGGTTTTTTGGGTGGGAACAATGTAAATATAAACAAATTTAGACACAGACTACCATACCAAACCACACAAAACGACAATAAAAACCGGCAACACCAAACTCCCCAAGTTCCACTAAACACAATATCCTCTGGAACCTGACACTTCCCTTGACATATATAGCTAAACAGCAACTCCCGATACCAGAACACCCACACCACAACCACACATCGGAATCCAACAGTTCCCTTCACCCACATAGGTCAACAGCAACTCCCAACACCAAAACACCCACAGATATGACCATAAATTGGAAGCAAAAACTTCCCTTCAACTACATACCTACAAACCAACTCACGATACCAAATCACCAATACAACAAACCACACAACTCAGAACCATCCCACCATACACAACACACAAGTACACTAAAAAAATAAAGATAAAAACTTACCACAACTAAGTTCCGGCGCTGCAACCTAGGTCAGCCAACACACACACACACACACACACACACACACACACACACACACACACACACAAAAACAAAAGAGAGACCCAACCCACCCACACCTACACCCCACCCCCAATCCAATCTCCCCCTCACCCCAAAATAAAATACCAATAAACAAAAAATAAATCTTTCACACACTACAACTGAACAAAACCTGCAACAAAATAGATCCTCCACAACTAAATCACAAAACAACACACACTGCCCCCCCTCACAAACACTACCAGTAACAACCCCCCCAAGCCACAGCCACTCACCCACACAAACCAACCACTTTTGGCCTGTACATCTTACTGATAGCCCTTAAAAAAATAAATAAATAAATACATAAATAAAACAATAGCCCTCGGGGATGCTCTTCCGCCAACAGCACTCATCTAAATGGGACTGAAGTTTAGAAAAGTGCCTCTTCCCCCTCCCAAGAACTGACTGAATGGCCCCCACATCCCCTCCATGGTATTCGTACAAACCCCTGTCTCATAATTTTTAAACTCTAAACTATGGTGCACTACTAAATGATTTTACCCCCTCTCACCCAGTCCCCTATAAGAAAAAGCATCAGAAACTACAGTAGAACCCAGTTCTGTAAACTCCTCAATTAACCCCACTAATTCCCTCTTAGACCACCCCTCCACAACCCTAAAAACACATTCCAAACACCCATCCCCCGATACAGCAGCCCCCCCCCCCCACACATCCAGAGACCAAATACAGACTTACCCCTCCCATACTTCCTTTTCCCAAACTGCAACTCTATCACCTCCACCACAACCCCAGGCCCACCTAACTTACCCCTGTACTCAAACTTAGAACATACTTCACGACAAAATAAAAACCAGTCAAGCACACTCCTCTCACACCAGTTCCATGCGTGCAAAGACAGAGGATTTATAAAAGTAGTACATCAACAACACAATCTAGTGCATGCCCAACCTAGACTTCTCGAACCAGGAACCGTGACATATGGAGCGCCATATGTTATCCCTACGGCACCGCCATATATAACCGTCCCTGATCCAAGACGCCCAAACTTTTGCCAATTTCATGTCATGACCACAAACAGCACACTTCACAATCTCCGCCAACAAGCCAAACAGCTGCAGAAATTTAATCAACTCCAACAGACTCACCCCCAACTCAGCATGCAAATGCACATTTAATTTTATCCATCATATCCATACCTAAAAAGAGCAGCAACAAATTAATTTACTCAAATGAACATATGGCCTACAGTGAAAAGCACTACAATAACTTTCACACAACAAACACTAAATCGTTAACTCACTGAAAACAATTCACCTCCACACACAGCTAAAACGAGAACCACCCAGAACAAGCAATAACACCAAACAACACAAACACGCCACACTCACAAACCAAACTCTGTGCAATCATGACGTCACACCACAACAGCCTTACATCACTGGTCAAAGCCAACAGTTGGGATGGGACGCTTCGGATTTAAAACAATAGTAGTACAACAACACAACCTCGCACATGCCCAACCAAGACTTCTCGAACCAGGACAACCAAGGTCATTGGAGACCATATTTGCTCTGATTTTGTTAGGGAAAGAAGTGACTGGTCTTCTGACAGAATCATCTTGGCATCTGACTGGAGGAGAAATCGGGGAAACCACAGGAAATTCAAATTTGAATGGCTGGACTGGAAACTCCAACTGCTCCTCCCAATTTCAGTGAAGTACACTAGGCACTACACAACCTCACTGTTGGAACAGGAAGGGGCAAGACAACGAAGGTAGATGGCTTGAGGAGGGTGCTGATATCACAAAAAGATTGGTAAGCTGTGAGAAAATAGCTACTGGAAAAATATTACTGATGATGAAAATAGCAATACCATTAGTAACTACTGGAACTATATATATGAATTTATATTTGGATATACATATTGGTAGAACAACTGAATAACATTTGGGAATTGAGTACAGAACTGCAAGAAATAATGGCAAACCACTACATGATGAGCCATTAACTATCTTGAAAGAAGAGCTGTCATCAGATTGCCACCAAACTCTAGACACGAAATTCTTGATACTTCACAAGAGTATCATCAAACTTTTAAGCCAGAAGACCAATTGTGCATCATGTCATGGTAAAAGCAGACAAATACAGACTGAGTCATTCCAGGCCCCTCATTACCCTTAAGTAATAACTGTAATGAAGTGAAGGCAAGACAAAGAATCTGTATTGGAGGCAAGATTTGCAGGATACGCTTTCGGGTGTGGTGGGGGGGGGGGGGGGGGGGGGGGGAACAGTTATTTCTAACAGACTACCAGACTACAGAGCTGGAACCTGCGTAAGCCAGAGAATCCAGTGTTATGTGGAAGAAATGCATATTGTGAACCAATTACTTAAAATCAAAATTGTGTTTACCACTGGTTTGTTATATTTACACAAAATGAAATATATACTATTTCTTGTGTGGCTCTGTTCACTAATTCATGTGACTGATTTGTATTTATTCTGATCTTGCTGTCCCATACTGGCTGTCATATAATCACACACAGGCTATCTGTGTGGGCATTATCAACTGCAAGTAGAGTTCTTTCACTGACATCATAGTTATAGTGCACAGTATGATTTATTTGTACTTACATATTCTTGCAGCTAAATCTGCTTTGGCATTTTCGTTTTTGTCCTGACATGCAACCTGAGTTAGAGACTTGCATGATTTAATAGAAGACCATCAGCTTCTGTGTTTGATGACTAAATCTTCCACACATTGTGGAAGTATATTGATTATTCCATTTAATGCTTCTCCATTTCTACCATTATTATGCCAGATTTGTAACTTGTCTAGCTAAACTTGTCTAACTAAAAAAGTGGTTTGAGTCTTATCTGGAAAAGAGGATGCAGGTGGTTGAAATTACAGCACCAAATATTAATCAAAAAATTAAACTAAGATCAGATCCAAGGGAGGTCACAGTAGGAGTACCCCAAGGAAGTGTATTAGGCCCCTTGCTGTTCCTCATTTACATTAATGATATTCAGGTGTCAGAGAGAAAAGCTAGAATCATGTTATTTGCTGATGATACTAGTTTAATAGTTAGTGATATGAAGCAGTCATTGCACAGTACTGTGGACCATGTCCTACAAGATATACAAAAATGGTTTAGTGCTAACAAGCTAACACTGAAGGCAAAAAAACTAATTATGTGCAATATGGAAAAATAAGAACAGGATGACCTAAATCCCACCATGGAGGGCAAACAACTTGACAGTACAGTGTGCAAAATTCCTGGGTATGTACATTGATGAGAAGATTAATTGGAAGGACCATGTGGTGAACTTAGCACGAAAACTAAATTCAGCATGTTTTGTGCTTAGAATAATTTCAAGAGTTTGTAGTAATGACTGTACCAGATTAGTATATTTTGGCTATTTTCAGTCCATTGCATCCTATGGGATAGTATTCTGGGGAAAAACAAATTGTCGTCTAAATGAGATTTTCAAATTGCAAAAACGTGCTATTCGGATAATGACCCACAGCCCACCTCAGACACATTGTAGGCCCCTTTTTAAAGCATTGAAAATTTTAACAATTCCATCATTATACATTCTGAAATGTCTGTTGGTGATCAAAAGAAATCAGGACAAAATGAAAACCAATACAGACTTCCATAATTACGATACACGGCAATGTAAAGATCTCCACATACAAGCTGTAACAAGGACCCGAAGCCAGAAACATGTATGTAAACAAGGCATCAAACTTTTTAATGCACTATCAAAACATATCAAAGGGCTGGAAAATGAGGATAAATTTAAAACTGTTCTAAAGAACCACATGCTTGACAAATGCTATTACAGCATAAGTGAATATCTCTGCGTAACTGTATAAAATATATGTTTAAGTTAATGTGACAAATGAAATTACATCAGTGCATAATAAATTATGTTATAAAAACACTTATTAGTTGTATATTGTATTAAACATAAGATAGATTAATATGAATTCAGCACAGATACAAATTTTGTAAAGATATTATATAGTTGTTAAAATGTACCCTGACAAATCCTATATCACAAATGTGATAATTGGGATGATAACAAATAAATAAATATAAACTTCCTTGCAAGTTGTTCCTGCCATGAGGAAGTTGGGCTTCTAAGATAGTTACTGCCTCGGTTTGTTGGCTCTCGATACCTGCTATCCTCTGAAGTTTGTAGTATATGGGTGGCAAGTGCAGAGCAACTGTTGCAGTCAAGCCAAATCAACACGTATCATCACGACAAAATAAAGGGCTCTTCCAGTAGTTTTCACTAATTTACAAAATGTTCAAATGTGGGTGAATTCCTAAGGAACCAAACTGCTGAGGTCATTGGTTCCTAGACTTACACACTACTTGCAATTAGGCTTTGCAAAATTAACCTTATATTAACAGTTTACTACAGAAAACGATCCATCACCCATTTCACTCATTGAGCTTTTGGTAAGTTCAGTTTGCACTTAAGGATACTTTTTCATTACACAATTCATGTGTCTTATGCAAGAAGTGATGGTTCTCTTTTACAAGACTTACTTGCTGAATTCTTCAGCACAATACTTCTTAAGGAGGCTAAGGAGGAAGTGATTTGCTGTAACTTTAATAACATCAGTAACTTATCTGCTCTGTGCCTGAATAAAAACCCTTTAAATAGTGAGACATAGTTTATTACAATAATCAAATGCACTGAGATTTTTAAGAAATAATTCCTGAGTTTTAAACTTTTATTTACCAACTAAGAACTTTTTTCCTTATGATGCAAGATTGTCTTCACACAGGGCCAGAATTTGCTCGATATTTGCGGCCACAACCAAATTTTCCTTCTTGCTGAGTCATCATTGCTATGTTTGCAGGCAAAGAATTGAACAAAGATAAACTATAGGCAGAGGAAATGCACCTTCAATTGCATTATTCAATTGGATACTCACTTTTGTGAAATGTTCTGCTGATTTTATTGTGTAGACACGTTTAGCATCAAGTGTTGCTCACCATCTTTTCTTCCTTTTGACCATTATCAGTCATCTTCTTAGGGTTGACACTGGTCCACCTTTATGTATAAATGAACAACAAAATTTATTTAACAAGTCCTTGCCAGCAACTATGCTTTCTGACTGGGAATATTTATAACAGCTACTACAGCTTGATTTTACTTACCACAGTGGCTGCAACAGCAGTCGCTTATCACAGTCCATTCAAACAAGAGTGCCAGTACATTATTTTTGGAAGGGGTTTCTATTGAAAACGCCAGGTCAAAAAATTCAACTAGCATATTGCCTTCACATGGCTATATTAGAAGCCTGTACCATCTGGAAAAACAGTTTTAATTATTCTATAATAATATTACAGATAAATGAAAATGGATTTGTCCACAGATGTATGTAAAAAGTGTAGTATGCCTATACACTATATATGATATAATTATGAAATACCAAAAACGGAATTTAGTGCAAAAGCCAATTAACTTGTCCCAGCAGGTCATAAACTAGCATAATCAAATTCAATTTTGTCATCCACAAATGGATATAATTCACTATCCGAGACAGGTAGTCGGCTTTTCGTATTTAGAGATGTAAACAGTGTAGTGGGAGTGATATTAGTCGTTAGCTGTGAAATAAAGTTTTATTTTTTTTTACAACTATATAGGAACTAAAAACTTAACGGCCAATATACAACATTAAGTAGTCGCTAAGTTTACTGTACATTACAAAGAAATGTTTCTACCATCTCTTTTATTTCCTACATTCGCAGTCTCCATGTTATTTCTACCTTGTTTCTCACTACCGCTATATAATAAAATAATTTGATACAACTTTCATTTTTATAACCCTGGGCAACTGTTATGCCCTTTTTTCATTTTTTAGTTCATTCCTAGTTACCCACCTCCACAGGCAAATTTTCTTTTGCTGCATATTCATTAATTTTGTTTAAGGGTGCCCGTCCTAGACAATGATTTATTCACGCGATTAAGGGAGCACATACTATATGAATGTGTTACGAGAGTTAGGAGATACAAATTTTTAGACCCAGAAACGCAAAAAAACTCTTGATTTGCAACCAACATCATTTACTACATATGATTATTTTTAACGCAGCCGAAGAAGATAAACGGAAACAACTATATAATTGTGTTAAATCTCTGGCGAATTTAGTCCCTTACATACGTTTAAGCATACCCGAAGGGGCTAGCAGTGAACACGCATCTTCTCACTAAGTACGCATAACCGTAGCCACTTAGCTTGTTCAGAATTTTCTTAATCTCATCTTCCAGGGATATCTCCATCACTACCAAGGCGTGTACCTCCTTCAGCGATCGTCCCATCAATACCTCAAACGCGTCTAATCCCTGATTTATAATACGGTCAGCACGTTCACAGAACTCGCTATAACAATTTCCTGTCATATGTGACAAACACATACACACAGAACCGACTACTTCTCCAGTCACGCCCCTTTCACGTCAACTCGATTTGTACTCGGATTCGCCGATCGAGATATCGGCTATACATTCTGAAAGCTTTACATCATTTTGACGTCACTTCCATAGGCCTTTTGAGTGCAAAATAAAAAGCTCACATGGTATTTACTAAGCGGACGAGTGGACAGACCTGGGAAATAAGGTCGATCCACATCACCGGAAATTTGCGCATATTTGAGATGTGCTCGAAGTCGAAATTGAGACGACAGCGCTGGAAGCGTGCACTCGTCGTCACTTCAGCTGTTCCGAGAGCTGCCGAAAAAGTCCGACGAAACCCGAGTTGTCCCGCACTTGATCTGGAAGCACGTGTCGGCCAGTTCAGTCGAGGAGTGCAAATCGCGTGGACGTGTGTTGTGCTCTCTTAAGCGAAGTTTTGTTTTGATTTTTTGCGACCGACCGGGAAAAAGTTTTTCGTTTTTTTTCTCTCATCATGGGCAAGAACAAACGTGGTAGACGTGGAAAGAAGTCGAATAGACAAAGGGTAGCCGCGACGGGCGCGCCCATAGAATCGGCAGACAAGGTGTGCAGCTGTACTGAGCACTACCACAGCGACGAGTACTATGACTCAGACGAGTTCCACTACGAGGCACTGTCGGCAAATGTTGATGACAAGAAGACTGAGAAAAAGAAAGATGAGAATGACTATGAGACGTTGTTAGCCCAAGCTTACGAGTGGAAGAAGAGTGAGAAGACGACGACGCCGCCAGTTAAGGCACTCCTGCGAGGGTTGCCGTGGCTGTGTGACGTGGGAGGAATCCGGTACTGGCTGTTTTGGGAAGGGTTCGGCAATGTGGCAGTCAAGCTGCACGGCCCGTACAATAAGAAGAAACAGCCGCTTTACGTCTTGGCTGTAGATACGGGCGAGGACAAGCGACGGAGACGGGAGCCCGAGACGATTTTCGAGCTGACCCAGCTTTACGGCTTCCCTGTTACGGTGGAGCCTCTTCCGGAGGAGTTCGAGCCAAAGCCACAGTGCTTCAAGTGTCAGCAAGAGGGGCACGTGGCAAAATATTGCCGCAATCCGCCGGTATGTGTCAAGTGCGCCGGTTCCCACGACAGTCGCACTTGCCCGCTGAAGAAGGCGGACCAGCCGTCGTGCGCGCGCTGTGGTGGACCGCACGTCGCCAGCTGGCGAGGCTGCCCGGCGTTTTCACGCAGTGACGGGAGCTCGCAGCAGGCGGAGGGCGAAGCAACGGAGCAGGCGAACTGCAGTGAGAAGCCGAAGGACGAGAACGAGACGGAGCGGGCGAGTTCTGCGTGTGACGGAGAGGCCGAAGGGAAGAGGCGCAAGAGAAGGAAGAAACCTGCCGACTCTCTTCCGGCCGAGCAGGGGAATTCTAATGGGGAGCGGCATGGCTGCACCACGCAGCAGGCGAACTGTAGTGAAGAGGCGCAGGACGAAAATGCGCTGCAGGCGGGTCCTACTTGTGACGGAGACGCCAAGAAGACGAGGCGCCGGAGGAAACGCGGGAAACGTGCGGACGCTCTTCCGCCAGAGGAAGAAGCCGCGCCTCAGTCTGTGGAGCAGCCACCGGAAGAAACAGCAGACGTAGTGAGCGAGAAGAAGAAACGGAGGAGGCGCCGCAAACATGCAACGGCTTCCCCCCCTCCCAGTGAAGACGGAGCCAGTGGCAGTGGAGGGGGCAGCCGGCCAGAACAAGCAGCAGCCGTGGCAGGAGGCTGCAGCAGCGTGAAGCAGCTGGAGGAGCAGATGGTTGCTGAGGTGAGGAGGCTCTTCACCGACAGGCGGTATGCCTCCGTCCTGGAGTCGCTGCTCAAAGCGAGCAAGTAAAAGGCGGGCCAGCTCCGGGCAGGCTTTCCACAGGTTGTGCCGTGAATGCCAGAGCTGCCCGCAAAATTCCAAACTCTAAGATAGCTCCCTCCCCCATGTGACTAAATAAACAGTGTCACAACAGAATCAAAATCCCTACACAAATTACCTGTTTCCTCTTAGAATAAGACATGGAAAAATTAAAAATGTAAATAAAAATAAATAAAATATTAAAAGAAAAATAAAAACCACAAAAGTTTAAAAGCATAATAAACAAAATATTGTGCGAAGGCCGTTTCTCACGCGGAGTTTGTCGGTGAGGACAGATCATAGCGTGTGAACGGAAATCGCGCAAACTCGGGACGTGGGGCCGCAGGCTTGGTGTGTGTGTGTGTGTGTGTGTGTGTGTGTGTGTGTGTGTGTGTGCGTGTGTGCGCGCGCGCCGGAGGGGGGGGGGGGGGCGGTTTACACATGTCCGGCCAGCACGCTAAAGTTCGTCAGTGCTTGCGGATTTGATACAGAGGGCGCGCCGAACGTAAGGCTGCAAAGCTGTCCTACTAAAGGCGTTTTGACCGACAAGCTGACGGAGGATTTCTTGTCGGTATGTCGGTCGGGTTCCGTCCGACAGCCGAACCCTCCACCCAACAGATTGTGTCGCGTGTAGTGCTAACCGCCCGACAAAGTTCAACTTCAGTCACTGCGTGCGGCATTAGATACTGTTCTAATGTACATAACAGGGTTCGAGATGGATGTTCAATTTCTCTTTGCCAAACTTCCCCACATGCATTTCCCAACGCGAAACGACACTTCGCACGAGGCGGCGCCAATCTTCGCAACCTAATGTACTCTGTAGTTAGTTGTCCACAACTCAGTACGACGTGAGTGGTGCGACTTGAGATCGAACGTGGCACGCGTGTTCGTCAGACTGTCGTCTGTTTACCAGTTGACATAATAGATTTGTTCCATAAAAATGTTAACGTGTAAAAGAAGAACGGCTTAAGTAACAATCCCGATAGAGTCCGAGTTATTTTAGAGTGACTCCGTAAACACTCGAGTACATGCCCCCAAGAAAGTGTGGCAACCTTTCCGGAAACCATATCTCCACGTGAACGTGTAGTTATCCACAAATAAACAACTAATAAAACATAAGAGATCCGTTCAACAATTACTTTATTCAGGGAAACAGATGCAGATGTCCAGCAGAGCTGAACGTTCAAGTAACATCAAGAATTCAATATCTGCTTGAAGATTATCAGCAGTGACGCACATGTAAAGTCGAAATTTTGGGGAAGTTGCATAATGTGAAACACGGATACAGCTTTAAGTTTTGCAGTGGATGCTTTGCGCTGTTGATGTGTTCCAGCTGTGACAAAAAAAATTTAACAGCATTATACCGGATACAGATTCTGCACTGTAATGTTGTGCAATAAAAATCAGTTTCAAAATAGTCCTGTTAACGACTTACACGGCAAACCTTAAAAACACACACTGATTGGGTTCAGTGATTCTTTCCACCACTTTAGTCCATAACGAATGGCGTTCATAAATTAAACTGTCAACTTTTCAGTATTCGTGTCACGCTGTAGACAGATCGTACGACTTCGCTTCTAACCCCTGCACGGCGACAACCGTCCGCCACGTAGTCGCACGGCTGATCTGCCCGCAGAGCGCCGTGTTTGGGAGGGTCCCCGCCAACACCGATCTGCATTCTTTAAAGCCGGGAAATATTCTTTTCAGACGACAGCCGAAAATCTGGCAGATGTCTCTTATTTCTGTATTTTAATAAATTAAATACAATTAAATAATTTACTCAACTTAATTCACATGGTTGTTAAAATATTGACGTTCAAACAAGAAATACCATTGAGTTAATAATGGAATTAATATTTTGGATTAACTTTTAGAACAGATACCTTAATACACTGTTTAACAATCAATATTCTGGTTATTATCGCCTACTGTATGACGTCCGATGCAATAACAGACTGCAGTGGGACCAAAGTGGGTCGTTTGAGTAATCAGTCGCACTTGCTACAATACAACCTACAGTCCTACTGCAGCCATTCTTATTATCAACAATACATTAGCAGCATTCTCTAATCGCTTTCAGTGCATTTTTAAACTATTTTCACTTTCAATAAAAAGTAAGTTTTCCTAGACGTGTGTACATTTTCTGTTAAAATGTCGAAGAAACTTCCGCATGAGCAACAATTTAGAGAGCAATAGTTAAAAGATGAAGAGTTAAAAGACTGGATTCAATATTTGCCGACAGATAACAGAAAAATGAGATGTCCTTTTTGTCACTGCCTTCTCAGCTGCAAGTATTCGGTGCCGAGGGATTATTCTAAATGCGGCATACATGTGAAAGCGGCTAAATAATCTTCTTGTGGTACATAGTCTAAATTGAATTTTCAGCCTAACGTTCCATCAGTCGCAACTACAGTCGAAGCCGAAATGATTTTATTTGTGAGTATGCATAGTGCTATACTGTCCGCTCATCACCTCAACAGGCTGAACAAACGCTGTTTCCAAATAATGGATCCGAAAATACATCTCAAATAGGGTTACCAGCTGTCCGGTTTTTAAATAAAAACTGTGGTGTCCAGTCGAACGTCCCGACCGGACGTCAAAAGTTTGGCTTGGGGGCCCTGTTAAATTAGGCTAAATTCACATTTACTAATTTCATCTTTTAAAAGTTTTTTTACAGAAGCGAAATAATGAAAATAGAGTCAATTAAACTTTTCAATTTGATTATTCTTTGGTTGCAATATCTTGTATGAGATCGTGTCACAAGCTGGGATCATTGTGGATTTGTCGCAACGAATTCCAATGTATTTTTAATATAAGTTGGCGCATTATTGTGATGTTTAAAGCTTTCCCGGCGTACTGATTGTTGCTGGCGCATTCATTTGCTAGGCAAGCCGTGTCAAAGAGGCTTTGTATTTTTATTACACCGCGGTGTCCATTGTTGTACTCATTTGAAGACCGCTCCACCAACAAAAAACTAGGAAAAGCAGGCCAGTAATAGGTTTTATTTTGTAATGACAGCTCCTTGTCATTTCCATGTGGGCGATAAAGCGGAGTTACAGTATTAGTTTATGTCCTTTGTTCTTCTGCGCAGTTATATAGCGGCAAAAAACAAACAAACGAAACAAGCCGTGATAACATCGCATTTTCATTTTATTATCGGTGCTTGCAATAAAGACCTATTAATTTTAAAAGGAATATCGCTGTCGAACAAGTGAACGCGCCAACAATGCCCATTGTTGCGTGCGGCTGATTGGTGTAATGACATATTTTGCCGTGGTTGTATCAAGTGAACAGCACACGGCACGCGTTTAGTTTAGAATTGTAGTGTTTAAGAGCGACATTGCAGTGACTGAGTGATATGTGAACGTATATAACATCGTATTATAGCGAGCTTCTCAAATGCAGCACGCTAATAAACAGCGCCGTGTCATTTCAATGATAAATGGCTACAAGAAACAGACTTTTTGTGGTGGCTTCGGAAACAAGATGAATACAGATGAATATTTATTGCATCACCATGAATTACTTCGTCTTTTTGTCTTTTGCAGCAGTTTGCTTCGGGTTATACCAGTCCCATTGTTGCTAAACTTTATTGACACATTCTTGCCTTAATAATCTGACTTCTTCACGCATGTTTTCCAACAATACACAACTGTTTGTTGCTGTCGTTTGGTTTTACAATGAAACCAGTGTTTATACTGCCATTTTGAGTTGAGACTTTGCAGTGAGAAGATGGGCAGGTCAGTTGAATTAACGCCAGAAAAGAAAGCTGCTATACTTGCTTATTCGTCTGTTCGTCTCAGCCTCTAAGACAGGAGTTAATCAGTCTACGATTTCGAAGTTACTGAAAAAATACCGGGAAAAAGGAAATGTTGATCTTGAGAAAGGAAGAGGTCGGAAAAGGGCATCTACTGCCAAACAGGACAGGGTATTGAAAATGATTTCGCTCAACGATCGTCGGCTGTCATCAACTGGACTAAAGCGAGACTGGGAAGAAATGTGCGACATCTCAGTAACCAGTAGAGCTGTAAGAAATAGACTACTGGAGGCAGGACTAGAAGGAAGGCAATGTGACAACAGTGACTGAAATGGGCAAACGCACATGCGACATGGAGACCATAGATGTGGAACAAAGTGATCTTTTCAGACGAGTCCAAATTTAACCTGCGTGGTTCAGATGGAAAAGAGTTAGTGCGTCGCAGTGCTTAATTTCTAAACTTTTAGGTGTCAGAACGCGCTCCCTTCTACCACTCCCCTCCCCTCCGCCGGCCACAGAGAGAGACTTGTGATAAGACGTACCATGAGAAACCATTTTTTAGAAAATACTGTTCTGAAATTCAGGTTTTTAAACCATAGTGTCTTATAATCAAAAACATAACACCACAAAGTTCCAATATAAACAGCAGCTGCCGCTGTACCAGTGTCACTTTGCACCATAGTTCTGCTTCATACGTATTGGCACAAGTCTGTAGTCTTCGTGATTATGACATTATGTTTTCAAATGCTGCCAGCCGCAACGTTCGAACAGTTGATTTGTAGTCGCTCTATGAATGTGTGTTCAGTATTAATCAACAAGGCATTTAGCGGTTAATGACGATGAAGATATTCCTGCTCCACCTGGGTCTCGTACAATTCCGATTTCCCACGTCTTCACGAAATGTTAATTACGTGTGCATTTTGTACCATAGCAGCTGATCGTTACGTCTCGTCTGAGTTGATAACAATGCAAGACAAAGATAAAATATTTCCCCCTCCTCACCCTGAGACTGCCGTAATCTTCTTCCTCTCCTCTCCGCCCCACATCATGTTACATTGCCATGGGGAAGGACTATATGTAATGTTATTCAGTCAGATTTTGTCATTTGAAACTTTCACGAGAGTGAGTGAAAAAGAAATCACGTTTTATTTATACGGGTAATAAATAAATTCGCTTCTAAATGTAAAATGTAACTAATAGAATAAAAAATATATTTGACTTACACTCGTGAAATAATTAAGTAGTTTCTATGTTACTAGCCAAAGAGAAAGGTCTTTACCATTTAATTAACATGAGACTCTACGTGTAGAAACTGAACTGAAAAACCACTATTGTTGTTTGTAATTTTTGGCGGCCTTGAAACAACTCTACTCTGTGGCGCCGCTGACCGGGCCAAGCAGCGGGTCGCCGCATATGAGCAATCGGCACGTGACTTCAGCATAGTATAGGGTGTCCATTTCATTTTCATTGAAAAAGGGGACATTTAAAATAAATTAGAGAAAAACCTGGGACAATGAAGAAAAAAACGGGACATAAATACTGTATTGACTAAATTTAATACACATACAAGTTTACCTTTACAACGTGCACTCAGATGATCCCAAATCACTTTTTTCAATTATTCTGCCACATTATCACCGTACTTTTCACTTTTATGTACTTTATCAAAAAGTGCATTTTCGTTTGAAATTGTATCATAAAAGTCATTACACGATACACCATTAAATGTGTTTTGGCAATGAGCAAGGCCCTCACTGTTTCAACTTTCATTCTGTTTTTTTTTTTTTTTTTTTCATATGACCACAAAGAGTTCACTAACGAAAACACACGTTCCACGGCAGCATTTGACCCAGAAATTGCCAGACAAAACTCCACCAAACGAATCATGTTTTTCATGTTAATGTTTTTAATTTTGAAATAAGCAAATATTTTACACCATGTTGCACTAACACTTTCTTTGTCTCCTTCTTCACCTTTTATGAAGTTCTGTGCACATGAAAATTCATCGAACAATTCGTCTTCATCAACATGAAAATTTGGTACAATACTTTTAACAAAAACACAACAGTCCTGAATATACTTCCACTGTAGCTGCTCCTTTTCAGTATTAACCCAGTCAAATGCTTTAAAAGGTGTGAGAAATGGTAAACACCATTCTTTAATATACTCAATGCAAGAGTCATAGAAGATGTCAGTATAAGTATGAAATTGTTCTACAGTAATTTCACTCTCTTCTTCCAGCTTTCTTAGAGTCTCATACACAAAGGATGTGAGAAATCTTTCAGATTTTCTACATTGTAATATGCTCAATCATTTGTTTATTTCTTGATAAACTTCCACTATTGTTATTTCTTGTTTCTCAACACATTTAATTGTTGTGGAGAAAGGTTTTAGCTGGCTAACAAGAAAATGTAGAAGAACAATAGACACAGGGTTATCAAAGAATTGTTTAAGGATAACAGGACGCTTATCAAGGGAAATGAAATATGATTTCAAAGCAGGAAATATCTCTACAATTCTTTCCAATGCTGGTAGCAGAGATAGCCACCTTGCCATGCTGTGCCCAAGTACAGTTTTGTATCCAGTTTCAGTAAACTTACAGAATGACTTCAGAGATTCAACTCTTACTGTATATATGTGGAAATGCTGGTAGATTTTGTTTACAATTAATTGGCAGTCGATGGGTAGGCAATCTGAGCCAGTTTGTAAGGAATTGTACACCACATGTGCTGGACATCCAACACCTACTATATTATTCACTGTTTTCTTTTGCAGATTATAGAACAAATTGTTTTTTCCTTTCCTCTGCTTACCGACAGAATTGGTGTTAGTGTTGTCTGCAGAAACTGAAATCAAAATGGTTCAAATGGCTCTGAGCACTATGGGACTTAACATCTTAGGTCAACTGAAATCACCTTTTCCTCAAGATCATATTTCTTTAAAAACCCCAGCACATAATTCTGAAGTAAATCTGAAGTTTCTCCAGCTAAATTAACCAATTCGAGCACTTTCACCGTGATGCCATTTTCAGGGTGAAAATGCCTGGTAAGGAGAGGAACCAACTTCAAATCCAGATGTTTCGATGTATCAGTCATTACAGTAATGAATCGAACACTTCTCAGTTCATTTAAAACCTGCTGAGCTGCATACGGTGCAATAACATTTGAAATGATTGCATTAAGTTTTGTGTGTCCACATGTGAATTTAGGATTGAAAAGTTTTTTAAATAACTACTGTAGTACAGTCCATTGACTTAAAGCTATGGTTATGCATTGCACTGTGGTATGCAAACGTAGCTTTTTTTGCTGCCAACTGCCTATCCATTTCTGTTACTGATTTTAAGTTTACATATTAGTCACTCACGCATTTATTTGCTCTTTTCGTTTGATCACTCATGCGATGTTTCTTCGTCTTAATGTGATTCACAGTGTCACACCTTCCACCATGACCAATAGCAAATTTTGATCTGCACAACGTACAGTCTACAGTTTCTCCACTACCAGTGATAAAAAGAAAACTCGCTTTTTATATTGCTGTTAAAATTACAGTTTCGTTTTGGCGTAATGAAACAGTGATTGCACAGTGCAAAACATTAACAGTGTGGTGACGAAAGCCAGAGAGCAAGTATCAGTGGTGTAGAGCATCTCTGGACCGAAAGGACGGATTCAGTGGATCGATTTAGAGAAGAAGAACCTTCGTTGTTATTCGTAACCTATAGTGCGTTTAAAATTACTTGCGATTTTTGACAGTTCGGTACATGTTTGGGGTATGCTGAAAGTCATCACACGCTTCCTAGCGCAAATAATTGCGTAGTTAATAGCAAGTCAAACAACCAGTAGCGTAAAATACTCTAGCCAAGCGGAAGCATTAAAAAAACGGGACATTTGAGCGTCCCCAAAAAAACTTTCGGGACAGCGGGACATTTTGGTAAAAAACGGGACTGTCCCGGGAAAAACGGGACGAATGGACACCCTAGCATAGTACTAACAATGGCGGCAGCATGAAAGCTGGTCGCGCGGCATGAAGACCGCTCACAGGAGCAGCAGCACTCGTTGCCAGTGTGATCCGTGCCTTCTGAATGCTCGGGCGCGCAGAGAACCGCATCTCGGTGGTGTCGTGTGGAGAGGCCTTTTGCACTTACCTCAGAACGTCAGTTCCGTCTCTTTCTTTCTTTATTTGCTGATTATTTCTCTGTAATCAAACTAAAACATGAAGCGCGCTTGAAAATGCCAGTGAAACTTGTCAAGCATTGTAATTTGGAAAGTAATTCTGGATCTATACGTAATGTCAGCGCCGGCTTTAAGGTGGGGCGACTCGGGCGGTCGCCCAGGGCGCCGGGGCCCAAGGGGCGCCACGTACTAAACGCATGTAAAAAAAAAAAAAATTACAATTTACACTCACCCATTTCGCGAAACTAAAATATTATTCAGTCTCATTCAACATACGTCGCTAATCTCACGAATGCGCGATGAATTCGGGGTAGCAGAAGAGAAATCATGCTGAATGCAATCTTCGTATTGTCTGCAACCATGCATGTTTCATTTCCATTTAAAAAAAATAAAATACTCAAATTTACGATGGAAAAAACCATGTTATGATCATAAGATGACGCCATTAACCACTTAAGACGATTTCTAGAAAACAGTCAAATACCGTGTTGCAAAGCACTGCCAGGTTCGCTATTTATACAATAAAGGGCGCCAACTGGACGACTCGCCCGGGGCACCTGGATGGCTAAGGCCGGCCCTGCGTAATGTAGGCCTAACTGCTGTTGTGACGCTGCGCGACGTCAAAACATTGTATTCAGCTTTGTCAGTACTGTCTACCAAATCGCTCAATAAACATTACCTTTTGTTCTGCTCGCGCCATTGAATATACATTATTCTAAACACAGAACACAGGCTATTATGACCCCACAGAAATTACTTTAAATAAAATTAGTTCTATAACAAAACTGTAATGCAGTTAAGTTGCAATATGCCTGACCATAAAAAACGCACCAACCGGTTTTTGTTCTAAACGAAAACAATAGTTATGGAAAATGCCATGTAACTTAAATATTTTCAGTATCTTGCTTCCCGAGCATAACCAAAGAAATGCTTTCTCTGTCTACAGCACAGATCTTTGAAGCTGTAGGCACAGATCGGCCAACTCTTCTAAGACATCATACATTACAGCTAGGTTGGAGACAAAAGATGTGGATGACAATGTATTACAAAGCCATTTGTAAGTAGGCCGTTGTTTTGAGTCCCGTTTCGTGTCCTCTGATACTTCTAAAAAGTGATTGTACAGAGCCCTGTAATCTTTCCATACAACGTTTACTGCCAATAAACTGGAGGCCACCCAAAGAGTGTCAAGACACGACCGATTTTTAAAATTTCTTGCTACAAACCTTTAGCAACAACTGCCAGCTCCCTGCTGTTTTTCGGAGAGCAGCTGAAGATATTTCTAACTTTATCCATGAATATTTTAAAGTGATTAATTCGCGCCAGTTCTTCTATCGTGTCGTGCACGTCGAGTTCTAAACGATGATTCAAACAATGCCAGATGAATAAGTTTGGAAACATTTCCATCACCTGCTTTGCGAGGCCAGACTTTTTTCCTAACATGACAGAAGCTCCATCGCAAGTCAAAGCGATTAAATGGTCTTTCAAAAAGCCATAGCCTAGACCTAGTGATTCCAACTGCTTTAAAAGTTCTTTTAAGGTACCAGATGCTGTTGTGTCATTTAGCTCAAAAATCGTCAAAAATTGTCATGGGATTTTCCATTCCTTTTAACAAGGTTCTAAGGTATACAATCAAAGCGTTTTCGTTTGAAAGAGAAGTGGCTTCGTCCAAAAGAAGTGAAAATTTGGAGTCATCTTTATTAAATTGTTTATTAGATCTGATGTCATCTGGTCAGAAATATGAAGCTCTATATTAGAGCGAGCAACATTTGAATGTAGAAGTCGTCCCATATCCAAACCATTTTTAATTTGGAGATCAATTTCTGTTACAAACTCATGAAACGGCCTATTTAACTTTGCTTGATTATAAGCTGTGCGAAATACACGCTCAGAAACAACTTGTTCTTCCTTTACCATGGAAGCAACTGAGTTCTGAATGTGACGTTTTTCTGCGTTAATCTGGATTTTGTTCGCTAAACCGTGAGCTTGAGATGTGCGGTGATCAAATAGTTTTTTTCCTAAGAGACGTTAGTTGATCTTTTTTATTTGTCCCATATGAGCTTACAGTTCCTAAAACCCATTGCTCACTCAGTTTTAACCCTTTCGTTTTTTCAGCACATAGTGTAGATACACTTCTACAAACTTGTCATCCTAGCTTTTTTTAATAATTAACCACGGGGTTTTAGCTTTATAATCTGTACATTGTTCGATAGACCAAGAATCTGGCTTTTCATCATCATTACAATTATCATTACTGTGTATAGATATTTTGTCCGTATCCGTATCCACCAGCTTACAGAAATTTTCATTTAGCGACGACGACGTAGGAGAAGGATCGTCTGCTTTGCTGTTTGCATCTTCTTCTCCAGCCACAGTTGAAGTCGTGGGTTCTACATCTAAACTGCGGTTTTCTTTGCTCTCACTAACTTTTAGGTTTAAAGAAGTCACTAATTTTTGTAGAGGTATACACAACTATTAAACTCTCGTGTCCACTCGCAGTCACAATGTGTAAATAAACACTACAAACAAACCGAAACAATGCTGTCGGTTGACCGCCACGACCGCCGTGGTGGAGGCACAGCTGTATTCCTCAACAAAGCTCTTGTCCATACCCAAGGGACCCTCCAGCCAATGGAACACATAGAGGCCACAGCAGTCACCATCTCCACACGCCCTGGTGCCATCACCCTTGCAGCAGCGCATTTGAGCCCAAACAAGCCACTGCTGGAAGCAGACCTCCGCACATTGTCATCCCTCGACAGGGTCATCATTGGGGCAGATCCCAATGCCAAGCACCCAGCTTGGCATTCTCGCGTGCCTAACCCCAAAGGCCGGCTCCTCCTTGACCTGGAGGGTACTATAGCACTATCAGTCTCCTCCTCATTGTCTGTCTTCCGTGACAGCTCCCACTGCTCACGAACTACAGGAGCCCGCTGCAGCTCCCTCCAGTCCATCTGCGGCTCCATCTCAGCCCCCTGCCCCTACCCCCACTCTGCCTACTACCACACCCGCACCCGCGCGCCGTAGGGGCAAGCAGACCACCCGGGACTCTCCCCCAGTGGTGGAGACTGATGCATCCTTTCGGGCGGACATGCGCGAAATCCTCCAGGTCATCTCCTTTTTCACGAAACCCCACATCCGGGCTGTTATTCGTGATACTGCACAAAAAATCCGTCAGTCGGGGCACGCCCACCACGGACGCATCCTTTGGCGGGACTAGCCCCCATTCTACGTCCAATACTTTCCAACCACACCTGCCCACGTTAGGCTAAATTTTTCTGCCTGACTCATGTAGTACTGTCACCGTCAGAGGGTGGTACGGGAGTACAAGTCCCACCGCCACACCTCCAAAGTGAATTGCAGTGACGCAGTCACTGCTCTGTGGATAAATTTACTGCCTCACCAACACAGTTAGACCGCAATAGACCGGTGATGCTGTATTGTAACATATCACCAAAAAAGAAAAAAAAAAAAGCTGTCGGTTCTGAGCAGAACAACTGAACTGCAAGCGCCTGACGCACATGGAGTGAGCGAGTAATGTTGAATGTGAATTCCTAAAGTGCCTGTTGGATTGTTTGTTGGCTTCTCTGTGAGGCAGCGATGGCTACCAAGGTAAGTTGATTCAAATTGAAAAAGCCGTAGACACGACCTGTCTGAATCATGGACTACAAAGACTGATTTCACAAACAGACATGCAGATAGGCAATTATAACTCAAGAACCACTTACGCGATTTACATGTTTCTTTATTTAACTCATAGATATATTCATTTGCTATCTGTTAGTATATATTTAGCTACTTTAGGTAGCACAAGAAATAAGCTGTGGCTATAATTGTAAGTCAAGTCGCAAGAAAGCGCTCTCTTGCAGTACGCTGCTTAAACTATTAGAGCAAAATCATTTGATTTAGTAATGAATTGTAGACCTGAAAAAGAACCACAAAAATTCGGCGAGAATCACAATCACACTTTTTCTACTTTGTAGGTGCTGAAACAGGTGACTTCAGAAGACAAAAATAATTATTATCGTTCAACCGTAATCTTTTATTTAGGTACATCTTTTTGAGCTCTACAGTCTGGTACTACATAACATCATGTAGTTCTTATGGACTACGTAACGTATTTCAAGAGAGCACGCCGGCGGAAAACATTTTTACTTCATATAGCTGATGAAATTTAAACGGCTGAACAGACTTTGAGAAATATAGCTAAGAACCGTCCCGATTAAACAAGCTTTCAAATAAAAAACCGGCTTTAAAATTGGAACTTTCGTTTGAGAACTATGTTGGGGCAGACAGACTTAGGGGTCAAACACATACAGCTCCGTTCTGCATAGGTAGTTCAAATTTGCCCCCTGTGGGAGCTCCCCTCCACTGTTTAGCGCCAACCATATTCTAACAAGGGTGCGGGCAGATAGAGATTGAAAGGTCAAGAGTGCCGTGGACAAAGGGACGTATCGGCCCGCAAGGCTGCCAACTTTTAGTCATGCGTGCTCCATGCGCACATCTGATTAGTAGTTGTGACATAAATTACGACACGGTATAAAATGATTTCGTGAAAGCACATTATACAGACGTTCACATTCAAACATGGCTTACGTTATTTATTTGTCATTGACACACGTAACATGAGACGTCGCCTTGCTACTACATCGCTAAGGTTGTTGGCAGTCGTAAACAAAAGGCGATATGTACCGATCACAACTTTAAAATGATACTCAACGTATCTTGGGTATACTGTACGTGCGTACACACACACACACACACACACACACACACACACACACAGTACCTCCTGCCCGTCACAACACGTTGGCGGCCCATTGTCGCGTTCACTTGTAACTTATACTTACGTTATGATTTAATACACGCGTACTATTTCAAATCTCCGGTGCTGAACTGTAAAAGAAAAAAAAAAAGAAAAACAAGGGGTCTCTGGGAGGTGCCGGAACGCATTCCGGCGCGTCCCGGGTGAAATTAAGACCTGCGTCGAAGAAAAGGTGAAGAATTTTTGCCATCATGCATAACACATACAGTCAAACACCCACAAGGACGGATGGTCCGGGGGTGCATTTCCAGTCACGGAGTGGGCCGTCTGGAATTCATCAATGGCACTGTCAACGCAGATGCCTACATTATTGAAAGGAAGCTTATGCCAACCATTAGAGACCAGCTTGGAGATGTTTCCAAATGCATTTTTCAGGATGTCTCCGCTCCTTGCCACAGAGCTTTGAAGGTGAATCCTCTGACCAATATTTGTACCAAACACGAAGCAGATTACTTTCCTGGTTAATTATCACGTACTTCTACATGCCAGGTAAAATCTTGCCTTCGAAGAAATGGGTTTCGAGTATTAGAGTGCCCTGGAAACAGCCCTGATCTCGATCCTATTGAGAACTGTTGGAAGGTTATGGGGAATGCTATCACCATAAAGGAGCCACGAAATAAAGGGGAGCTGTTGGAGACCCTTGTGTGTGTGTGGTTTCATGAACTTAGTGAGGAGTACATTAAAAAGTTAATTCTTTCAATGCGTTCACGATGCCAACCGGTGATTAAGGCGCGTGGTGGAGCAACAAAGTATTAAATGCAACAGTGTGTTCATATGAGGCAATACAAACACTAAAATCCATCAGTGTTAGGTTACAACATTAATAAGCAGTGTTTCTTTTAACATTAGTATTCATTTTTCAGAATGACTGACATATCCACTTACATTCATTTTTCAAGAAAGTGGTTAAATAATAAAAAACAAACATTTTTATAGAAACAAAAATTAAGAGTAAAAACAAATTGACAAAAATAATTGTGTATATTCATTTCTGATAGAAATCAAGAGAAATCAGGCAAATTTAGCTCAGTTAATCAATGACTGTAACAAAAACTGTTAATTGTAAGAGGTGATGCAATAAAATATTTCCACCACTGTATATTGGATATTGTAAAATAGGCCGTGTAAGTTTTACAGTGAAATACGACTCAGTGAAAGCGGTAAAGCATTATGCTAGTACCAAGACTCATTTTGATAAGGTGCGAGACGAATGATAATTAAATCAAGACCCTACGCTGCCGACAGGCGGTGTAAATCAGCGGGGACAGTTGAAAATGTGTGCCCCGACCGGAACTCGAACCCTGGATCTCCTGCTTACATGGTAGACGCTCTATCCACCTGAGCCACCGAGGGACAGAGAATAGGGCCACTGCAGGGACTTATCCCTTGCACGCTCCCTGTGAGACCCACATTCCCAACTTAATGTCCACACACTACATTCGTAGTGCCCCTGCCCATTACACCCATTACTCCCTGCAGACAATCTTACCGAGTCCCATAAGAGTTCCGACAATACCTGTGCATCCGCACAGAAGAAGGTAAACGGCCGGTTAGCTTTAACTATACGAAGATGGTATCTGTTCTTTAGAACGTGTCCGAAAAAAAAAACAGATACCATCTTCATATAGGTGCGGGATGTGTTAGGAAATTCCACCGTTCAAAAGTATTTCGTGCCAGCGGGAACTAGTCAGGAAGCACTAATATAACATATGGGGCGAAATATTATCCGTTATCTTTCTCAAGACTATGGAAATACTCTCCTATCTCACTTTTTGTTTCAAGATTCGAAACTATCATCCAAAATTCAATATGGACGGACTAAAGCCAAAGCTATAGTAGAGAATGTGTTGGCTCCACATTCTCTGCAACAAATTCTGAAAAAAGTTGGTACAACTCCATTTTCGATTGCAAGTCATGCTTCAAATAAAGGCAATATGAAATTATTTCTAGTTGTTACCGGTACATCGACCAAGAAACGGGAACGACTTCTGCTGTCATACATTTTTGCGAGCTTAAAGGTAGCATCATGAAGACTGGTCTTTCATGATCGCAAATACTGTAGTTGCTTATGGTGCGCACAACCATTCCGTCAATTACGGGAGAAACCAATTTGTTTACGTGGAGATGAAAAAATGTTTGAAGTATCACATCTTACTACAAGACATTGTCACATGCATATATTGCGCAGTAATGCGAAATATGGACGCCATACGATATTGAATCGTTAGTGATTAAAGTATTTAATGAGTTTTCTTCAAGTGCGAAGAAGCTGAGTGAGCTGAAGAACTTTTTTGAGTTCCTGCAGTCTGTGTGCTCCACACTACTCCGGCATGTGCCTGCACGCCTTTTGACTCTCTTTTTCTGCTGTAGACAGATTGCTCCAAAACTGGCCATTGTTGAAGTCGTATATTCGAAGCCAGGGTGAAGAAAATACTGCCAAACTTATTTGGATATTCGTAGCCCATGAAAACAAGAGTGAAGTGGACGATCAGGTAACACTCCCAGAGATCTATATTTATTTTGTCCACAATGTTATGTATTTATTTAATACAACCATAAAACACATCGAAAGTGATAATATACAGATAACTGAAATATATTCTACATTCCATACAGAAATTATAGATAGACAAAAGACAATTTCTTCAGATTCAAGGTATTGGAAGACATGATAAATGACCAAAATATGAACAAGCAAAATTTGGCAGAGAAGGTCAGCAAGTTGATTCTGGAATGAAAAATGGTTTGTCTTCAGTGAAGATTCAGTTTTCAAGCTTAGCCCTCAGTTAAACCTTTAAAAGCCGCGTGTAATTGAGAACGTAATGAAACTTACAGATTATTTAAACGTAAATGATGAAGAACTATTTTCTGAGTTATATGCATTACTACTACTACTACTTGTCGTTCATTAAGGCCTTACCAGACATTTCAGACAAACGGGTGACATTTTAAGAGATGCAAAGCACATAATTTGGTGAAAGCCGTTAAACATGTTCTAGCACTGCCATTGTCCAATGCGTTTGTTATTTAATTGGTTAATTTGGGGGAAGGGACCAAACAGCGAGGTCATCGGTCCCAATCCGTTCGTAGAGCGGATTTTCAGTATGATGCTAAATGTCTGGAGCAATGAAAGAAACAGTCTGAAAGTGGAAATGGTGAAAGCCGAACTATTTGTGAATTTTAACTACCGTGTAAAATTTGCCAAATTTGCTAATTTTGTCACCTCTGACAATGTGAAAGAACTTATTAAAGCTGTGTAGTCAGAAAAGAAGTATAACTTCAAAATATAACTAGCAAAGAAACTAGAGGTTTGCAGAAATCGCTGGATTCGCAGTATTAACAGTGATTATAGTGTTTAATAAATGCATACTTGCTGTTGTTACAGCTATAATGTATGTATTGTGTAATGTGAATAATAATAATAACACACTTGTGAGATGTCCGGTATTTGGCTCGAGTTAAAGTTGGCAACCCTACTCACAAAATGTAAAAAAATAATGTGATATGTACCCATTTTACTTTGATGTTTTGTTGAAAAATGATATTGGTGACAGTTTGTATAGCAACTTGTGAACGAGAGCATCGACATTACTATGACGAAAAGGGTAGGTGTTTGTATTTTGTGCTTCTTAGAATACAAAGGGGTATGTAGTTTTAACATTTTTGAAACTGCTAGAGATTGACTCAGGTGACGCAAAAACAATTGTTGAAGATGTGAAAGCTACAGTATATTAACTAACTTTGAACTGAATTTTCAGAAAATGAGTGGTGTAGGAACAGATAATGCATCTGTTATGATCAGAATAGACAACAGAGTTAATAGCTCTCTTTAAGTAAGAAATTCCACACCTAATCCCCTTGTCACTCTTCCCAGTTGGCCCTTTGTCATGCTAGGAAAGAAGAATTACCAGCCCAATTGAAATTCGTTTTTTCAGAAATACAAATTGGTTTCACCACCCCTCGATAAGACAAAAGACCTACAATGATCTGTACAATACACATTATATTGAGGATCCCTTGAAGATACTAAAAATCTCCGGAACACTATGGATCTCAATTGAGCCCCTCTCTGAACGTGTACTTAATCAGTGGGAGGGTCTAACAGAGTACTTCAGGGAAGCCTCAGTGCATGAAAAATGCTGTACCACTCAGACACTATATCACATGTATAAAGACAATACCAGTATAGGAACAAGGGGGTATGGCCTCCCTTTCAATTGTTGCCAGATGATCCAAGATGGCGGAGATGACGTCATCCAAGATGGCGGCCATGACGCCATTCAAGATGGTGGATTTAGGCGGGAAGTTTGAATTTTGGCGGGAAGAAGGTCAATTGGGCTACCTCCACTAACCTAACCCCTTCCCCTCCCCCAGAAAACAGGCGGGAAGTTCAAATTCCAACAGGATACTGCATCACACCACACCTAAGAAAATCGCGGGAACATAGGTCACTTGGCCTACCTCCACTAACCTAGGTCATCCAACCGTCACTTCTTCCTATGAACTGGCACCAAGTTTGGATTTTGGTGGTACACAAAGGTCAATTCAAATATCTTTACTAAGCTAAGAAAATGGGGTGAAACGAAGGACGCTTGTACTAACCTCAGTCACCCGACCGCCATCTCCTCCTAAGGATTCGTGGGAAAAGGACTTGGACATAAGTCTTCATTTAATCATTTTCATGCAGTACGGCCATCCAGTGTGTTCACCACGAGTTCTGGACTCCAACTGACTTAGTACACAGCGCCACCGCCAGAAGGCGCTACTGTGACATCAGCTGATGACGCAAGTACCGTAATCCAAGATGGCGGCATACAATGTGTCACCAAGAGCCTCAGACTCCAACTGACTTAGTACAAAGTACCAACACCAGAGGGCACTGTCGTCCGTGAAGTCATCTGATGACGCGACTACCATTATTCGAGATGGCGGCATACATTGTGCTCACCATGAGGCCTAGTACATATTGACACCGCCAGAGAGTGCTAACATGGAATGAATTTCGCGAATAACACGCCCACCTGGACTTGGAAGGAAATAGTAAAAGTCCGCCATGTCCCCTTACCAGCCCATGCTGTCAGGTTAACGTACACTGACATGTACTAACGTGTACTAAACTGTACTAACGAGCACTAACGTGTACTAACATGCACTAAAGTGTATTAACGTGCACGGAACATGACGTCATCCAAGATGGTGGGGGGAAATGGCGGGAAAACGACTCTGTCTATGATGGACATAAGTTTTCATTTTGCAAGCAATGTCTCCACCACGAGATCTAGACTCCAACTGACCTAGTGCACATTACTGCCGTGAGAGGGTACTGTCATCCCTCTTGTGTCCTAATCTCAGGTGGTGGTCTGTAGGGGGAAAATGGCGCGAAAATGACTCAGCCTGCGCTGGACTGCTGGGGAGAGTAAGGAAGGTGTGCACTCTATTTATTTTGGATCATTTTATTTATGGGTGGAGTATATTTATCACACTGAAATAATACAGTCGCCCTGATGTGCTTGGGGTCACAATACACGGTCTGCAGACACGCAAACAACTCCTAATTTACCGAAATAATTTCAGTACAGACATGCAGACTCGTCCTAAATAATGCAGCACAGTGATGTGTAGACATGCTCAGTACTTGTAAACTGTCCAAATAACGCACAGTGCAGCCTACAGACCTGCTCGCAAAATAACGCAATCAACACGCACGAGCACAGTCCGCCATCCCTGTCCACTAGAGCATACAGGAGGTTAGCAGCAACCACCGCAAAGTGATGCGGCTCTCAGTTGTCAAACTACTCACAGGTGTCCTCAGGCATGAGGCGGCGGCATCCCTTTCATACTTGACACCAGAGAAATTTCCATGCAAATACGTGTTTACCTAGACACAGGTGCTGGCGCGACCGGCCAGAGACGAGTGCACTGTGACAGTCGCAAAACGCCACCAGACGCATGTGAAAGTTGCATCTGTTTTCAGGTATACAGCCACTGTTATACTGATGTCACAGAACTTCAAGGCGCAGCTCCCATATGCGAGACACCTATGGGGAGCACGTGTCTTTACCGTTGACGACAGATTAGCTACAAAACTTTGCAAACGCATCTAACAATCTTCTCACTCTTATACTCATGTCACGTGCGAAGATGAGATATCAAGAAAGCCAACTAAGGTGCTTCTCATGTCTAGAGAACAAGGACACGTGTCTTCCACATGCCAGATGCACACACCACAATCGACCATCTCTCTACTACATAAAGTCGCGAAATGTGCAGAAGCAGTCAACCAAACAGTTTACATGGGAGGGAATAACAGACCAATTCAAAAGAACCTCTACATTCATTCTCAAATTTCCACTTGATCACGAAAGCTATCCAACACATACTAAGTATTCGTTCGCTATTCGGTCATCTAGAGGATGGCAAAGTTAACTCAGATACATTCCTACTCTCCAACAGGCCTTTGCATTCAGACAGATGCTCCCGTTATCGGGAAACGTGAATCATTCCCACCATAGGCCATGCATACACGGAATCATTCTAGAAAACAAGTCACATATATGTTCTATCATTATACTTACAATTAAATGTTACGATTGTGGTCTCAATTGAAAGGCGTTCGACACTGAGCGAAGTATCGGAAATGCACCCTGTTGAAGGCTGTGGTTCTGGAAATGGAAATACAGGGTGATTCAAAAAGAATACCACAACTTTAGGAATTTAAAACTCTGCAACGACAAAAGGCAGAGCTAAGCACTATCTGTCGGCGAATTAAGGGAGCTATAAAGTTTCATTTAGTTGTACATTTGTTCGCTTGAGGCGCTGTTGACTAGGCGTCAGCGTCAGTTGATGCTAAGATGGCGACCGCTCAACAGAAAGCTTTTTGTGTTACTGAGTACGGCAGAAGTGAATCGACGAAAGTTGTTCAGCGTGCATTTCGAACGAAGTATGGTGTTAAACCTCCTGATAGGTGGTCTATTAAACGTTGGTATAAACAGTTTACAGAGAATGGGTGTTTGTGCAAAGGGAAAAGTTCTGGACAGCCCGTGACAGAGCACTTCATCACTGGCCTCCAAGAAGCCCTGATCTTACCCCCTGCGATTTTTTTCTTATGGGGGTATGTTAAGGATATGGTGTTTCGGCCACCTCTCCCAGCCACCATTGATGATTTGAAACGAGAAATAACAGCAGCTATCCAAACTGTTACGCCTGATATGCTACAGAGAGTGTGGAACGAGTTGGAGTATCGGGTTGATATTCCTCGAGTGTCTGGAGGGGGCCATATTGAACATCTCTGAACTTGTTTTTGAGTGAAAAAAAACCTTTTTAAATACTCTTTGTAATGATGTATAACAGAAGGTTATATTATGTTTCTTTCATTAAATAAACATTTTTAAAGTTGTGGTATTCTTTTTGAATCACCCTGTATATCTACGTCCCTTACAACTAGACATAGTTATTTGCTTTACATAAACGCATACTTTATAAACCTTATGCTCAAATGTGAACGTATCATGCATCCTCTACTACTAAGTATAATACTTCGTCAATAGCTGACTGCCTACGATTTGAAATAATACTTATTGAAAATCAACCATTGGTGTGCATGTCTCTTAGATTTCTTCCTACGAGTGCTACCACTGTGTCTTAGAAAGAGAGACATAATGGGCCAGATGTTAAAAAAAATACCGATCGTAGCAACTACTGCATGTTACTGCCACAGGCGATCTTGGTTCTACAAGTGCACACAAGCATCCATGTTAAAAGCTATACCTGCTTTATGAATTGAGGTATGACATTACCTCTGATTGAGGTGGTTTTTTTCCGGAGAAATACCGTGATGGTGATGATAGGAATGTGTAATATCAGCCCATGATGCTACCTCGTGATAAAATTACCACATTTGGAACTGATTCAGCTAAGCAACATAGTATGCAAGCGGTATTTGCGACTCCCTCAAACCGCCCCAAGCTAGATAATTCTATAGTATTTGTAGCGCATTCTGTCTCGAGACCATATCAGAGGTTCCGCAATATATCCACGGAGTTATAGGTGAAGACTGATTGAAAAGGAACACAAACAGTAGTAGTAGATGATGTGCCGATTGAGGCCATAAGAAAATGTACACTAGCGTCCCAGATCTGTAGTGTTACGCTATCTGCTAGAAATGATGTCCATGATTTGGAATCGGGTCTTTCCTTTCAAGCACATACCTGCGTTGTATCCTACTGACAATTCCTTTAATGATAAAAACCCCTGCTCAATCATATTTCTGACACTCCCATATCTCGAAACGAGTCATCTTTCCCGAACCTAGCTGCTACAGTAAAATTCCATCATAGTTTTAATCACCCCCTATGCACCTTGCAACTGCTCCCATTTCTACTGCTTTCCCCGTGTGATCGTTCCAATTTAAGACAGAAGTGAGCAGAAGTTGGAGAAAGATATATCCACCACATTCTGGAAACCATGTAGAAACAGAGCGATCCGAGTTAGTGCAACAACACCGTGTTTCGACCATTCAGTGGAAATGGTGCAACGTGGTACATCTCCAAACTAGATACAGATGCTACTGTCCGAAGCGGATCCGTGTCCATTCAAATCAATCAGTCCAACATACTATCGTCGTTATTCTCTACTCCCCAACAGAGAGAAAAAATTACGAATTATAAAAGCTCATCTGATTTAGAAGTCAGCTAGGCACATATGCTGGCGCAATGACACATAGCTGTGGTGCAGTCGAGTGCGGAGAAAGAGATTTCACAATGCTTCCCCAGAATAGCGAAGTGTGCAGCCATCCAAGCATTCCTAATGGTATACTCAGTCCCTCACTGAATTTACACCTCAAACTGGTGCTGCAACTGCTGCTGCCAGTATGGCATGATCTTATTAAATATACAGACACCGCAGAGGTCACTTTGAAGTGTGATCACCTATACTCTAGGCGAATAATCGTATCTCACAGACTGTACTTCACTGAGATGCTCCCTTTGGTCCTGTTTAGTTGTTTCAAACACTGTTTTCTAACACACTTTTTAAATGTCAAACATTGCCTTTTTTCTGCCACAACTTCGAGACCTGTGCCAGGTTCTACACTGACATTAAGAAGTTCTGATCCACAGCCTTTCGCAGTAAACTATATGTTGCACAGTGGAAATCACTTCTTATGGTGGATAGCCTAACACCCCACATCTCAGCTGATTTTAAATAAAAGACAGTTACAATATAAGCAAACTGGAAGAGTTTTACAGCTTTGGCATAGGTTTACAGCTACAGTCGGAATGTGATTCACTAGCTATACATTTAGACTCATCTCCCAGGCTGATGGAATAGCTGATGGCTATGTGTTCCCTTCGACTGATTCCTCATATTACACTCATGTACGCAGTCAGTG
This sequence comes from Schistocerca cancellata, assembly GCF_023864275.1. Classification (NCBI taxonomy): domain Eukaryota; kingdom Metazoa; phylum Arthropoda; class Insecta; order Orthoptera; family Acrididae; genus Schistocerca; species Schistocerca cancellata. Next base: position 447,038,261 of record NC_064634.1, on the reverse strand, counting down.
TTTCGGTGCTATCCACCCCAGAAGGTGCTGTCCATCCACCAAAACGTTGTCCCCAACTCAAACAAGCGATATCAGTCAATCATTATACGGTAACCAACAGCGTGCCAGTGCATGGATGAACATCACAGTTGAGAGTGCGAACAATTTAAGCAATTTTACAGTAACCTCAACACCAGCCAATGATGTGACATAATGTTTCCCCAATTTCAGTATATAGCTAAACCGTACCCTCCCCACTTTGCGAGTATCATTGTGAACATGGATAGATGACTGTGCAGTACGTCCATTCAGTGTTAATTCTTGCACACATAAATCATCAAAGTGTACCAGACAGCGCTCCCCATATTTCTATCACCTCGAGCATAGTGTTTAATTTATAATCTATCTCTCTGCGTTTGAGAGTCACAGAGCATTCTCGCTGTCTTTAGACAGAGAGTGAAAGACCCTCCTCACACTGCCATTGACCAACCCGCCCTGCAGCACCGTCAGCGAATTAATCTGCAACCGACTAGAAGAAGACCACTCGTAAAAACGAAAAAACTACTTCCGTAAAATACTTGATCTGCGTGATACGAGCAAAATATAGCTTTGCGGAGATGTATAGTGTCCACTTTTCACATCCTATCACGGTTCAGAAATTATACGATGCCTGCATCAGGCCTATATAAAATAATCGTTAGTAGCGGGGGATACCTTCTACAAGGAAACAGATAAACGCATAGCAGCAGCATCCAACATGTGAAAATTACAACTCATTCCATCAGTAACTCTGTAAACAGCACATCAATCGGGCAAATGTGTACACGGGGATTGCAGCACCTCACAAGCATCTATCGCTAACTTAGTTATGACGCTGAAGTCTCGATTTTACACCCAAGATGCGACAGTGGGCATGGAGTGCATCGCATAAATCAAAGTTCGTTTAGAGGAATGTGTCAAGTTTTATCACACATGAGATGGAAGTCCTCTGATGACTGACAGGTTTACCATTAATGATCGCAAGTAGACAGTGCTTTAATCCAAATCCAGAAATCGTGGCTGTATACGAGTAGAACGCAGGCTATGTCAAGCGACTGATGCGTCCGGACAGAACACTGGAAAAACTGACCTGCAGAAACGTCTTCTTCTCTAGAATGCAACAGTCAACCATTAAATTGTACCTGTTTGCAGCTCCTTCTCAATCGATCACTCCGTCCACTCTCTGTTATCCTTTAACCGAAATGCAAGTAAGTTTAGAGGTGAACGGTTCTCTGTCCTCTTGAAAAGCATCAAATACAGTACTCAACTTGTGTGTATCACTGGTACCTTAATAAACGTACAGTATAATGCTGCATCGACGGAAAAGAATTGACTGCCTCCCTGATCCCCTTCGATTCGATGTCGACGTTTTCTCGGATTCCTCCTGTTGCCGCATACGTGTTCCCAAGTACAAATTGTTCGGCGCTATCCCAGAAGATACGCAAGTACTTCCTCAATTTCCCCACATTTCGATGTATATTCGGTCAATTTATACCTATTCCCACCGAATAAATGCATATATTTACAATCTTAAATTTGTGTTTGTGTTTTTATTTCTGATGATAGAACATGCATGTGACTGGTTTTCTAGAATGATTCCCTGTATGCATGGCCTGTGGTGGGAATGATTCACGTTTCCCATTAACGGGAGCATCTGTCTGAATGCAAAGGCCTGATGGAGTGTAGGAATGTATCTGAGTTAAGTTTGTCATCCTCTAGACGACCGAATAGCGAACTAATATTTAGTATGTGTTGGGCAGCTTTCGTGATCGAGTGGAAATTTGAGAAGATTGTGTACGGAGGTGTGTTTGCGCTGGACCGTTATTGTATGTTCCAATACCAATACCAACAAATTGTTTTTTCATATTTCTGTGACCAGTCCTGCTTGAGTGTGAGGTAGTCAACAAGGAGCTCCAGTCAACACCTGCCGCCCCCAGCTATTTCAGTCAGAACACTTGTACAAATAGTATTCGTAAAATGGAGTCAAGTGGGTTCATTTTTTGTAAATGTGAAGAATTTTCTTCATCTCAAGTTATATCTGGGTCCCACTTTTGAAAAGCAAGTAGGAATTTTCCGTATAGGCAGTGGAATATCTGAAGATACTGAAACGGGAATTCGGAAAATTGCATTAACTTTATTGCTCGCCTAGTTAGTGAGCCTTAACACTATATGTCGAAAAGTGTTGTAGCGCTACGCAAGGTATCCTTTGTAGTATCTGAAAACTGTTCAAGAAAAGTGAAGGAAAAATCATTAACTTTGGGTAAAGGTATCAGACCGGCCATTCTGTCTGAAGTTGAACTCCACTAGCAGAAAATCAATTCTGTGCCGTCGGTGAATTTGACAGATTTGGTCGGATTTTGGTCTGAAGTATAAAAATATGAGGACACAATGAAACAGAACCCGAAAGTGTTCTGTTCCATTCAAAATTCACGTGTTATACTTCGGAAAAATACTATTATGATATGAAAATGTTAATGTTTAGTAGTCCGAAGAAAGAATGAATATGCAGATAAAAGAACAGTCTGCCTCTAAAATACTATATTTTGCATTGTATAAAAAAGGGAAATATGTTCCTGGCACAACATTTTTCTGGCCGATTACTAACAGATTTTGAAAGTTGGTTAGTTAAAATACAAAAGAAAGCGTGTTCCTCATACAAACGTTTTTTTCTGGCTGATTTCTAGCAGATCTTGAAATCTGAGTAGCCGAAATAGATGGGACACAGTTGGCAACACAGGCAGTGCGCACTACGATTGTTGTCTTCATGTTGATATTCTTGGTGCGATTACGTTCCCAGTGTGCCCTCACCCAACAAGCAATGAGCTGATTGCGATCTGTTTCTATTTCAAAGTCAGTACTCTTTCTTAGACACCTTGTCGCGATGATGTGACAGGTGTACGCAAAAACTGGATTGTGGATGTTTCCCCAGATGGGTGCAAGTACTTGTATCTGAGTATTAGCGGATTATATTGAGTGTTTTGTACCTTACCGCTATCAGTTCAAGGGGTTGAATATGTTAAATTTTGTTCTCTCTATTCAAATAGCTCCCAAAGCCCTCAAACTCCCGAATCGCACAGAAGTGGTGTAGCGCGGACGTCTGGCGGCGATGTGCCGTTGTGTGAAACCAGGCCCGTGTTAAAAAAATGGAGCACAAGCAGTGCGCACAGAGGTGACGTGACGCAGACGCGTCGTCTGGTGGTCCGTTTGTAGCCGCTAGTGGCGCACCGAAGGGACGACAGAGGCTATGGTTGTGCTCTTTTTGTGTATGTGAAGTGCCACTGGTCTCTGACTTCAGAATACGCTAGGGTATTCGTGAAGACGAGAAATTGGTGTTGTGTGTGTTTTTTCAGTGTGTAAGCTTGTGCTTGGTATAACCTATAGAAAAGAGCGCAGCCTTTGTATGGTGTAGTGGTGGGATGCTTGTTCCACTTTAGGCGTTAATAAATCTCAAGCCCCATGTATGTGACACAGTTTCTCCAAATCAATTCCCCGCCGTCAATATTGAGTTGACGATGAGGGAGAATGATTTTTGGGAAAAAATAGATCGCCACGCACTTTGTGGGGTCGATCTTGACGTTCCACAGATTACACCACTGTAATCTTGTTCAGGTGTTGCTGAAGTTCGCAGTGTATTTGGAGGAGAATGCAACTATTTTTGTAAGTGGCGGTATCATCGGCATACAGAGCAATCTCTCCGGCAGTTTGCTTAGGAATCTCATTCGTAACATGACATAAAGGATGAGACCTAAAACAGAGCCTTGTAGGACTAGTGCCGTGATCTCCTGTGTCTAGTTGGAATTGTCTCCATTCCTTATGAAAAACTGTCGTCCCTTAAGGAATGATTCAAGAACCCAGATTACATGTCCTTGACACACTATTTGACCTACTTTCTAAATTAGGCCATTGTGGCAGAGGTGATCAATTGCCTTCTCTATGTCCACTAATACTGCTCCCATTGCGCCTCTCCTTGCGCTGGCCAGACGAATGTGTTCTACCAAGTGGAGGATTGCTGGATAATGGAATGCTCAGTGCAGAATCCAAACTGTTCGGGCATAAGGATATTGTTGTCGGTCAGGAACTTACGGAGGGATAAACAAAGCATTAATTCTAGGATTTTAGTGCGGCCAGTTAGGAGGGAAATGGGCCTGTAGCTCTGGGGAAGGAGTAGATTTTTGTTAGGTTTGGTTAGGGTGATGACCTTCACAGATTTCCACGCTGTGGGGGAGGTGTACTAGCTTCACGCAGGCGTAGTAAATGCTATGTTATGGCGGGAAGGAGAAGGTGCTTTAGGAGTGGGAGACAGATTTGGTTAGGGCCAGGTGCCTTGTGGTTACCCTGATGCTTGATGAGTCCACATATTGTCGGCTCGTTAATGGGCACGAATTCTGCCATTGTGGGCGCATTTTATTACGTGAATTACTTATCCTGCCTATCGCTCTCGTGATCGTGGATGACGTGAGTTCGGAAATTTTTACATACATCATCTTTTCTTGTTCGTCATATGCAAGACCGTTCTCTGCATGGAGTGCCTTGTTTTCTCTCTTGGGAGCTTTCTACTGCTGGGTGATTTTCCAGATTTTGCATCCTGATAAGTCTGTTTCTGCGGATCTTCGTTTCTCCTCCCAGCAGCGTTTCCTGTGGTCTTGTAATCTTTGTCTCACCTGGTCCTCTAGAATCCGCAACAGGCGGAGGTCGGCTGGGTTGCGATAGCGTTCCCACAGCCTACACCTCCTGCGTTTGGCGACTATGAGATCCCAGATGTCAGGCGGCAGGTCCCTGGCGTCAGGATCAGTGCTAGTCCTGACGCTAGATGCACGCATCACAGGCGTGGAGGATGTCAGTGAATTGATCAATGGCTTCGTCCACGTCTCGTTCCGTCTATAGTGGAGGAATTTCCTCCATGTGCTCTCCCACCAGGTAGGTATATCTGTCCCAGTTTCTGATCACGTGTGTGCTGCCCATCCTCCTTACATCGTCTTCGATACTGGCGAAATGCAGCATGAGAGGACTGTTTTTAGAGTACAGCTCCTAGTGCACTGTGGCCGACGCATCGAGATCCAAGTTTTTCGCTACAAAAATATGTCATATACCAGAATTTCTGTTGGCGTCTCCAGGAATGAGCGTCGACTCGTCAGGGGCGATGACATAAGGGTGGTGCACCTGTCAACGATTCCCCATAAAGCCCTGCCAATTGCATTCTCGGCAGCAAAACTAGCTAGCCGATAAATCTCATTACTAATAATACATATTACATGACAACACATATTCGACGCGTTCACTCATACTATGTTGTGACTAACACAAAGCAAACTTTATTGGAGAACACCCCACTCTCTATTGTTGCCAGATGTATCCAAGATGGTGGCGATGACATCACCCAAGATGGCGGCATGTAGACTTGGCAACATCACAAGGCGTCAAAATATCCACGGGTGTGCTGCCGGTCTATAGTGTCCAACGGGCACAATATTTCGGCGATCATACATGTCGCCATCATCAGGTGAACTGACGGACTGAGCTCCTGTGAACGTGCCGGCACGGAGATCCGTACGCTATGGCTGCTCAGAGGGAACTGGGTTCGGTCGCAGCGGCGACCGATTTAAATACCCTCCGCCCGCGGCGCGCTCCCTCCGCCGTCCGCGCCCCGCGCCACGGTCGCGCGGTGGAACAGATTGCGACGGCGTCTGAGATGACGTTGGTGTGATGGCTCTGTCCGCCGTGGTCGTCACAACTATACGTTTGCTCGATTTACTCTTGATTAACCCAATCGCTGGTTCCCAAGCCTTGCTAAGATTATAGCCACAGTCACGGTTTATGAGGTCGTCATTGGTGCGAATTTCGATGGCCTCTCTAACAACGCTGTCCCAGTATCTCGACGTCTGTACCAGAATCCTCGTGCGGTCATACTCCATGGCGTGATTTTCCGACAAACAATGTTCAGCGACCGCCGACTTGCTCGGATACATCAGTCGAGTGTGCCTCTGGTGTTCACGGCATCGATCCTCGACGGTACGACTTGCCACGTTGACACGGAATCTGGTACACGCCGGCCTTCCTCAAACCGAGGTCATCTTTGGCGCTCCCCACCAGTGCACGAGTTTTATTTGGAGGACAAAATACCGTTCCGACCTGGTGTTTCTTCAGAATGCGGGCGATTTTCCCCGAGAGTGCGCCTGTGTATGGAATAAATGCAGTGCCTACCTCCTCCCTCGTGACTTCATCCATCTCAACAGGTTGTGCTGCAGTGGTTGAGCGGAGAGCACGTTGAATCTGCCACTCTGAGTACCCATTTTTTCGAAATACAGTTCTCAGGTGTTCCAATTCCTGGGGTAGACTCTCTGCGTCAGAGATAGTGCGCGCCGTATGTACTAGAGTTTTAAGTACCCCGGTCCCCTGTGAAGGGTGGTGACAGCTGTCTGCGTGCAAATACAGATCAGTGTGCGTTGTCTTCCGATACACCCCATGACCTAGGGTGCCGTCAGCCCTTCTCTTGACCAAGAAGTCAAGGAAAGGTAATTTACCCTCCGTTTCAGTCTCCATAGTGAATTTGATGTTGGGGTGTATGGAGTTTAGATGTGTAAGGAAGTCAAGGAGTTTATCCATACCATGTGACCAGATGACGAACGTGTCGTCCACGTAACGGAAAAAGCAAGTAGGTTTCCATACGGATGACGACAGGGCTTCCTCCTCGAAGTTCTCCATGTACAAATTCGCTACCACAGGTGAGAGTGGGCTACCCATGGCTACTCCCTCCGTTTGTTCGTAGTATTCTCCATTAAAAAGAAAATACGTGGAAGTCAAGACATGCCTAAAAAGTTCAGTGGTCTACTCGTCAAACTTCTGACTAATCAATTCTAGTGACTCTCGAAGGGGTACCCTCGTAAACAAGGAAACGACGTCAAAACTCACCATGATATCTGACTCATCCAACCTGAAGCTATCAAGCCGTTTAACAAAATCCACGGAATTACGGATGTGATGAGGGCATTTACCCACATAAGGACTTAATATTCCCGTCAGGTATTTGGCCAACAAATACACTCCTGGAAATTGAAATAAGAACACCGTGAATTCATTGTCCCAGGAAGGAGAAACATTATTGACACATTCCTGGGGTCAGATACATCACATGATCACACTGACAGAACCACAGGCACATAGACACAGGCAACAGAGCATGCACAATGTCGGCACTAGTACAGTGTATATCCACCTTTCGCAGCAATGCAGGCTGCTATTCTCCCATGGAGACGATCGTAGTCCTGTGGATCGGCTTGCCATGCCATTTCCACCTGGCGCCTCAGTTGGACCAGCGTTCGTGCTGGACGTGCAGACCGCGTGAGACGACGCTTCATCCAGTCCCAAACATGCTCAATGGGGGACAGATCCGGAGATCTTACTGGCCAGGGTAGTTGACTTACACCTTCTAGAGCACGTTGGATGGCACGGGATACATGCGGACGTGCATTGTCCTGTTGGAACAGCAGGTTCCCTTGCCGGTCTAGGAATGGTAGAACGATGGGTTCGATGACGGTTTGGATGTACCGTGCACTATTCAGTGTCCCCTCGACGATCACCAGCAGTGTATGGCCAGTGTAGGAGATCGCTCCCCACACCATGATGCCGGGTGTGGCCCTGTGTGCCTTGGTCGTATGCAGTCCTGATTGTGGCGCTCACCTGCACGGCGCCAAACACGCATACGACCATCATTGGCACCAAGGCAGAAGCGACTCTCATCGCTGAAGACGACACGTCTCCATTCCTCCCTCCATTCACGCCTGTCGCGACACCACTGGAGGCGGGCTGCACGATGTTGGGGCGTGAGCGGAAGACGGCCTAACGGTGTGCGGGACCGTAGCCCAGCTTCATGGAGACGGTTGCGAATGGTCCTCGCCGATACCCCAAGAGCAACAGTGTCCCTAATTTGCTGGGAAGTGGCGGTGCGGTCCCCTACGGCACTGCGTAGGATCCTACGGTCTTGGCATGCATCCGTGCGTCACTGCGGTCCGGTCCCAGGTCGATGGGCATGTGCACCTTCCGCCGACCACTGGCGACAACATCGATGTACTGTGGAGACCTCACGCCCCACGTGTTGAGCAATTCGGCGGTACGTCCACCCGGCCTACCGCATGCCCACTATACGCCCTCGCTCAAAGTCCGTCAACTGCACATACGGTTCACGTCCACGCTGTCGCGGCATGCTACCAGTGTTAAAGACTGCGATGGAGCTCCATATGCCACGGCAAACTGGCTGACACTGACGGCGGCGGTGCACAAATGCTGCGCAGCTAGCGCCATTCGACGGCCAACACCGCGGTTCATGGTGTGTCCGCTGTGCCGTGCGTGTGATCATTGCTTGTACAGCCCTCTCCCAGTGTCCGGAGCAAGTATGGTGGGTCTGACACACCGGTGTCAATGTGTTCTTTTTTCCATTTCCAGGAGTGTATGTAGGTGCCCTGATGTTGCTGACAATGGGGCGTAATGGTACCCCCTCTTTGTGAACCTTCGGGAATCCATATAGTCTAGGCGGTACCGGACCTTGGGGTAACAATTTCTTAGCGTCACCCTCCGGTAAATCTGCGTCCTTGAGAAGCGCCCTCGTCTTGTTCTCCACCTTCTTCAGGTAGGAATCGTCATTTAGCAGGCTCTGCATCTTATCAGTGTAGTCCTTACGGGAGACAACAACTGTAGCATTGCCTTTGTCAGCCGGTAAGACAACAATTTCAGAGCGCTCCCTCAGATCACGAATGGCCGCCCTCTCTTTACTGCTGATATTTGACTTCATCGGCTTGGATTTCGTCAACGCACGACAAGTTTCACGACGTATTTCCTCGGCTGATTCTGGCGGAAGTCGAGCTGCAACTTGTTCAACAGCACTAACAATTTCTGCGACCGGAGTGAACTTGGGGGTGGGAGCGAAGTTGAGACCTTTCTGCAAAACCGAGACCGAATCATCACTCAACACCACGCCACTCAAATTGATGACAGTCTTGCACGGAACTTGCAGAGATGGTTTGTCAAGGAGACGTGAGAACTTAGCTGTTTGACGTCCCGTAGCCTTCCTATGGGCGGAATCAGCTGACACCCAGGTGACACCATCAATCCAATCCCAGGAAAAAGAAGTGAACTTACTAGCCAGCTGCAAATGTAGTTTGAGTAATTCCTGTGAGATAAACTCAAGGTTCCGGCGGGTGAATTGCACTCTCTCACGTACCAATGCGAGGCTGGCTCGTTTCTTGATTCTCTTAGCTGCTGCAGCATCGATGTGATGTGAAACTCTAGTACATAGGGCGCGCACTGTCTCTGACGCAGAGAGTCTACCCCAGGAATTGGAACACCTGGGAACTGTATTTCGAAAAAATGGGTACTCAGAGTGGCAGATTCAACGTGCTCTCCGCCCAATCACTGCAGCACAACCTGTTGAGATGGATGAAGTCACGAGGGAGGAGGTAGGCACTGCATTTATCCCATACACAGGCGCACTCTCGGGGAAAATCGCCCGCATTCTGAAGAAACACCAGGTCGGAACTGTGTTTTGTCCTCCAAATAAAACTCGTGCACTGGTGGGGAGCGCCAAAGATGACCTCGGTTTGAGGAAGGCCGGCGTGTACCAGATTCCGTGTCAATGTGGCAAGTCGTATATTGGTCAGACGGTGCGTACCGTCGAGGATCGATGCCGTGAACACCAGAGGCACACTCGACTGATGTATCCGAGCAAGTCGGCGGTCGCTGAACATTGTTTGTCGGAAAATCACGCCATGGAGTATGACCGCTCGAGGATTCTGGTACAGACGTCGAGATACTGGGACAGCGTTGTTAGAGAGGCCATCGAAATTCGCACCAATGACGACCTCATAAACCGTGACTGTGGCTATAATCTTAGCAAGGCTTGGGAACCAGCGATTGGGTTAATCAAGAGTAAATCGAGCAAACGTATAGTTGTGACGACCACGGCGGACAGAGTCATCACACCGACGTCATCTCAGACGCCGTCGCAATCTGTTCCACCGCGCGACCGTGGCGCGGGGCGCGGACGGCGGAGGGAGCGCGCCGTGGGCGGAGGGTATTTAAATCGGTCGCCGCCGCGACCGAACCCAGTTCCCTCTGAGCAGCCATAGCGTACGGACCTCCGTGCCGGCACGTTCACAGGAGCTCAGTCAGTCAGTTCACCTGATGATGGCGACATGTATGATCGCCGAAATATTGTGCCCGTTGGACACTATAGACCGGCAGCACACCCGTGGATATTTTGACTATCAAACACGCCCGGAGAAACTCAAGAATCACATCACAAGACGTCATCCAAGATGGCATGACGTCATTCAAGATGGCGGATTTTGGCGGGAAGATAGGTCAATTGGGCTACCTCCAGTAACCTAACACCCTCCCCTCCCCATCCCCACAAAAATGGTGGGAAGTTCAAATTCCATCAGCAAAATAAATTACAAGTCAGTTATCTTTACTAACCTAAGAAGATCACGGGAATATGGTCACTTGGGTTACGTCAACTAACGTAAGCCATCCAACCGCCACCTCTTCCTAAGAACTGGCGCCAAGTTTGAATTTTGGCAGTAAAGAAAGGTCAGTTGGGTTATCTCTGCTAACCTAAGAAAATGGGGGGGGGGAGAAAGGTCAGCTCCACTAATATAAGTTACCTGACCGCCGCCTCCTTCTACGGATTCATGGGAAAAGGACTCAACCAGTCCTACGCCACTGGAGACAGGAGGGAGTGTACTTTATTCATTTTGGAACAACTTATTTAGGAACAGAGAATATTTATTACACTGATGCAAAACACACGCTCTGACATGCTTGGAGTCATGCCACACAGCTTACAGACATGGAAACCACTAAAAAACTGCAAACATGCTTGCTAATCCTCATCTGTCGAAATCGTGCACCAGTCTTTATTTAGACAACTTGAGCCACTACTGCCAGAGGGCTCTGTCATCTGTTCCATAACCTAATCCAAGATGGCGGCCACGACATCAGCTGATGATGCAAGTACCATTATCCAAGCTGATGGCAAACAGTTTGTTCACCATGAGGTCTGGACCTAGTACGCAGTACTGCCACCAGAGAGTGCTGTCGTCCATTCCGTGACGTAATCCAAGATGGTGGGGGGAAATGGCGGGTGGCAGGAAACAGTGTAGTTGCCATGTTATCCGGAGTCCAATTAACCTAGTGCACAGTACTGCCACCAGATGGTGCTGTCATCCATTCTGTGACATAACCCAAGATGGCCGTCTGGGGTGGGGGAAAATAGCTGGAAAACGACTCAGCCTGTACTGAGCTGACGGAGAGAGTAAGGAAGGAGTGTATTTATTTAGGGTCAATTTATTTAGGAATTCAGTATATTTATCAGAGCTGACATGCTTGGTGTCATGCCACACAGCCCATAGACCTGTGAACTACTCCTAAATAACGCTTTGCAGACACACAAACAGCTCTTAAATTACCGAAATAATTTCAGTACAGACATGCAAACTGCTCCTAAATAATGCAGTGCACAGATGTGCAGACACGAAATCAACTCATAAACTGTCCAAATAGCGCATAGCACAGCCTACAGACCTGTTCGCAAAATAATGCAACAGACATGCTCTCAATGCGCACAAGCATTGTCTGCCACCTCCTGTCCACTAGACTGCTCAGGAGGATACAGGCAGCCCCCACGAAGTTACGCGACTTCAGTGTCAAACCACGCACAGGTGCCCATTCGGGTCCCGAAAGCATGAGGCGGTGACATCGCTTTCATACTTCCTACCTGAGAAATCATTCTCGAAGTACATGTTGGCCCACACACCATTGCTGACGCTACCTGACAGGAAGGAGTGAACACCTATTTATCGAGCGCGCCGACGCCACCGCGAGCCACGGTCGGATGCAAGACAGCGCGAACTATTGCCATCACACCACTGCGGCCTACAGTGACCCAGTGAAAGTTGCTTTTATTTTCGAGTATACAGTCAGTGTTACATTGAGGTCACAGAACTCCAAGCCGCGCTCACACCAGTCTCATATGCGAGACGCCTCTGGGCAGCACGGTTCTTTACCATTGATGACAGAGTAGCACAGTGTGCATTGTTCCTAGCTGGACATGCGAGCTGCATCTGACAGTACTTAACTGCCCAGCATGACTGACGCAACGCCGCAAAATGCAGGCATGTAGCTACATACCATTGGGAGCGCAACTAACCGGGTTCTCAATCTTATACTGATGTCACATGGGTAAGTAAAATCAGAACTGAGTCAACCTCTCGGAGATTGTATAGTGTCCCAGAAATAGTATATGTTCGCTTTCTTGATGTCTCTTATATGCACAGAAATTCTTGCCCTAACAGGACCTGCTTACGAATGCAGTCTTCCTCACAGGCCTAACATGGTACCCCATCCATCACGTGTTACCCTTCCTGCTTTAAACACACACAAACGTTCCCTCCGCTATGTGGAGACTCCTATATCCCACCACAAAAAAATGTATTGTGAATGAATTGAGCATTGTGATTGGCTCTTGTCGAACTTAACCCTCCAACTTACGGATGTGACTTTTCTTTCTTTCTGCAGATCAGACTTTCAGCGGGAAAGTGAAATGTGTCCTACATATCGTCAAATACGGAAAGACTCGTACTCACTCTGCTCTCTCAACGAGGACAGGACCTTAAATATAAGAACATGAAACAGACCCATCAATATATCACCACCTTCCGTGTCGATGTAGCAACCATACAAAATCACCCCTTTTACATCATTCGTACATATACTGTGAAGACGGAAAGCACAGTACGTGTACTCGCGGCACTAGGGCATCCATGTCCAACAGGTGCCACAGCACCCTCAGTTGATCAAAGTCACTGTCACAGCTGTTGTGCAGGGACTGGCTCATTTCCCACTCGGTACAAACACGCTAATGTTTCTGGTCTGGACCTGTGTGCTTCCTTGCGTTTCTACACCCACCTGCAGACTATGGGATTAGACAAACACAAGTATTTTCGCATCGTTTGTCATAATATTATACCATTTTCGCTATACTTCTACATATCAAGCACACTACAGTATTCTACTGGTCGCTCACGCCACATAATTCCTAAGATATAGACAGGAAATTATTTCTCAACAAACCCCAAACTTTATTGAGCTGAAGCGTGCTGTAAACCACTGAGTAACTAGAAACAAGTAGAGAAATTGATGTTTCCACTGCCGAATACCAATGTCAGTGATTTAACAGATTCCAAATCATCCCTATAATTGACAAGGCCAACTAAGGTCTTTCTCATGTCTAGAGAACAGGCAAACGCGTCTTCCACATGCTAGATGCACACACCACAATCGATCTTCTCTCAGCTAAATAAAGGCGGAAATGTGCAGAAGCAGTCAACTGAGCAGTTAACATGGGAGGGAATACGGTCCAGCACAAACGCACCTCCATACAAAATCTTCTCAAATTTCCACTTAGTCACGAAAGCCGCCCAACACATACTAAGCATTAGCTCAGTATTCGGTCGTCTAGAGGACGGCAAAGTTAACTCAGATACATTCCTACACTCCAACAGGCCTCTGCATTCGGACGGCTGCTGCCATTAACGTGAATCATTCGTGCACAGGCCACCGGCCCTGCAGGCCAAGCACACATAGACAGATTGATCCTACGAATTCGTTCACATATATGTTTTATCCCTATACTTAAAGCTAAATGTTACCATTGCGGTCTCAGTTGAATGACACTCGTCAATGTGCGAAGTATCGGAAATACACCCTGCTGACGGCTGTGGCTCTAGAAAGAGAAATATCGGTACCCATTCTTATGACTTGACATACTCTTCCCTCTGCTATCACAGTATTCCACAGTCATCTCCTTTACACATATCAGAACACAAATACATACTTTATGAACCTGATGCTCAAATGCGAAAATATGACACACCCCCTACTACTAAGCACAATACTACGTCAATAACTGATCGCTGGCGATCTGAAATAGTGCTGAGAGAAAATCAACCACGGGTGGACATGTCTCATAAGTTTTTCCTGCGAGTGATACCTCCGTGTCCTAGAAACAGAGGTTTAACCGACGTATGTTTAAAAAAATTCGGTCCCAACAACTACTGTATGTTACCGTCACAAGCGGTCTTGGTTCTACAGGTGCTATGAGCTATATTGGCTTTATAAATCGAGGTACGACATCACCTCTGAATGCGGTCGTTTTTTGTCTGGACAAATACCGTGACGGCGATCGCATGAGTATACAGGGTGGTCCATTGATCGTGACCGTGCCAAATATCTCACGAAATAAGCGTCAAACGAAAAAAGTACAAAGAACGAACTTGTCTAGCTTGAAGGGGGAAACAAGATGGCGCTATGGTCGGCCCGCTAGATGGCGGTGCCATAGGTCAAACGTATATCAACTGCGTTTTTTTAAAATAGGAACCTCCATTTTTTATTACATATTTGTGTAGTACGTAAAGAAATATGAATGTTTTAGTAGGACACTTATTTCGCTTTGTGATAGATGGCGCTGTAATAGTCACAAACGGATCGTTCACCGGATAGTTACGTTGTTTAAGGAAACAGGAAGTGTTCAGCCACTTGTGAAGCGTCAATCACGACCTGCAACAAATGATGATGCCCAAGCAGGTGTTCTAGCTGCTGCCGCGGCTAATCCGCACATCAGTAGCAGACAAATTGCGCAAGAATCGGGAATCTCAAAAACGTCGGTGTTGAGAATGCCACATCAACATCGACTGCATCCGTACCATATTTCTATGCACCAGGAATTTCATGGCGACGACTTTAAACATCGTGTACAGTTCTGCCACTGGGCACAGGAGAAATTACGGGACGTTCACAGGTTTTTTGTTCGCATTCTATTTAGCGAGGAAGCATCATTCACCAACAGCGCTAACGTAAACCGGCATAATGTGCACTACTGGGCAATGGGAAATCCACGACTGCTGCGACAAGTGGAACATCAGTGACCTTGGCGGGTTAATGTATGGTGCGGCATTGTGGGAAGAAGGATAATTGGCCCCCATTTTATAGTTGGCAATCTAAAAGGTGCAATGTATGCTGATTTCCTACATAATGTTCTACCGATGTTACTACAAGATTTTTCACTGCATGACAGAATGGCGATGTGCTTCCAACATGATGGATGTCCGGCACATAGCTTGCGTGCAGTTGAAACGATATTGAATAGCATATTTCATGACAGGAGGATTGGTCGTCGAAGGACCATTCCATGACCCGCACGTTCACCAGATCTGACGTCCCCGAATTTCTTTCTGTGGGGAAAGTTGGAGGATATTTGCTATCGTGATCCACCGACAACGCCTGACAACATGCGTCAGCGCATTGTCAATGCATGTGCGAACATTACGGAAGGCGAACTACACGCTGTTGAGAGGAATGTCGTTACACGTATTGCCAAATGCATTGAGGTTGATGGACATCATTTTGAGCATTTACTGCATTAATGTGGTATTTACAGGTAATCACGCTGTAACAGCATGCGTTCCCAGAAATGATAAGTTCAAAAAGGTATATGTATCACATTGGAACAACCGAAATAAAATGTTCAAACGTACCTACATTCTGTATTTTAATTTAAAAAACCTACCTGTTACCAACTGCTTGACTAAAATTGGGAGCCATATGTTTGTGACTATTACAGCGCCATCTATCACAAAGCGAGAAAAGTGGTCCAACTAAAACATTCATATTTCTTTACGTACTACACGAATATGTAATAAAAAATGGGAGTTCCTATTTTTAAAAACGAAGTTGATATCCGTTTGATCTATGGCAGCGCCAACTAGCGGGCCAACCATAGCGCCATCTGGTTACCCCCTTCAAGCTAGACAAGTTTCGTTCTTTGTAGTTTCTTCGTTTGACGCTTATTTCGTGAGATATTTGGCCCAGTCACCATCAATGGACCATCCTGTATAGTATCAGACCAGCACTCCAGTTACACGTAGCCGGCAGTGCAACCTCGTAATAAATACATTGGATTACCTCTGAATGACGTCGTTTTTTGTCCAGACAAATACCGTGACGGCGATCACAGGACTATATTGTATCAGACCAGAACTCCGAATACACGTCGCCGACAGTGCAACCTCGTAATAAAATCATTGGATTGTGAAAGTGATGCGGCTAACGAATGTGGTATGTAAGTGGTATGTCAGAGGTTCGGTGATACATCCACTGAGTTATACGCGATGACTGATTGAGAAGCATTATCAACAGTAGTAGTAGATGAAGTGCTGATTGAGGTCATAATAAAATGTACACTAGCTTCTCAGATCTCTAGTGTTATGCTATCCGCTAGAAATGATGATTTGGAATCAGGTCACACCATTCAAGCACATACCTGCGTTGGATCCTATTGAGAATTCCTTTAATGTTTTCAACCACTACTCAATCATATTTATGGCACTCCCGTAACTTAAAACGAGTCACCTTTCTCGAACCTAGCTGCTACAGTAAAATTCTAAGATGGTTTCAATCACGCCCCTACGCATCTTGCAACTGCCCCATTTCTACAGCTTTCCACATGTCTTCATTCCAATTTAGGTTGGAACTGAGCAGAAATCGGAGAAAGCCATATCCACCATCTTCTGCAACCCGTGTAGAAACAGAACAACCTGAGTTAGTGCAACAGAACCGTGTTTTGGCCATTTGGTGGATATGTACACAATGTTGTATGTCTCCAAACTAGATACAGATACTATAGTCCGAAG